>NC_044561.1:74097035-74743270 GCF_007565055.1 Rhinopithecus roxellana | reverse complement strand
GGGAGTGTGGTGCAGGAGAGGGAAGCATCTTGGGGAGACGTGATCAGGAGAATGCTTCATAGTGGGCCCCAGGTAGCTGTGGCAAGAACAGTGCTGGTGGAGTGGCAGAGGTGGGACTGAGGCTGGAGTGGGTTCAAGGGTAGAGAAGAGGAAGTGGAGGAACTCCAGATACTTCCCCAGGGAGCCAGCAATTGGGGTGGGGCGGGACCGGGGGCTTTGTGTTCCTTTGTTCCAGGTGGGAGAGCTTCCCTGAGTGGGAAGGGACGGGCTTAGTGAGGGGCCAAGCCATTTGATCCTGGGGGAGAGGAGGGAAGACAAATGGAGGACCTGCCGCCTTGGCTGGCAGATGGCCAGGGCCCCGTGGAAGTCCCCTTCTGGTGGCTTCTATTCCTCAGTGAAAGAGGACGCAAGGGCCTGGGTCTGGGTGCACTGAGAAGGAGATTTCAGGAGAAAGTGGGGTGAAGCAGTCATCCACCCAGAGAGAGAGTCCCCTGGGGAAATGCGGCAGGGCTGACCCCTGGCCAGGGTCCCGCACCCATCTGAAAGCCATCTCCTTCCTACCCGTAGTCCTTCGCAGATGCACATCTTGTCACCTGACTCCCTCTCAAAGAGTTCAAGGCTTCCCACAGCACCTGGTGACCTTTCTATCCTCCCCTCACCCTCACCCCACCCTCAAAGCCTCTTTAACTTCCTCAGCAGGTGCCAGGCCTGGGCACTTCCCCTGGACTCTGCCCAGTCCTCTGCCTCTAGCCCCACCCACACCCTGCAGCCCACCCAAGGTCTCCCAGACCTTCCAGCTCCATCCACATCAAAGGGGACTTTGAGCGGTCAGAAGTGTGTTCCAGCCCCCGGGGGAGGTGCCACAGATGCCACAGCTTCAGTTCGCTGGCTCCGGGGTCCAGACCCTACCCCCAGAGCGAGAACCCCTCATTCACAAGACAGAGCCCATCAGACATCCTGGCACAAAGCCCAGGCTTCCGGGCTCAAATCTCAGCCGTCACTCACACTACGCTCAAGCCTCCCAATCTCTCTGCAAAAAGTCTGTTTCCTCATCTGCAAATGGAAAGCAATCATGGCATTGAGGAGGCGTCAGTGAGATGGAGCACACACAAGCGCGTGTCCCCCAGCCTTGGCCCACAGCGGCAGCCACACTGGAGTCGATCCTTTTCACATGGGTGTACAGCAGGCCTGGCCCATGAGGACCAAGGCCAGGGAGGAGGCAGCAGCACTACAGCGCTCATGGCCCAAACTCCCAGCCCACGCAAGTCCCGTCTCCTGGGGAAATCCAGGCTCCTGGACCCTGTGCTGTGACTGGAGAGGGGATAGCAGAGTCCCTCCCAAATGCTGTGGGGTGGGCCTGGGGCTGGTTTGCAGCTGTCTCTTCTTCTGCCTTCTCTCCCAAAGCAGGGTGCAGCAGCCTCGTTGATAGGGTGGGCCTCAGCTTCCCCTTCCTCTTTGCTGAGAGCCTTCCTACCCCACTGCAGCCAAAAGCCTAAGATAGAAACCCACCAGGCTGGGGGTAGTGACCAGGTTAGGCCATAGGCTGTAGCCAACAAGCCTCACTCAATATTCCAAGCCCAGGACAGGCTTTCATCTGTGCTGAGAAGTAGTTTACTTCTGTGTCCTCAAATACAGCCGGGGGACTCTGATTTTGCATTTCTGTTTCTATCCCAATGGCTGAGGTCACAAGCTTTGGGGGAAGAGAGGGCACCTGGCAGCCACTTGTCACTGGGCTTCAGTCCTAGTCCTGCCTATCGCCCAAAGGCCCCAGAATGACCCAGCTTGGGTCATCTCAGCAGAGGGCAAAGGCCTGCACCCCTCGGCCTTAGCACCCCAGCCCAGGCTGACCTGGCCTTGAATCACAGGCCCCTGGAATCGCGGGCTGAGCTGCCTGGGCTGATAAAAAGGCAGCCGGGATGGGCTTTCCTGGCCCACAGTCAAAGGGCGGCCACTCACCCGCCATAGCGCTGGTGCTGGCGTGAGCCCAGCAGGAGCCGCAGTATTGGGGGATGTGCTGGTTCCGGGTGATGCTGGCATAGTTGACACCATTCACGTTGCGCCAGTCCCAGCTCTTGGGCAGATCCGCTGGGGACAGGTACTCATGAGGCCGGGGGTATGTGCTGAGAAGAGACCATTCCTACCCAGATCAGTTCTGGGGCCCTGGGGGGTCATGAGCCCAGGAAGCCCTGGCTAGGGTCCTCTCGCCCTTCCCAACACCTGAGGGCATGGAAGTGAGGCCACAGTCACCAGAGGTGAGCCAGGTGTGGGCCCACCTCACACTAGGAGGCTCCAGCGCTCTCAGAATGTGAAGGAGGCAGGGCACCCCCGAAAGGAGGGAACTGGGGTGCTCCCACAGCCATGCCATGCCATGAGGGTTACCCCCAGAGGCCGAGGAGGTGGGGCTGGCCTGACTTTCTGGCCAGGTGGGGCTTGTCCAACCCCACAAACATCAGGGCTCACCCTGGATGTGGAAGAGAAGGAGCGACCCCCAAAATGAAGCGGCTGGATCTGACCTTCCAAGGCCTGGTGGCGAGGCCCTCAGGAGGCAGAGCGCGCACCTGGCCCGGGAGATGGGCCTCCCGTCCCCCCAGGGCTGCCTCCCTGCCGGCGCCCACCTGCGCCCCAGCGGAGCCAACCGGTCCCCCCGCAGAGGCCGGTAGCAGGTCTGTCCCGGGCGGAAGTAGAGGCCGCCCTGCGCCGCGCCTGTCAGCAGCACGAGCAGCAGCAGCGGTCGCCACCCCCGGCCCGCGCCTCGCCATGGTCCCGCGCCGGCTCCTGGATCCTGCTCCAGATCCCGCTCCGAGTCCCAGATCCCTCGCCGGCTCCCGCTCTGGATCGCGTCCCGACCTCGGCCTCGGCCCCGCACCCGGCCGACCCCGCACTTTGGGCCCCTGCCCCGCCCGGCCCTTAAGGCTGCGGCGGCCGGGCCGGGACACTCCCCCGGGGCGGGGCTGTCCCATCGCGGCTCCTGCCCCGCCCGGTGACCCCTGCCCGCCCCGCCCGGCGCCGCGCCCCGCTCCCTCCCTGACTCCGGGGTGCCTGAATTCACGGGCCAGACGCGAGGTCACCGGGCAGACCCCAGGCCGGACCCCGCCGCCGGCCGCCGCGGGCTAGTGACCGCCCTGAGCGCGGGACTGTCCAACTGGACCTCTTTGCCGGGGTTCCTGGCTTCGGGGTGGGGGGCCGCAGGCTCATGGGCCCCCTTGACCCTGCGTTCCTGGGGCCCTCAGCCCTGGAGAGAGGCCCCAGCCTCACATGTGGGCTCAGGCCTCCCCTAGGAAGGGACCCAGGGATGCGGCCACCGCCCCCACAGAAGGGTGCCAGCGCCTGGCTTTCTAAACCCCTTTTCCCAAAGGCCCAGGCCCTTTCGGAGGGACGGTTCCCTTTGCAGAGAAAGAAGGAGGGATCTTTCTAGAAGATGCCCCAAAGGAAAATTCCACTTGGCGCATGCATCAGGAGTTCTACAGTGTGACTTGCAAAGATGTCTGAAAAGGTTTTCTGCTAACAAAACTCTTCTTAGGCAAATGAGGAACCAAAAGCAGAAGTGGCCCCCCAGGACGTGGTTTTGTAACTAGAGGAGGGCTTCTCGCTCCCTGCGGCCCCTCTGAGTGCTTGTCACGGCCTTCGGGCCTACACCATGGCCTCCTTCTCTGGTAAGAACAGGGCCCAGCATTCTGGGCTTGGGCCTGACAGGCCCTTGCTGGGGGCCCTTGGCACAGGGCCCTCAGATGAGCTTGCCCAACCCTCTTCATACTCAGTGGCACTCACCACATTCCGAGGGTGCCACGTGGGCAAGGGGAAGTCACAGCAGCTGACTCCTGACTTCCAGCAGCTTCCATGACCATTCCCGGAAGCCCTGAGGTGGCCATGAAATCCCCGTATGACTGAGCGGAGAGCAAGGCTGGAGAGCGGCTTCGTCAGCCCAGAAGTTTCGGTCCTTGTTCCCCAAAAAGTGGTCACTGAGGCAAAGTGTGGACCCGGGGCTCTATCTACTGATGTGTCTCTTGTTTGTTTGGCAAGTTGCTCATGGAAACCATTAGTGTCCATCAGTCATCAGAAGGCGGGGTGGGGTGGCCATCCTGAGAGAAGCGCCCCAAAGTTGAGCTGGCGGTGGGGGTGGAAGCCAGGCCTCCCAGCCTCTGGGCATAAAAGGAGTGGAAAGAGAATTGCCAATAGGGGGCTTTCTTCCGCTCATGTCAACTCTCTGGCCTCCCTGACTACAGGAGCTGGGTCCTTGTGAGGAAGAAATCCAGACACAGCTGCCCCTGCTGGGTCATCAGGTGGCGTCTACCAAAGCGGCCGGTTTTTGGCCTCTTCTAAAGAAAAAGCTAAGAACTCACAAAATTTTGTGGTAAGAGACATTGTGCCCCCACCCTCCAAGGACCCATAGACTGTTATGATCCAGGTGCTATGAAGTCCAACAGCACATTCTACAGCCTGAGAAACAAGCCTGGAGACGGGAGGGCCCCTTGTGCTTGGCCTCTGGTGCCTGAGCTGTGATGTCCTGGACCCTCATCCCTGAATCTGGGTGAAAAGGCACCCAAGGTGTAAGCTTCTCTTTCCTGTAGCATGGGGAGAGCTGGGGTGCTCTGAAGATGCTCCGAGACTCTCCAAGCAGGTCCAGTGCAAGTAGAAGGTATCAAGGCAGGCAGGTCCAGCAAGGCAGGCACACGGACCCCTGCAGTCACATGGGGCCCCAAGTCCTGAAGTGTAATGCAGAGCTGAACAAGGGCCTCTCCAGGTTCACTGTGCCCTGGGTCCCACAAATTATGCAGCTGGGTCTGATGACAGCAGCCGCACCTGCTGCATCACAAGTCCTGTACATCACCCGCTTTCAGCCCAGAGCCTCTGGCAAATCAAACTCACAAACAAGGGTTAGGAGGAGGGATGAGACGGTCAGGGAGGGAATAAACAGTCACAGTGCTGCTCCCGAATATGCTGGCACAAGGCTTAGTTTATCTGGGGAGTTCCGAAGAGGAGACTCTCCGGATTTACCCTATTGAAAGTTGGTTAAAGGGAAGGATATTTTTAGGCTGGTAACAAAAAGGACATCCAAAGTTGACAAGTTGTGGCCCCTGGGTTTCCCTAACATAGAAGCAATTCAAGATCAGAATCTGATGGAAGAACAGGGCAGGAAGAGAGGGAGGGAGTCCATCCATTTGAAATCATCACCTCACCTTCCCTTCCCTTCCCTTCCCTTCCCTTTTTCTTTTTCTTTTTCTCTTTTTCTTTTTCTTTTTGTTACAGTCTCGCTTTGTTGCCTGGGTGAGTGCAATGGAGCAATCTCGGCTCACTGCCACCTCCGCCTCCTGGGTTCACGTGATTCTCCTGCCTCAGCCTCCTGAGTAGCTGGGATTACAGGCGCTCACCACCACACCTGGCTTTTTGTATTTTTAGTACAGACGGGGTTTCACTATGTTGACCAGATTGGTCTTGAGCTCCTGACCTCGAGATCCTCCCGCCTCCACCTCCCAAAGTGCTGGGATTACAGGTGTGAGCCACCGCGCCTGGCCTAAAATCATTTTCAACCCAAGAAGGAAGGAAGGGGCCTGATCAGACTTACCTCTTCAGCGCCTTCTGATGGGTCCAACACAGCAAACCAAGCAGAGACAAGGCTCCTCATCTCTGAACCTGGCCCTGGTCGAGTGGATGAATGTATGGCTGCCACACTGCTCCGAGAAGCTGGCGGGCTGTGTCATTTTGCGGGTTACTAAAATTGTGCAGCAGAGGATCCTAAATAGGTTTTTTGTTTTTGTTTTTTTTTTTTGGTTTTGGGGTTTTTGTTTGTTGTTTTTGTTTTTCCCTTAACTTGATGCAAGATCTTAAACATGTTCCTTGTGGGGGCGGGGCTGGCAATGGCCACAAACCCACCCAAACTCAAATTCCAGTGCTGCTGTTAGTGAAGGATGTTTAGCCGGAGGAGTTCTCTGAAGGGCACACAGATAAAGCTGGGAGGTGTCTGGGACTGGAAAAAATAGGAGGAGCACATTGGGAACCTGATAGACAGGCCACCCCAGCCGTTTCTTGCTGGGGACTGCCTGCTGGGGGTTGAGTTTAGCCCCAGAGCTGTGTCTCTCTCTCTTCAAAGCAGACTCACCTGCAGAGCAGTCTGGGGACTCTTGGAAACCGGAAAGGTGTGTTTCCTCCTGAGCTGGCTGCAGGTGCCTGCAAGGTGGTTTTGTGGATACTGACTCATCTCCTCCGGGCCGGGATCTGAGGAGGCTTGGGGCAGGGCACTTGGACCTTCCTACCTCTGAGGCCTTACTTGCCTAAGCATTGCTTCTAGCAGCCCTTTATAAGCAGTTGTGTGCCAGCACCTTCCAGCTTGGGGGCAGAATTGAGTAGGTATTTAGAGCGAGGCGTCTCCCCTGAAACCACTTTGCCTGGAAAGCTGGCACCTGCCCTGGGTTTTCCTCCCTGGAGGTAACGGAGTCATTCCTGCTCCCAGTGGTGCTTGAGGGCAGAGGGCTGAGCCAATGACATTCTAGAGGACTCTGCAGCCCCATTTGATCCTTTGCACAACGCTGTGGGTGGGGGTGGGGGTGGGGAGGCAGATGCTATTACTCCATTCTACTGGTGAAAAGACTGAGCCTCTGGAGATGTCAGGAAACCTGTGCTCAGCATGAGGCTCCTGGGTGGCAGGTTCGAATCCAGTCCCTTTTTTTTTTTTTAACCCCATGAATTCTCCTGGAAAACACATGATCCAAGGCCACAGACACAAAAGCCTATTTATTTCTAAAAATAAGGCTGATTTTTCTCATTATGATAAAGATCAGCACTCAGTTAGGCCAGGGCTGGCCCACCTTCCCAACTTGGCGGAGGAGAACACAGATGAGTTTTAACTGACTGTGGAATGGCCTCGAAATCCTTTTTCTCCTTCTCCCTTTGTGCCATATTGTCTGGCTCCCACCCCGACAAGCTACAGACATTTCCTATTATTCCACATTCCTGAGTTTAGCCACATCCTGGATACCAGCATTTGTTTGGGTGGATGCCGACAATGCTCGCTAGGCTAGGCTGGTTTTGCAGGGCACAACGGTTCCCTCACCAGCTACAGGAGTTCCTCTTGATCCACTTGGTCAACGGGTCAGAGGCACTCGCTCACAGCCAGATATCTCTGCAGTGAGGGTCTTCAGATAGTGTGGGTCAGGTTTGCAATCCACCATGCCACTGTCCCCAGGCACCACCATGCATCACATCCTGGCCTGGTTGTGTTATGGGAAAGGGGATCCCAAGCCAGACCCCAAGAGAGGGTTCTTGGACCTCATGCAAGAAGGAATTCGGGGAAAGTCCATAAAGTGAAAGCAAGTTTATTAAGAAAGCAAAGGAATAAAGGAATGGCTGCTCCGCAGGCAGAGCAGCAGCATGGGAAGCTCAGCTATTTATACTTACTGTTACTTCTGGATTATACACTAAACAAGGGGTGGATTATTCATGAGTTTTCCGGAAAGGGGTGGGCAATTCCAGGAACTGAGGGTTCCTCCCCTTTTTAGACCATACAGGGTAACTTCCTGACGCTGCCATGGCATCTGTAAACTGTCATGGTGCTGGTAGGAGTTTCTCTTAGCATGCTAATGCATTATAATTAGCATATAATGAGCACTGAGGACTAACCAGAGGCCACTTTCATCGCCATCTTGGATTTGGTGGGTTTTGGCTGGCTTCTTTATCACATCCTTTTATCAGCAAGGTCTTTTTTTTTTTGTCTTGTTGTTTTGTTTTTTTGAGACAGAGTTTCGCTCTTGTTACCCAGGCTGGAGGGCAATGGCACAATCTTGGCTCACTGCAACTTCTGCCTCCTGGGGTCAAGTGATTCTGCTGCCTTAGCCTCCTGAGTAGCTGGGATTGATTACAGGCGCCTGCCACCATGCGTGGCTAATTTTTTGGCTTTTTTTTTAGTAGAGATGGGGTTTCACTATGTTGGCCAGGCTGGTCTCGAACTCCTGACCTCAGGTGTTCCACCCACCTCACCCTCCCAAAGTGCTGGGATTACAGGCCTGAGCCACGGCACCCGGCCTTTCGGCAAGGTCCTGGTGACTTGTACCTTGTGCCGACCTCCTATCTCATCCTGTGACGTAGAATGCCTAACCTCCAGGGAATGCAGTCCAGTAGGTCTCAGTCTTATTTTACCCAGTCTGTATTCAAGATGGAGTCGCTGTGGTTCAAACGCCTCTGACAGTTGCACAGTGACTGGTGGTGCACACTTGCTTAGGTGTGGATGTGGCTTCTTGGGCTGACATGATGAGGGCAGCCTCATCAGCATCACCTTTGGGGCACGCCCTGTGCAGCACAGCATGTAACAGACACAGCCCACCCATGAACTCACCAGGAAGTCTTTCAAAGGGGCACTCAATGACTATTTACCCGATTGAATTTGTTTGCCCTCTAAAGTTAGGCTGTCAGCAAATATTTGTTGAGCACCTAGTATGTGCAGGCTTCTGTTTTCTTCCCCGGGGATTCGGCAGTGAACAAAGTCCCTGTCTGCAAGGACTTATGTGTTCTGCATAAGGGAACATGTGGAAAAGTAAAATGCTCAGGAGGTAGGAAGTGCTTGGAAACAGTTAAAATGGGGAACGGGAGAGACTGGGGGCGGTCTCTGGAGAAGTCTGGTCTGGGACCATTCTTTTAGGTATCCAGCGAGTTGGGATTGAATAATGAGACAGCCATGGAAGGTGCTGGAAGGAGAGCACCTGCAGAGGCCTGAGAATGTGAGTGCATTGGGTAAGTGTGTGATGCACTGGGGAAAGCCCGCGGGGAGGCCATGGACAGGTGGGCTCAGCCTCCAAGCTGCAGGGACCATGCGGGCGCTCAGGCCAGCTTCACACGGCCAGCCCACCTCTCCCCTTCCCTCCCGCTTCTGCCATCTGACAGAGGCTCTGCTGGCTTCCTTCATCCCCCACCTAATTTCCCTGCCTAGCGGGTTTCCCATCCCTGTCTCATGGGGCGTGTGCATTTTGGAAGATGTGAAGGCACATATCAACCTTCCTTTTGTAAGAGGTTTGGGTTTTCTCCCAGTTGCCACTGGCTTTCCAGGAGGGCAGTGGCTGAGAGCTGATTTCTGTTTGTAAGATCCCTCTGGTGGCTGTGGGAAGGATGCTGTGAGTGGAGACAGTTGTGGGACAGGAAGGCCCCTGGAGGGGAGAGCCACAGGTGATGGATGAGGAATGCTGCTGGGGAGAAGGGGAGAGTAGATGCATCAGGACATCCACCTGGGAGCAGGGCTTGCAGGAAGCAGTTACAGAGTGAGGAGCAGGGGACGTGAGCACCCCGGGCTCCTGGAGCCTGCCTCTTGACCCCTTGAATTGGACCCCTGGATGTAGGTGTCTGAAGACCTGCAATCCATTTCTGGTTCTGCCACATTATCCTGAGACTTGAACATGTCAATTCCTCTCTGAGCCTTAGTTTCTTCTTCTACAATGTGGTGAGAACCATCACTCGGCTCGAAGGTGGTGGCGTCCTGCAGGCTAAACGAGGGCGCACGTGGGAGACGGCCACGGCAGAGAAACTGGTCAAGACCGGCAGAGTGGGAGGCTGGTGCTGCTTTCACCCTCTAAGTCCCTGGAGGGCAGGGCCCATATTTTCTACTTTTCTGAGGTCCCTCAAAACTCATACATCAGAGATTTCTTGGACAAACATTGGGCTTGAAGAAGTATATATTTTTGTTCGATTTTAGCTCCAGGTGCTGACCCATTTTATGCTTATCTCTGTTCATGCCACAGAACATCGTCTATCACTAGCTGCAACTTCGGGAGACGGGAAAGATGTAACTGAGAAGGTTCGTGTGTCCATCTCTTTGATCTCTGCAGCAGTTCAGGGGAAGTGATGGTGGTGTGTGTGTGTGTGTGCGCGCCTGTGTGTGTTTGCAGTTCAGGGGAAGTGATGGTGGGGTGTGTGTGTGCACACGTGTATGTTTTCTCTTGTAAATCAGAGCTGCCGCAGCCTGTATGCTGTTCACCAGTGCACCCAGAGAGACAGCAAGGTGTATCCACCCTCTGGGCTTGGAGACTGGACAGGTGTGAGGAGCAGCCAGGGTCTGCCTGGTACAGGAACCATAAGCATCTCAGCTGTGGGGGAAGGTTAACACTCCTGGCTCAGTGAACACCAGCAATGTCCTCCTAGTCCCTCTCCTCTTGTAGTTAGTTATTCATCCTCCTAGAATTTTCTTTTCCAGTAAGAGAACACACACCGAGGCAGGGTACAAGAAAGTGGAGCTCAGCTCCTCTGGCGGCCTGCCCACACCCGCTGAGTCACTCATAATGGCCCCTCAGATGTCATTTTCTTGCTAAGACATTTGGAATAATTTCTGGTTCTAAATCACACACAAACAGTATAATTCAACAATCTTCTCTGAGTTATTCAAGGAACTTCAATGCACTCAGAAGTGGAAGATCGGGGCGGATAAAATCAATGAATTCTCTGAGTGCTCTGTTTTTCTCTGAATTCTATTTCATTTGCCAAATGGAGGTGGGGGCAGCTCCATCTGACCCCTGGGGGATAAGTCCTGGGGGAAGTCTGGAAGCAGCCGATTCAGGGTTTCTGGGTGACACTGGTTTTTCTTATCTTCCTGGTTCTATTCCTGTAATAGACCCAAGTGTCATGCAGGAAAAGGCTTGCTGCCATGGAGCCTTCTGTGGACTGCTGTGACAGGCCACTGGAAGAGAGGGTTTCAAGCTCAGGGCTGGGCTGGTCCCGGTTGGGAATCTCAAGTGTTGTGGGCCATGGGCGTCCTCGCCACATTTGCTGGGAGGAAGCGCCTGCCCTCCGCTCTGGGGCAATGCTTGCTGATCTCACCTAAATGCAGTCACCGCTAACCTGCCTTGGTCACAGCCCTTTGTAGGGGGGCAGAAAACAACTTTGTCACTCATCACAGTGGCCACTGTTAGTCACTTGCTGCAGTTCAGGACTGGGGGCGGTCACCTTCACCTGGCAAAACAGACCTTGGGGTCATGCTGGCCTCTCCAGGGGCACTGTTCGCCTATGTCCTGCACAGGGCCGGCTTCTACCAGTCCGAGGGCAAGGCAGACTGTATTCCCCACCTCATTGCTGGCACTAAGTTGGCACTCAGAGGAGAGCTGTTTCCTCTGGGGAGCAGGTACCTTCAGAAACAAGGACAAGAGAGTTGAGACGGGATGCACGGCTTTCCAGACCTGCCGCCTTTCCTGCCACTCTGTTCTGCCCAGGCATTTTCCATTGAGACAGGCCCCGATGCCCATGGCCATGTCAGGTCTGCCGCATGCTAGGTGCTCCGTCTGTAGGTGTGGAATGCAGGGGCCTGTCTGCACCGAGAGCCGCATCTCCCCCTCCCACCCTGTGAAGCCCACTTGAAAACCACCACCAGCAGCTACATGTTAGGGGTCAGCCCTGGCAGGCCCATTCCTCACACCGACTTGTGACGCGGGAACTTTAATTTCATTTTTCACGTGAAAAAATTCAGGTTTAGGGCGAAGATGAGCCCCTGGGTGGTGGAGCTGCCACTCCGCCCCTTAGCCCTTCACAGCCCAGCATCCAAAGCTCAGCGCTCGCCTGGCCTGGATAAACATGGCCGGCGATACAGGAATCAAAGCAAACAGGGCTTCTCTCTCTTTCCTCCTTTTTGCCAACTGCCCCATTAACAGAAAAACCTTTTAAGCGCCCACCTGGAAACCTGGCTTTTTCCCCTCCCTAAGCAAACTGAGATGGCCAAGAGGAATGTGCTGCAGTGCGGAGGGTAGGGCGGAGGACCCCAGCACCCTGGATCCTGCTCACATGGCAAAGAATGAACACAGGCAGGTCAGAAATGCCCCTTGGGCCCAGTCCCGTGGTCCCTGCAGCGAGGCGGTTTGTGGCCAACAGGGGCTCCTTTCAGGAGCTGGGCCACAGAAGGCCACGGCTGCCCACCGGTCACACCTTCCCATAATAGCTCACTGCGGTTATTCCATCTAGTCTGTCCCCAAACATCCAGGTTTCTTGGAGCAGTTTATACCTTCAGCCTAGACCACCTCTTACAGCATGGAGGAAAAAGGTGACCCCACCTAGAGAAGGACACGCTCGTGAATAAACACATCACTGGCTTTAAGAACACAGCCCACTCTGAGCATCCCTGCTCAAACTTGCCCAGCTGTCGATGTGCCCTTAACAAACATTTACTGAGGCCCTGCCAGTGGATCAGGCACTTTGGGGACTCAAAGATGAAATGAGACGGACAGCTCCCAGGCTGGCGGGAGATAAGGCATGTGTATAAGTAATTAGCAAACAGGGCTGTGTGTGGCACTGCAGGTTCAAGTGCTCTGGTCCCCAGGAGGGGAGGTGTCTCTGGCGAAGGAACCGCCTGCGGGAAGATCATGGAGCTGTCTTTGATCTTTGGAGGAGTCTGATAGGCAGGGGCCCCTGGGTGGGGAGGGAGGCTGGGGAGAGCTCGCGGGGACAGAGAGAAGGGGGAAAAGAGGTCGAGGCATGCCGGGAGAGAGGCTGGAAGTGAGGGAAGATGGGCTAACATTTATGGAAACAGAATGGTCTGTTCTTAATTTTAAAATAGTCTGTGTTAATTTCTGAAAAATACTGCTGAGGACCTATGAATATCCTCCTCTTGAATTTGCACATTCTTCTCTTTACCTTTGGGCAGGGAGGAGGGCTGACTGGACCGGAAGCATCTGTGAGTCATGTGACATTCAGGTTTGAGCACAAAAAAGTTCCAAACTTAAGAGAAACATTGCAAGGGTTCTAATCTTGTGCTAACTTTGAAGATTCAGCAATTGTTACCACTTTGCCCCTTTACTTAACTGCTGTCTCTCTGTTTATCACATTATTGTGGTCGTGGAACTGGTTCAGAGTAAGCTGCCAGCATCACAATGACCTTGAAGTACAGTGCTTCATAATATGGGATCTCCTGGAAACAAGGACTTCCACTTAGAACCACCATGCCATGATCAAAGTCAAGAAATGGAACACTGATACAATACTATTTTCCAGTATACACAGTTCTTATTTGAATTTTGACAATTATCCTCACACCATCCTCTATAGGAGCTCTCTTCCCCGGTCCTGGATCCAGCCCAGGATCACGGGGTGCACTGTCAGTACTCAAGGGCAGCCTGGGATCTACACACTAGACAGAGGTGAGAAGCAGTCCCAGTCCGGGCACTCTTAGGACAGAGTGCTCTCTTCTTCCCCACCTCTAGGTTTCTCTTCTGGTTTATAGCTCAGGCCCTTTGGCTGTGTGTTTGAGCTCCTTTGCAAGTAAGCAGAAGCGATTTCCCCCAGACACTCCATCGCTAGCAACTTTCCTGATTGTGTTCCTGACCTCACATCCTGGGCCCCACCAGGCCTGTAGAGGGAACACAAGGTTTAGGAGTCAAACCTGGGCTTGGGGTACAGGAAGCACAGGCTCCTCATGGATCAGGCTGGGCTCCAATGCTCCAACCAAGGTCACGGGTCTGGCGAGAGGCAGGGGAGGGAAGGACCTCCAGGCTTCTGGCTCTGAGTTCAGCAGTCTTGCCTTGAGTCCCTGTCCTGAGAGATGGTGTCCTTGAGCTGCTCCAGAGCTAGCAGTGCTCTCTTCCTAAGTAAGCCAGAGTTCCAAGAGTGCAGGATCTGGCCGCATCTACCTCCTTCATTCCCTTGTCCGCAGCACCCAAGGTGAGCCCAGCGTATGACAGGTCCCCTTCCATAGCCATTCAAGGAATGGGGGCAACCTCAGGGTGCCCGGCAGACGCTAAAGAGGCCTCAAGAGGCAGGTGCTCACTGGGTGGTGGTTGTCCACATCCTCAGGGCTTCAGGAGACCTTGCCCTGTACCTGCCCACCTGCACCTTGAGAGTTCAACAGGCACAAGGCAGTGCCTACCAGCTCTCCCCTTCTGAGTCAGTCTCTCACGCCTTCTCGGGGAGTCCATTCCCCATCTTCTTTGGAAGTGTCCACCTTCTCTCCCCCAGGTGGTGGGGAACTGCCATCCTCCTGCGCAAGGATATGGAGCTGGTGTTTGGCCTGGATGCTCTTGCCTGGTTGGAGGTAATAAAGCCTAGGGCTGGCTTTCGACGTTGATAGAAGCTTGGTGGCAGGGGATGTACTGAGGACCAGGAGACAGAACAGCTGCTTTCAAGCTGCTGAGTACCCAGCCTGCTGCCACTTAAGTACTGCGTGTGAGGGAATGCAATTTTTTTTTTTTTTTTTTGACAGAGTGTTGCTCTGTTGCGCAGCCTGGAGTGCAGTGGCGTGATCGTGGCTCACTACAACCTCTGCCTCTCAGGTTCAAGCAATTCTCCTGCTGCAGTCTCCTGAGTAGTTGGGACTACATGTGTGTGCCACCACACCTGGCTAATATTTCTATTTTTAGTAGAGATGGGGTTTTGCCATGTTGGCCAGACTGGTCTTGAACTCCTGACTTCCGGTGATCTGCCCATCTTGGCCTCCCAAAGTGCTGGGATTACAGGAGTGAGCCACCACGCCCAACTCTAAGGGAATGCAATTGGGAGTCCATTTTGCTCTTGGAGAATTCAGGGTCTGGTAAAGGGACCCTATGGCAAATAGTAAGACCCCAGACACCATGACGGGAGAGACGGAACGACAGAGCGGGAGCTGGGAAGGCGCAGCCCAGCCCTGGCATGGACAGGGCAGGGGTCCAAGAGGCCTGCAGGACACTGCAGAGTAACTTGCAGACAGGGCGAGAAAGGGCATGTGGGGGAGGGGTGGGCAGACAGTGCCTGATGCAGGCAATTCTGGGACCTGTGAGGCCTAGCTGTGAAGTCTCCCGCTGCGTCGGGGCACGGGGCTTCTGGGGACCAAAGTCTTGAAAAGGGCCCGGGAAGTTGGACAGGGAAAGCCCTTGGAGGTGGTCTGGTTACCGGGGTGAGCTAGGAGCCAGAGTCATCACACCACAGGCATCAGGGCCAGCATGGGCACCTAGAAGCCTGCAAACAGTGCCAGCCTCCAGGCACTGAGGCGGCCTTTAATCTTGCACTCACTCTCTAGGAAATGATGAGGCAGTATTCTGTGTCGAGAGAGGAAAAACACCACCTTCCAAAAGCATGACAGGCAGAAAGCAGAGAAGGGCCAGGACTGGCTGAGGGCGGGGAACTGGGCTTCTGGGGTGGACACACTCTTGGTCACATTGCGAGGGTAGCTTAGTTGGCCAGTCCCACCACTGCCGTGACCACAGTTGTGTTGGGCTCACACCAGTGAACCGAGGCTCTGGATTCTGAGAGTCTGAGGATTCCGTGAAGATCTCAGACTTGGGCTCAGAGCAAGGATGCGTGAAATTGTCCATATTCAGATTGGCCAGTGTGGCAACCAGATCGGAGCCAAGGTAAGTAACGTCTGGCTACTAATCCTAGCTTTGCCACAGTCCACAGAGGCAGACAACCAAGAAAATACCCTAAGTTAGCAGGGAAGACAATGAGTCGAGCAGATTTCATGTACTTGCTAAGTATCAGACAATGCCTTTGGGCTTTAAAAAAATTCTTAAAAAAGAATTTCACACGGGAAAAGAAGGAAACAATCTTTAAAGAGCCACAAGACACATGAAGGGCTTACAGTGTTAATTTAGTTAATGTTAATTGTACCCATAGACACCTATGGACACATGCCAACCATTACGTTAGATAATATGCTTACCGTCTTTTTCTTTGCCCACTCTGTTGCCCAGGCTGGAGTAGCGTGGCAGAATCATGGCTCACCACAGCCTCAACCTCCTGGGCTCAAGCTATTCTCCTGCCTCAGCCTCCTGAGTAGCTGAGATTATAGGCATGCACCACTATGCCTGGCTAATTTTTCAATTTTTTTTGAGAGACAGGGATCTCACTTTGTTGCCCAGGCTGGTCTTGAACTCATGGGCTCAAGTGATCTCCCGCCTCCGACTTCCAAAGTGATGGGGTGACAGGTGTAAGCCACCGCGTGTGGCACTTTTATCATCTTTTATTTTTTTGAGATGGAGTTTTGCTCTTGTTGCCCAGGCTGGAATGCAATGGCGTGATCTCGGCTCACTGCAACCTCCACTTCCTGGGTTCAAGTGATTCTCCTGCCTCAGCCTCCCCAGTAGCTGGGATTACAGGCACCTGCCACCATGTCTGGCTAATATTGTATTTTTAGTAGAGATGGGGTTTCATCATGTTGGGCAGGCTGGTCTCGAACTCCTGACCTCAGGTGATGTGCCCGCCTTAGCCTCCCCAAGTGCTGGGATTATAGGTGTGAGCCACTGTACCTGGCCTACTTTTATCATCTTAACAATGAACTTCTCATATCTAGAAACAGTAATTTGTCTCAAAACAGCTTTTTGAAGTTTTTTGAGAAACTTTCTATACCCTGTCACTATGGTGTCTTTTCCCTCCCCTCTCATGTTTATTATAACCCTTAAAAAAAATCAATTACTGTTTTATTACTATGCAATTGAAAATGTAAGAGATAGACCTAAAATAAAGTTTTTGTGTACAGTAACATCATTAATTAAAATACACTGCCTGGAATATAAATGAGTTTTTCTCTCCCTTGCCCCCCTGCTTAAAATGTTCTACCAAGTATGTAACTTACTTGGCCAACCCCAAGAACACAGATGCCCGAGCCCAGGATCTCCAATCTTGATTTTAAGATGGCCAACTGCACTGAGAAAATTTACCGTGTTCTCTTTGCTATTGTGAAGTTACTTTTACTAATATGAGATGCATTAAAGGTAAGGTTTTAAAACACCCACATGCATCATCCATCAATGACACTTGGTTTGCTTCTACCTTTTGGCTACTGTGAGTAATGCTGCTAGGGAACAACGAAGACGGTTAAATGCAGGTGTTTTAAATCCGGGGCAAGGAAGTCACCATTCCTCCATGCCTCAGGGGTGAGACATTCATAACTAACACACAGAGAAGTGGGAGGCAGGAGCCCTGCTGCTCTGAAGCTGGAAGATAACACAGAAAGGGGCCCTCGAGAGACTGTTGGGTTCAGATAGGGTCTTAGCTCTCACTCTAGAATTGTGTTGTCTAGCGTTGAGAGTCCTGGCTGACTCATCATTTAGAGCCATAAGAACTTTAAGACACATTTAATTTGGGGTATCTTAGAACTTGAATTTATTTATTCTTCCACTCCCTGAACAGTGCTGGCAGTTTACCACGAACTAGTGCCTTGTTATTAAGACCATGGCCAGAGCAGCGCTGTCATTTACAAGATACGGTTGGAGTTTTAAACATACCCTTGGGGATTTTAATGTATGTGAATACATTTTCTTTCTTTTTTTTTTTTTTTGAGACGGAGTCTCACTCTGTCGCCCGGGCTGGAGTGCAGTGGCCGGATCTCAGCTCACTGCAAGCTCCGCCCCCCAGGTTTACGCCATTCTCCTGCCTCAGCCTCCCGAGTAGCTGGGACTACAGGCGCCCTGCCACCTCGCCTGGCCAGTTTCTTGTATTTTCAGTAGAGACGGGGTTTCACCGTGTTAGCCAGGATGGTCTCGATCTCCTGACCTCGTGATCCGCCCGTCTCGGCCTCCCAAAGTGCTGGGATTACAGGCTTGAGCCACCACGCCTGGCCGTGAATACATTTTCATTGCATTTGAATATGTGCTTTTCAGGGTGATCAGAAGGAGTCTTCCCAGTAACTGTTTCCATATTAAGAGTTTGGCATGTATCTATATTAATACCTACTGTGTATGTGATTGGAAGTGCTGTATGTTTCAAATAGTTACTAGAGGACAACAATGCGTAATTTTCAGTTATGTGTACACCTGATCATCAAAAATGCACATTACTGGCCGGGCGCAGTGGCTCATGCCTGTAATACTAGCACTTTGGGAGGCCGAGGCAGGTGGATCACCTGAGGTCAGGAGTTTGAGACCAGCCTGGCCAACATGGCAAAACCCCGTCTCTACTAAAAACGCAAAAATTAGCTAGGCATGGTGGTAAACGCCTGTAATCCCAGCTACTTGAGAGGCAGAGGCAGAAGAGTTGCTTGAACCCAGGAGGTGGAAGTTGCAGTGAGCCAAGATTGTGCCACTGCACTCCAGCCTAGGTGACAAGAGTGAAACTCTTGTCTCAAAAAAAAAAAAAAAAAAAAAAAAAAAAAGGCCAGGCGTGGTGGCTCACGCCTGTAATCCCAGTACTTTGGAAGGCCAAGGTGGGCAGATCACGAGGTCAAGAGATAGAGATCATCCTGGCCAACATGGTGAAACCCCGTGTCTACTAAAAATACAAAAATTAGCTGGGCATGGTGGCGCATGCCTGTAGTCCCAGCTACTTCAGGAGGCTGAGGCAGGAGAATTGCTTGAACCCAGGAGGTGGAGGTTGCAGTGAGCCAGGATCACGCCACTGTATTCCAGCCTGGTAACAGAGCAAGACTCTGTCTAAAAAAAAAAAAAAAAGTGCTAATTACTTAAAATCATGCACACAGGTCCAAGTTATGGGTTGCTTGGAAAAGTTCATGAAAATAAATCCCCAAAGTGAAATGAGATATTATTGTGAAATCAGATAAGAATTCAGTTTATTTTCCTGTAATGGAATCTATACTTTACTAGCTTGGAGCATTATAAGGAGAAATTAGAGGTATATTGACATTAAAATCTAAACAACAGCGCTAATATATGTATAATGGCCTGAGTTTAATAGGAGGAAAATCTGATTTAGTATTCTGTGTTTGACATTTTATTTAAGGAGTTCAGGTGGGGAGAAAATGCACTCTTCATATTACTTCATATTGCTTAGTAGAGGCAAAAAGTGAATGCCATGGTTATGAAAAGGTCCAAAAAGAATGTCTTGGGGAGGGTCAGGCAACCCCAGGGAAACAGGCCTGGGGGTGCTAACTTTCTCTCTGGTTAACACAGCCTTTTTCTGGATCCGTTTACTCTGACCTTCCTCCTGCTTTCAGTTCTGGGAGATGATTGGTGAGGAGCACGGGATCGACTTGGCTGGGAGCGACCGCGGGGCCTCTGCCTTGCAGCTGGAGAGAATCAGCGTGTACTACAATGAAGCCTACGGTAGGACTGGCAGGGCTCTGGGAGCAGTGGTCCCGCAACTGGGAACATAAGCAGAGGAAGGGCAGAGGCTCAGGAGATGGAAATGTCAAAGCAGTGATGTCTAGGTTCAGGGAGGCGACAGGCAGGGCAGCAGCAGGATCCCAGAGTGGTGGGTCCCCAACCCTTGGTCAAGAGGCAGGACTGGGGAAGGAGCTGCTGGATGGGGCACACACCTTAACACAAGCAGGTCAAGTACTCACTTCCCTTTGTGGCTTCACAAATGAAACCAGAATCATTTCCAATGCGAAGAAAGAGAATCTCTGTCACTGGCAATACCACAGAGCAGACGATGGAAATTGTTTCTTGGGTATTCTATAGATTTGTGGTATTGTTGTTGGGGTAAAAAATATGTTACTCAAATCTCAACCTACCAAGGGCCCCTTTCTAGAATATCCATGAAGTTTTTGGACCAGTATCACAAAGTTCTATTTTGATAAAACATTAACTTTTAGAAAAACAAGTAGGCTGACTTTTTCCTATTTTTCTACACAGGTAGGAAATATGTGCCCCGAGCAGTCTTGGTGGACCTAGAACCTGGGACAATGGACAGCATTCGATCTAGCAAATTAGGAGCCCTCTTTCAACCTGACAGTTTTGTTCATGGTAGGTTTTTCCAGAAGGTTCCACCAGGAGCAGGGGGGATGCCTTACTGGTGCCCTTCTCGTTTCACTTTTCTTCCCCTGCTGGTTACTCTTTTTGGTCACAGGTAACTCTGGAGCTGGCAACAACTGGGCCAAAGGCCATTACACGGAGGGAGCCGAGCTGATTGAGAACGTGCTGGAGGTAGTGAGGCGCGAGAGTGAGAGCTGTGACTGCCTGCAGGGCTTCCAGGTCGTCCACTCCCTGGGCGGGGGCACAGGCTCCGGGATGGGCACTCTGCTCATGAACAAGATGAGAGAGGAGTACCCGGACCGGATCATGAATTCCTTCAGTGTCATGCCTTCTCCCAAGGTGTCGGACACGGTGGTGGAGCCCTACAATGCAGTTCTGTCCATCCACCAGCTGATTGAGAATGCAGATGCCTGTTTCTGCATTGACAATGAGGCCCTCTATGACATTTGCTTCCGTACCCTGAAGCTGACGACACCCACCTACGGGGATCTCAACCACCTGGTGTCCTTGACTATGAGCGGCATAACCACCTCCCTCCGGTTCCCGGGTCAGCTCAACGCAGACCTGCGCAAGCTGGCAGTGAACATGGTCCCCTTCCCCCGCCTGCACTTCTTTATACCTGGCTTTGCCCCGCTCACAGCCCAGGGCAGCCAGCAGTACCGAGCCCTCTCCGTGGCTGAGCTTACCCAGCAGATGTTTGACGCCCGCAATACCATGGCTGCCTGTGACCCCCGCCGTGGCCGCTACCTCACAGTGGCCTGCATATTCCGGGGCAAGATGTCCACTAAGGAAGTGGACCAGCAACTGCTCTCCGTGCAGACCAGAAACAGCAGCTGTTTTGTGGAGTGGATTCCCAACAATGTCAAGGTGGCCGTCTGCGACATCCCGCCCCGGGGGCTGAGCATGGCTGCCACCTTCATTGGCAACAACACGGCCATCCAAGAGATCTTTAACAGGGTCTCTGAGCATTTCTCAGCCATGTTCAAGAGGAAAGCTTTTGTGCACTGGTACACCAGCGAAGGGATGGACATAAGCGAATTTGGGGAAGCTGAAAGTAACATCCATGATTTGATATCCGAGTACCAACAATTTCAAGATGCCAAAGCTGTTCTAGAGGAAGATGAAGAGGTCATGGAGGAGGCAGAAATGGAGCCAGAAGATAAGGGACATTAACAGTGAGAGAAGCTGTCCCGTGGAGTTGCTTACAGAACAGTTTCTCGTTAGATGAGTGTTTCTCCTGCAGCACTCCAAAACCTATTCTGCACTGCAGCACAGTGAATGATACGCACTCATCATTAGCTTCGACACAGGGACTGCGGGAGACAGGTGGGGAACAGCTGACAGGCATTAGGGTCTTTGCTGACATTTACTAACCTTGAAGAGTTTGACATTCAATGCATACTTATTAACTTAAAAAAACAGCAAATTTATTGTAAAGTGCTCCCTTTGTTTCAAAGTGTTCACTGAGTATTTTATTACATGCCCTGTGCCAGGCATGCAGACTACACGTGTGGATTTGCAGGAAGCCACTGGAGTTGTTGTTAACATTTTTAAACTTTAGCAGCACTGATAAGCACCCTGGAATCCTCACTTGGTATCCGAGGGTTACTAAGACTCTTCCCTTAGGTTCTTTCCTTTGAGCAAACACTGCCTGCCATCCTGCCTTCCTGTGCCTGCCATCCTCCAGAAGAGCCAGGTGCCTAACTAGTACATGGGGAGCTACAGAGCCAAGGTCAATGTGAGTCAACATCCACTAGAAATATCCATGTTGTGTAGACCTGTGCGCAAACATGCTAACTGGAAAAGAGGAAAAAAGAAAAGCCACAATCCTCTCCACAAAAACACCTGGTCCAAACATGAAAAACAAAAAGACAAGCAAAACGACAGAACTGCAGTCCTCTGATCTTTATTTCTGAAGCGCTAGCCTTTAACATATACGTTTATATAGTTTAAATTTCTTACTACTGTTAGATCCCAGTAATTCATTAATAATCATCCTTGGTTTTCCTTTTAAAGGCTCTTTTGAAATGCTCTTTTCACTTTCATTCAGCCATCACCCCCCAAAATGCTCTGCAGCCTCTCTGCTCTGAGAAACGGCACACCATCCGCTCGGCAACCATTCAAATGCAGGAATTAAGCAGCAATGGCTGCAGTGTCCTTCTCAGTTACAGAGGACATCGTCTCATTAGGGAACTTTTACAGTTCAAATTAATTTGCAGAAGTTGCCATAAATGTTTGCATAATGACACAGCTTTAACCACTACATGATTTTAATCTGCTCACATTACAACAGGACCAAATACACAAGAGCGTAATCAAATCATCCGTAACTTCTTAATTACAGTTTACCTATTTCTGACATGCAGCACTGCCATCTCTTCCAGCACCATCAGGGTTTTAATGGCCCTCTAGAATTACCACTGAGATACACTATTTGATCCATGGATAACGGGTAATGGGAAAATGCTCCGACCCTCAATGCAGTAAATATTTACTTGCAGGCAACTGGGTTCTCATCTCTTGATTTGCTTTTGTAATCGGCAATAGTAAAATAGCAGGTGGATGGATGACAGTTGCTCATTCTGAGAAACTTCACTCTTTTCACGTATGCATCATGAGGAAATACTAAATACATACCAAGAGAAAAATACCTTGCCATCGGATCATCAACAAGTCTTCTATTTACAAACTTCAAAAAACACAATGCAACAATCATGTTTTAAATGCTTTCTACTTGTGGTTCAAGAAGTACTAGATTTAGTAAGAAACTCCACCTATACACTTAGTTTGAAGTTAGTAACTTCCTGAGATGCTAAAGACTTACAGCTTGCGATTATAAAGGATTTACACATGCTTCCTCTGGTGCTTTACTTCTAAAATCTAAAAAGGCAATGAAACAGGTGTAAGGAGAGAGGGATTTAAACCTTTTAAAAAACTTTTGCTGACTTATATTACTGTAAAGATTTGTTTGCTCAATAGTAATCATTAAAGTACAAAATAATTCAATTTTAAATGGCAAAATTGCTTTATTTCAGACTAAATAAATTCCTTTTCTTGAAGCCTAACCACCCAGACTTAGTTAAAAATATTTAGAAATGCATCTCACCATCCTACTCTTTCGTATGGTAGAAATAGATTTAAAAACACAAAACACAAACTAGAAACCTAAGAAATCTGTCCCTTTTGATTTTGAAGAGCTTATTCCTTTAGCAGTATGGTTGCTACGGCGACCTCGGTCTCTCAGAGACCGAGGTCTCTGAGCACAATCACCGAATTTTAGAGCTTATCCAATTCCTTCACTTTGCTCATAAGGACTACGTGAACTAAGAGATTAACTGACAACCTCAAACATCATCCAACTAGTTAGTGGGATACTCATTAAGTTGGTCTGATTGGGGTCACCTCATCATTGGGCACAGTCATCCTGCCAGTGACCCAGCACTGCTGGAGAAAGGAAGTTTATTTCATTATACTACTGGTTCAGGATATTTACTAATCACAGAGAAAAGAGCCTCTAAGAATCTCTGCTGGACAGTAAACTTGTCTTTTACTCAGTTACTTCACTCCTTTCCATATCACAAACCCTGTCCCTAAGTCTCACCTCTCTACCCATCCGCCTCCTTAATAATATACCATCTATATACCAATAATCTACCAATCTACTATACCATCTATATACCAATAATACCCCATCTGCCTCCTTAATAAATGATTTATCTCTAATTACCGGACTGGAAATAATTTAGCCCCTTTGCCTATTAGTTACTTTATTTGTCCTGTGTCAAAAAGGCCTGACAGCCTTTTGATTCATTTATTCCTGTTCTCTATAATGGGGGATGCTTCCTAGTATCTTAATCTTGGGGACCACAGCACTGAACTGAGGTGCCCTAACTTGCAAGCAGGAGGATGACAGCTCCGAGGCGAAGGACTCCAAGGGCTCCTAACCCGCTGTTATCCAGAGGCACCCTCTCACTCAATCGGCTCTGCCTCCCTGCTCGCGCTATGCTGAGAATTCAGTAAAACTTACAGGTCAAGTGTTGGGACAATAAGTCATTCCCAGAAGCCGAGAACAAAGACATTCTATTCGGCTTAGCCTCGGCATTGCTGACAGTGGCCCTGAGAAATTATTGTGAGCTTAAGTACCATGTGAAAACTGGTCCTAGAACGGCGTTTCAAAATTTCCAGTTCAAATTTATTTCTCCATTCTCCTAAAACAGTTAAAATCAGGCAATTAACTTTTCAGTGGTGTTTTACTTGTCCAAGCGCTTCCAAGTTTCAAAGAAAGATAACGACATAACTTGCAACAATTTTTCATCCCTAAATAATGAATGAATGAATCACTATGGAAATATCAAGAAACTGATGTTGTGGTCACCGTGTCTCAGACCTGTAGTCAAAACTCCTAGGTTTTAATTTCAGTTTGGCTATCAACTCAATGAGCAAGTTATTAAATAGCTTTGTCTCATTTCCTAAGATCAATGCTACCAGCATCTATTCATTTATAAAACAATGTGAAAAACATTTTGTGCTTCAATTCTGTAATTGTTCTTATCTATAGGTTTTAAGTGCACAATCCAAAACGAGTACAATTTAGTATTTCTTCTTCTAATCAATGCTTTTAGTATTTAATAGTTATTTCCATTTAGGTTACTGATGACCACGTCATTATTCTGACATGGCAGCAATTCAGACATAAGGAAGGGGACTACAAAGCCTCAGCGACAGCAGGTAATTTTGATCACCAATTAATGTCATGAAACAACTATTTTGAGACATTTTCAAAATCCTTTCTGAATCCCTTTGGTCACTAAATATTAAATCTGGCTTCCCCTGCTTTTAAGAAACCCTGGTTCACATGGCCATAATCATGCAGCTGTGCAGAGTTCCTTTAAAGAAGACGAAAAAGTCTGACAAACTAAAAATCAAGAGTAACAGTGAACCATACTTCAATTTATTGACATTGTCAATTTATGAACAAGACAGGATTTTTTTTTCCCCCATGAAATGAGATCCTTTTCAATCTGCCATAACATGTGCCCACACATCTTCACCTTGGAAATGTAGCATTTCAAGCTTTAGTCAGGGTCTAGGAGGAAAAAGAAAATGCAACAGTTGCTGGCTAGTTCTCGGTTTTCTTAAAAACTCAACATGAATATAAGAAATAACTTCCTTATAGTGAACTGTATAACCATGGCTATCATTCACACTGCCTTGGCTCAGATGTAAAAAAAGCGCTGGTTGAAGTACACAGGCTTAGTCAAGCAGGCATTTCTCCGCTGAGTAAAAGTAAACACTCTCCCAGCAATAAAGAAACTACTTTGCCTTTAAAAGACACTAATATCTCCTTGTGCTAATGAGGTAGGGTCAGTAACCCCGAAGGGCATAGCAGAGAGGGGCTAAAGCTTTAAGGGGATCGACACTACTTCCTGACCCCCAGGACTTTGCAAAATCTCAGCCTTAGATGCAGTCTGGTGGCTCGGAGCCGAGTGAGGCTAAATGATTTTCTGTTAGCTTACTGTTAAAATAAAACAACCCAACATAAAACCAGGTCTCATTACTCAGAATTATGAGATTAGACAGAGAGCCCCTAGAAAAAGCGCTAAATTCAAAACACTGCATCTCCAGACTTGTAATAAAATATTTACTAATTCAAAATGAAAATGAAAAGTTAGGGGAGACAGTTTCAATAAGTAAAATTGCTCATAACCACAAGCTGCCAAAGGATTAATATTTATCACATTTCTGTGCTATTATGGGTCTGAAGCTTTTTAAAAGCAAAACTAGAAAAATTAAACCTGAAAAACATCTCTGCTAATTTGCCTTGCCTACTTTTGAAATAATGTCAAGAAAGTACTTTTGAGATCAAACCACTTTTATAATTTGGAACACAGGAGTCTACACTTATCAACTGTACAGAACTTTTTATTTCATGTGAATATAACTTTACATCACCAACATCTTTGAAAAAGTAAAATGAACCAAACCCTCTGAAAACATAATAAATTAGCAAAACAGTATTCACTGCAGGTTCTTGCATATTTTATTGCTTGATGCAACAGCAGGACCCTTGCCTGTACTTGCAGTTATTATGTTCGGGAAGTAGTGGTTTGTGAGAATATTAGTAGATGTGGGGGAAATAAAAATGTAAAGAACTGTAGTTTTTTATGCTCTTGAACTGTTATGTAACTCCAATAGCAATTATAAAAGTGGGGAGTTCATCCTCCAAGTTACTTGATTTGTGCAGACAAATGAAACAGGTTTAACTATAATAAGATGGCTCTCTACCTAAGCATTGCTAAATGAATTGAAAATCAATGTGCCAATTACTTCTGCTTGTCGGGCCCAAAAAGACTTTCTTTTTATTTATTAGGCCACGGGACTTCTACAACCTGCATGCTTTAAATTATATTATCCCAATAACTTCCAAATACACTGACTAAAAAATGAATAGAACGCAAAATTAAAATTATTTTGGTTTTTACGGTGCTCCAAAAACTTAAGATGCAACTGCTCTTCTAAATAAATCACTAACTTACAGATTATTCCTTCTTTACTTTCACAATTTTTACGCTGCTGCCAGAAGTCTTCTCGGCATTTGCTTTGAATTCTGTCTTCAGTGCATCTCTGACTGCTTTTGCACAAATCTGGGAGTATCGGATGTAGCTGGGAGAAAATGAGAAAAAGCATACAGTTAATTATCAATATTCCAGCCAGACCAGCTGTTACTGTGCTTTCGCTTTTCTTCCTGTACTTTTTATTGTGGTTTGGTAGTACCTTATTACAGAACTGGATTTAAAAATATGACTAATGCCAAAAATAATCTATACAAAGAAAAAGAACACTAGAAAAATATGTACCAAAGTATTAATTGGTGTTTGGACAGATGATCTTTGATTTTTCTTCTTTGTACTGTGTTTTCTCTTTAGTGTATAGTAACTTCAAAATATAAGACGCATAAATGTTTTTAAAAATCCCACAGCACAGAAAAAAAAAACCTGAAATGTTTAGAGACTATAACAAGAATGCATCATCAATTCTCTCCTCAATTTCTCTCCTTAAAACTTTAATTATATTACTCTTGGAAAATGAGGTATACAAAATTAAGAGAAAACTATTTTGAATTATAACAATTCTTTCTAAATTATTTAAACTCTTTTCTGAGAATACTGAATTCTGTCTCACAAGTCTGCCACTGAAAATACCTCCTAATCAAGATTTCTAAATTACACTGAAAAGTGCTTAGAGAACATTATCAATTCTAGCAAAATTGTAAAACCTGCTTCCTGTTTGGTAGATGGACTCCCATCAACGTTGTAGTTTCCAAAAGATGTCAGATCACCTTTCCCACTTTTGAAAAACAGGAAGTGGGGAGGGGTGCTATTTTCTCATGTTTTAGAATTTATTTTGGGGACTCTGAGGTATGAGTTCCAATGCCTGCTTCCATTCTTACTAACTGGTGACCTTCAGGCTGTTCAACCTTTTCAGCATGTTTATTCACCTGAAAAAACAATAGAATAAAAGGGTAATACCTGTCCTGCTGATAGCTGGGAGGAGGAAAAACAAGTGCGAAAAGGTATGGATCACAGGGTAGGTTGCCTAATAAAGGGTATCTACTACCTTCCATCCTTCCAATTCTACAAGACTTCGCTTGCTTGACCTCAGCAAGTTGGGAAGCTCCGTTGTAGTCACATGTACCCACAAAATGGAAAGTGCTACACCATCTAGTCAACAAGGTGTGTCACCTGGAGCAAGGTACTTCTGCTCACTCAGGTGCACGGGTAAAAAAAATTAGATGTGACACCTAGACCAATGGTTTGCGGTTCCACTATTGAGACACCATGTCCTCAAGTGGGTTCCAGATTTGAGCTTTCCAGCAACCACCTCTCACCTTTGTGCGGAGCTCTGAATAGTTTACCAGTGGCTTTTACCCCTTTTACACGGAAACCTGAGATCAACAGGACTTAATAGTTTAAAAAAAATATGTGTAAAGTTGTAAAAGGCTCCATCTCGATGCTGGATTAAAGGTCAAAGCGGCTAACAGCTGTCACATGGAGAGAAATCTCCTGTTTAGTGAGGTGGATGTGACTGTACTACTTTCACCACCTGGCTCCAGCACCATTCTAGAAGAAAAAGGTTTGCTGAGTTAAGAGCTGGCCTCTCTCTCTCTCGAAACCTCCCATTCACAAAGGTGTCCACGGGCACTCTGCGGGTGCTGGGCCGCACCTGCGGGAAGCAAGGCAGTACACAGAGGCACTCCCACGCGAGGCCGAGGCCGCGCCTGCCTGAGCGCTTTGCCCACAGCGACGCCATCTTGGCGGCGACGCCCGAGGTTCGGCCCAACCCCGGTCACGCGTGGGGCCACTGCTCCGTGTCCTATATGACCTCTGGGCACCGGGATGCGCGCGGGCCGGGCTCGCGGAGCCCTTCCCTCTGGAGGCCTGGGCCTACCTGAGTCCAGCCTGTCGCCAGTAGGCCACCATGCTGTAGCCAAGGTGGAGCGCGTCGGGCCGAATCGCTAAGACGCCGACAATGTCGGCTCAGCCGGGCGGTTCAGCCGCAGGAAGAGCAGACCACAGAAGCGGAAGGGGCGGGGCGTGCGGACCTGCCAATCGCCGCCTCCTACCCGGCCCCGCCCCTGCGCACGGCCCCTGCTGCCCTGCCGCGGAAGCCCCCCGGCGCCGGGAGCCAATGGGAGCGCGCGGTCTGGACTGCGGGTGCCAATCCCCGGGCGGGTCGGCCGGCCGCGCCCCCCTATTGGCTCCAAGAGCGCCGGGGAGTGTGTCCCCGAGCTTCCGTATTACCCCGGCGGGGGCGACTGGGGCAAGAAGGCAAGAAGGCCGGGGCAGCTCCGCTTGCTGAGGGCCGCGGAGTCGCGTACTTTCGGGAAGCGAGGACGCGAGGCGGCGCGGGCACGGCAGCCCCGAGGGCCTGGCTTTGCACCCGCTCAGGGAAACGGCGCCGGCTCTTTTATATCTGTGGGCAGACAAGCGTGTCCTGAGAGCTGAGATTTAGAAAGGCTCTTAGGGCACCCCCTTTCTCGGAGTGACACTAAACCCTGGAAACCCAGTGGAGGACTGGCGTTTTCTGTAGTTCCGATGTGCGACAAGAGGGAGGGTAAGGCAACAGTTGCCACTGTTGCCCGTAATGGATGGGAAGAAAAATGTGAGGAAAACCCACTGCAGGCACAGGGGAGCTGCCACGGGGCCGGGAAAATGCTCATCTCAGTGCCTGTGATGGAAACTCTAACCCAACGCAGTGAAGGCTCACAGTCTAGGAATTAAAGTGTTTCTGTCATAAAGAAAAGAAGCCTTTGCCCTTCACCTTTAATTACTAAAAAGAAATTATAATCAGGAAAAACATCACTTAAAAGAAAGTTTTTATTAACAAAAGTTTTTCTTAATCCACATATCAACTTTAGTATTAAATATTCCAAGGGTTTCATTTATGAACACTTATTCCAGTTTAGTTCTCTTAAATTCATTTGCTTGTGCATTTATGTTTAAAAAGGTAACTGCACTGGAAAAATGAAAATTTATAGGGTTTTATCATTAGGTCAGAGTTTAAAAAAAATCAAAGGATAAGGATTTAAAAATCTCTATCATTAGGGCATTACACCTTTTTCAGAACAAGGGATAATTTGCAGAAATTATACAAAGCAGATTTTCATCAAGTATTAATTATTTAGCGATACTTTATTTAGCTGAAATGTTATTTCACTTGTAAAAACTATCTCTGGTTACAAAAAAATAATCAGAAACCTTACTAAATTTAACCTGCTTTTACAAATGTCCTAAGAAGTCTTACGCTAAACAATGTTTAAGTAGGAAAACGATAATTTAAAAATAGTTTGTTATACTATTTCTGTGGTTTATGTACATATATTAACTGGTCTCTTTGATAGGAAACATGACTAGAAGTTTATCACACTAAGCACTGTAAAATAAAGGCAAGAGCTAATCACCTTCTAACAAAAATACTCTATGCAACAATTGCAAATGTCAAAGCTATTATTTAGTGGTTAATTGCCTGCTACAATATATAAAACAAAGTACATTTACTAGATTGTTTTTCAGTTTGCAGCTGCCCTCCTGACATCCCAAATAAGGAATTCCTGTAAGTAAAACCTGCAGTGCAATTCACGTAGTGGTTAGTTTCAGGCCAAGCCTCCCCCTACCATTATCCTTGTTCTTCCCCACCACCCCCAAATCCTGCAGTGGCACCATATTATTAAAAACACTAAGTACCTGGGGTTTATGCCTCACAGCAAGACATCATTTGAGTGATTTCAAATGATGTACGGCTCCTTCATGTAAAAAAGATGTTTTGTGGTCACAATTACTTCAAAAAGTAATTATATTCAAATAACCTGACATATCATGCCTTAGCAATTACAAAACCATGATTTTGACACATGGCAATTTTTAAGTTAGGCAAATGTGAAATGCTAAAAGATGTGAACAGCTGTTCTTCTGTTTAAGTTAGAGCGCTGCAAAACTCAGGTAACTATTTTTTTCGGTTAACATAACCAGCCCACGACACAGCATACTAAATCACAAAGTACAAATTCAAGGAAGTTAATACCTTTACTAAGTCACAAAACTTTGGCAAATCAATACAGTACTCTTTTATAATGAAACCATACTTTTGTTGGAGTCATGTTACTTCAGTGATAATTTTTCACTCCAAAAATATTTAAGTACCAAATCAAAACACTGTTTTTAATGGTGGTTTATAGCAGAGTAAGGTATTTTACACAAAATATATTTTAAAACTACACAATTTTTCCTTTTAAGTGAGCTCCCTTGTGCAAGCTGTTGAAGTGTACAGCAGCAGGGCAATGGGCGTCTATAGGAGGTGGCTCTGCTCTGTTCTGGGGTTGGTCCAAAGTCAGGTGGAGTTCCAATGTATGAAAAGCTTGAAAATTCTACCTTAAGGAGACTGAATATCAGTACTAGTTTCCAAGGAGTTCTTGTTCAGTTTTCACAGAAATACTGGAACCCTCAAAATCAGATAGTAATTTCAAACAACATTAATTTCAGATGATCCCTTTTATTTAGAGGCCCTGCATCTGTTTAGATCAAGTCACATAGCCTTACACCTACTTATAAAAAAACAAAAAACAAAAAAAACACCCCAAAATATAGTTGTATTTTTTAAATAACAAATAAATATATAGTCAGCTTGGAGAGACCTGGAGTACCCGATGTTGTCTACCAACTGTCAGGATCACTTCTCTGCAAACGCTGCTGCCGCCATTGGAGTCCTTATGGTTCCTCTTGCTGAGGCTGTCAGTTCTTCAATCTCAGCATTTAATTTATGTATTACCCATTCCATTGCTTCTCGGCCCTTAAACAAAAATCCAATATATTTATTGTTACTGAGTGAGAGCAAAGGCATATATCGAACTAATGACACACCAGGAAGTAACAAGGAGTATGACAAGTTTAACTCAATCTCAGGATGACAGATCGTTTTTGTCCTGGCTTTTTCTAATGTTATTTAGCAAACATCAAATGCCTTGAGCAACTGGCTTGATCCATAAACTGACTTTTATTTTGTATGCAAAAGATGTTCTCAAATGAATCTACAATGATAGAATGTCTTATTTGTTTCATGATTATAGTGGTCCCCTTTTTAGGGGGACAAGAAGGTCAAATCCCTTTTCTTTATATTGTAAACCAAAATCCTGTACAAGGGATCTGGTCCTCAACTCCCTCCTCAACCCTTCTCTCCTAGTGTTCTATGCAGATCCTTGAAAAACAGAAAGAGCATTCCCCACTTCCTGTCCCAGGGCCTTTGCACACGCAGCTCCTCCACCAAGAACACTTTTCTTGGCATACCGCTCGCAATCCACCTGCCCCCATTTGGCGCTCATCAGAAACATCAGTTACTGAACACTCATTAAGCACTCTCATACCTTTCTGTACCTTTTCTTTCCTAATGAAATGCTGTGTGATTAATTTCACCTGCCTTTTAGTTCCACGAGGGCAGGGACCACATTTGTTTTGCTCCCTGCTGTATCCCCCGTCTAGCCTAGCACTCTGTATGGCACAGAGAAGGCATCCATGAGTATCTCCTGATAACTACCTTAACCATGTGTTATGCAACAGTGCATTAGGCATCTTTCTCTAAACTTACTGTTTTAGATCATGCATTCTCAATAAGCAAAAATTGGTTCTTGGGGGGGATGGAAAAATTTCCCTCTTTTATGTATAAAGTCCGCACATATGTATATGTTACATAACTTAATGGAGGTGGCAATTAGGGAAAATATGTCTCAAACGAGTTGGGGGGAGACAATAGTGAAAAAGGTTGAGAAACAGTGCTTTAAATGACACACAGCTACACATCACTGAGTACTTCCTGAGTGTGGGGCCCCAGGCTCCACACTTTCCATATGTTATCTCATTTACTCCATGCAAACCCGGTAAAATGGGTAATCTCCACTTCAAAAACAGGAAACTGAGGCACAGAAAGGTTAACTTAATTGCCTGAGGTTAAGAGGCTAAAAGTTAGAGCTTGGATGTGAACCCAGAGCCTTGGTAAGTAACTGTCCAACGTGCTGCAGTTTCCTATGGTAGAATTTGCAAGGGTTGGCTTACAAGGACACATGTGCAGTCAGCACCCCATTCCATTCCCATGAAACGAACCAGGGATAATAACCAAGAAGCAGCCTCACTTACTTTACTAGCATTTGAGGATATCGTACTTGCCATCAATCCTTCAAGGTAACTGCTGAGGCTAACGCCTTTCACGGTGATTATGGCTTCTTGAGTCAAAACAGTTCTGTAACAAAACATATTCACAGATTCAGATGATCCAGCTTTCATTTTCAAACAACTTGATAAAAAAAACTTAAACACCCTTTACAATACATTTGTTAAAATATTTTTTACTCACTTGTCTGGATCCTGAGGATGTGGTTTGTATATAAGTCTCTCATCTACTGAAACCATGTTTGTAAATGAAATCTACAGAATGAAAAAAAAAAAAAAGGTCAAATCATTTTGGAACTGAAGATTCAAAATGCTGCCAAAATCAACACACAAGCCAAAATCTTACTAAACATATAAAACAACAAACAAACCGCTGCTATTATTGCATAAACTATTCACTGTCTGCTTTTTATTTAAAAAGTTGAGGAAATAAAGTATAATAATGATAATACACATAATCCCAAACTCATTTTATTGAGTGCCATCCCCTTAGAGATAGGCAGGATCATGAGAGCAGGAAGGGTAAGGAAGCAACACCCAGGGCCAAGTCAGGCCAGCACATAAGCAGGGATTCTCTGAACCACACCATGAACATGCACTCACTTCTAGAGCAACTAGGAGAGAGACAAAGAACTCAGCCAGACAGTTAGAAATGAAACAAAAGGAAGCCAAGACTTACATTAGTAGATTTAAGTTCCATTGTTTTCTCTACAGGATCAACTACAGAATGTTCTTGCACATATGTTTTCGTTCTTGCTGCACCAATAAGCTAAGTAAAACATTCAGAATTAGGAATCAGAGGAGGAAGAATTTTTTACCAAGTGTGCCAATATTTTATTTGAAGGAAAAAATGTGTTAAAATATTTTGAACCAAAAATCTGCTTCCTAAAAACGAGAGAAAACAAAGGTCAGAAAGGAGGCCTACTCACATATCATGGATGAGAGGAGACTGCCAGACACAAAAACTTTTCCCAGGGGCAATTAGAAACCAGCCCACTGAGAATGTCTGCAACGTGAGGCACCAAGCTGAATCTGCCGCAGTGCGACAGTGGAGCGCTGAGGCTGAAATATGGAAATCAGGTTTGGGGCAACATGGCAGCTAGAAAAAGGAGAACTCAAAGGCATCTGTCAGTATCGTCCTAGAACAGCCCAAGGGAGGGGGCACCTCAGCTTCATTCTTCAGACAGAAAAACAGCTTTCTCACGATGGAGGATCACACATCAGTGTCCACTGTCACTCCCTGTGCTATGACCCTAAGCCCACCCCCAACTCTGCTCATTTCTGTGTCTGCACTATGGTTTGCATAAAGGAGGCAGTAAGTACATTCCTATTGAAAACGTGTACTTTAGTTTTCTTGGTGAACCTACTCTCCATAAAGAGACCTTCTAAAGAAACCTGGATCCACTTATTATACCAGTTTTCTCACATTATGGTAAACTGGCATTCTAGTTTCTTCCTGGTAAAATCTGCTCACTAAAGCCTGTTCATTCTTAAGGGAATAGAATTTTCTAAATGTACAGGAAGGAATTCCAGACCTTGGAACAAATGTGGCAATAACAAGTCCGAGAACATACTCCTTAAGGTACAAAACCCACCACTGACCACAGAACTGTCACCTAACAATTATGACCAGACCATTACTGCCAAACCTTAGTATTGGTCTCAAGTTGCTGGCAAAAGCAGAAAAAGCAGAATATAACTCCTTTCAGATTACACAGCATTAGCTGGCTTCCTTACGAAAATTTTATTGGGTGCCTTCATGAAGACTGTAATAATATTTCCAATTCATTATACACTCATAATTCAAGTTTATTATAATACAACTTGAACGGATGCAAAAAAATGACATTCAGAATCGGCTCCCACAACCTATTTGAAAGTATAATGCGGTTTAGAAAACTTCTCAACAGCAGTCACATTTCTCCAGGAATAAAGACACACTTACAGACTTCACAATGGAAGGCAGTCCCCACTCTGTGCTGAGAAGTCTGTGGCTGTGCAACTTTCCAGAGGGATCTATATGTCTTTCCAACACATCAACTCCAACCACACTTGGGTTCATAGGGTTTGGGTATTTCTGCATTGCAGCTGTTGTAACAGTTTCCCATGGGTGGCTGCCGATGTGAACCAAAAAACAAAACAAAACAAAACAATCAAACATTTAAAAATATGCATATGAGTTAAACAAATTTTATAATCTATCAAATCATTCATTCCAATGTAAGTTTAATGAGTTTATCTAGGAAAAATGACCTTCTGAAACACTGATGATTATGGGAAACTGATCTACATTTTTAACAGGCTTCAGTATTTTTCCACAATACAGGCTATGTAATAAAACTCCTATCTATAAAGATCAAAGCAGCCTACAAAGCATTATGGTATAGTTTCTCAAACCATCTTTCCTACCTATCATTATCCACTTTCACATGTAAATTGTTTCTAGGAAGAACCAGTGATTCAGGAAGATGTATTTAAAAATTATGTTCTGAAACAAATAGCCAAAAGTATGATTATGCCATTTATTATTTTTTCTGACCCCAATTCTGTCAGTTTATAAGGAAGTAAAAAAAGTAAAAGAATGTATGAGCACTATAAATTCTTACAGGGATCACAAAAAGATCCAAAGCATTGATTTCATTATTGAACTTTCCCTTCATTTTAATGTAATAAATAACAGTGGCTTCTCCAGTCAATCTTTATCTATTGTTTTTCTCAAAGGAGTGATTCTGATTTCTGTTTTGAAAAGGTCACTCAATGTAACAAAATGTCCTTAAGGCACACTCCTAATATACTATTTTCTAATATTCTCTTTTAATATAATAAGCATTTGCTTATCACCTAGTATTGAAGTGATAATAATATCACATCACTTGATAACTTGCAGGATCTTTATATTCTTGAAAAGGCACATGTGCTTGGGTGATTCAAAATGTGATGCACCTTTGTTCACGTCACAACTTCTGTGAATAAGACACTTGTACAAAAAATGTCATTTTCTCCTGCCTCAGCCTCCAGAGTAGCTGGGACCACAGGCGCCCACCGCCACGCCTGGCTAAAAAAATATCATTTTCAAAAGGACCCCTTATTAGTACAATCAGTATTAAAGGTGATTTAGTCCACCTGCAGTCTGATTCTAATGCCTTCTACACTACTTATCTGTGCGCTCATCTTCATTTAAAGGAAAAAGACAAGATCTGGGGATGATGTTTCAAGCTGCAATGACTGATAAGCCACACAGCATTACTTTCTATTTTTCTAAAAGTGAAACAAGTAGACGTTATTCCAACTTTTTAGAGAACTCAGATTGACAACTATATCTTGTCAACAAAAGGAAAATCTCAACTCCATTGATTTCCCAGAACCCTGGATAACCAGTGACATCATTTTTAATGTTTTCATTATAATACTCTTTTCTCTACAATATTGTACCAATGAACCTCATTCTGTCTTTAGTCTCCAGCCTTATCCAGCAATCAATGCAGGTATATAAGCAGAGTTGCTTCATCAATCTGAAGAGTCCCCACAAATAGAAGCATATAGGCCAAGCACTCTGATTCTTACCAAGGCAACTCTCTAAAATGAAAATCAGATGAACCCTCCCCAGGTCTCCATTCAGTCATATACCATGGTTAACTGGCTTCCATGCCCTTATCTCTTCCTCCAACCCTCTCTAAAAAATTAATAATCACATGACTTCAGGGTGGTTATGCATTATTTGTAATTTAGTCCATCTCTCCTTTCTGAACCAACTTGAAACCACTGATGTTGACTTAGCTTGGCTCAAGATTGCTTTATGAACCATAACCAGTTCAAACATTACAAACAATACTTACTTTGATTAGGAATGTTCCAGCAATTAATCTGAGCTGTATTAACATAATTACGTGGGAAAGATCTCACAATGGAAGACATTCAAAGACCACACCAAAGTACAATCAGGACCTGGCTATGGCTCACTGACCTGTCCAACTTCTTCACCTTTGAAACGAGGTGAGGACATTATTAACTCCACTGGGGCAGCATCGATGTCTTGATTTACTTATTAAAATGTAATCAATCCAAAGAACAGTGCCTGACACATACTGGGCATCTCTGTATGTTGAAGGAATCAATGCAATGAATGACTTCACCTGGATACCAACTACAGGCCTCAGAAGAAAAGTGTTGGAAAATCAAAGATAAGATGTAGAATGATGGCTGGGCGTGGTGGCTCATGCCTGTAATCTCAGCACTCTGGGAGCCAAGGTGGGCAGATCACGAGGTCAGGAGATTGAGACCATCCTGACTAACACAGTGAAACCCCGTCTCTACTAAAAATGCAAAAAATTAGCCGGGCGTGGTGGCGGGAGCTTGTAGTCCCAGCTACTTGGGAGGCTGAGGCAGGAGAATGGCATGAACCCCGGAGGCGGAGCCTGCAGTGAGCCGAGATCGCACCACTGCACTCCAGCCTGGGCGACGGAGCAAGACTCCGTCTCAAAAAAAAAAAAAAAAAATTGTAGAATGATGACTTAGATATTGTTAGAGAGTAACATCCTAAAGATCAGAAACAACACTCAGATTTGTGAGGGGAGACGATGACTTCAATTTCAGATAGGTTGAGTTTGAAGGGCCTGTGGGACAGGAGGGTAGCGATGCCTAACAGGCACCTGAAAATGAAAAGCAAAGCTCGAGAGAGGCTGGAGCTCAAAGTACAGACCTGGGTGCCATAAATGTATACCTATCATTTGGGACTTTGACCAAACAGCTCAGATTATGTGGGGAGAAAGCACCGATCAGGGCTGCTTCTCCCAGGACAAAAAAAAAGGCTTTGACAAAAAGAAAAAGAAATTAATATCACAGGTGAAATCCAACACAGGAAGGCCAACAGAATCTTACTGAACATTTACACTGCATGGGAAAAGACAAGGAAGTACTGAAGACAAAGGCAGAAAGAGTGTACAGGGAAGGATGAGCCAGGAAGAAAAGTTAGGGAAGATATGGGAGAAGAAAGTTCTAGGGATACTCAGTGCCAAGAACTTCTGAAGCAAGCAAACCTAGAAGAGGACTGAAATTAAACATCCTCAGAGCTGAAACGGACTAGTGATGAATGTGACCAGGTTAATGAACATCTCAATGACTACAAATTTCGGGTCTTTTTCCTCCCAGAAAGACTGTAAACTGTAGGGAGAAAAGAAAGCTTCCTTCTGATTCCAATATTTGATACTTTGCAGGATACAGCAGGCCCTAGGATGTGTCCCACTAAGTACAAATGCTGACAACGTTTTAAAAGTTGCCTTCAGAGGCTGGGCACAGTGGCCCACACCTGTAATCCCGGCATTTTGGGAGGCCGAGGCGGGTGGATCACTTGAGGTCAGGAGTTCGAGACCAACCTGACGAACATGGTGAAACTCCACCTCTACTAAAAATACAAAAATTAGCCGGGCGTGGTGGTGGGCGCCTGTAATCCCAGCTACTTGGGAGGCCAAGGCAGGAGAATCGTTTGAACAGTGGAGACGGAGGTTGCAGTGAGCCAAGATCAGGCCACTGCACTCCAGCCTGGGCAACAGAGCGAGACTCTGCCTCAAAAACGAAATAAAAAGTAACAGTTGCCTTCAGAGACACTTTTAAAAACATAAATGGCTTTGTAGTATTTATTTACAAGGCTATACTAATTAAAACAGTGTGGCAACGACATTAAGATCAGCGGAACAGAGCAGGTAACTCGGGGAAAAAAAGGATTTCGCTGCTTAAATTTGTGGCTGTTTTGTAAACGGAATCAGGGACCTGGAAGAGAATTTAATTCTCCACATCCCACTGGTTCAAGGCCTATTTTTGTTAGTAAACATTTCACATTATCCAAAAAGATGTTCCTGAACGTGGCCTCAAAGGGATCTAACATGGGTGGTCCCTGACGACCGTCCTTTTCCATCTCTTAGATGAAAATGGGTAACCCAGGGTCACACGCTTATTGCAGCCAGAGCTAGACCTTGAATTCCAAATCCAAGGCTGTGCTGCGTAGATGAACGAGTTGTGAAAAAGGTTTCACATCCTGGTGGCCAGAGTTCACCCGAAATTCACATTCGGAGGTAGAAACTCCACCCAAAAGGCGGCCAGTGAAAGTACACTCTGGAGAAAACCAACACCTCCCTTTTGGGATCCTCCGGTCCACGTCCCAAAGGGGTTTCGCAGGGCGGGATGTGGCAACCCTGAGTGCTGTCAAGGGCCTCGTGCTCCGCGACGCCCCCAGGACCTCAGGAGGCCGCCGGCCCGAGGCTACCTCATGGTAGGGGACAGCCCGGAAGTGGCCCCTGTCACCCTCCCGGTCGCAGGGCCGCCTGGGTCTGGAGGTCAGAGCCGTCCCCTCGGCTAGGGCGTCTCGGGGTCGTGACCTTGGCCTGCTCTCCATGTCGCCGAGGCCCGCAGACTTCTGGGCTCGCTTCCCTTGCTAGGCCCGACGCCTAGAAGCCTTCTGCGGGCCGCCTCTGCCTCGCCTCGACTCCAGGGCCAGCGTGCCCGCCCTCCACCGAGCCGCCCCCGCTCCCCAAACTTACTCAAAGACGTGCTCCGAAGTCCAGATCTTCATGGTGCCGGCACCCTGAGCGATGTCCGGGTAGCGCCAGGGGACAACGAGGCACAGAGGCTACACCGGCCCCTGCCCCGCCCCCAGCACCCCAGCCGGCAGCGCAGTGCGCAGGCGCTGTCGGGCCGACGCGAGGGACGTCCCGACGCGCGGCCCTACGCCCTATCCCGGCCCGGGTTTTGCCCCAGCCTTGCGCGCAGCGCAAGGAAACCCCACCCCTTAGCGCCGGCGCCACGCCGCAGACGGCAGCTTCGGGGGCCGGCGCGGGCGCTGTGCTGCGCAGGCGCGGCGGGCGGGGCGGGAGCCTTGACCTCTGGGCAGAGTTGGGTCCGGTCCAGGAGGTGCCTGGGCGCCCGCCTGGCCTAACTTGTCCTTCTGGCCCAGCATATCCTCGCCTGGCATTTCGAGGCGTGTGGACGCATGCGGTCAGCCTGCTGACATGGATGTACCTTGTGGTGGTCACTTGTGCAACATTTCCTAGTGCCCCATAGGAGAGTTCCTGCCACCTCCTGGGTCAGCCCCCGCTGTTGTCCCAAATCCACCAGCCAACCAGCCGACCAGCTGTGGCCGTCCCACCTGCCCTCCAGGAGCTTGGAGCCCTCGGAGGGGATAAATAAGGCACGACGCGGAGAAGCTAACATCAGACATGCCCATGAATAATAATACCCCAACGAGGGGTGCAGTCCGGAAGCACGGTGCCAGGGGTCGGGTGGAAAAGCTTCCTTGCCGGGCACACCTTGCCCTAGGTGCATAGAATGGATCTGAGTTGAGATGGGCCTCCCGGAGAGACTTCCTTCGTCACCGTTTGTCACCTCGTTGCTCTGCTCCATCACAATATCATGTTGCATTTTCTATAGCACTTACCCCTCTGACATCATCTTGTTAATTTATTTGTTATAATTCCCAATCGAACTGAGTCCTTGAAGGCAAGAATCTTGCCGGTCTTGCTCAAAAATAATTCTCAGTGTCTCGTATAGTCACGGCTCAATGATAATTTATTGAAAAATGAAAAAAATCAATAGCTATTTGTGGGATGAATGAATTAATGGAGTCATCTAGTTTATTCGTTGTAACTTCCGCTAGAGTGTAAGCCCCTGAGGGCGAGGCTCTTGCCAGACTTGTTCAATGATTTCCCCCTTCCTACATGACAATTATTTGTTGCATCAATGGATGAAAGAATGACTAAGAAGTGCTGGGGCAGGAGGAGGTGGCACGTGGTTTCATTCAGAGATGAGCCTTGTCCAGGGGACAAACTGCCTGGTTTACCTTTCAGAATACGACTTCCCACCCTGCTCTCCCCCACTCTCCACAGCCGTCTACCTCCTAACAGAACAATTTGCCATTTTAAATAAAGGTTATGGAGGAAAATCTTTACATCTAGTTACTTAGAAGCTAGTTAGAAGGACCACCTCATTCTTGTTCTTAGCCGGTTTGATTGCTAAAAACAAATAAAAAGTCAGGTTAATTTAGGAGGGAGGATAATTTTTCAAAATAGCATAAGTCCTTTATACAGGAAAACAAAAATTACATTAGACAGGAAGGAAATAATATGGTTGGGTAGTTGCTAAGTGCAATTTGTGGTACCTGCGATATTCTTTTTTTAAACCTACAGTACTTAAGAGTGATTTCTTGGGGAGGTAATGCTTTAACTGCTGCTGAGAGTACCTCAGCCTTGACTAAGATGCAAAGTTAACATCGCTGGCTGTTAAAAACACTGGTTCAGGAACCATCAGCACAGAACAGCCTGTCCCTGCTATTCCTGGAGTTCCATGAGGCTGTTCACCGTTCAGCATTCCTGTTCTGTTTAATTTAGAGAACATTATTCTGCCCTCAAGTTCAAAATTTCTGTGTTTTAGTCATGAAAATTAAATGACACCTATCTCCTCTGCCCGCAACACACACACTACATCAGTCTAATTTTATTTACTAGATCTAGAGTGATGGGATGGGGCATGGAAAGATGGAGATCCAGGACCCAAGTGTCTTCTCTGTGTGTCTCCTCATGGTGGAAGTAATACCACCTCTTACTTGGATTTGGAGGGCAAGACTTTCATAATGATTATCTCTCGGAGACTCTCTTAGGAGACACAGAGGAAGCAAATTAATGGTTTTTAGATACCTAAGCCTTGTATTACTTGACAGTGCCTCTCACAGAAACAGAGAAGTCATTAACAACAGGTCATTAATTTGATTTGAAATTAACTAGGTGACTGGTAGTTACGGCCCTTGCCCCAGGGATGACACATATCTCCACACCCTTCCTGTTGGGATCTCCTGTTGGGATCTTGCCGAGCTCCGTGTCTGGGACGAGAATGAAGATGTGACTCTTACCTACAAGGAACTTTACAACTGGCCAGGAACCAAAACCAAAACACACGTCGGGAATCAACTAGAGGATATTTATTTATTTATTCATTTATTTTTTAGACAGAGTCTCACTCTGTCACCCAGGCCCAGGCTGGAGTGCAATGGCATGATCTCGGCTCACTGCAACCTCTGCCTCCTAGGTTCAAGTGATTCTCCTGCCTCAGCCTCTGAAGTAGCTGGGATTACAGACGCATGCCACCACACCCAGCTGATTTTTGTATTTTTAGTAGAGATGGGGTTTCACCGTGTTGACCAGGCTGGTCTTGAACTCCTGACCTCAAGTGATCTGCCTGACTCAGCCTCCCAAAGTGCTGGGATTATAGGCGTGAGCCACCGTGCCTGGCAAGAATCAACTGGAGAATATTTAAAGGGAGGGTTGAGTGTTCAGAGCCAAGAGACCCAGAACTTTGAAGTGCATCTTCTGGGTCCTTATGGAAGGTGGTGGGCAGAAGAGGATTGGCTAAGAGGCTGGGATCAGGGATTGGTATAGCAAGAGGCAGATGGCTGTACTGACATGAGCAGCCCCACGTTAGCCAGTTCCAGGCTGGCAGGAGAAGCACTCCACCGTCGGCTGGGCCTCAGCTACTGTTATTTCCAAATTCCCCTCACTCGCACACCATCTTTACGGTTGTTGCCCTATCTTCATTCCACCTGTCCCATTGTTCTCAGACCAAATCGAGGGTCGGGCTGCTTATTCTCAAGGCCCAATAACAAAATTCAGATGAACTGAGAGAGAACTGGTTACAGGGAGAAGGCCTGGAAATTATCACCAGACCAACTCAAAATTACAAAGTTTTCCAGAGCTTATATATCTTCTAAGCTATATGTCTATGTGTAAGTGTGCATTCATCTAAAGACATAAGTGATTAACTTCTTCTAATCTATAACTAAGATCTGAGTCCTGAAGACTTTCCTCTGGAGCCTCAGTACATTTACTTAATTTAAATGGGTCCAGGTGCTGGGATGATTACCCTTATCATGTCTCCTGCTAAATCATGGAGGTTTAGGGAGTTCCTTCAGACCCCCAGTAAACTTGTCTGTGGAGGCCTGGGGAGTTTCTTCAGACCCCTAGTAAAGCTTGTTTAAACCTAAGCATTTTCTGTTAAGAATTCCTTCGCCATCTTGTCATACTTCAAGGCCCAGGAAAGGCCTAGACAAAACTTGGTGGGCTTTTGTGACATTCCAGCCCTTGTATAAGGACACTGGCTCTTTTGGCTTTTCACATTGAACCACTCAGTCAACATGGAAACAGTTGTTATGGAGGCCTGCATTAGTGAGACCTGGCCTGCCACACCATTACTACTTGATTTTTTATATCACTGTGGTCTAAGAAGAAATGTACTTGGTCTTTGTCCCCAGTTCTTGTCACAGAGCTCCTAAAACCCTTGGGATTTCCTGAATGATAGGGATGCCTTTGATTATTCATAACAAGCTCCTTTTGATACCATCTCCAGGTAGATGGTGTCGGAATTGTAATGGCTGCTAGAGAATTGTGTGGTTGGTGGAGAGAACCCCTACACATCTGATGTCGGAGTGTATCTGTGTTGACAGTCCAGTAGTAGGAAAAACAGCGTGTTTTTGTCAGAATCAGCTTCCTTACAAATACACTTGAAAGGAAACTTTATATAACTTCTTTCAATAGAAAACCAGTATTTTTACCCTGATAAATGCTAAATACATGACTCTTAAAATAAGGCAGTGAGCCCCATGGGCTTCCTAACACCTTCTCATCTCCTCCCAAAGTAGGCATGTCTCACTTTGGTGCTGACTTCCAAACTTCCCAGGTGCTTTTTGGACTCTCATCCATTCTCCTCAAACTCCAAGCCACCTTTCCCTCCGAATCTCTCAGCAGTGACCTTTATCTCTAAATTCACTGTGAACTCCTTCAACTGTCTTCTTCTCTTTGTATTCTCATGAATCCTTTCTGTGAATTTAACTTAACTCTGAGAATTTTTCTCTCTTTCCTTCCCTCCCTCCCTTCATCCCTCCCTCCTTCTCTTCCTTCTTCCTTCTTTCCTTCCTTCTTCTCTTGTTCTCTTTCTTTCTTTCTTCCTTTCTTTCAACAGAATTTTGCTCTGTCTCCCAGGCTGGAGTGCAGTGGCCTGATCTTGGCTCAATGCAACCTCCTCCTCCTAGGTGCAAACAATTCCCCTGCCTCCGCCTCTTGAGTAGCTGGGATTACAGGTGTGCACCACCACACCGGCTAATTTTTGTATTTCTAGTGGAGATGGGGTTTCACCATGTTGGCCAGGCTGGTCTCGAACTCCTGACCTCAAGTGATCCACCTGCCTTGGCCTCCCAAAGTGCTAGGATTACAGGCATGAGCCACCATGCCTGGCCTTGGTTTTACATTTTTATTTTAGAGACAGAGCTTCGCTCTGTTGCCCAGGCTGGAGTGCAGTAGCATGATTACGGCTTACTGCAGCTTTGACCTCCTAGGCTAAATTGATCCTCCTGCCTCAGGCTCCTGAGTAGCTGGGACTACAGATGCATGCCACCATGCCTGGCCAAGATAATGTGTCCCTTCTCCTCTCTAGTCTTTTTGTCTGTGCTCCCTTCATTTAGTCATTGTACAAATAACCACTGATCGTCTATTCTAGGTCATCCCCATCACACTACAGCAGCAGGTGACAATTTCCCCAGGGACAATATTCCACAGGGGACATGGGCACTGTCTGGAGACATGCTCGGTTGTCCCAGCTGGTGGTGAGGGTGCCACTGGCATCTGTGAGTAGAGACCAGGGATGCTGCTAAACATCCTACAATGCACAAGATGGCAACTGATTCCCCGCCCCAACAAAGAGGGATCTGGCCCCAAATGTTGACAATGTCAGTGTTGAAACCCTGAGGTTCATCTAACAGGCTCTTATCTCTGTCCCAGTCTACCTGTCTGGCTTTGATGTTTTGTCCTTCCATTCTCCAACTCAGCTGAACCCACAGCCACATAAATCTCTTGCTATCCTTACAGGTCATGCACTTCCACACCCTTGAACTTTGCCTATGGTGTTCTCTCCACCCAGAATGCACTTTCCTCTGACTTGCCCTGGAGAGTCTTACTCATATCTTGATATTCTGTGCAAATACTCTGCTCTCTAAGTGCCTCGCGGATACGCCTCTCCCCACTAGCTGAGCACAGTGCCTTGTTTCGGCTTCTGTGCTCCTGTTCGCATTTGATATAGCCCTCGTTATGACACATCACTGTGGAAGTGTTGTGTGTGTGTCCATACTGCAATTTAAAGTACAAAGTGATGACTTCTGTGTTGGAAGGATGGGGGTGGGAGCATGGCTCCTTATCAACCTCTTCGTGGTTTCCATCCTTATTATAAATGTGGCCACACAGTGAAGCAAGAATCATCATAACAAATATTTGCCACTGAACCAAATTTGTACATATGAACTTGGTGCCTTATGAAAGCACCAGCATAGATCCTCATCTCTTGAGCCTGTGTGTTTGCTGGTTAGTCTCTCACTGATTGTCCAAGGCTAAAAATGTACCACAAGTGGTTGGAAAGTGAAACCAAAACTCTTGGAGAAGATGCAGAATTCCATCAAGTTGATGAGAATGATATTCAAGAACTCCTTCGTTATCCACTAACCCACAATAGATGACTTTTTGTAGAATTAAAGCAGTTAACAGTTGAGCAGAGGAAATTGGCAAGGGATGGTTCACAAAGAAAATGATATGAATGGCTAAAAGCTGGAAAAGGCTCTTGGGAAAAATATTGGAGTCCTTGAATATTTCTGCAAAGATGTCCATCTCTGCAATTGAGTTGTGAAATTCAAACATATTTTGTAGTGCTATTTTCCAGTTTGGTGAGGAAAATCATTGCAGAAACCAGCACTTGGTTCATTCTATGTGATAACAATTTGATAGAGTTATAATTTTAATCTAACATATGTGTATGTATCTATCTCATATAAATATCTATCATAATATATATCACTAAATATATGCATATGGATGTGTGTGTGTGTGTGTGTGTGTATATATATATATATATATATATATATATATAAACTTACTATCATAATTTAATTTATTTATTTTTGAGACGGAGTCTCACTCTGTTGCCCAGGCTGGAGGGCAGTGGTGCAATGTGGGTTCACTGCAACCTCTGCCTCCTGGGTTCAAGCAATTCTCCTGTCTCAGCCTCTCAAGTAGCTGGGATTACAGGCACCCACCACCACACCTGGCTAATTTTTGTATTTTTAGTAGAGATGGGGTTTCACTGTGTTGGCCAGGCTGCTTTTGAACTCCTGACCTCGGGTGATCCACCTGCCTCAGCCTCCCAAAATGCTGGGATGACAGGCATGAGCCACCATGCCCGGCCATTATGCAGGGCATTTTTTATTTGTAGTCACCAGACACAGACCTGCTGCTTGCTGACCGTGGCCAACCCCACGTGTCCACTGCACGCCTTTCACATCATGAAGGGGGAAGGGGAACAATCCTCTCTCATGTGCCAAGATTCATCCTCTTTGTGAACCGCATAATTAGGTTTACAGAAGGGGACAGAGCCTGGCTCTTGTCAGGGAGCTTGGCGGTTTTCATCACCTTACTGAGTATTGTTTAAGCCCAGGAGGTTAAGGCTGCAGTGAGCCATGATTACACCATTGTAGCCTTGGAGACAGAATGAGACCCGGTTTCAAAAAAAAAGAAAAGGAAGGGAGAGCAGGACGATTATTCCAGTTTTACAGATGCAAAATGGAGGCGAAGAGACGCTGGTGCCTCTCCCATCCAATTCCTAGCCTTATTCTCTCATCACTAGATCATGGTATGGGGTGTTAAAGGTGATACCACATCAATATACAGCTTAGGCAATGGGTTTCCCTGGGCTCCCAGGTTCAGACTGCAACAAACAAAGCACAGCTGTTCATCCAAGTGGGACCTGCCAGGTTACCCCTGTTCATTCTGTAAGAAGGTGAGTGTATCACAATGTTCCGAACATAAGTGGATGTGTAATAGATACTTGCTGGATTCTATTCCTGGAATTTGGGATGGAGTCAGCGTTTTGCTTTTTCATGGTCTTTCTGAGAAGTCCATTCTGCAGAAGTGTGACATTTTATGTACATTTAAAAAATTGCATTAAATCAAGCAGAAAAGGGTGGAAGAGTAGAAGGAAAGTCAGTTGTTTGTCATGAATCATCTTGTAGGGATGGAGCTGGTCCTTTTAAAAAACATTTATTGTTTCAACATCAGGACTCTGAACCCCCAGTGCAGAAGGATAGCACGATACCCTGGAGTAGAGTGAGGAGCCTAACATTGTAGGTGGAAGGTATTGAGTATGGCTCCAAGAGTAATATATTCAGTGGGTCTCTTCTGAAGCCCCAAGGGTCAACAAGCACCAGACAACAGGTACCTGCGGGCCAGGAAGTAATCTCCCTCCTACTCACCTGGGAGGTCATTGCTTGTCCTGTTGTCATGCACTCAAACTAGTTGACTCTGTCATTTCAATGAACGAAAGACTAAGCCACATTATTGGCATCCAAGATGGAAACCCAGATATGGGATGGCTAGCCTCTCTAGCCATGTGCAGGCACAGCATTTGCACAACTGAGTCACGTCGGATAACTCTTTTTTTTTTGAGACAGAGTCTCGCTCTTGTCACCCAGGCTGGAGTGCAGTGGTGCGATCTGGGTTCACTGCAACCTCCGTCTCCCAGGTTCAAGCAATTCTCCTGCCTCAGCCTCCCGAGTAGCTGGGAATTACAGGCACCCACCACCACGACAGGTTACTTTTTGTAGTTTTTTAGTAGAGACAGGGTTTCATCATGTTGACCAGGCTAGTCTTGAACTTCTGACCTCAGGTGATCCGCCTGCCTCAGCCTCCCAAAGTGCTGGGATTACAGACGTGAGCCACCGTGTCTGGCCCACGTCGAGTAACTTTTAGGAAGAGATGATAGAGATTTCAGCTTCTATTCTCATTACATTCTCATTCTTGTATCCTCCTCCCAAACAAAATAAAACAAAGAAATGTGTCCTTTCCAGCTTTATGCATGCATGTCCTCCAAGAAAAGGCAGTCCTCTTCATATTTAGATGCTCCAAAATGACGTCAGAAATTTTCTGAAAGGTTTTTTTTTCCCACTAAGTGTAAAGTAAACTGAAGCATTCTAGACTATGAGGCAAACCAAGCAGGATCAAAGGGCCTGCAAGAATCTCGGGTTGTGATGTTCTCAGTTCTGGTAAGAAACAGCACATGGACAGAAAGAGGCAGACAGATGGTCTGTCTCATTCACAGGTATATCCACAATGCCAGGCACATAGTAACAGCTCAATAAGCATCTGTTGGGTGAATAAAGGCATCAACAGAAAGCAAGCCAAGTCCTGGTGTTAGGTAGCACCATGCCTTATTTATCATCAATGGAGGTCAGCAATATATAGTGTGCACAGTTTATGAGCCCTGACATTTACCAGAATTTGCAACTTGTGAGGCATAACATGTAGGTCCCAATCCAGTAAGAACACAAGGTTATGGGGAGAGAATCAGCAGATGCCAAAATCTGGGCAGTGCCCCTGCCAGCTCTATGGGTCCTAAAGCCATGTCTGGGGAGACCAGGGCACCTAGAAGCAGCAGTTGTTCCCCAGCTGGCTGTGCAGAGCAGGTCTGGAGGGAGGCAGGTGCCCGCAGCCCGAACTGCCTTCATTTGAGACAACAGCTGTTTGCTTGAGCCTTAGGCTGAGGAAAAAAATGCTAAGCCATATGTCGTTAGTCAGTGCATGGTCCTATTAGAAAAAGTGCCCGAATGATTGATTAGAAAGCAACCAGGCAGCCCTTGCATATTGCTTTACTTGTGTGCTGCAAGTTTGTTTAATGTCAAAATGTACCAAAATCCACCCTGCTCCTTCCACTTCCATTTTTCATCACAGAAATATTTGCCAAATGCATGCACTGAAACCACTGGGGAAGAGAGGAAAGTAGGACATTTTCTTAAGAAGAGGGACTGCAAAGTGAGGCAGAAGTTCGAACAGGAAACACCCCCTTTTATGGACTGTGTGTGATGTTAAACAATGACGAAAATGTTTCTGAGTACTTGCAGGCTGATAGATCATAAAGGAATCTTAAATTCACATAGACCTTTTTTCCAAACACTTCAGACACCTACCAGATGGGGAAACAGAGGCACTAGAACGCATATGTTGACAATCTTTGGAATCCAGTGAGTTAAGACCATAATCTACATCTCTAGTCTTTTTCCTTTGCTCACTTCTCTGTTCAGAGTAATAATGTAGAAAAAGCCTACCTTAAGAAGCAGTTTCAACGGTTTCTCATTTCTTCACATGGTATTGCATATAATTCCAAATAAGCTTTAGTCCTCAAATAGCTTTAGTCATTTACATCAGTCAACTGGTACTTCAGCAAAAATACATTCAGGTATTTACATTTTTAACAAGATTAATAATTAAAAGATTATTAATTTTTAATAAGATTATCATTGGTTATATATTTATTAAAATTCTACTTTGGGTAATTGTGATTTATTGGAAAAATTAATATCAAAATCTAAAATGTTAATCAAACAACTGAAAAATGCAAAAATCAGCACCTTTCTTTCAAACCAGCAGTGATAATGTATAAACAATAATAGAAAAACTCTATCAAAAATAACTCAAGGCCAAGTGCAGTGGCTCACACCTGTAATACCAGCACTTTGGGAGGCTGAGGTGGGTGGATCACTTGAGGTCAGGCATTCGAGACCTGCCCGTCTAACATGCTGAAACCCCATCTCTACTAAAAGTACAAAAATTAGCCAGGCATGGTGGCTCATGCCTGTAATCCCAGCTACTTGGGGGGCTGAGGCAGCAGAATCGCCTAAACCTAGGAGGCAGAGGTTGCAGTGAGCCGAGATTGTGTCATTGTACTCCAGCCCGGGCAACAAAGCGAGACTCTCTCCAAAAAAAAAAAAAAGGACCTAAAAATATGAAATATCTAGCAAGAAACCTTAACAAGAGATGTATTAGGATCTAAATGAAGAGAATCTTAAATTTTTTCAGAAGAACATAACAGGAAACTTGAATAAAAGATGATATACCATGCTTCTGGGCAGGAAGATTCAGTGTTTTGATACTGTCAATTCTTCCTAAATTAGTTGAATGAAATTCCAGTTGAAATCTCAATAGGACACTTTTGAAACCTGACAGAGTGATTCTAATGTTTATTTGGAAGGACAAAGAGGTGAGGATGGCCAGGAAAGTTTTGAAAAGGTAAAGAGGGGAATTCAGTCTACCAGACAGTACAACATATTAGGTAGCTATAGTAGCTAAAATAGTGTGGAGCTGAGCAAAAATGGGTAGAAAGAAATGGATACCCTTAAAATCAACCTTAATATGTATGACACTTTAGCATGTACTTTAAATGGGCATTTCAAATCCAAGGGGAAAGGATAGATTAGTAAATAAACGGTGCTGGAACAGCCAGTTAGGTATTTGGAAAAGACAGAAAGTAGGATTATCTCAGGCTATACATCTAAATCAATCAGAGATTACCTAAAGAGAGAAATACTAAAAATCTAGTTATTCATACAGCTTCAATTGCCTAGGTGGGACAGAGCCACAAATATAGAAAACATCAAAAACATTAAAAGGAAAATATAGTATGAAAATATTTACCACAAATATAATGGATTAAGAGTTAATTTTCTTAAAATACAGGCTGGGTGCAGAGGCTCACGCCTGTAATCCTAGCACTTCGGGAGGCCAAGGGGATCACTCGAGGTCAGGAGTTCAAGACGAGCCTGGCCAACATGGTGAAACTCCGTCTCTACTAAAATAAAAAAATCAGCCAGGTGTGGTGGCATGAGCTTATAATCCCAGCTATTTGGGAGACTGAGGCAAGGGAATTGCTCAAACCTGGGAGGCAGAGGTTGCAGTGAACCAAGATCATGCCATTGCACTACAGCCTGGGTGACAGAATGAGACTCCATCTAAAAAAAAAAAAAAAAAAAAATATATATATATATATATATATATATATATATATATATCTCCTCATATAACCATTAGAAACCCACTAAAACCCTTTAGAAAATGAAAATACCATGAACAGACAATTGGTAGAAAAAATGCAAGTGATTAATGTGAAAAAATGTTCCACTGCTTTGGGGATCAAATAAATGCCCATTAAAACCATATACCATTTTTGGCTGATCAACTTAGCAAATGAAAATATAGCTCTTATTCAAAGTTGGTGAATATGAAGTGAGGTAGGTACTTTCAAACACTTTGATTCAAAGTATCAGTTGGCACAATCTTTCTGGAGAACAATTTAGCAGTATCTATGAAGAGTCTTAAACATTCCTGTTTGCCCTTGTGATTCTCAATGAAGGAATTTACTCTAAGGAAATTCAGAAATTTGGACCAAAATCTAAGTCACAGAATTGTCTGTAATAATATAAAGCTGGAAAAAGCTGAAGTGTTCAAAAAAAGATTCACTAGTTGGATCATGAAGAAATAGAATCTGCGTTTCAAGGGGAGGGAGAAGAAGTGGGAGTATTCTAGGGAGAAAGAGCAGCAAGGATGATAGAAAAGGTACATGAAAGTGCATTGCAAGTTTGATTTGGAAACTGTAGTGTGCCCTGGAAGGCCAAGTGCGGGGCAGATAGGAGGGGTAAGAAGAGGTGAGGCTCAGAGGCTTGTGTAGTGGTCTATCTTGTGCATGAGAATTTAAGATGTAAGGACTCTGGGTTGGTTATCTTTATATCGTTCCAAGTTCCTAATTAACAAATGTCTGCTTGATAATCAAGAGATTTCTTTCAGTGTTGAGCGGCTTTGATCTCTGTGTTACTAAGTTATGGTTTTCCTCTATAGCTAGTAAAGATCCAGCAAAGTTTCTTAGGAAGAAAATTAATAAAGACTCTCCCGAAGTAACATGGTTGATTTACTTTTACGACATGCGTTAAATGATATTTTAAAACAGCCTTATTTGGACTTCAGTCAGTAGGGGGTGCACCAATGCTGGAAATTCTGATACTAATAAATAATAGCACTTATTTGTTAATCTTACAGTCCTTCGTCCTGCTTACTACTTGTCCCTTCTTTGGCCCTCTCAGGACTCTCTATCCCCCACATTAAAAAATTTCTCATTGCTACACATACCACCAGTCATAAAACTGGATTTTAATAAGAGTTAATTTAATGTTGCTGTTTATTAAATTGTTACAAGTAAGTGTGACGTTTTTGAGAAATTGATGCTGCATGAAGAGTTTAAATTGCGCTTATTTATTCATGACACATTTTTAATCACAAAAGGTGAGAAAGTATTAATACTAGAAAAAAATGGAGGTGATATTTAATAGTCCATGGGGACACAAATTCTATAATTAAAAGAAGAGTAATAGTGACCTTTAGAGAGAGCATATTTCATAAAGTATTCATTAAAAAGGAGTTCACTTTTGGAACTTTATTTTCTCAAAGTTCTCTTTATGAAATAGAATTAATAAAATGCCACGGTTTACTGAAATTTTAAAGAGTACAGAGAGCTGTGGTGTTGTGTAGAGAAATTGAGGGGGAAATAAAATGAGGTTTGTATATGGTATTTTTGAAACAAGGAGGAACCTGATTGGCATACTTAACATTTGAAGAATATAGCTAAAAATATTGTGCCAGAATAATAAGCCCTGGGATCAAAACATATGAAATGAGAATTAGCATTTCCTGAGAGAAAATTAAAACTATAGAATTAAGGAAAACACCATCTGAACAGGAAAAGAGAGCCACTTGTGGAAGGGTAGAGTTTGGAAACTGGGAGGTGCCTACATTTCATTAGATGATGCTGTGCTCTTTTGAAATGATGATATAGGGTATACCAATGATCTTCTCCCTTTCCATTCCTTAAAAATGTTTATAAAGTGTCTTAAAACAAAGGAAAATATTAGGAATGGAAATGATTACTAAAGTGAATCATATGCAATCAAAAGTTTAAAAACTTTTGTAGAAGAAAAAAGAATGAAACTAAAATAATTAAAAAAAAAAAAAAAAAGCACCAAGTGGAACACCCATTAAAAGGCACAGATGCTCAAAAGAACTCCTAAAAGATATTTCAACATTACACTTTCTCTGAATAACATACTTACAAAAAGTCACACAGATAACCTAAAATTAAAAGTTTATACAAAGATAAAGCAATGATAATAAATATGGGAAAGCAAAAGCTTTTCTATATTATCAAATAATATCCTATTTTATCAAATAATATCATATTTTATCAAATAATTCAAGATAAAACATTATGTGAAATAAATGGGTGGTTATACAAAGATAAATACAGTACATACTTAACACATAGCAATTGTGAATTTATATGCACCAAATAACATGGCAACAAAACACAAAAAGTGAGGGATAGAAGAACTTCAAGTGGAATCTAACAAAAATTATGTTATGTTATGGAGCAGCATTAAATTTCTTATAATCAAGACCACAACAGGTAAAGTAAATAAAATCCTGTAGTCTATAAGTGAGATATACTTTCCTTATGAGTATTCAAAGAACGCTCATTACTCTTATCACTTGCTAGTTTATGTAAAATCAAATGAATAAATATTACCAGGGGTTTTACAGGCTGCACTGTGACCAAAATACAACCAAAATTTGAAAGAAAATGTCTTAAGAATAAACAAACAAAATTGAAAATTACTGCAATATTTTAAAGTATTCCCTCAAAGAACAACTGGGATAATGGGAAAATGAAGAATTCAATAAAGACAATTTAGGAAATAATAACATTATACTACATATCAAAATCTATAAAAGTCAATGCTTAGAGAACAAGTTAATGACAGCTTTAAATATTTTTATTGTTAAAATGAAAAAGAAAAAGTAAATTTATTATTCATTGTTACATCTTAGGGGAAAAAGAACACAGTAAACGAATAAAAGATAAAGCCATAAATTGGAAAGCAAGAAAATAAACAGTAAACTAAGGCAAGAGCTGATTCCTTGAAACTTTGATAATAGACAAACCTGTGATAAGTCTAATCTAGAAAAACAAAACAAAACAAAAGCCAAACATAAAAAGCAGAAATTAGAAATGAAACAGAAACTCTATAGACATAAAAGTTATAAGAAATCAATGTTTATAATTATGTAACTGTATTTGTGCCTCTCAAGGAAATGGGTAATTTCACACAAAATAAAAGTTTCTGCCGGGCGCGTGGCTCAAGCCTGTAATCCCAGCACTTTGGGAGGCCAAGACGGGCGGATCACGAGGTCAGGAGATCGAGACCATCCTGGCTAATATGGTGAAACCCCGTCTCTACTAAAAAATACAAAAAAACTAGCCGGGCGACGAGGCAGGCACCTGTAGTCCCAGCTACTCAGGAGGCTGAGGCAGGAGAATGGCGTAAACCCGGGAGGCGGAGCTTGCAGTGAGCTGAGATCCGGCCATTGCACTCCAGCCTGGGCGACAGAGCGAGATTCCGTCTCAAAAAAAAAAAAAAGCTTCTAAAGTTGATGCGAGATGAAGAAAATCTTTACACATTAATAAGAGAGGAACACATTCAGAAAATCATTGAAGAACTATTAAGATTTCAAGAAAGAGGGCTCTGAATCTGACAGATAATTTTTTTTTTTTTTTTTTTTGAGACGGAGTCTAGCTCTGTCGCCCAGGCTGGAGTGCTATGGCCGGATCTCAGCTCACTGCAAGCTCCGCCTCCCGGGTTCACGCCATTCTCCTGCCTCAGCCTCCCGGGTAGCTGGGACTACAGGCGCCGCCACGTCGCCCGGCTAGTTTTTTGTATTTTTTAGTAGAGACGGGGTTTCACCGTGTTAGCCAGGATGGTCTCCATCTCCTGACCTCGTGATCCGCCCGTCTCGGCCTCCCAAAGTGCTGGGATTACAGGCTTGAGCCACTGCGCCCGGCCGACAGATAATTTAAAAAATATTTTAAAGAAATAAATAATACTATGTTACAATGAGTATTCCTGACAGAGAAACACTTATACTACTGATAAGGATAAGCACCCCAAACAACTAGCCAAGGTCATAAATACAGGTGGGGAAATCTTAAATGAAACCCATTAAAAAGACATTGGATTATGAAGTAAAATGTATCCCTGAAATGCAGGGATGGTTCAATGTATTACATTCAATGACAAAATGTAATACTACATCACTGAATTAAATGAAAATCCATACATAGCCATTTCCATAGACGTTGACAAGTAATTTGACAAAATTCAGCACACATTCTTACCACATATTTTTTTAAAAAAAGACTAGAGGTATATTTTCTTAATATATTAATAGTTTTGGTTTGTTTGTTTGTTTGCTTTTTGAGACAGGGTCTCCCTCTGTTACCCAAGCTGGAGTGCAGTGGCATGATCTCAGCTCACTGCAACCTCCACCTCCCAGGTTCAAGTGATTCTCCCGACTCAGCCCCCTGAGTAACTGGGATTACAGGCGCCTGCCACCACGCCCTGCTAATTTTTGTATTTTTAGTAGAGATTAGGTTTCACCATCTTGGCCCGGCTGGTCTTGAACTCCTGACCTCCAGTGATTCACCCACCTCGGCCTCCCAAAGTGCTGGGATTACAGGCACAAGCCTCTGTGCCTGGCCAACTTTTTTTTTTTTTTTTTTTAAATCAAGGCCAGGCATGATGGCTCATGCCTGTAATCTCAGCATTTTGGGAGGCCAAGGCGGGAGGACTGCTTGAGCCCAAGAGTTTGAGACCAGCCTGGGCAACATGACAAAAACCTGTCCCTACAAAACACACAAAAATTAGCCAAGTGTGGTGGTGCGTGCCTGTAGTCCCAGTCTGGGACTCAGGAGGCTGAGGCAGGAGGATCGCTTCAGCCCAGGAGGTCAAGGCTGCAGTGAGCTGTGATTACACCACTGCACTCCAGCCTGGGTGACAGAAAGAGACCCTGTCTCAAAATAAATAAATAAATAAAATAAATAAATAAAAAGCAAGTAACATAGCCAAAGGACAACCTTAGAGACATTGCTCTAAAAGCAAAATGAAATTAAGGTGCTGCCTTAATTTAAAATTGCTTTGAGATGTATATTCAATAAAATAAAATCAAAAATTAAGAAATAAGAATATGTAATGGACCCATAAAGACAAAACATTCATTTTCAGGTGATAAAACATGTAACTAAACCTGCTAAAAGTTGCTGGATACAGAACAAATCTTTAAAATCAATAGTATCCCTGTGTATCTGCATTAACATTTCATTAATTATAATAAGAGTAGAAAATCCTTAGAAATAAGCTTAGTAAGGACTAGATGCATGAAATGCAATGAACAATGTACTGAAAAGTACAGAGGAAGACATGATGGAAGGTAGAATATACTGTGTCCTTCAAGGGAACACATTTGCTAAGGATGGTAATTTTCCCCAAGTTCAATTAAAATTCCCAGAAGATGTTATACAGAACAAACAAAAATAGCTAACGTAAATAATTGTAAAATTCATTAGAAAAGAATGGTCATGTGCAGCTATAAACAATTTAAGCAAGTGGCGACCAGCCTGGCTGACCGAGGTGGATATACTACGAAGCTACTGAAGCTTTCACTCCTACGGACTCAGGGCACAGATTCTCCCGGTAATGCCTGGGAGGAGCTCTATTTTTCTCACAGTGATACACTTTTGTAAATTTTATGTAAGTAAATATTTTCTTCACGAGATACCAGCCCTCACCCAATTGTATAAGTTTCGGGTGCCACAATACTTGAAGCCACCATGCCAGATATAAAATTATATTCTAAATCTATAATAATTAAAAGACATCCGGCTGGGTGTGGTTGCTCACACCTGTAATTCCAGCACTTTGGGAGGCCAAGGCGGGCGTTTGAGACTAGCCTGGCCAACATGGTGAAACCCCATCTCTACAAAAATACAAAAATTAGTTGGGTGTGTTGATGTGCACCTTTAGTCCCAGCTACTCGGGAGGCTGAGGTAGGAGAATTGCTTGAACCTGGGAGTCGGAGGTTGCAGTGAGCTGAGACTGCACCATTGTACTCCAGCATGGGCAACAAGAGCGAAACTTTGTCTCAAAAAAAAAAAAAAAAAAAAAAAAAAGGAAAGAAAAATAGGTCAATAGAACAGAAAAGCCAGAAGTAAATAAAATGATGTGTAAAATTTAAATCTGTCATATATACACCATGGAATACTATGCACCCATAAAAAAGAATGAGTTCATAGCCTTTGGAGGGACATGGATGAAGCTGTAAGCCATCCTTCTCAGCAAACTAACAGAGGAACAGAAAACCAAACACTGCACGTTCTCACTCATAAGTGGGAGTTGAACAATGAGAGCACATGGACACAGGGAGGGGAACATCACACACTGGGACCTGTTGGGCGGGGGGCAAGGGGAGGGAGATCATTAGGACAAATGCCTAACACCTGCAGGGCTTAAAACATAGGTGACGGGTTGATAGGTGCAGCAAACCACCATGGTGCATGGTGTTTCCCTTGGAAAATGTGTTACCTAAGTAACAAATGTGCACGTTCTGCACTTGCATTTTACTGAACTTAAAGTACAATAAAATAAAGAAAAGAAAGGAGGGAAAAAATAAATACGGGAGAAAGTGTCACAAAAAATATGAAAGAACACAAGAACACATTACTTAGTATACGGTATTGGGTACAACTAGGTGATGTTCAAAATAGTAACAACTGGTATAGCAAGGGCACCATGCACTGAGAGGTAACGACAGTTACTGGCCATTCCCAACATATGCTGCCGAACCAGTGTGTATGGACTTCATGTCATCCCTGCTGTAACTTAGGAAATTGGGAAATGCACTGTATGTATTTATGTATTTATGTATTTATTTGTTTTGAGACCAAATCTCACTCTGTTGCCCAGGCTGGGGTGCCATGGTGTGATTTCGGCTCACTGCAACCTCCGCCTCCCAGGTTCAAGCAATTCTTGTGCCTCAGCTTCCCGGGTAGCTGGGATTACAGGCACATGCCACTAAGCCCGGCTAATGTTTGTATTTTTAGTAGAAATGGGGTTTCACCATGTTGGCCAGGCTGGTCTCGAACTCCTGACCTCAAGTGATCCACCCACTTCAGCCTCCCAAAGTACTGGGATTATAGGCATGAGCCGCCATGCCAGGCCAGGGAATTGCACTTTAGATCTATACCCCATGCTGTGTTGAGCTCCAGGTGGATTGGCACATTAAATTTAAGATACTCCTCATGCCTGTAGTCCCAACACTTTGGGAGGCTGAGGCAGGCAGGTCAGGAGTTGGAGACCAGCCTGGCCAACATAGTGAAACCCCATCTCTGCTAAAAATACAAAAATTAGCAGGGTATGGTGGTGGGCACCTGTAATCCAGCTACTTGGGAGGCTGAGGCAGGAGAATCTCTTGAACCTAGGAGGCAGAGGTTGCAGTGAGCTGTGATCGTGCCACTGCACTCCAGACTGGGTAACAGAGTGGGATTCCATCTCAAGAAAATAAAAAAAATTAAAATACTCGATTCTAAACTAGACTTTCTAAGAATAGAAGCAATAAAAGAAGCCAAACATTTCAATCACTAGAATATAGAGCATTTTTATAAAATGAAAATTAACAAAAATCAAAAAGGAAACTATTTGGGAAAAAATGTGAGCATCAAACATGGCAAGGGGTTAATATTTAAAGAAACCACATGGAGGGTCTGATGAGCAAAGAAACAAAAGTCACATGTGGATGATTTACACAAGAGCGAGGAGTAAATGAACGTAAGGAGAGGTGTGGGGCTTCTCGATTAGTAAAGATGCTACGTAAGGTAACAGTGGGGTGCCATTTAAACTGTTCACGTGAGTGACGTTGTGTTTAAAAAGACGCACATTGCTGGTAAAGCTGCAGTTGCACTAGTAACTTGCATGGTATAGTTCAAATTATTTTACTTGCTTATTACTCTGTTCAAATAATTTTCTCTTGAACAGAAATAAGAGAAATATATACTGGCAATATAAAAGTAGAATAATAAAAATGTTTTTGCCTTCTTGCCCCATAATCTTGTATTTGAGAAAAAGCATGGCATGGGGAAGAGAGCATGGAATTTCGAGTTGGAAATTCTAGGTTTGAAGCCAGATTTTAATACTTGCAAGCTTGGCAGTCCCAGGAAAGTTGTTCCATTTTTCTCTCTGGTCCTTAGTTTTCTCTTTTGCAAAGTCGGGATTATCATGTGTCCCTCAGAGGGTTTGGCTGAAGGTTAAATGCAATAGCCTGGGGGTAAATGGAAAAGCTTTATGTTTCTATGGCACTTCGTTCCTTTGTTCATGAATCTCAGTTTCCTTATCTGTGACATGGGATAATAATACCTATCTCACAATCTTATAGGGATAATCAAAAGAGATAATGTATTCATTCCTGCACGCATTCATTCTTTTGACCTTGAGCGTTTAGGAGTGACGTGGTGCTGACCTAGGTGCTGGCCATAGGGAGGCAGATGAAGCAAACCCAGTCGGGCATTGCCTTTCCAGCTGGAGCTGAGTCCAGAGATGGGCTTGTCATGTGGCCATCATGCCGCAGGCCTCAACAAACACAACCGCGCTGTAATTAGTTAGGATGACTCTGCCGTCCAGGGCACATTCAGTGCTCCTCAAAAGAGAGTCTACAGTTGTATTTCTTTTATGTGTCCTCTGTATGGAACAGAGGTTCAAATGAATATTCCATTCACTGGGTGCATGCATGCATAAATGTCCGCAGGAGGGTCATTTGTTTTAATGAACAATCCGAAGTCACCTAAATGTCCAATATAAGAGGAGTGGCTAGGCCAGAGGGATTGTAATCACGCAGCAGAAAACTTTGCAGTCATTAAAATGGAGACCTGTGAGCATCACGAAAGACACAGTAAAATATCTGATATAATATTACACAGGGAACAAAAGTAGAATACAAAATGACACAAACTTCACAATTATAAATATATGTCCAGAATCAGAGGGAATATTGAAAAGCAAACATTTTTATTACAGCAGTGAGATTCTGGGTGAATTTAAAAAATTCCTTTTATGATGTGAAAATATTGTGTTAGCAATAAAATAGCAACTACCAGAAAGAAAATGGCTGCTGTGCAGAGAGAAAAATAGATGATTTTATTAAAATATTTTTGGTTGAAGTATAACTGACCAATTGCAAAGTGCACTTAAATGTACACTCAATGCATTTTCCTATATACACACCTGCCTAAATGTACACTCAGCTTATTTTTCCATATGTATATACCTGCCTAAATGTACATTCAATGAACTTTTCCATATGTATATACCTGCCTAAATGTACACTCAATGAATTTTTACATTTATATACACCTGCTTAACCTCCACCCAATTCAAGTTATAGAATATTAAAAATGGGTGATTTTAAGTGGGAGAAAGTAGCTTTGGTGTATGTTGTGAGGGTGGACATAAAATCAATAGGCAGTATTATTTTGCAAAAAAAATCACTGTCTTCCTAATGTGAAGATAAAATGTTAGAATGCATTAAAGCAGCAGAGAATATAGGGCCCATTTTTAGAGGGAGTTCAGAAGTTGATAGATTTTCCAAGGCAAACAAAGTGAACAGACTTTTTTCCCTTTTTTATACTAAATGGCCCAAATGGAGGAAAATCACTTTCGAATGATTACTTACAATATGCATAACGACAAATCTGACACTGCCAAAATCATATCCACAACCTCAGTTTTCCTTCCAGCAAGATAAACAAAGCAACACCGATAAATCTGACTGGAAATGGGGCTGTCAAATGCTATCTTCCTGACTTGGGATTGGAAACAAGGGGAATGTCCAAGAAGTCATTTGGCACCAGGAGGGCTGTGCCTGTCCTTGTCTCTCTGCCTCATCCTTTGCTGCTCCTTGCTCCAGTATATGAATACATATTGATATATTTCTCCTAATTCCCAAATCACAAACACTGAAGCCTTATATAATTTCACTGTGCTTTCTTTTCGGTTGGTGATTTATCTTGAGTGTTGCTTGACTGCTTTATCTTTCTCTACACAGCCTCTTAAATTGCTTCAGCAGATCTAACCTCTCCAGAGACCGGAGACAGGCACAAAGCTTTATGCCGGACATTGCCAGGCCCCACGTCCGTGTGGGTGTTGAATGGATGCTACATGATGACAGAATGAGTCACTGAGTTTAGGCGGAGAGTTTGGAGGAAGGTGCTAATGAAAAGGGCTCTGGTGCTGCAGGAGACATACGCAGGTCAGGAATCATGACGTCAGCCCAGAGCCAGTGTTTAAAAATAGTGAAACTCTTCTATGAATCAAAATGATTCTATGGGGAAAAATCTGGATCGGTGATGGAAGGTTATATTGTTTTGTAAAAGAAAAAGTAATTTATGCTCAACCTCAAGAAAAGCAAAAGTTACAAATCAAAATAAACCCAGAAGTGCTTGAAGTAGTCAGGAACTCATCAAAACAGTTGGAGTGAACTTACCACGTTCTGTACACTAACTAAAGAAAATTGCTAGGGGATAGTGAACAGCAAAGATGCCTGGCTCCCTTCCCCATCGCAGTCACCTCTGCAAGTAGGATTACCAGCTTCTGCTTTGCAACAGCTTTTGCTGTTTCTGATGGGTCGTCACTAGAAATAATTCAGGATCATGCAGCAGAGGGTAGAGTTGACAGAGCATTTACTGCTGAAGCCGTCAGAATCAAACCCAAAGAAAAATGGAGCTGAATATGCTTTATGATTACATAACATGCCTAGACTTGACCAGCCCAAGATGTTTGTTTATATATGTCTAGCATGCCAGATTCGACCTGACTTAAGTGTACCTGCTTTAATTAATTTAATTGGTTGTCTTTTCTTGATGGAAAATAGAAAGATATTAGTTAACTACTCCAAAATCTCTTCCCTACCCCATGAAAGCCTTTGTAAATTCTATTTGATGAGGTGGTTAAATTATTCAGTGAATGATTCTATACAAGCATATACTCACAAAAATAACATTTAAACAATACTATAGCTGACGTGGAATAAGTACCAAATAACTAGTCAGACCACATCTGTACTTTTACACTTGATCTTAGCCAAAGGCTAAGAAGCAATGCACCTCTGTACTTCTAAATGCAAAATCAATTCTGCAACATAAAAACATTCACCTGTGGGAACTGGGATTTTGGCTTTCTGTTAGTAATTCATAAGCTTGTGGTAATAAGTGTAAAAACAGGATTTACCAACTGAGTAAAAATTTTTCTATTTATAAAAACTCAGCAAAGTCAATAATTAAATACTGTAGTTTTTGAAAGTATAGTTTTAAAAGTTTAGTCTTTTTATAAAATTAGCCGTGATATATATTTTTAAATGAATAAATAGTACAGTAGGCTAGAGATCTTATTTATTTATTTATTTATTTTTTTGGAGACAGAGTCTCGCTCTGTGGCCCAGGCTGGAGGGCAGTGGCACGATCTTGGTTCATTGTAACCTCTGCCTCCCAGGTTCAAGCCATTCTCCTGCCTCAGCCTCCCTAGTAGCTGGGATTACAAACACCTGCCACCACGCCCGGCTAATATTTTTGTATTTTTAGTAGAGTTGGGGTTTCACCATGTTGGCCAGGTTGGCTTCCAACTCCTGACCTCAAGTGATCCGCCCACTTTGGCCTCCCAAAATGCTGGGATTACAGGCGTCAGCCACCACGCCCACCTGATATCTTATTTTTTTTTCTTAAATAACCTGGAGCAACTTAATAATAAAAATAAACAAGTTAACTTTAGTTCCCATTGTTCACTTTATACATGATCAAACTGTTGCCATAAAACATGAGCTGAAGGTAGAAATGGTTTTAATGAGGTGTGCTTGATGTTTCTTAGTTTGTTTCATATACATTTTATCCGTATGACAAAATATCAATGTGGAATTAAATATTACACAGAAAGAGGATATAGAAAACAAGCACATTTTATTTTCACTTTTATTCTTTCCCATTGCACTCAGTATATAAATGAGTTGCAAATGAGGTATAGCTACAAGTATGAAATTGTGCTGTTTGGTACAGTTCTGATAATTTATATCAATGAAATATAGTAACTGTTGCATGGAAGATCTGACTCCATCTACACAGACAGCAGCACAAATAGATAAAGGAAATCTGAGTTGGGATTACATAATGAGAAGAGTATGCAACATAAAATTCTATGGGTTGCATTAAATTTTTTTAAAAAATTATGTGGATACCAAGAAAGGTAAAGAATTTGACTGCATAACTGGAAGTTATGCCTCTAATTCTCTAATTATCGCCAAGCTAATTTATAATGGAATAGCAGGATGAGAAAGATAATTGTGTCTTCAAATGAAGTATGATTTCTCAGGGGTGAGCTATATTCTGTGTCACACTGGAAAAGAGACAGTCGTTGCCCTTTTCTTCTAAAAGGATTAAGACACATAGAATGCGTTTGTTCTCTAATAATCGTGTACCTCAAATTGCTTCAATCCTAAATAAATAGCGGCCTATTTATTTAGGATTGAAGCAGTTTGGGGTATGTGATGATTTAGAATGGTCTAAAAATCAAACAGTCTTAAGAACAACCTTGCATCCTTTCCAAGCTATTCTGAACAATTGATTCTATGTATTAGATGCAATTTTTCAACCTTTTATGTTGCTAAAGATGTTCATTTGCCTCAGAATAAATAACCAGCATCCTGCCTGTAAGACAGAGTAATACTTTTACCTTGATGATTATGAAAGATTAAACAGAAATATTTTAAAAGACATATTTTGAAGATAATATAATCCAGAGACTCTGCAATTTATTATCCATGTCTGACATAAAATAAAAATTTATCTGACATAAGAAGAAAAAAGAAAAGTGACTGGCAATTAAGATCAAAGAGTCAACAGAAGCAGACTAAGAGGCCATCCAGGTATTGCAGTTAGCAAACAAGTACTTCAAAATACCTATGATTAAGATACTAAAGAAAATAGAGACAACTGTGGGCAAAACAGATAAAAGATGAGGGGTTTTAAAATGAATTGGATATATCAAAGAGCTTGTAGTACTGGTTATGATCTCCAATACAATGTTGACTAGAAGGGGCAACGGTGGTTCTTCCTATCTTGCTCCTGAGCTCAGCAATGATGTTAGCTAGGAGGTTTCTGTAGCTGTACCTTTCAGGTCTGGGCATTATGCTATCCGTAAGTTATATTTCCATAAAAATCAAAACAAATCTTAGGAGATACTTTTCATTTATAAGTTAAACTGTTCCAAAGGGGGATAACCTCTGTCTCTTTTACTTAAAAAATGCAAATATGCTCAATCTAACCTCTTTTCAGTTTCTGAGAACTGCAGTTTCAGGAATTATTACTGATATCAGCTACAAATAAAACAAGAAAACAATTGTTTAAAGACCTCAAAATTGATATAAAACTATTCTGGTCAAGACATTTTTATTAAAATACTGTTTTAAAATTTGGCAGTTGATTTCTGGTCTCATCATGATGCCAAAAAATGATTAAATAGATTCAATGAGCTATCTACATGAACCAAATAACAGATTTGTTAAAGTCCCTACTACATGTTTAGGCAGTGACATTTGTCAGTAGCCAGCGTAGTAATAGTTATAAGTGACAATTTGGGGAAGAGGCTGGGCTGAGAGTGTCAGTTCCCATCATGTGGCTCGGTCTCCACTGCCTCTCAGCCTAAACCGAAACATAAAAGAAGTGAAGTGCTTTCAAGCTTGCATAGGAAGGTGTCTTCTCTTACCCCTGGAACCAAAGAAGCCATGAAAATCTTTGTTTATTGCTTTTGTTAGAGACTCAGACACAGGCTATCAAATGTGCAAAAACGTTTTCTTTCACATAAAAGATTTCTGATGGCCACGTCACTTGTTTCAATTTCCTGTTCGTTCCAGCTACTGCTATCTGGGAGCGGGGTTCAAATGGAAGATATCTTGCATTTATCCCAAGACATTCAGCTACCTGACATGAAATATGATGGGACATTCTTTTAACTTGTTTCTTTCTTTGGATTTTTGTTTTTCACATCATCTCCAGTGTTACAATTTTCTTAGCAGCCAGAAGCTTCTCCTGACTGTCCCTTTTGGGTAAAGGTGGTCAGGGCTGCTGCAGGCCCAGGCCGCATTCTGTCTGTAAATGGTTTTGCAGGTGCATGATACACATGGATTCAATTCTTGCTTCCTGATTTCCTGCAGGACATTTCGGAGCTATATACCTCCATGTACAGAGGCCCTGGGGAAGAATACTTACTGAGGGGAAGAATGCTTACTGAGGGGAAGGATGCATACTGAGGGGAAGGATGCATACTGAGGCTCTTGAGCAGGGTGGACACATTGGGGCCCAAGGGCCAAACCTGGCCAGCTCTCTGTTTTTGTATGGCTCCCAAGCTAAGAATCATCATATTTTTGAATGGTAGGAAAAAAATCAAAAGGAGAATAATGCTTTGTGACACATGAAAATGATATAAAAATTCAAATTTCATTGTCTATAAATAACTGGAACGGAGCCACGAACACTCATTCATATTGTTCATGGTGGCTTTTGCACCACAATGGCAAAGTTGACTAACTTTGTCAGAGGCCTTTGGTCTGCAAAGTCTAAAATATTTACTATGTGGCCATTTACAGAAGAAGTTTGCCCATTGTTATGGATTAAACTATGTCCCCAAAAAAGATGCTGATGTCCTAACCACCAGTACTTGTGAATGTGGCCTTATTTGGAAACAGGGTCTTTGCAGATGATCAAGTTAAGTTGAGGTCCTGAGGGTGAACCCTAAACCAATATATATCCTTATAAAATCAGAAAATCTGGAAACACATACTCACACATGCAGAGAATGCCATGTGAAGATGGAGGCAGAGATAGAGCTGATGCTTCTATTATACAAGCCAAAGAATGCTAAATGTTGCCAGCAAAACACCAGAAGCTTCCAAAGAGGCCTGGAACAGATTCTCTCTTGCTGCTGTCAGAAGGAGGCAACCCTGCCGACACCTTGGTCTTGGACTTCTTGCCTGCATAACTGTGAGACAAGAAACTTCTGTTGTTTAAGCCCCTCAGTCTGTGGTGCTTTGTTATGGAAACTGGAGCAGCATGTACCAGCTCCTGATGTAAACACACACATTATCCACTGAAAGGTGCCAATGTCCTTTTCACTTCATTGGGTTCTTAAAAGTGTCTGCTGTGAACAAATGCCACAGATGTCACCTCCGTTTCTTCCTGTTGCCACCTGTGGAAAGGCCATTGGGAGTGGCTTGGACACTCTCTCAGTGATGAGGCTCTCTCAGGGATGCTGACTCCCTCTATGCACTCCGAAACTCCCCACAAGTGACAAGCATTTTATTTTTCTCAATAACAAATCAAGAACTGTCAGTTAAACTCCCACCTGAACCAACTTCTCATAGCCTCCTATTCAAAAATTATATTGTTTAAAAAAGTCTTTCTTTTAAAAGATAAAACAAGGATGGCTGCATGTGATTTTCTCTCTACCAATATTTTCGAGAACATACATCAGTGGAAGTGCCCAGTAGGATCCCAGAATTTAGGGAACGTTTCAGTGTTTCATTTTAATATTCCAAACAATAAAATGAGGAAATGAAATGTTTTGGTTCCTTTTAGAACCTGCTAAGGAACCAAACATGCTTTTTTTTTTTTTTTTTTTTTTTTTGAGACGGAGTCTCGCTCTGCCGCCCAGGCTGGAGTGCGGTGGCCGGATCTCAGCTCACTGCAAGCTCCGCCTCCCGGGTTCACGCCATTCTCCTGCCTCAGCCTCCCAAGCAGCTGGGACTACAGGCGCCCGCCACCTCGCCCGGCTAGTTTTTTGTATTTTTTAGTAGAGACGGGGTTTCACCGTGTTAGCCAGGATGGTCTCGATCTCCTGACCTCGTGATCCGCCCGTCTCGGCCTCCCAAAGTGCTGGGATTACAGGCTTGAGCCACCGCGCCCGGCCCCAAACATGCTTTTTAATGAGGACTCAGTTAAAATATCGGATGGAAGCAAAAGATCATTTAGAATCAACAATAAATTCTCCTGATCTGCCTTTTACAATTAGTTATTTACAGTTTAAAAAATGCCAAAATCATTTCTAAAAGTCATTCCAATACAGGTGTAAGTTGTTAGTGTAATGCAATATGAATACCTAAATACGCATACAAAGACTAACAAGGGGGTGCTTATTCACCTTAATAACAGGGCTTTGGGATTCTTTTGTAAATGGTTCATTTTATAAATGTTTGGTGGTTCTATATTGTTCTAGAACACATCTGTTGCAAAAAAAAAAAAAACAAAAACAAAAACAAAAAAACTCCAATTCCCAATCAAACAAAAGATTTACTGAGAAACTCTGAGATGCCCAGTTCTAATTCTGGTGCAATGGGAACAAACTTATACTGAGACATAAACTTTGACCTCAGGGAATTTATGGGATTCATTTTTAGCCTGCTTGCAAAGATTAGAAAATTATATAGTCAAAGACTAAATGCATGGAAAGAATTGTATGTACAGTTGATATTCCAAACAGACAAAAATGCTTGCAACTGTCATGAAACCACAGGGAGGAGATGGATAAGATTCAGCTGCAGCCTGAAGGAGGGGTATGACCTGGAGAGACATAAAGAGGGGAGAGGAAGGATTCTGTGTGATGCACACCAGACCCAGAACCCACTGGACTGGGAATGGTGACTGTAATGTTCCTCACTAAGCAGTGAGCTTCCTGAGGGCAGGAGCTGTGTTTTGTTACTTTTTTGGTCACTAGTTCCTGGCACTGGACTGCACACAGAAATCGGGCCCAATGGCTAACGAACTGAATTAATGATAGTGAGAATCCCGGCAAAACAGAAATAAATGAAGGGGCTGGAATGTTGGGAGTCCCCAAACATAAAGAGGCTTTATCTCCAAAGGTTACTTACTAGGGTTTTGGACTCAGAATTCATTTATTACCAAAAAAATCCTGTAAACACTGATCACCTTCCTGCAATAAATTTTGGCCTGTGCACAAAATTTAAAGGGGTACCAAAACCTTCAATAATCAAGGTAAATAGTATTTTAATGCGACATACGTTTTAAAGTAAAAATAAATGCCAAAAATCTCATGATAAACAAAATACCACCATTTTAAATAAAGACAGGATCGGTATTATTGACTTTTCTTGTTGCTAGTGGGTGAAATACGCTCTCTGCTGATCCCACGCAGCTGAGGCTGGTAGGATAAAGGCCAGAATTGCCAGAGGCCCTGTTTGCCAAGATGTGGAAAGCTCAGATTGACAATGAAACCACAGAGATGAAAGCAGAAGCAAGAGGCAAAAAGAAACTAAGTTCTGAAGTCACGTTTGAGTCCCTGGATCTACTCATGCCTGAAAGGAAGTTCTGCTGGGTTTTTGTGTTGGGAGCTTCACTCCCCTTTTTTGTTTAAATTCAAAACCCAGTTTGAATTGGATTTTGGTCCTTTCTAATCCAATGGCTAAGGAGAGCTGAGTAGCAAACCAGTCCCCCTCTGACTTGCCCTTGCTGTGCCAACAAGCAGGCTATTCCTTTTAACTGCCTTGCTTTCCCCAAGCTCTTCTCAGCTTTATCAGTTTTCTTCTTCCTTCTCTCTTCCTAAAAGAATGGAACGTGTTTCTCCATGCAGAGCCTAGGAGATCCCTAGAATGACCAACAATTCTTTGAGATTCATGGCGTCATTAAATGTAGTTGAATTGCAATGGCATTGTTTCTACTGTTTCCTTTGTAATTATCAATACATAACTCTTTTGCATTATTTCTGTTATTCCATAGAGTTTATTTAATGGAATCTCTGTGGTTTTATTCTCAATCTGAGCTCTTCACATCATGACAAAAGTGGTCACTGGCAATTCTGGCCTTCATCTTACCAGCCTCAGCTGCATGGTAACAGCACAGAGCATAAGTCGACTGGGCACGGTGGCTCACGCCTGTAATCCCAGCACTTTGGGAGGCCGAGGCGGGTGGATCACGAGGTCAGGAGTTCAAGACCAGCCTGGCCAACATGGTGAAACCTCGTCTCTACTGAAAATACAAAAATTAGCTGGCCATGGTGGCATCCGCCTGTAATCTCAGCTATTTGGGAGGCTGAGGCAGGAGAATTGCTTGAACCCAGGTGGCGGAGGTTGCAGTGAGCCCAGATCGTGCCACTGCACTCCAGCCTGGGTGACAGAGCAAGACTCTGTCTCAAAAAACAAACAAGCAAAACCATACATTTCATTAAAATATTATTTACCTTGATTACTGAGGTTTTTGGCACCCCTTTAAATTTTGTGCACAGGCCAAAGCCTTCCTCTCTTCCAGCCTGTCCTGACTACACCTGCAATGTTACTCTGACCCTCCCCAGCCTCCGGATCCTAAACAGTACATTTTGCCCCAAGGTATCTGCTATGGCTGAATTGTGCATCCCAAAAGACATGTTGAAGTTCTAACAGCCTGTACCTAGGAACATGACCTTATTTGGAAATAGGGTCTTTGCAAGTATAATCAAGATAAGATAAAGTCAATAGGGTGGGTCCTCGCGCAATATGACTGGAATCCTTACCAGGAGAGGAAACACCCTGTGAAGATGGAGACACCGGGAGAAGATGGCCCTGACAACGGAGGCAGAGGCTAGAGGGAAGCGTCTGCCAGCCAAAGAAGGCTGAGGATTCCTGGCAGCTCTGGGAGCCAGAAGAGGCAAGGGAAGATTCTCCCCTGAAGGTTTCAGAGGGAGCATGGCCTTGCCAACACCTCGACTTCTAGCCTCCACAACTAGGGGAGAATCCATCTCAGTTATTTGGGGACCCCTGCCCCCTTTCTTTTAGTGCTTTATCACTGCAGTCCTAGGGAACGAATACAGTCCCCAATCTAGGGCCTTCTCTTTGGCTTTATCCTTGGGATCCAGAGACTCGAGAACCATATTTGAGCTTCTCCATATCTTCTTCACAATTTTCTCTCCCTTTGTCTACTGCTTAAATGTTGATATGCCCTTGGATTCCCCCGTAAAGTCTTCAGTGGGACTCTTCTAGACAATCTCCCCCTGTACTATCTAAGAAGCAAAAAAACTTGCTCCCATGAACTGGCAGCAAGAGGGGCCACTAATCAGCCAAGAATTGCTGGGCAGGGAGTTTCAGAGTCAACTGAAGGCAGCTAGCAAGCTGTGGTGTGCATGATTGCAGGAACCTACAGGACAGCGCTGAGGAAATGGCAGCGGGTCAGCCTGGGTTGGGGAATGCAGAGCACTCATTATTGAGACGTGCAACTTCAAAGTTACCTTTTACTCTACCCTAGCTAGTTGCCCAGGTATAAATCTTATTGTTCTTCCTTCAAAATATATTTTGTCCCTAGTTGCCCAGACTGGAAACCTCAGCCCCCATGACAGTTCCTCCCCATTTTCACCCACCTTTTTCTAATCAGTTGTCAAGCTTTAACTTTCAGTTATTGTCACTACTGTGGCCACTGTTCAAGTTCAGAGACCTTAAACAAAAATGTTGCCAAGGTCACATGCGAATAACTTGAAGATCCGTTGGCCCCAAGCCCCATCCTTCTCCCCTAATGACACAAGATCTCAAGTTTTGTCCTTGGACAGTCAAGCCTCGCCTCAGTCCTGGCACAGAGCGATGCTTCATAAACGCTTCCTGACTGAATGAAGAATCATGCATTTCCCTCTCATTTCACTTAGTAGCATCTTCCAAACAGGATGTTTTTTAGACTTTTAGGACTTCCTTATTGTTTGGTCACACAGGGCCTGATCTTCTATATTGTTTCGTGTTGCTACCTTTAAGAGAAAACAGGGCATACGTGGAATTTCACAGCAAGCTGTCGAGTACATGGAATTGCCATTAGGGGTTCATAAATCTCTTTTTTGGGAAGATGGGTGGGTGGGAGAGGTAACGGCAGGGAAAGATGAGCTTAGGAAACATGACTGATTCTTAGGTTGGGGAGGAAGCATGGGTTGCAAACCGGCACAGAGGAGGACCCCATAAGTAATCTCTAAAGCTATGGCCACTAAGAGGAATGGGAAGGATCTCACCAGCTAGAAATGACAGTGATGAAAGGAACAAACACCAGATAAAAACAAGTCGCCAGTAATACAGATTAAATGAAAGCAATGCACGGTTCTTTCTGTCTCCCAGAAACAAATAAAGGACAGCTAAGACCAGTTCAGAAACACTACTGAAAAAGCGGAATTCTTTTCCTCATGCACTTTGCCAAGGAGTTATTTGTATCTATTGTTATTCACTTTGGCTTCATTATTTGATCCTACGAATTCTTATGAGAATCAAAATCAAGCCAGTTTCAGTGGAGCAGTGCACTAGCGTATTGTGTTAGGAAGCTTGAAATGTATTCAGATGAAAGATACACAAAATGCTCATCATATCACTGACACAGACACACCATATGCATCTTATCTAATGTGAGTCCTCTATATATGAACTCTTATGCTTAAAATTCAGTATACATTTATTGTATATGCTTTATTCTGATCAACTGAGTAGTGCTTCTGAGATAGAAAAACTTGCCAGGTATCCTTCCAGCTTTTCGGCACCAAGTAGGGGGAAGACAGCTTTCAGAATTACCATGCTGAACTTTGATGCTACTCTGAGAAAGTTACTGCCTAATTCTACAGCTCTTATGCAAACCGGGTGGCGCACGATTTCATTTCAACTTATTAAGTCAATTACCTGAAAAATAGACACCAAATTACAATGTATACTGTTTTTTCCCACTTTATAGAGAATCAAAATGTCACAGGTAGGTGGGATACCACAGAATTTAAAAAGTTTTCTGCTTATGAATGATACATAATTTCAAATGACTCATAGCACTTGTTGAAATAAACTATCCAACCTGGCTGACTCATAACACTGACGCTGGAGTTTCAAATAGAGTTTCCATTATCACACAAATGGATCCAATCTATGCATTGCACAGAGTTATTCTGACCATAACAAATTACTAGTGACCAGGCTATCAATCATTTAAACAAGCAATGCTATCACAAGATAATACACTCAATTACCTAACCCCGTCTGCGAGTTCTATAGGAACCACTTTCATAACTTTAACAGAATGCTCTGGATATATTTTAAAATCTTTTATAATTCAGGCTCCATTGTCAAGCTCTGATGAAAAAGTGGGGCTCTTTATTCGCCTGTAATTTTGAAAATGGCTTCATTTCTTCTCCAGGTACATGCAAGACATTTCGGATAGTTTAAGAATACCGGCTTTCTTAAAAACGCTGCGTGAGAAATGTGGATGTCTGGAAATGAAAAAAGCCAGATGGCTTTATTTGTTTCATCTCCTTTTGCACCTACAGAGTCTGAAGAGATCATACAATGCGTCCTTCACTTTGGCGTCTTTTCAACCAAGATTGAAGAGAAAAATAGAAACCTAAATAATTAAGACTGATTCATACTTGTCTGCTCACAGCAATGTTCTACCCACTAACTTAGAACACCTTTATGAAAAGTCATCCCCTCCATTTCAGTTTCCTATTCCAATACGGAAGATGGACATTTTAGCAGCAAGACTTCAAAGGGGAAAACTTCAGACACAGACTGAGTGCACTTTGCATTCTGTCTTCATTTATAAGAGAGACACTAATGGATTTAAGCAAGGAAGGTGAGTGGGCTAGCTTTTATTCAAACCCTGTATCTGTATTATTCGGTGTTGCTGTCATTACAAACACCTTTTCCATGGGAAGAGGGTGCCCACTTATTTTTTTTTTTCCCCCAAAAGAAAACTTCTCTGCAGGGATTTCAAAGTTCTAAGGAAGTAGTAAGAATCTCCTATGAGCTGATTCTTTGGTTTTCTAGGGTTCTCATACAAAAAATGATCTATTCTTTCAATTAGTATTTCCTGAATTGTGCTATGTGCAAAGTGAAACGGCACTTGACCTCATGAAGTTTACCCTCTGGTAGAAGAGAAAGATTCTTAAGAAACAAACTCTTTATTAATCATAAAGCATGATAGGTCATGAGAGATACAAGCATGGCAGAGAGACAGGAGGCCAGGTGGGAACAGGGATGGAGGGAGGGTGTTTCCCTACTTAGGACAGGTTATTCAGCTACCCAAGGAGGGGACACCTAACCGGGGGTCTGAAGGATGGAAAGAATCCAGTCTGCTGGTGAGCAAGAAGAACAGTTTTCAGGAAAGGAAATGCGGATGCTGGACTCCCTGAGAGTTGAATGGGTGGGGGTGGGGGTGGCAGATGTTGGTAGAGGAAGGAAGAGCAGCATTCACACTTCTTAGGCTCATACCCCAACCCCCCGTCTCCCCTTTCCCCAAAGAAGAGAGGCAAGTCAGGTTCAGAGTCTGGGGAGGATGTGGGGACTTGAGCCCAGCAGGGGTGACAGCAGCCCCCTGTGGGGTTCAGTATGTGCATGTGCATGTTCTTCAGCATGTGCACAGCTGTGTGTGTGCAGGTGTGAGCTTACCCAGGAGGGGCCACTCCCAAGTGTATCAGGACTTGTCTGGGAGGTCAGAGTCTCTGTGCTGCCTGTGTGTTCTCATGTAAATCAGTCTACAATGTGAATGGCACCCCTTTAGATGTGGTGCAGTGCACACCCTGAACACCTGTACAAAGCTGCCCTGGGGATGAAGGAAACATCCAGGGTGATGCAGAGTCCTGGCTTGTGCCATTGGCAGTGCCAATACTGAGCAAGGGAATGGCAGAGGACCAAGTTGGAGGGGAAAGAGGATGAGTATTCTTCCCCTTTTCCCCTAATTATGTGGCCGATTTTTTTTTTCAGTTTCACCATGTAAAATGTCACAGGGGCAACATGCAGTCTTGATTTGTCCCTTTACCCATGAAACCCAAAATGAGGTCACATGATAGATGCAAACTCCGGAACCACTGTGAGTATGTGAGGAGTGAAGCCCACAGGGTCTGGGGTTAGTCTGAGTTGGTTTCCCCTGGGCCCCTCCATCTGCCAGTTCATAGGTCCTGTAACCTGGTGAGTCCCAGCGGCGACATCCCGAAAGTGGGAAGCTCACACTGAGAGGAGACACCCGGGTGGGGACCTGGGTCTCTGTGACTCCCAGGTGCCTGCTGTCTATGGTTCTGCCTTTTTTTTTTCCTCTTCTTTGTCTCCTCTGTGTGTGGATCTGCACACTCATGCTCTCCTTTGGGAGGGCATTTCTTTAAATCAAACATTTAAATTTTGCATTTTTGTAACTCATACAAAAGAAATAAAAGGTTTTCCAAGCAAATAAATTTTAAATACAGAATATCAAGTTTTAAAATATGGTATCTCAAAAACCCTCTCTTGGTCTGTGTAACATATGATAACAATTTGAAAATTATTTCAAAAACATTTCTATCCTTTGTCATAGGAAACTTGAGTTGTGAAATGGCTTCATTTTTACCATGCTCAAATATATCACGGTCTGTTGAAGTGAGAGGTACACGTCTGGGAGTACAGGGCAGTCATAAACTTGAGATCTCACGCTCTATTTTTCTGAGTCTTTCATTTATGTCTGTAATTTTTTTGGAGCCAGCACATCATGATAAGAGAGTACTTAGATTTTTGAGGATTCTGAGAACTTTGGAAATAATGTCAATACTATTAAAAAGAAGGAGTTAATGGCACAAGAATGGTCCACTCAAACTTAAGCCCAACTTGCCAAAGATCTTCTACATTCAAATCAATTAAACATTTTTATTTTTATTTTCAGAGATGGGGTCTCACTGTTACCTAGGGTGGAGTGCCGTGATGCGATCACAGCTCACTGCAGCCTTGACCTCCTGGGCTCAAACGATCCTCCGGCCTCAGTCTCCCAAGTAGCTGGGACTACAGGCACAAGCCCCACTGTGCCCAGCAACTAAATGGTTTTTTTTTTTTTTTTTTTTTGAGATGGAGTCTTGCTCTGCCACCCAGACTGGAGTGCAGTGGCCGGATCTCAGCTCACTGCAAGCTCCGCCTCCCAGGTTTACGCCATTCTCCTGCCTCAGCCTCCCGAGTAGCTGGGACTACAGGCGCCCGCCTCATCGCCCGGCTAGTTTTTTTTTTTTTTTGTATTTTTTAGTAGAGATGGGGTTTCACTGTATTAGCCAGGATGGTCTCGATCTCCTGACCACGTGATCCGCCCGTCTCGGCCTCCCAAAGTGCTGGGATTACAGGCTTGAGCCACCGCGCCCGGCCACAACTAAATATTTTTAAGTGAAACCACTGACATTTTCGCAACTTCACTTTATCTTCTAGTGAAAAGAAGGTTTCATTCTTCACACAGTGACACTGGGAGCCTGGCGCAAGCCTTGGCACCTCTGCTCTCAGCTCAGGAAGGGCACAGAACTGGGAGCTGGGGTGCTTCTGGAAAAAAGCAGTGATGCCAGACAGTGGCACCCACCACATGGCAGCTATCATCCTGTTTCTAGGAACTTCCAAGTGGGATTGGTAGTATCAGCTCGAGTGCCCTGATTTATTAGGGTTTTGCTTGTTTGTTTGTTTGTTTTGTTTTGTTTTGCTTTTTTTGAGACAGGGTCTGGCTCTTTCACCCACACTGGAGTGTGGTGGTGTGATCATGGCTCACTGTAGCCTCCAACTCCTTGGGCTCAAGTGATCCTCCTGCCTCAGCCTCCTGAGTAGCTAAGCCTAAAGGCATGCACCACTATGCCCAGCTCATTTTTAATTTTTTTGTAGAGATGGGGGCAGGGGAGACTTTCTGTGTTGCCCAGGCTAGTCTTGAACTCTTGGCCTCAATCCTCCCACCTCAGCCTCCCAAAGTGCTGGGATTACAGGCATGAGCCACCATGCCAGGCCTGATTTATCATTACCAGAAAGCATTTCTTTTTTGCACTCTCCGTGAGCTCTCAGCACATCACTGTCCTAGACAAGAAAATGAGGTGATATTTTCTGATAAGCCTAGAGTGATTGGCTGACTCAAGCCTCGTCTTGAGCACAGAGCCTTTCTGGGTCAGCCAAGTGTGAACAGCTTTTTTCCTTTGTTACAGGTTTGATAGTTCTTGGCCTCATTTGTAGGACTTTGTGTAATCTGCCTTGTAGTGTGATTAAATGTATATGTGCTGTAACTAGATTTTGAATACATAGAAGAAAAAATTTACATCTTTATCCTTGCTCTATTCCTCAGAAAAATGCCTTAAACAACAATTCCTCAATACATAGTTATGGAATTTGAATTTCAAATGTATTCTCTATTAATAGATATAATCAGTGCCAAACCCAAGATTTGTGTTTCGAGTGTAAGCGAGGATATACACTGTATCAATCAGGGGTTCTGATTACCAGCAACAGAAATGGATTCTGATTAACTTAAGAGGATACGAATTTATTGGAAGGCTACCAACAGTTGACAGAACCAATGGAAAGGCCTGGGAAATTGCCTCGGAAAGTAAGCAAGCACGGCAAGAACAGAAGCCAAGAGCATCAAGGGTCCAGGGGTCTCCCCCACTGGCAGCCACCTGTTTATGCACCTGCCATTGCTGCCCCTGGGCTCCTAACCTTTATGCCACCATGTTGAATAGCCCTCAGGTGCCTCCATTTCTTGGGGGCACATCCCAACATTTCAGAACCATGAACAGGGGAGCATGCAATCAGCTGAGCGTATATATGCACACATATCCTGGCTGCCAGGAAATGGGGAGGTGATTTATCTGCACCCTGTCCCAGGGTGGAACTGCATACTAGACAGTTTCCCCAAGCTATGATGGTATTATCAGGTTGGAGAGGGAGAGGAGGAAGGAGAAAAGAGAAGGAGGACAAAGAGGAGGAGGAGGAAGAGATGGAGAAAAGGAGAAGGAGGATGAAAAAGAAGGAGAAGAAGAAAAAGGAGGAGAAGGAGGAGGAGAAAAGGAAAAAGAGAAGGGGGAAGAAGGAGAAGGAGAAAAAGGAGGGCAAGGAGAAGAAGAAAGAGAAAGTGAAGAAGGGGGAGGAAGATGGGGAGTAGGAGGCAGAGGAGGAAGAGGGAGGGAAGGAGAAGAAGCGGAAGGGGAAGAGGAAGAAGGAGAAAAGCGGGTGGGAGGAAGAGGAGAAAGAATAGCAGTGTCTACTAGGTTACGGAAAAACTTTGATTTTCGTTAACTATGAGTTTTTAAAGCAGTTTGCACAAAAAGTTGCTTTTCACAAAAACAAATCAACCTTTCTGAACAAATTTCCCTAAACATTGAAATGATTTTCATGAGTAGAAACAGGTTCAGTAACTAACTATATAATCTAAGTGACAAAGTCTGTGTTAATAACACAAACATTTAATAAGATCAAATGTAAAGTATAAACAATTTTCACGTCAATACTAAGAAAGCGGAAATTCTCAGAATAGAAACCAGAAAATGAGAGAGTGAGTAATCGGGTCCCAGAGGTGGAAAGGGAAGAACAACGTAATACATATTCTCTCATTTAGCGCTACAGGGTGTCTCCACCTGCCTCCCATTCGGAGATAAAGACCGGATGTGACACTAACAAGTAGGTATGCACCCAAAGCATGTTACTAGCCTAAGAATATGAATGACAAATCATGCTGTTTTCCCACATGGAATAAAAGTGCTCTTCCTAGGTCAGAAATGATTTGTTCATGATGACCATAATGATCATCTCTACCACGCGTCTAGGCTAAAAATTCACCCCCCACAAACCTTCCACTTACTCCTAATTTTCATGAATTAGTTATTTCAATGCTCCCCAAATAATCTAGTTGACTATAAACCTTTTCATACTCCTTAAACTACAATAACTCTTGATTTTAAAACTAGGGCCTTACATTACTAATGCTATACCAATTTTTAAACATCATCCTCTGAAAAAATAAAAGCCTATGACTGTAAGTTATATATTAAGTTTTTTTTGGAAGTGGGTACATACAAATACCTGCTGTGCAATTTCGATGTACTAGGAATAACAAAAAATACTTAAAAAATGTTATTCATCTTGCCCATAGAATATTTATTCTTCAATTGCTAATTACACATAGGACTTTGAAGGTACAGAATATGGGCACTTCTTTGGTAAGCAGTGACACATGTCATCAACTCCACAATTTTACTTAGGTTCCATGAAGTGGACCGCCACCAAAGAGGGACTCTCTCTTGCCTTGGTAATGACAACTACATACACTATCTTTTTTTTTTTTTTTTTTTTTTTGAGATGGAGTCTCACTCTGTCACCTAGGCTGGAGTGCAGTGGCATGATCTAGGCTCACTGCAACCTCTGCCTCCCAGGTTCAAGCGATTCTCCTGCCTCAGCCTCCCGAGTAACTGGGACTCCAGGTGCCCGCCACCACGCCTGGCTAATTTTTGTATTTTTAGTAGAGACAAGTTTTGCCATGTTGGCCAGGCTGGTCTCGAACTCCTGACCTCAGGTGATCCACCTGCCTCGGCCTCCCAAAGTGCTGGGATTACAGGCGTGAGTCACTGCGCCCGGCCTGGATCAATATTTCTTAAAGGCAATTTGTCAATACATGTCCGAAGCCTTAGCTTTATTTTTTTTCCAAGAAATCTAATTTTCTGGACATATATTAAAGATACAATAAATTTGTGTAAAGATTGTGCTGTGAGCATATCCACCACAGCACTGCTTAGCAAAACAGAAAATTACTAATTTCAATGTCTACCCTCAGGGCACTAGGTAAAAGAAATCGTATGTCCACACCATGGCATTAAAAATGAGGCAGGAAGGAAAATGTAAATCCAAACCACAATGAGATACCATTTCATACACACTGCGTTGGCCATCATCAAAAACTGGAAAAGAAGTGTTGGTGAGGATTGGAGAAAGTAGAATCTTCATGCGTTGCCAGTAAGAATATAAAATGGTTCAGCAATTGTGGAAAACAGTTTGACAGTTCTTCAAAAATTAAACATAGAATTATCCTACAACCCAACAATTCCACTCCTACCTGAATACCCAAAGAATTGAAAACAGCAACTGAAATAAATACAGGTACATGCATGTTTATAGTAGCTCTATTCACAATAGCCAAAAGGTGGAAACGACCCAAGTGTCAATCAGCAGAGGAATGGATAAACAAACGGTGCTGTAGACATGCAGTGGAATGTTATTCCGCTAAAAAGGAAGGAAGTTCTGATATTTGCTACAATGTGCATATAAGCCTTGAAATACTAAGTGAAAGACGCTAGACACAAAAGGTAACATATTGTGTGATTCAATTTACATGAAACATCCAGAATAAGGCAAATCCCTAGAGACAGAAAGACTAATGGTTGTGGTGGGGGGGGGGGGGGGGCGCTGGAAGGAGGAGTGAGGTGGGGAGTGACTGCTTAATGGATATAGGTTTTCCTTCTGGGGTGATGAAAATGTTTTGGACCTAGGTAGAGGGGGTGGTTGTACAACATTGTGAATGTACTAAGTGACACTGAATTGTTAATTAAGAAATGGTTAATGGTTAATGTTACGTTGCTTTTTCCCTCAAGATAATAAAATGATGCAGAAGAATATTTCGTGGTAAGGGAAGATGTTCACCACATATTTGGGGGGAGAAGTGTAAAAGCAGGGAAATAAAAGCGGATATAGGAATTAATTATTGAACTTGCTAAAATAATTTTATAAATAAACACTATATATAAAAATATAAACACATATGAATATGTATTTTATAACATATAAAGAATATATAAACGGACAGAAAGTCTTTACACAAGAAAGTCCCTAGTGGTGATTCTTGGGTAGGGGGATTATGTGGTAGGATTATGGTTGACTTAATCCTTTTCTTACCTGTACTTCCAAGTATCTCATAATGAGCATGTAATACTTTGTATTAAAAAAATTGTAAATGGTATAATAAAAATAGGAATGTAAAATCAGGATTATGTCTGTTGACTCATAACATGCCTCCATAGAATCCAGTAATAACATGGATAGCTTTTCCATGAGCTCATCTGCATTATCAGGCAAATGATGTCCTGTGAAACACAATCACACAGTGGAAAGCAGGATATACCACGCTGAACAAGCAAGTCAGGCACCCTAAAGTGGCTCCACTGTGCTATCCAAAGGCTTCAACCTCTTAGTTGAGATAATATTGAGGTAATGATAGTAACATAACTAAGTTACGTGACTTTGGAATGCACTAAAAAAAATATACTTAAAAGAAATAGCATGTCAACAAAATAAGCCAACCTACTGCATTTAAGTAATCCTTTAACAAAATGTAATTTGCTTAAAATCCTTAATAAGAGCTCATTCTTTTATTCATAAAGTATATCAAAATGTGATCAATTTTACTATAATGAAATAAAATCTGGTATTTGTTTACTATTTTTTACTACTATTTCAAGGTGCTGTTAAAAGAAAGCTACCCAAATGAAAATATCTGTATTTTCATGCTTTAAGAAAACTTGGTAAAAATGAAAAATTTCAAAACAGGGAATCATGTGACTATGAATTGCATGACTTAAAAAAAGATTGAATTATTCTATGAAAGAATGAGCTTTCACTGCATTTCAAAAAATGTCAGTTTTCCTGCTTCTATAGTTACTTGAATTCTTTCAGGTTCTCTCTTAGATACAATTGCTTGTCTAGAGGTTACTAATTGTTATCATGAAGGTTCCCTTCTGATCTCACCTAATTTTCTTTCTTATTAGCAGCGGCTGACATTCATTCATCCGAAAAGTATTTGAGGAGTGTCTACCACATTCCAGACCACATGCTCGGAGCCTGGTGGACTGAGCATCACTGGCCCTACCCTCAGGCCATAAGTAGGCTGTCCAGCGCCGAGAATAGCAGTGCCACACAGGCATTTGGTACATATGTATTGAATACTGGCCTTAGGAGGAGGGATCAGGGTGAACTTGTGTGTGCATATTACAGCCTCTCCCAGGGTTGTGGGTTGTCCATGTGAATTTGGGTATTATTACATCATGGCATGTGGATAAGGGCTAATATCTATTGAGCATCCACTGAATTCTGGGCAGAACGCTGAGCACTTTCCCTGCACTAGGTGATTCACATCCCATTGATCTAGGGGCTACCATCACCACACTCTACAGATGTGAAAAGCGAGGCCCGAGGCAGTTAAATATTACTTGCCTGGGGTCATACGTAGTGAAACCTGGCGACTGCATCTTCTTGCCAAGGGCATGGAGAAAGAGGAAAGTGATAAAGACCAGAGGTGTGTTCTTGGGAACGCCCTCCATCCAGGGGAAGAGGGGACAGCAGAGCGGCAGGAGAAAGAGCACGGAGGGACTTCCTAAATTCCTAAATGTTCAGTGAACTACCAGGATGCTTCAAGAAAAGCTGGCTCACAGGAAGTTTGGGCTGGATGGGAAGGAGGGTCCGGAAGCACTTGGTATCTAGGAACTGGGGGCCTTCCAAGGAACACCTTCAGCTACATGGGTAGGATATGGCTGAGTTCCTGGGCCTAAGAAGGCGGCTGAGCTATGGAGGCAAGGTGTTTTTCCCAAAAGGCTTGGGGTGGCAGGCATGAATGTGCTTAGAGGGATGTCTTGAGTGGGGAGAGAATCCAGGCAAGAATTGCTTCAGGCCAGGATGAGTTAGCAGAGAAGCTGAAGACATTTGAGAGCTGAAGGCTGGAGAAGGCTCCAAGAGGAGCTGAGGGACAGGGCCCAGTGACCCCCAGCTCAGCAGAGGGCAGAGGAAGGAGACTTTTGGCTCCAATGGGGAACTGAAGAAGACATCTAAGTAAAATATTAGGCAGTGTGATCTGGCGCAAAGCGGGAGATGAGGTGAGCAGGCAAGATTCAGCATGGCTGAATGGGCAGCTTGATGGCCCAGGCACTTGCTGGCTCCTTTGTCATTTCAGAGGGTGACTTTCTGTTCCAGGCTAGTGATACCATTTTTTTCCATTCATGGTAGTTTCATAAAGTTCCCTTTTAAAATAAACCTATTCAGATAAAATAAATAAGTCCATTAAGGGAAGAAGAAAGCAAATAATGGTACAGATGGTGCAGGGATGTGGCAAAAATTGTGAAGGGGTGTGGGTGAGTGAAGATTTGACAACATTGCATACAGGAGTACATTTCCTAGTTAAAAATCATTTAAAATTTAATTAAAAAAATGTACAGTTAATTGCTTCACCTGCAATGCTGGAAACTGTCTAGGTGGGACCGAATCTGAGCCAAAACCAACACCCGCCCAGGGAGAAGAGGGCTGAGTCCTTGGCAGGGGTTCCGGGCTGTTCTTGGCAGAGAATGTGGCCTAGAGAAACTGTCCAGCTGGCTCAAACATGTGGATTTGCAGCTGTACACTCAAACTGGGTTCCATCCTTTTTTTTTTTTTTTTTAAATGAACTAGTTACCCTTATTTCAGTGCCCCATTAAAATGTTTTTGGGCTGGGTATGGTGGCTCATGCCTTTAATCCTAGCATTTGGGAGGGTGAGACACAAGGATCGCTTGAGCCCAGGAGGTCGAGGCTGCAGTGACCCTTGGTCACATTGCTGCACTCCAGCTTGGGCAACATAGTGAGACCCTGTCTCAAAAAAAAAAAATAAATAAATAAAAAATAAAAAAAAATCAGGTTTATAAAATGCTTTTTATTATGAGGATGAGAAATACTTGGATTTTCTCTGTAATTAGAATTATGAAACCAGTTGGGCCACTCACCCTCTCTAGCCTGGGCAACAGAGTGAGACCCTGTCTCAAAAAAATATTTTTTTTTTGGCTCATGTCTGTAATCCCAGCACTTTGGGAGGCCAAAGTGGGCAGATCATGAGGTCAAGAGATCAAGACCATCCTGGTCAACATGGTGAAAACCTGTCTTTCCTAAAAATACAAAAATTAGCTGGGCATGGTGGCATGCGCCTGTACTCCCAAGCTACTTCGAAGGCTGAGGCAGGAGAATCACTTGAACCCAGGAGATGGAAGTTGCAGTGAACCGAGATCATGCCATTGCGATCCAGCCTGGTGACAGAGTGAGACTCTGTCTCAAAAAAAAAAAAAAAAAAAAAAAAAAAAAAAAAAAAAAAAAAAAAAATTAATGCTCCTGTTCAGGCAATATTTTGTTTTGTCTTACTCTATAGCTTCAAGGCATTTCAAAAGAAAATGAAAAATCTTTGCTCTAATGGGCTAAGAAGCAAAGGAAATGGACTGACAGGGTTTGATCTGACTGTGTCCTCTGTGGCCAACATCATTGCGTCTCTGCTGAGAACCCACAGCCTTTTTTGATTCTGGGCACTGAGACATAAACAAGACATAAAGACAAATGCCAACTTCCTAATAGATTTTAACCCTTCCTTCAGATTTTCTTTGGAATACTGAATGGACTAATCAATTTTCCCATTTTCATTCTAGAAACTCAAATAACACTTGTCAGGTAGAGATGAAAAGACAGTAGGTTCCAGAACCCTTTCCTTCTTCTAGGACATACATGGAGCACACAAGCAGTTTTATAAGTTACAAATATATGTAGAGAATAAAATTTTAACATAAAAGAAAAGTGTGGAAATGCCTCATAACATTAACTTTTATTCATGTATGGAGAAAATCACTATTTTCCCCTATTTATTTCATTTAAAAATTTCCTCCAGTGAAATACAATTAGTTGCTGAAAAAAGATAACCCTAGGAACAAAGTGCTGTGCACCTGTGTCTTCTAGACTTGCAGTGGTGTTGCTGTGCCACCCTCAGCTGTCAGGTCAAAGATTAGTTAGGATGAAACTTTTCTGGGGCAGAATGAATGCATAATTGCATTTAAAAATGAATCTGCTTGATACTTAAGATTACTTGACTGCTCCATCCGTGAGATTCCTAAAGAAATTAGGTCACTCAGTAGGACATAAGTTCAAAATTAAGACATTCCAATTTATCATGAGGACAAAGTACAGTTTCAGACAAAATCTTCCACATGAAGGTTCAGCTAAACACCCATTAACCTGAAAATTAACAAAGGAAAACTTTGAAGATACAAATCATGATTTTAGGGCATCTTATTTTCTAGACAAGTTTTGAAAACATCAAAACATGGTTATGTAATCTGCTTTCAAAGATAAAGCCTTGATTACTGGTGCTGCAAAAGTAGGAAACAAATATCAAATGATATAAAAACACCGAATCTGATTTTACAGCACTTCCTTCAAAACTCCAATTAAATTAAATGCAGGCCGGGCGCGGTGGCTCAAGCCTGTAATCCCAGCACTTTGGGAGGCCGAGACGGGCGGATCACGAGGTCAGGAGATCGAGACCATCCTGGCTAACACGGTGAAACCCCGTCTCTACTAAAAAAAAATACAAAAAACTAGCTGGGCAAGGTGGCGGCGCCTGTAGTCCCAGCTACTCAGGAGGCTGAGGCAGGAGAATGGCGTAAACCCGGGAGGCGGAGCTTGCAGTGAGCTGAGATCCGGCCATTGCACTCCAGCCTGGGCGGCAGAGCGAGACTCCGTCTCAAAAAAAAAAAAATTAAATGCAAATAATATGAGCGTATATCAGCCAGAAAGTTTATAATCCTTCTAATAAAATCCGCATGTTTTTAAAGGAGGTTTTATGTAGAAAAAGACAGACTTTACAAAGAAAACACAAAAAATATGTACTGGTCTAAAACTTTGAAATAACAACCAGACTGTATGCCTGGGACAGCGTGAATCACTGTGAGTAGAGAATCCTGCTTGTATTCATTTTAGTGTCTGTTAGGAGGTTAGGCAGAGAGTAATTTTTAAAAATGGGCTGGTAGAGTTTTGCTATTGATTTGTAAAGTTGACTTGTGTACCATGTGACAAGGTATGTAACTGATATGACTTATTCAGATGCAATCACAATGTAAAGATTTCATACATTTCCTTATAAATATTCTTTAAAAATTCAGAAAATATCACATAAATACTAGTATAGTAAGAACGGAATTGTGAACTCCATATTACTACTAGTCATTCTTAGCGTGTGTATTTCAGAAGTGTTTTCCAAAATGGAAGGCACTGATGAATATTTACTGTTCAGTATCGTAGGGGTTAGCAAACTATGGCCCACAAGCCAAATCTGGCTCGCTGGTTTGTTTTGTAAATAAAGTTTTATTGAAACACAGCCTTGCCCACTTATTTACATATTGGCTCTGGCTGCTTTTGTGTTGTACCAGCAGAGTCTAGTGACTGTGGCAGGATCTTCTGGCCGCAGAATCTCAAATATTTTCTCTCTGGCCCTTTACAGAAAAGCTTGCCAACCTCTGGCTTGTAGAATAATTCAGAATTGTGATGATTTATATTTACTTTAATATCCACCGTGATAGCGAATTGGCAGATTCATTAATTTTGTTTCTCTTTGCTTTGTTACAATCAAAATAAATTAGGTGTTTATTTTAGAACTTGTGGCTGATTAATGCTCAAAAACAAATAAGGAAAATCACTCATCAGATCTAAATAATCTGCAAGTAATTTTCACAAAAATAAACGAGACGGAGAATAAACAGGACAAAAAATGGGTAACATAAATAATGAGACATTTATTCAAAGCTGAAGACTACCCTCAGACTCCTAAGATAACTTAGGTTCTCACAAAAATCGATTAACCTTGCTCGGAATGAATTTGCCCTCTTTTCTGTGAAGTAAACATTTCTTCTCAAAGGCATCCTGACGGCGGTAATTAAGTTCAGAAAGTTCTATACTGAGTGGGAGATGTGCCTGTACTGCTTGACTTTTTTTTTTTTTTTTTTAAAGACAACATCTCATGGTGGAGAGCTGAACTTTCGATTTTACAGGTGAATTCTACCAGTTTATAAACTTGGGATGCAACCGTAAATAAATACATAATAAGTGTTCTCTAAAATACAAGATATAGGTCATAAGAGTTAAGAGGAAAATAATTGCAGTGATCAAAACAGAATTCAAAAATAGAGGTAAAATGAATTGCTTGGGGCATCTCCATAGGTGGGGAGAATGCTCTGAACCCATGCTTCGCCCCGGTCAGAAGGACCACCAGGGGGCGTCTTGTTTCTAAGCTTTCCTTAGGGGTTGTTCTTTGTTAAGATTCCTGGATTGGTAAAGATTCTTTGGCGTTTTTGGAGAGATCCTGAAACTGATTAATTAACTCTGAGGCTTTCAGTTCCTTGCCAATGATCCAATAGATCCATCCCAGTGGGATGGTTATGTCCCTTAGATTTAGGAACCCGTATTTTAATTAATATAGCTTTCAAGCTACAAAGTTTTGTAAAACCTACAGTCAAGTGCAGCCCTGGATCTTTTTCATATGAATTTGTGCTTAGGTTAAGATTTATTCCCCGAAGAATTGTTCATGAAAAACCAGAGGATGTATATTAGAGTTCTGGGAGTCTAGTGTCTCTTTTCCTCATCCTCAGAGTATGTGACCTTGAGCCAAAACTTGACCTCCTCAGGCTCCAACTTCCCTAACTGCCACTTTTGCAAGCTGAGTTTATACACGAGTTGAGATAATGCCTGTGGAATGTCTGACACATAGTGGGTGCTTCATACTCATTATCAAGCTTCTGTTATCCTTTAATTGTATTAAAACAAATAACAGAGATCCAGGGTTTTATGTTCACGCCTGTTAAATTTCTTCCTATTTCAGTTCATCTTTCATCTTTCATTTTCTTTTTTTTTTTTTTTTTTTGAGTTGGGGTCTCGCTCAGTCACCCAGGCTGGAGTGCAGTGGCACGATCTCGGCTCACTACAGCCTCCGCCTCCCAGGTTCAAGCGATTCTCCCACCTCAGCCTCTCGAGTAGTTGGGATTACAGGGGCACACGACCACACCTGGCTAATTTTTGCATTTTTAGTAGAGATGGGGTTTCACCATGTTGGCCAGGCTGGCCTCAAACTCCTGACCTCAGCTGATCCACCGACCTCTGCCTCCCAAAGTGCTGGGATTACAGGTATGAACCACTGAGCCCGGCCTCAGTTCATCTTTCAATGGTAAACATCCTTCTGAATCTTGATTTATTCTGTCAAAGGATGAGTGTTTCCTTCTAGCCCTGGGCTACCTCTAACTTGAATTTTCATTCTTCTGAGCCTTCATCCTAGTTCAGCATTCACAGTCAAGTGGACCTCCGAGGTACAAAACCAGGCATTCTCCTTCCAGGTTGATAGCAACTGGCACTTTTTGGGGGAAGCCTGCCATGAGTGATACCTTGGGGAAGCCAAGGTCAAGGGCAAAGAAGGCAATGACCATCACTGGGGATGCTCACTGGGTCCTGGGACTGAAGTCCACCCTCCCCAGGTCCTCCTGCTTTCCTGTTGGATGCCAGTCACACCCTGGTCATTTGGTGGCCCCTGGTGTCTTCCCACTTTGCAAAGCTTTTGGTGGCTTGGTTCTGAGATGCATGTGTCCTCATTGCCTCAAATAGTGAAGAGGGACCCGTGTCGTCCATCTTTCACCTGTGTCTGTTCTCCCCAATTCTCTGGGTGTACCATGTCCAGCACTGAGGATTGGTTTTCTTCCTAACAGTCAAAACATGTGTCTCAGTCTGCCTTGGACAATCTGACTTTGTAGTGCTCACAGAGCTTTACCATTTGCCTCACAGTAGATGGAGTTTTAAAGTCTTTTTTAAATTTTTTTTTTTTTACTTCTTTTTACCAAGTTATCGACAACAAATTCCTAGGGCCTGGCTCAGAGGGCATTTAAAGGGTGCCACCTAGGGCCACAACAGTTGCAATTTAAATCACAACCTAGATGCATGGTCAGTGCTGAGGAACATAGAACCTTCCAAGCTCAGGGGAAGTGGCTTGTCTTGTGAGTTTCACAGACAGGGTAAGGAGTTGGGGAATCTGGTCCCAAGGGTCTGTGAGTCTTCAGTGTTCCTCTTACTATTTCTCCCAAGAGGCCTTATGGGTCCTCAGGCAAACATAGCTATTGATGACCTGATCTGGCAGCTCATACCCTTTTGGAGCTGGGCTCCAGAAGAGACTCCCAATGCATCAATGCACGGTCCTTAATGTATCGCTGGGGGCAGCACCATATATTTCAGAAATACCTCTACCAATGAATTAATTTTTCCCTTAAGCAGTTATTATTAAAGTGAAATTCACACAACAAAAAATAATCATTTTAAAGTGAACAATTCAGTGACATTTAGTACATGCGCAATGTTGTGCAAACACTGCTCTTTCTGGTTTCACATATTCATTACCCTCAAAGGAAACTCCAGACCAATAAAAAATTACCCCTCATTCCTCCTCCTTCCAGGTGGAAACTACCAATGTACATCCTGTCTCTATGGATTTATCCATTCTGAATATTTCATATAAATAAAATTGAACAACACATGACATTTTGTGTCTGGCTTGTTCCACTTAGTTCTAGCCTGTGTCAGTGGTTCATTCCTTTTTATGGCTGATCACTATTCCATTGTATGCACATATCACAATTTATGGTCATCAGTTGATGGACATTTGGGTTGTTTGCACCTTTTGGCTATTGTGAATAGTGTTGATACGAACATTCACATACAAGTTTTTGTTTGAATACCTGTTTTCAACCATTTTGGTTGTATACCTAAGAGTGTAATTGCCGAGTCATATGACAATTCTATGTTTAACTTATCGAAGAAGGATTAATTTTTGCGCATTTTCAAATTGTATTTTTGTTGTTGAGCTGTAAGAGCACTTTATATATTCTGGATACTAGATCCTTATCAAATATGCGACTTGCAAATTTTTTTTCATGATTGTCTCTTCACTTTTCTGATAATGTCATAATTACTTTTTTCCTTTTTTAAAAGTCAGGTTTGGCCGGGCGCGGGGGCTCACGCCTGTCATCCCAGCACTTTGGGAGGCCGAGACGGGCGGATCACGAGGTCAGGAGATCGAGACCATCCTGGCTAACACAGTGAAACCCCTTCTCCACTAAAAATACAAAAAACTAGCAGGGTGCGGTGGCGGCGCCTGTAGTCCCAGCTACTCAGGAGGCTGAAGCGGGAGAACGGCATGAACCCGGGGGGCAGAGCTTGCAGTGAGCTGGGATCGCGCCACTGCACTCCAGCCTGCGCGACACAGCGAGACTCTGTCTCAAAAAAAAAAAAAAGTCAGGTTTATTGAGATATAATTTACATATAATAACATTTACCCTTTCGAAGGATTCAGCTGCATGGCTTTTGGCAAATGTACATAGACCTGCAGCTGCCAGAGTCAAGATGTAGCGTTTGCGCCACCACTAAAAGTTCCTCTTGAGTCCTTTTGAAGTTAACTCCCTCCCAGTGCTAATTACTTGTTTTGTTATTAAACTAAATTTTAATTTTCTGAAATAATTAACTACTGTGGAACACCTAACAAATACCAGATCAATGATGCACCATTGTAGTATTTGTGCTGACCCTGTGCAACTTGCGGAGTATTGACATTTTATAGTTTGAATTTCCTCTTTCCTGGGACCCAGCTGCAAGGGTAACACTTGTTTCCGCCTTACAGACTTGGAGTGCCAGCAGGAAGCACGGAAGCCGCTCTTCTCTCCTGATGATTCTCCAAGAAGACTCACTCTGGTAGGAATGCAGAGGCAGATTCCACTGTAAAATACATTCCATCAAATTGTTCCACGTGCAATCTTCATACATCTAGGGCATAGGCAGAACTATTTCTTTCACGGTGTTTTTTTCTAAAGACGAAACAGGACTAATGATTTTTCTGGTGTTTCAACAGACAAAGGAGGCTAGGTGTGGTGGCTCACACCTGTAATCCCAGCACTTTGGGAGGCTGAGGCAAGAGGATCACTTGAGCCCAGGAGTTCAAGACCAGCCTGGGCCACATGGAGAGACCCCATCTCTACAACAAATAAAAAATTAGCCAGGTGTGGTGGCGTGTGCCTATGGTCCCAGATACTCGGGAGGCTGAGGTGGGAGGATGGCTTGAGCTCAGGAAGCAGATGCTGCAGTGAGCCCCAATAGTGCCAGTGCACTCCAGCCTGGGTGACAGAGTCAGACTCTGTCTCAAAACAAACAAAGAAACAACCAAAAAACAAACAAACAAACAAACAAAAAAAAAAAACAAAGACAAAGGAAACTGAAATTTGACTTTGCTCTGACTGCCTGCCCCTGCTTATGAACATCTACTCTCCACCCCAAAGTTCCATGTTCTGCCATGGAGTTGCTAGTTTCTCACTGAAACCAGATGTTCTTGTGCTGCCCCCATCCTGCAGAGGGGGTTTAGGCATTATTTGAACCCTTTATTTGAGCTAGGTTGAATTGGTCTAGATTTCTAAAACTTGGAAGAGCCTGATCCATAGAACTGATACATGGAGGGAGTTTTCACACAATAGGCCTGAAGAAGAAATGTGGGATTATTATAAGATTATCAGGACACAGTCAGTAGGTGACAGGGAAAATAGCCTCCAAATCTTACACTGAGAAATTTGTGATCTGTGTTGGCAAAACAGTATATAGAAACAACACCTTGAAGCTCAAGTCATGTGCTTTTAAGTCTTTCTGAGTGTACAGGATAAAAAAAATTGGCAGCGTGCGATGCTTCCTCATGCAGGTGGGTCTTGGTGTTCATGTCATTTACCACATCACATTGAGATGATCTGTTTACATGTCTGTCGTCCACACTAGATTTTCATCTCTTCAGGAGCTGGGCCAGTTTTATTTGACCTTGTTTTCACAAGGTCTCTGTAATGTCTCAACAGGGGGGATACTCAGCACCTGTTTCCAAGGACCCAGGCTGCATCACCTTCTGCACTCAAAATGGTTCGCAAACACTATCCCCTCAGTTACCTTTTGGGGGCTGCTTCTGTCTCCTTGCCTCTCCTTAGTATCTCTGCTACCTCTGAAGGTAATTTAAATTACATTCCTAGTATCTTTGAAGTAGGCAAGTAGATATTTAATGCTGAAGTCCAATATATTCAGGTTAATAATGGAAAAGATAGCTATTGCTGAACAACTAAATGTAAGGCATGATATTAGATACCGATCCAGAAAAATAATTGCTATAAAGGACACTGTTGAGTCCACTGGTGAAGCTGGAATACGGAGCAACCCTACATGCATTATTCATCCACCTTCCCATTCATTCTATTCTTTTATTTTTTTCCTCCTGGTTCTAACTGTAGATAAGAGTTTCATGTCAAGGTAAAATTTCCTGAATTTGATAACGGTATTGTTATATTAGAAACCGTCCTTTTCCTTGGGAAATGCACACTGAGCTACTTAAGGATAAAGAGACATGATGTATGCAATTTAATCTCAGATGGCTCAGAGAGAGAGAATTTATGATAAAGTGAATGTGGCAAAATGCTAGCCATCGGTGAATTTGGGTAAAGAGTTTTGGGAACTTTTTGCACTATTCTTGCAACTTTTATGTAAGCTACACATTATTTCTAAATAAAGTGAATAAAAAGTTATTTCCAAGATTAAACCTTTTATTTGATATTGATACTCTGTGAATAAAGAGCGCAAGCAACAGTTAGCCAGGATGGACAGGTGGAAGCAATACGTCCTTATTTATCCATTCCTCTAGTCCTCTTCATTTTTGCCCGATTCTAACTTCCTCCTCTTATTGTCTCAGTGTGGACATGCCCCAGGGCCCCTTTGCTTGCAGTCTTTCCCTCCACACTTCCTTGGTGCTCTTGATTCCACTCGTGGCTGCTGTCACCGAAGTATATTGCACACTATTGTGTTCAGGGTGCTAGGGCAGGTTGCAGAGGTTTGATTTATGGTTGTATAGATAAAGCAGGTGCACAGAGGTGCTTATGACCTGGATTTTCAAGAAATCATGGACTTTAAATGAAATTGGAAATCTTCAAGTCCTCACTGCCTACTCATCATCCCTGCTCCTGTTTCAAGAGACTAAGGAGGCTGGGGATGGTGGCTCACACCTGTAATCCCAGTACTTTGGGAGGCTGAAGCAAGAGGACAGCAGTTCAAGACTAGCCTGGGCAACATGGAGAGATCAGAGCAGACTGGTTTTGACTTTCGTCACCATTCAAAGCAAACTATGCTAGTGAATATCACCAAAACTTCCAACTGGAAATCTAATGGACAGTGTCCAACCTTTGTTACAGTCACCTCTTAAGAAGCTGTGTGATCTAGGATAAGAGTAACAGCAAAAACATATAGAGTTTACTAACCTAGGCACTTAACATATAATTACCAATTTAATTATCTCAACAATTCTAGCAGCAAATTTTATTATCATTCTCACTTTACAGCGAGAAGCTGGGGCATAGAGAGGTTGAGTAACTGGCCTAATTTAGTGAATGGTGGAGCTAGAACTGTAGCTTAGGAATCTATGGCTTTATCATAATATTACATGGCATGCAGAATACTCATCATGGTTCCTGGTGTACAGTCAGTGCTCAATCCATGTTAGCTATTATTGTTAATAATACTAACTATCGGCTCTGGGGTGAAGGTCTGGGTCTCATGGCCTAGCAAGAGCGGTGCTGCCCAACACGGGTTCCCAGAGCCACATGTGGTTGAGCTCTGGATATGTGGTTCCTTCAAATTGAGATGTGCTTTAAGTGTAAAGTATACACTGGTTTGAAGATTTAATATACAGAAAAAAAAATCCTGATAATTTGAAAATATTTTGGATATAGTGGGTTCAATAAGATGCATCATTAAAATTAATTTTGCATTTTACTTTTTACCTTTAAAAATACATTCGCTAACAAATTTAAAGTTACAAACGTAATTTCACGTTTTTAACGTACTTTTTTTTTACTTAATTTTACGTACTTACATTGAATTTCTATTGTTCCGTGTTGGCCTAGGCACTAGAGAGTTAGCTTGAAGCCTTGGAGCTTCCACTGGGAAAAAGCATTAGGCCCGGGGCCCTGCTCAGCTGCGCATGGGAGAAAATAGAGACAGCCTTGGAACAGGATCCCAAGGACCTGCACAATTGCCAGCACAGTCACACACTGACCCTCTAAGCCAGGGAATTGAGGGCCGCAGACGTGAGAGGTTGCCGTGGACTTTTCCATTTTCAGCATAATTGCTTCAAACTGTGGCTGAGCAGGCAGGCCCCACGCACCACCTGCCATCAAACAGTCACAGGGGTGAAGGGCCCTAGCATTGGCCACCTCCATGCTGGGAAAAGGCTTCAGCTGGCCTCACCGGAGGTCTCGCCCCTCACACTGAGGCCCCGCCTCCTTACTCTCACTGCGCCTGCTCAGCTGTCGGTCCAAGTAGATTTTTTTTCTGGTCACTTTGCTGTTTCTGGGTTACTCGTAAAGCTTCTGGGAACGTTGATTTCTTAAGCTCTTCAAAACATACTTGATAACCTAATGGTTTATTCTCTTCTCCCCGGGCTGAGGGGTAGAGGAAAAGCGTAGAAACTTGCACACTTGCTGCAGTCTCTTCCTGAAGCATCTCCACCTGGCTGTGCCCTGTAAACTCGTAAGTCCGATCTCTCCAAAACTGTTCTCACGCCCAGTCCACATAATGTTTCTCTCTTGTGTGCTGGTCTCAGGAAATTCTCCACCACCCTGGGCCATACCCCAGACATCATCTCAACCTCTCCTTCTCCTTCAGTCTGCTGGCCAATCAATCACCAAGTTGTGTGGCTTGTGCCTTCTAAGTATAGCTGGAACCTTTCCTGTGGTCTGTCTCCCATCATGGTCTAGGCCATCACCGACTGTCACCTGCACAACAGCAGGGACTCAATTTCTGGCCTTCCTAATTTGCAATTTGACCTGCACACCCCCAGCCAAACACCGCGCACTAGTGCGTGTCTTCCTAAAGCTGCATCTGGTGATATTCTGTGAATGCTGCTGTGAAGTCCAAGGTCCTACAGATGATTTCCCACCAGGCCTTTTATCAGGTCTTGATTCTTCAGCCTCTTTACTCACTCTTCTCCCTCTCTCACTTTACAGTCTAGTCATTTAAGTCTTCCTTTCTGTGTGTGTGTGTGTGTGTGTGTGTGTGTGTGTGTCTGCCTGAAATCCATCAACCCAGCCCTCTCCTAATACTACCTCTGTGTCTCCTACTCCCATCCACACTTCAAAATTTTGCCTGCCAAGTTTACTCTTCCTTAAGGTCTCAGTTAGTCACCTCTTACTCTGGGAAAGCATCCTCTTCCTTTCTACCTCACCCCCTAAGAGCACTTTGCATTCTGCTTTATAGACTGGTTTTGAGCATGGACTACTCCTGATTCCCATCTGTGGCTCAGCACTAGCAAAGTGCCAGGGCCACAGGAGTTGTCCAATAAACACTTGTTACATAAATGAAAGAATTCCCACAACTGACTGTTGCTAGAGGGCAAACTATCTCTGGGTCAAAAAGACATTAAAGCCTAAACAGATACTGACAGTCGAGCCAGTATGATTTCCAACTTATAAAAAATGAAACATCCAGGATCAAAGGCAATAGCTCTCTACAACCCAAACTTCTTCCTTCTTGACCAGCTGATGAAATGTTCATCTTTCCGGGGCCCACAGTCACTGCCTGCTCTCTTTTTTAGTTATTATTATTATTAATATTTTTTAAGGTTGACCAGTATAAGAGTGAGCCAGTGAAGGTGAGACTGGGGCAAAGCTGGGTAGAAATGATTTCTGTTTAGCTTTGGAGAATGAAGTAACTTTTCACAATTGCTAACTGCTTGGTACTTTTCTTTCTTTTTCTTGTCTTTTTTATGTTTTTTTTTTGAGATGAAGTCTCGTTCTGTCGCCCAGGATGGAGTGCAATGGCATAATCTCTGCTCACTGCAACCTCCGCCTCCCAGGCTCAAGCTGTTCTCCTGCCTCAACCTCCCAAGTAGCTGGGATTACAGGCACACGCCACCATGCCCAGCCAATTTTTGTGTTTTTAGTAGAGACCGGGTTTTGCCATGTTGGCCAGGCTGATCTTGAACTCCTGACCTCAGGTGATCCGCCAGCCTCAGCCTCCCAAAGTGCTGGGATTACAAGCATGAACCATTGCGCCCGGCCCACTACTTGGTACTTTTCATCAGCTTACTCTTTTCAAGCATTATTCCCAGATTAAATTTGAGTCATTTTGGAAGCCCGAAATATCCTCTGAATTATTGGATGTGGCTGTAAAATGTGATCTCAAGGAGCCCCTTGTAAATTTCCATGAACGGCTGTTATCCTAAGTCATATGAAGGCAGTAATCCATCAGTTACCCTATGTGCACAAGGAAGGACTGTCTAGAATCTAATTTTATCTCTAACTCTATAAACAGCCAAGTGGCACCATTTATTATTTTACATAAATCAGCCCTGAGACCAAATTCTCCTTTAAATGTGTCCTTTATTCTTTTCCAATACAGTACTGCTTAAAAATCCTCAGTAGCTTGAAACAGTTCTACGGCCTTTGCATTTGGGGAGGGAGAGAGGTTCCGGAGGAATGAGAGGAGAGGAGAGAGACCTGAGAGGGAAAAGGAAACTCCTGTTCAGCACATCAGTCCAATGAGGCTTTGGGCTTGCAAGCCAGAACATCTAGATGAAAAGCAAAGAAGCAAGTCAATGGAAGGCCTATTCTCAAGTTGGCTAGATGCCTTTTTCTATTCTCATTTAACATGTCTTTTGGAAAATAAGAAATTGTAGGTCTGCATTAGTCACTGTTAGGAAAACTTGTACAGGAATTTACTTTCTAGTGACTTGACTTGGAGAGCGGCTGGTATCCATGGGTCCTTAATAAAAGCTAGTGAGAGAACAGGATACTGATGAAGACTGATGCTAAATGGACCGTGTGCTTCCTGTGGCTCTAATGGAAATCATGGCATGTTTAGCTTAATGGCAATATGGAAAATCCACTTCCTTCTCTCAGCCATTTTTTTAAACTAATATAATATTATAATACGATTCTCTCTTGTTTATCCCCTTATTTTTTATAGTTAAAAGTTTAATTTGGAGTTTAAATGTAATTTGAATACTGCCTAGAGCTCTCCAGAGACAAGGTGTGATATCAATTCCACAAAATGGAATAATTCTAATTTTCATATGGTGTTGGATGGCAACTAGGGACTACCATGCCTCATGACTGGGTACCTCTAAGCTTCTACCACCAACCTCAGAAACACGATCATGAGCAAAAGAGAAACTGATAAAAATCAATGTTTCTCTCCTTCCAGAGTCAGTTACCAGAGTGGAAAATCAACTTGTTATCTCTCCTTGCCATACCTTATAGGATGAAAATCTGGTCTTTAAAAAATATTTAGGAGTAAATAGCCCAGTTTCTTCTTTCTATTCAGCTATGGGCTGAATTTCTGAGCAGGTAAGTCAACTGTAAAACATAATCCTTTCCTGTGTGATTTTGGCTGCAGTGCTTGGGGACAGATTATATTCTTGTTGTTGTTTTTGCTTGTTTGTCATTCTCAGTCCAGTGAATTCTCCTCTCTAACTTCCATCCACAGTTAATTTACATTCCCAGTATTTGACGTCCTTGGATGAGATCAGAAATGGCAAACAACTTTGAAAACTTTGTGCTCATATGGCTATTAATGTTTGCCTGTTGGATGTTTTTGGTTTTGGTTCATTTATAAGCTGATATTGGCTTTTTTTTTTATTTTTAAAGAAGTAGACTTTATTTTTCACAGCAGTTTCAGGTTTATAGCAAAATTGAGCAGAAAGTACAGAGATTTCCCATATACCTCTGGTTCCACACATACACAGCTTCCCCCACTGTCGACATTCTCCAACAGAGTGACACATTAGTTACAATTGATGAAGCTTCCTTGACACATCAGTATCACCCAAGGTCCGTGGTTTAAATTTGGGTCTATTCTTGGTGGACATCCTGTGGATTTGGACAAATTCATAGTGACATGTATCCACTATTATGGTATTATACAGAGTAGTTTCACTGTCCTAAAAGTCCTGTGCTCCACCTATTCCTCCCTCTCCCCCTGCTAATTCTTGGCAACCACTGATTTTTTTACTGTCTCCATAGTTTGCCTTTTCCAGAATGTCATATAGTTGGAATCATACAGTATGTAGCCTTTCAGATTGGCTTCTTTCACTTAGCAATATACATTTAAGTTTCTTCCATGTCTTTTCATGGTAGCTTGGTAGCTCGTTTCTTTCTAGCACTGAATAATGTTTCATTGTCTGAATGTATCGTGGTTTATCCATTCACCTACTGAAGGACATCTCGGTTACTTCCAAGTTTTTGCAGTTAAGCTGCTGTAAACATCCGTGAGCAGGTTTTGTGTGGACATAGGTTTTCAACTCTTGGGTGAATACCAAGGAGCACAATTGCCATATTGTATGGTAAGAGTATGTTTAGTCTTGTAAGAGACTGCCAAACTGTCTTCCAAAGTGCCTGTGCCATTTTGCTTCCCACCAGGAATGAATGAGAGTTTCTGTCTCTATCCTCACCAGCATTTGGCATTGTCAGTGTTCTGGATCTTGGCCATTCTCAGAAGCGGGTAGTGGTATCTTATTACTGTTTTAATTTGTATTTCCCTAATGACATTTGGTGTGGATCATCCTTTCATGTGTTTATTTGTCATCTGTAGAACTTCAGTGAGGTATCTGATAAGGTCTTTAGCCTATTGTTTAATCAGGATGTTTGTTTTCTTACTGTTGAGTTTTTTTTTTGAGAAGGAGTCTCGCTCCGTCACCTGGGCTGGAGTGCAGTGGCGAGATCTTGGCTGACTGCAATCTCCGCCTCCCAGGTTCAAGCAATTCTCCTGTTTTAGCCTCCTGAGTAGCTGGAACTATAGGTGCCCGCCACCACACCCGGCTAATTTTTGTATTTTTAGTAGAGACAGGGTTTCACCTTGTTGGTAAGGCTGGTCTGGAACTCCTGACCTCAGGTGATCCACCCGCCTTGGCCTCCCAAAGTGTGGGATGACAGGTGTGAGCCACTGTGCCCAGCCACTGTTGAGTTTTAAGAGTTCTCTGTTTATCTATATTTTTTCATTTTAAACTTTATTGATAAATTAAAAATTATACAGATTTATGGCATACAGTGTATTGTTTGATAATGTATGCATCATGCAATGATTAAATCAAGATAACACATTCATCACCTCACATGTTTGCCACTTTTTATGGTGAGAACATTTAAGACCTGCTCTCTCAGCAATTTTCGAATATACATTGCATTACTATCAACTATAGTCATCATGCTGTACAATGGATCTCCAGAACTGATTCCTCCTGTCTTATAAAAAAATGTACCCCTTGAGCAACATCTCCCTGTTTAACTTTTATTTTAATTTCAGGGGTACATGTGCAAGTTTGTTGTATAGGTGAACTTGTGTCATGGGGGTCTGTTGTACAGATTATTTCATCACCCAGATATTAAGCCTAGTACTCACTATTTTTCCTGATCCTCTCCCTCTGTCCTCCACCTTCTGATAGACCCCAGTGTGTGTCTTTTTCCTCTGTGTGTCCATGTGTTCTCATCATTTAACTCCCACTTACAAGTGAGAACATGTGGTATTTGGTTTTCTGTTCTTGCATTAGTTTGCTAAGGATAATGGCTTCCAGCTGCATCCATGTCTCTGCAGAGGACATGATCTCATTCTTTTCCATGGCTGCATAGTATTATATGGTGCATCTGTATAACATTTTCTTAATCCAATCTATCATTGATGGGCATTTAGGTTGATTCCATGTCTTTGCTGTTGTGAATAGTGTGCAATGAACATACGCATGCATGTGTCTTTATTTTTTATTTATTTATTTTTTTGAGACGGAGTCTTGCTCTGTCATCCAGGCTGGAGTGCGGTGGTCGGATCTCAGCTCACTGCAAGCTCCGCCTCCCGGGTTCACGCCATTCTCCTGCCCCAGCCACCCGAGTAGCTGGGACTACAGGCGCCCGCCACCTCGCCCGGCTAGTTTTTTGTATTTTTAGTAGAGACGGGGTTTCACCGCATTAGCCAGGATGGTCTCGATCTCCTGACCTCGTGATCCGCCCGTCTCGGCCTCCCAAAGTGCTGGGATTACAGGCTTGAGCCACCGCGCCCGGCCGCATGTGTCTTTATAATAGAATGATTTTATATTCCTTTAGGGACATACCCAGTAATGGGATTGCTGGGTCGAATGGGTAGTTCTGCTTCTATGTCTTTGAGAAATCACCACACTGTTTTCCACAATGGTTGAACCTAATTTACACTCCCACCAACAGTGTTATAAGCATTTCTTTTTCCCCACAACCTTGCCAGCATCTGTTTATTTTATTTTATTTTATTTTTTGAGATGGAGTTTTGCTGTTGCCCAGGCTGGAGTGCAGTGACGTGATCTCGGCTCACTGCAACCTCTGCCTCCCAGGTTCAAGTGATTTTCGTGCCTCAGTCTCCTGAGTAGCCGAGCCTAAAGTTGCACACCTCTACGCCTGGCTAATTTTTGTATTCTTAGTAGACACGAGGTTTCACCATGTTGGCCGGGCTGGTCTCTAATTCCTGACCTCAGGTGATTCACTCGCCTCAGCTTCTCAAAATGTTGGAATTACAGGCGTGAGCCAGAGTGCCTGGACCATCTGTTATTTTTTGACTTTTTAATAATTGGATGTTATTTTAAATGTTTTTTTTGCTTGATTTATTTTTCAGATAGTTCGTTGTTGGTGTATAGATATGCCACTACTTTTTACATGTTAATTTTGTATCCTGTAACTCTACTGAATTTCTTTATTATTTCTAACAGACTTTTTATGGCATCTTTAGGATTTTCTATATATAAGATCATGTCATGTACAAAGAAAGACAGTTTAACTTCCTTTCCAATTTGGATGCTTTTGTGTATCTGTTATAGGTTTTTGCTTTATGGTTATCATGAGGCTATCTTGCTGATATCACTGTTTTTGTGTATTTTGGATAAGAGACATTTATCAAGTATATTTTTCTGCAAGTATTTTCTCCTAGTCTGTGCCTCCATATCTTTTTGTTTTCTTGACAGTGTCTTTTGCAGAACAGAACATTTCATTTTAATGGAGTCCAGCAAATCAGATTTTTTTGCCTGGCTTTGTGGGGAAAGACCTTACCTTTGTTTCTTTCATGAAAAGGGACTTTGGTATTGTATAAAAGTCATCTAGATTTTCTCCTATGTTATCTTCTAGGAGTTTTATAGTTTTGCATTTTACACTTATGTCTGTGATCCATTTTGAGCTAATTTTTGTGAAGGGCATAAGATCTGTGTCTGATATTAATTTCGGAAAATTCTCAGTCATTATTGCTTCCAATATTTCTTCTGCTCCTTTCTGTCATTATTCTGTTTCTGGTGTTCCCATTATGTATACTTTATACCTTTTGTAGTTGTCCCACAGTTTTCAGATATTTTGTTGTGTTTGTTTTCAGTCCTTTTTTTCTCTTTGCTTTTCAGTTTTTGCAGTTTCTCTGGTAATACTCTCAAGCACAGAGATTCTTTCCTCAGCTGTGTCCAGTTTACTAATAAGCCTATCTAAGGTATTCTTTCTTTCTATTACAGTGTTTTTTATCTTTAGCATTTGTTTTGATTATTTCATGGAATTTCCATCTCTCTGCTTACATTACACACTTGTTCTTGCAGGCTGTCTACTTCATCCATTAAAATTCTTAGCATATGAATCGTAGTTGTTTTCCATTCCTAGTATAACTCTAAGATCCCTGACATATCTGAGTTTGCTTTTGACCCTTGCTCTGCCTCTTTACATTGTGGGTTTTTTTTTGTTTTGTTTTGTTTTTGCCTTTTAGTATGCCTTGTAATTTTTCTGGATAGCTGGACATGATGTACTGAGTAAAAGGCAGTGCTATAAACAGGCCTTAGTACTGTGGTGGTAAGCTACAGGGGAGGTGAAGCCTTCTATACTTTTCTGATTAGGCCATAGTCTTCTAGTGAGCCTGTGCCCCGGACTGTGAGCTTCTCAAGTGTTTCTTGTTTTTTTTTTTTTTTTTTTTTTTGTCTCCCTTATATGGGACAGGATGGCTAGAACGTGCTGGAGTTGGGTATTTCCCTTTCTCCCTGTGGGGACTAGAGTCAGTTGGAGTTGGGTATTTCCCTTCTCCCACGTGGAAGGCTAGAGTTGGCTGGAGTTGGGTACATCCCTTCCCACAGGTCAGCTAGGCTCTGATAAAACCCCAGCTTGTTAGGCTCTGGTTAAATAGTTTCTCTTGAGGGCAGACCTTATTAAGAAGAACATAATGCTCTAGAGTATTTTAAATGTTCACTTTTTTTCTTCCCCTGCTGGAAGCATAAGGGGATTTTTCTCCACTATTGACTGTGAGAAACCCGTCCAGCTATTAGAGGTAAAATTCATAAAATTTGGGTCCTTATGGAGTTTTTTTTGTTTTTTTGTTTTTTTGTTTTTTTTGAGACGGAGTCTCGCTTTGTCGCCCAGGCTGGAGTGCAGTGGCGTGATCTCGGCTCACTGCAAGCTCTGCCCCCCGGGTTCACCCCATTCTCCTGCCTCAGCCTCCCGAGTAGCTGGGACTACAGGCGCCCGCCACCTCTCCCGGCTAGTTTTTTGTATTTTTTAGTAGAGACGGGGTTTCACCGTGTTAGCCAGGATGGTCTCGATCTCCTGACCTCGTGATCCGCCCGTCTCAGCCTCCCAAAATGCTAGGATTACAGGCGTGAACCACCGCGCCCGGCTTCTGGAGTTCTTTACTCTCAGACTTGTCTACACTGAGTCTTTAGCAATTCGTCAATCACAGTTCAGGATTTCCTATATTAGTATTGGTTCCCAAGGTAGAGGTTTCTGCTTATAGGTATCTTCTCCAATAGGTTGACGTTTCCGTATCTGCCTGTCTGACTCCCCAGTTTGGAGGGCAGCACTTTGTTCTTTCACCTCACTTCTCTTATAGACCTAAGAGTTTGATTTTTCAGTTTGTCCAGCTTTGTATTTGTTGTTAGGTTGGAGTGACAACTTTCAAGCTCTTTACATCTTCTGCAATAAGGCTACGCAGTGAAGTAACACAATGCTCCTTCCTGCTGGGAGTTTCCTGTTGTGTAAAGAACCCAAAGAAGTCAACCGTGATTACCCTGCAGTACAATATTGACCGTGGCCAGTGTGTGGAAAACCGGTTGCCTCCGTTGGTACCACAGCCTGATTCTGTAGGTTCAAATCCTTGTTGTACCACTTCATGTCTTTGTGGTCTTGGTCATGTAATTCAACCTGTCTGAGCTGTGGTTTCCTCCTCTGTAAAATGGGAATATTCATAGTTCCAATTTCCTTGTGGGGATTACATGAGTTATCAAATGTAACATGCTTAGCTCAGTGCTTCATGAATCATCACTACTCGAAAAACCTTGATGGTGCTGTTGTTATCAGTATACTCACGGTGTTAGGGAGAAAGAGAAGGGTACACCTAACTCTGAAGTTTTATAGAGGAGGTGATGTCTGAGAAGTGTTTTGAAGAATGAGTGGAATTTATCAGGAGGGTAAGGAAGAGAGTGTTCTGGGCAGAGGAAATGTTCCTGTGATTGTCATACTCATGGAAAGCAGACTGTCATGTTTGGGAGCTATAGTCTAATAGGATTCAACATTGAATGAATATCACTTCTGTGCCAGGCATGCTTCTAGATACTCAGATACAGCAGGGGAAACAGGCCTGGTGTCTGCTGACACTGCACTTACATTTTAGTGAAGAGACAGTCAATGAACACAAGATACTTAGAATTTTAGGTAGTGATACATACTCTTTGCATATATTTCCTCCGGAAGCCCGTTTTAATAAAATAGGGAGGTGGAGAGCTTATCAAGTAAAAGAACTCCCTAAATATTCTCTTGTCCAAAGGGAAGGGTGTGTGTGGTAGAGGATAACAGTTGTAGTGAAGGAGCAGTGACGGGTGATGAAATCAGGGAGGAAGAAAGGCATCTCTCATAGGCATGAAGAACCTTTCATAGGCAAAGATGTTTTCACTCTTAACTGTAGGCCAATGATCCCCAGGCTTCTGTCTTTCATACATTTTTACCCATATTTGCAGAAATTAAAAGCTTCCCATTCAATTATTTATTTAAAATTTCTATTTAAATTCACCTTTTAGCATTTAGAAAACAAATGCATTTATTTTCAGAAGGAAGTGTTGTAGTATAGCTGTGAATGGAAGACCAGGTTTACCTGCCATGAAAGTAGCAATTGGAAAAATTAAAATTAAAAATGTTTATCTGTGCACTACCCAAAACCATCTTGAGTAGCACCTTTGGTGCACTCCTTGCATGCTTGGTCAATGATGAGGTGCTGGGGAGTCACAGAAAATGTTGAATGGAGAAGCAATATGACTTTTGTTAGCCAATGGAGTCAGGGTGGAGAGGAGTTAGCAAGACATCAGGGATGCTGTCGCAGGTGGTGCCCCCAACTAAGGAAGTGTCAGGAGACAAAGCAAGACAGACAGATACAAAACATGCCTTGAAGTAGAATGGGATGGGCTGGAGGGATGATGGAGAGGAACGAACTAAAGAAAATGTCCAGATTTTTGGCTTTGGAATTATGAAGAAGCAAGTGTTTTCATGTTTCTGTGTCATTTGAACTGTCTAAGGCAACATTCATCAGCCAACACCTGGGCTGATGAACAAACTTTGGAAGTTAAAGGGTGTTAGACCTGGAGCCGTGGGCTTCCATTCCAGGAGTGAGCCAAATATATTCATCCTGGGATAGGGCCCTCCCACTTCTCCTTCCTAAAGGAATTAGTTTTGTTCCAAATGGCTTAAGACATTGGGGAGCAAAGGGTTCTCTGTCTCTCTGTCTTTCAGGATGGGAGAGGTCCATAAAGCTGTCATGTATAAGCTCCTAGATTCATAATTTTGGGGTTCTTCTCCTGCCATACAGATCCTGTCCATGAAGGGTGACAGCTGGCTCAGTGGGTCGCTGTGGGACACAGGGCACGGGAAATCAGCACAGTTACTGCTGTGAGTAATCACTTTTGGGCTCTGCTCTAGGAACCCAAGTTTGCACTCAGGATAAAATGAGTAACTATAGATATTAAAAACTTTTCAGGTAGCAAGTGACAACCTCTATAGATACAGAACTTCAGAGGTTTAAAAGCGATTTCCCATGATGACCTCATTTGACCTCGAAAGTTCAGAGCCAGCTGGGCAGACATGGGGCTCTTTTCAGATGGGGAACTTGATGCTGAGAGGGGAAGGGATTTGCAAAAGGTTAGGCTGCTTGTACATAACAGAGCTGGCTTCTTCTAGGTCCGTGGTCCTCCACGGGGCTGATTCTGCCCTCCAGGGCACATCTGGCAATGTCTAGGGACATTTTTGATTGTCACAGTTTTGGAGAGGATGTCACAGGCATTCAGGGAATGAAAGTCAGGGATGCTGCTGAACACCCTGCAGTGCACAGGACGGCCCCACAACAAATGTCTCACTTTGCCAAGGTCAAGAGACAGTTCCAGAGACTTCCCGCCCCAGTCGTGTGCCTTTCTGTTACAGGGCAGCAGCCTCCTCCTTTCTGCAGCATCCACTTGGTTTTGATGAAAAACGAAACCAACCTGCCAATCATGTCTTACCGAAGTTACCTGCGGTGGTGAATATAATAATTTTGAAGTTTTCTTTAGCATATAAATAATCCCTGCCTTATTATAATATTCTACAGGATAATGTCTAACTCAGTCCTAGCCAAGAGCATTATATATGTATGTGTTTTCTTCAGGAGGCTATGATAATGAAATAAAAAGACAGTGAAGCTCATTGGGAAAACAGCAGGCTGGGGCTGCCCTTGGGTTGGAAAGTGCTTAGGGGAGGGAAGGTTCATTCTTCTCTCACCAGCCTCCTGCTGCCCTTCCCAGGGGACTCTCTGATGTGGAAAGTCGTAGAGTTCTCCAGCATTCTTCCCTGGGGCATCATGGCTCTGGCCATTCCTGTGACCCTGTCCTCCCATGCACAGCTCTTGGCAGGCCTCTTGACCTAGCCATGTGATCCCAACTGGGTGAAGGTAGATGTCCTTTGGCCCACACTTGTGCCTGCCAGGCTATAGGTTTGGTGCAGAGATTTAATTTTTGGAGAGGTGAGAACTGGAAACTGGTGGATGGACATGGTTTCTTGGATGGCTGGCCATTTATGATTTGTTAAGGGCTTTTGCTCTCTTCTGGCCTCAGCTTCTCTCTGGGTCTTATCACAAACCTGTTATAGTTTCATTCGATTTGTTTTTTGGTTTATTTTTTTTTTCCTCCCTTTTTGGTTATTGTTATTTTCCTGGGGTTTTGAGGATCAGACTGAGCGGGGTGAGGGAGCCAAGTTACCACTTGGAAACCTCAGAGACAGCGAGATCAGATTTCAGGTCTAAGGTGAATTTCCTGTGGCCCAAAATATTCACTGTCTGTCTAGCAGCTCATTCCCTAATTGCCCGAATTGCAGTGAGCTTCTTTTTATCTCCAGGTCAACAGGGATACCTCAGTGATGCATTTAACTTCTTAGGAGGTAAGATCAGCACCCAACCCCCATCCCTTATTCTGAAGAGAAGGATGTTTTCCTTGGGTTCAAACCCTAGAGCCACATTCTACATCATAATTCCTTCTACACCATAATTCAACTCAGTTCACAAAACATGGATCCAGCTTCTACTTTGAAAGTGCCCATGCTTACTATTAAGGTCAGAACCACAATGGGCAAATGTGGAATCTTGGTTCTGGATTCTCCCTGCCCTGGGATGAAGAAAGGCATGGCGGTTGGCTGGGGTGCACTGAGCCTTGCAGTTGAAGAGATAAGGCCCTGCCAGTGACTATCCCGCCCTCCCCTGTCTGATCCTTGCTGTCCTCTCTGGCTCTCATCCCTCTTCAATATCTCTTTTCCATCCTGTGCCACAATCTGAACACCTTGGCCAAATGCACCAGGCTACTCTCTGAATCTGGGACTCTGCACATGCCGCATCTTCTGCCCAAGACATGTTCTCTTCTTTGGTCATTGACTTGACTCTTACTCATCTGTCAGCTGGGTGTCTATTAGGGATTCAGTTGATTGCATGTCACAGAAGATCCAAATGGGAGAAACTTCAGCAAGATAGGGGTTGACTTTTTTCTCTCGCAACAAGAAGCCTGAGGGTAGACAGTTGAGGAGGGTGTGTAGACACCTGGTCCAAGGGCTTTGCAACACTCCCGACCTTTCCCCGTTCTGTGTTGCAAGATGTCCACTGCGGCTGCAACCATCAAGTTTTGGACTCAGGCAGGAAGAAGAGGAAAGGTAGGGGGCAAACCTGCAAGGACCACAAGCATCTTTTTTTTTTTTTTGAGACGGAGTCTTGCCCTGCCACCCAGGCTGAAGTACAGTGGCACAATCTCGACTCACTGCAAGCTCTACCTCCCGGGTTCTTGCGATTCTCCTGCCTTAGCCTCCCGAGTAGCTGGGACTACAGGTGCCTGGCACCAGGCCCGGCTAATTTGTTTTGTATTTTTTTTAGTAGAGACGGGGTTTCACCGTGTTAGCCAGGATGGTCTCGATCTCCTGACCTCGTGATCGGCCCGCCTTGGCCTCCCAAAGTGCTGGGATTACAGGCGTGAGCCACCGCACCCAGTCCACAGGCATATTTTAAGGAGGTTACCTTGAGGTCCACCCGGCCACTGCTGCTTACCTCTCATCAGCCAGAACTGTGGCACAACTCTGCAGGGAGAGCTGGAAAATGTAGTTTTTCCCTTTTCAGCTGAGCGCATAGCCCTTTCTTCCTCCCACTACTCTAAATATGGTTCTGCAAAGTATATTCAGAGAAGTGGAGCTTCTCATGTCCCATCCATGGCATTTTGTAAAATAGATTTTTATTACTTTACTACCTTTTAAAAAATAAATGGAGCATATCCTTTTCTCCATCTTGCTTGTCTTTGCCTAACAATATACCCAGAAGAGTTCTCCCAACATGGTTGTGTTATTTTACATCCCCACCAGCAACATCTGGGAGGTGCACTTGGGCCACATCTTAGCCAGTATTTACTGCTGTCAATTTTTTTTTTTTTTTGAGACAGAGTCTTGCTCTGTTGCCTAGACAGGAGTGCAGTGGCACAATCTTGGCTCACTACAACCTCTGCCTCCCGGGTTCAAGTGATTCTCCCACTTTAGCCTCCTGAGTAGCTGGGATTATAGGCGTGCGCCCCCATGCCTGGCTAATTTGTGTATTTTTTAGTAGAGATGGGGTTTCATCATGTTGGTCAGGCTGGTCTTGAACTCATGACCTCACGCGATCCACCTGCCTTGGCCTCCCAAAGTGCTGGGATTACAGGCATGAGCCACCATGCCTCGCCAGTGCTGTCAGTTTTTAAAATTGTATTCACTCTAGTGACTATAAAATTGTATAACACTGTGGTTTTAAGTTTTATTTTCCTGTAACCTAATGATGTTGAGCACATTTTGATGTACTTTTTGACCATTCATGTCTTTCCTTTTGTGAAGGATCCGTTCAAGACATTTACCTATTTTTGTTGGGCTGTCTTTTTATTACAAATTCATAATAATCCCTTAGTTATTCCTGAATCAGTCAGGTATAGTGTAGATATTTTCTATGAGTCCTTGACTTGCCTATTCATATTCTTACTGATGTGTTTTGAAAGACTGATATTTTAAATTATGATTAAATGTATCAGTTTTCCTTTAAAAAAATGTGGTCTGTTAAAGAAGGAGCTGTATTCATTTCCCAGGGCATCCCCAACAAATGACCACAAACTGGGAGGCTTAGAACAACAGAAATGGATTCTCTTGCAGTTCTGAAGGCTGGAAATCTGAATTCAAGGTGTAGGCAGGGCTGCGCTCCCTCTGAAGGCTGCGGAGAAGGGTCTGCGCCAGACCTGTCTCCCAGCTGCTGGAGGCTGCCAGCAACACCTGCTGCTCCTGGGCTTACGGCTGTGCCGCTCCAATCTCTGCCTCCATTGGTACCTGACCCTCTCCCCTGTGTGTCTTGTATCTTCTCTTCTGACAAGGACACAAATCATATTAGATTAGGGCCTCCCCTACTTCTGTGTAACCTTAACTAATTACATCTGCAGTAACCCTCTTTCCAAATAATGTCACATTCTGAGGTTCCAGGAAGAACATGAATTTTGGAGGGGCATTACCCAACCAAACATAGATATCAAGGCGATTGGCTAGGAAATTAACTGTCTATACGGTTTCAGCTTAGCTTGTGAGCACTGAAAGCATCCTCTCCTTCCCAGCATAGCAGCTAAATGGTAGTTGCCTGCTTCCTTGTCTGAATTCCTCATGTGTCAGAGGGCAGGGAACTCTATTTTGTTCCTCTCCCTGACCCCTGACTTTAAGTAACAGAAATCCTTAAAATGGCTAAAATTTTAAGGGAATTTATTTTTTGGGCCAACAGGAAGTCCACAGGTGGGTCGGCTCCAGGCTCCAGAGCTAGGGCTTTAGTTTCACTCATGCCCTCCAGGATGTGTTAGCGTCAACTTCGGTCAAGAAGCAAGATGGTGGCTTCCATTTCAGATAAGCATTTGTAGAGGGGATATTTCCCAGACTTCCCCAGCCATGTCAGGCTAGGTCACATATCCTTTTGTCAACAAATTGCTGGTAAGACCTAGCTTGGACTAATTACTTAGGGGTCACCTGATGTTGGGGATTCAATCAACAAGACCCTTTCCCTGTATGAATGAGTATATTCTTGTTGCACTGCTGAGCCTGGGACACTGCTGTGCCCATGGTGGCTTCTTGATTGTGTGGTGACCTTGAAGGCTCCAAAGGCCCTGCTCAAAGCCCTAGAGGCATTTTGCAGGATCATGAGAACCAATGGAAACACGTTTTCCTTTGGCTTGGGCCAGCATCTCCTCATGATCACGGCTGCACGCCAGCACTCCTGGAGGTCAGTTGAGGGGACAACTTGATGTTCTTTCTTGGCAGGAACCAACTTTCTTTCTTGGAAAGTTACATGTTCCTGAGCTGGGGCTTCACAGCTGCTCTGAGGTCAGGGTTGTGGGTGAACAGCATCTGCTGGGCTCTGAGTGAGTGTGGCTTGGCCTGGAATTAAGTCAGGGACAGACAGCTGCCCCCATTAACCCAGGATTTTGGCTTTGACTGGTTAACCAAGGAAGGGGGGTGGAGGACTGGAGATGACCAGTGATTTTTGCAAGCCAAGAAACTGCAGCACAAGGTCAGTCTTTATTTAGACCTATTTCTGCAGGAATAAAGACGGTGATGGTGGTGTTTCTACTTCTAAAATAAGAGCAGAATGAGTAATTTCTCTTTGGGGAACACTTACCCATTGACCTGTTACTTCCCTACCTGAACTTTTTCAGCCAGCTGATGGGGGTGAGGTGTTGATCCCAATTGCATGTCAGGGGTGTCTGCCTTTCCCTTGCTTAGAACAGCCCCCTTATTCATCTGGGCCCTCCTCATTTTGTGATGAAAGATTCAAAAATTAGAAAAAGAAATGATGCTGGAAATTATAGTTAAATTTACAAAGCACTTACTATGTGGTCAGGGCTGTATGTGGGATATCTCATTTAGTCTTGACAGAAAATATTACCACAAAGTAGCTAGTCCTATAATTCCCCATTTTACAGTTGCTGTACTTGAAGATGAGAAAGGTAAGGTCACCTGCTTCGAACCCTACAGCTGGGACATGGTGGGGTCAGGATTTGAACTCAGGTCTTACTGATTCTAAAGTCTGAGCTGTTGCCTCCCAAAAGCCAGCTGCCATTCTTTTGTCACCTCTCTAATTTCTCCAAATAGTGGCATTTTCATGAGAAAATGAGAATAGTTCTTCCCATAGGGATCCTTTAGTTCAACCATAGCTAAGTAATAAAAATGTGCACTTTTTTCATATGACACAACGACTTTTAATGTATTATGTGTAAGAGAAAAAGGTAGGAAATGACCAAATGTCCACCAATAGTGGGACAAGCTGAATAAACTATGGTAAATCCAAACAGTAGGGTACTATACAGTTGTAAAAAAATGTGATGCATATCTTCATATATTTATATGGAGTGGCTTCCAGTATATATTGTTAAGTGAGAAAAACCCTGCAAGTGTAGGACAGCATTAATAGTAGTCTCCTTTTGTGTAACAGAGGGGAGAACATATATATATTCTATTCTCTATATAAGAATATGTTTTCTTATTTTAAATATATATTAGAATACATTTTAAATATATATTTAATATATAAATATATAATTTATAAATATTTAATATATTTAAATAAATAATTAAAACATCAAATTTAAATGTATTTATGTAAATAAATATATTTATATATTTAAAATATATGTTATAAATATATTCGTATTTTAAAATATTTTACATGTACATTATATTACCTATAATATATATTTTAGAATATGAATATATATAAAGAATTTTTATAAAAGAATAAAATAATGAAAAGATAAACCAAAAAATCACTTAATATGGATACCTAGATGGGGGCAGGAAATATGGTGAAGGAGGCAGACATGAAAGAGGCTTCTGAGAATGCACCTCATTTTATACAATTGGCTTTGGAGCCCTGTACATATTTCACATAGTTAAACATGAAAATTAAAAAATAGCAACACTTAAAAATTGAAAACAAATTGTAATAAGTAAATCTAGGTGAATGTCAAAGTGGTGCTCAATTACACACACACAGAATTATTTCAAATGACTTTTAATCCCAGTATTTGGACTGTTTATCCCTAGGAGAATAATATCCTTAAGACCAAAGGAACTGTAAAAAAAAAAAATCTTAACTTGTATTCAGAAGCCTTATTTCAGTAATAATATTGGCATTGCTGTTTTGAAAGTATTAGATGATAATGTAGGTTAAAGTAAATGGAAATTATGTTAATAACTTTAGGAACCAAATTTTCAGTATAAAAGTAAAGATGTGTACATATAAAACCCAAAGATATTAAATAAAGCCCTAAAATCTTAAAACTTAAATAAAATATATCAGTATAAATTCATGAGTTACTTTTCCCTTTCTAAAACAACAACAGCAGAAACCCCTTACGTATTTCTTTCTTTCTTTCTTTCTTTTTTTTGTCACTGATGAAGCTCAGACAATCCTTTACGTATTTCTTAACTCTGTCCATTGAAAAGTCCTGGAAATGACTAACCCAGTAGTGTTTAGCAATCACATGTCCAGATTAAGGTCTCTAAATATCATTTTCCACAAAACGAACCACAGTTCCTTAGAGAAATAGCCAGTTCCAGGTCTGGAGCAGGACCTGTGCAAGTTGGACATGTGAATTTTTGTTCTGCCAAAAAGCAAGAAAGGTATAATCTTTTATAGATTAATGGAATCATGTCAAAAGGAGGTAGGAGCTAACACTATGGGCTTCCGTTAGCGAAGAAGTGTCAACTTGAACAATAAAAAAGAATAACGACTGTAATTGATTGAAACAAACCAATTATTGCCAAAGTGACACTGAGAAAACAACTCTTTGGTTGCTCCTGAACGTTGATAAGGCACTAACTTATTCTGAAAATTGATAAGCAAAGAAATAAGCATTTATACTACCTTATTGTGCCAAGTGTATTTCGTGGTAAAAAGGTGATGGAGGGAAAGTTCTTTGTAAAATAAATGGAGGAGGCTGGGTGTGGTGGCTCACAGCTGTAATCCCAGCCCTTTGGGAGGCTGAGGTGATCTGATCACTTGAGTCCAGGAGTTCTAGACCAGTCTGGGCAAAACCCCATCTCTACAAAAAATACAAAAAGGAGCTGGGTGTGGTGGCATGCACCTGTAGTCTGAGCTACTCAGGAGGCTGACGTGGGAGGATCACCTGAGGCCAGGAGGTCGAGGCTGCAGTGGGCTGTGATTGCACCACTGCACTTCAGCCTGGTTTGGAGTGAGACCAGCCTGGCTGGAGTGAAACAGAGTGAGACCCTGTTTCAAAAATGAAGAAGAAGAAGGAATAATAGAATTATCACTATTTTGCTATCCCTAATGAAATAACACATCTAGGCAACAATCCTTGATGCTGCTAAAACCATTAGCTATAAAGCCAGTAGGGAGAATGAGGAGAGCTAAGTGGGATGAACTAGGCTAACAGCACTTAAACCCATTGATCAATCTTAGCGTCATTAGAAGTGAGGTATTCCAATATCATGCACCTCATGATGGGATACAATAGTAAGTACACAGCACCACCTATATTCTTAAAAAAGCTTGAACTTGAATCTAGCTTGAATTTCTCTAGTGCTTACTACCAGTCTTCAGAAATATGGGGAATAGGAGAACAAGTGAAATGGCACTACAAGGAAGCAACCAGCCAAATTCAGAATGTGAAACTTTCTACAGGAGAGATGACCTAAGGTGGGGAAGGAGAATTCTCTAGATTAAAAAAAACATGTAAGAGACATATTCAATCAACAGCAATATGTGGACCGTGTCTGTAGCTTGATTCGAGGAAATTAACTGTAAAAAGAAACTTTTGAGACAATTAGAAAAATGTTTATTTTCCTGGATGTTAGATGATATTCTTGCTAATTTTGTTAGGTGTGATAGCAGCATTATGGTTATGTAAAAAGTATCTTCAATTGATAGAGATGTAATCTAACAGTAATGATGGTTAAAATAATACACTGTCGCCGGGCGTGGTGGCTCACGCCTATAATCCCAGCACTTTGGGAGGCCGAGATGTGCGGATCACGAGGTCAGGAGATCGAAACCATCCTGGCTAACACAGTGAAACCCCGTCTCTACTAAAAAATACAAAAAATCAGCTGGGCATGGTGGTGGGCTCTTGTAGTCCCAGCTACTCGGGAGGCTGAGGCAGGAGAATGGCGTGAACCTGGGAGGCAGAGCTTGCAGTGAGCCAAGATCGCACCACTGCACTCCAGCCTGGGCGACAGAGTGAGACTCCCTCTCAAAAAACAAACAAACAAACAAACAAACAAACAAACAAACAAACAAACAAACAAAAAACGCTGTCTGGTTGAAGCTTTCAGGCTTGGATGGCTGGGCAGTGCAGCCCAGTGTCCACCTGCAGCAGCTGCCTTCTGTGTCAGTCCTCTGCCCTGCTAAGGCTGTAGAGCTTGTCCGTGCATGTAGCAGGATGCTCCGAGGAGCCGCGCACCGGCAAGCACCATGGTCCACCTCACTACTCTCCTCTGCAAGCCCTGCAATGGGGCCACTTAACCATCTGCCTTGCCCTGGGTGACCGCACCAACCAGCCCTTCTACCACATCATGGCTGCTCACAAGTGTCAAAAGGATGGCCGTTTTGTAGAGCGGCTGGGCTCCTATGATCCATTGCCCAGCAGTCCTAGAGAAAAACTTGCTGTCCTCAAACTGGACTGGATCTGTCATTGGATTGGCTGCTGGGAAAAGCTAGTGGGTCTTGATGGATTTTTCCCTCTGCATCCTATGATGAACACAAATGCTGTAAGACTATGAAGGAAACGGGCATGTGAAGTCCTCTAAGCTTCCCAGAAAACAGATGCAGAGGCTACAGATACACAAGTGAGCTGACTTCAGTGAGCATAGCAGTAGGAACAGTGTCAAGGTCCTCTTAAAATACTGTGTAGAGATCTTAATTTTGTTAGATTAGGAGGTCAATAAATGGAGTGTCCTGATTCACCCTTGCTCTTCTGGTCCGGCCTGCACAGGGCCCAGGGAGAGATTTGTTCTTGTGTGATATAAGGCTGGGGTTAGGTATTAATTAGCTTTTTTGGACTTTGTCTTGGGAAAGACAGTGGCTGCGGGAGGACTGGACTTTCGAGTTGGGCTCTGGGTCTCTTGGACAGCTTTACAGTCTACTGGCTTCCAAGACTTACTGCTTCAAAGCCCCCAGCCAGACTGTTCATGGCCCATCCACATCTTCATGTTCATCCCACAAGTGCAAGAACAGTTACCTTTCTTATTGATTTTGTAATTGGAGATTTATATTGTCTTGTTTAACACATATGCTCAAATATACAAAAGGTAGATTTATTATGAAAATTGCTTTTTGGCTGTAATAACCTACCTTTTAAGAATGAGAAAGTGCTGGGCTTTAGGGAATTCAGAATGAATCAAGATTGAACCATTCAAATGTGGCTGCAGTTTCTGCATGTATCATAGATGGGATCCTTCTGAGTATACTGGAATAGGGAATTAGGACCAAGCCAATTCAGCTGTGGACCTTATTCTTGTCCTTTTCTTTCTTGCTGGTAATTGTATGAAGCAGGTTAAGAAAGCTGCTCTGTGTTAGGATAAACTGTATACCAGTAATTCTGAAGACCTATGATGAGTGATACATTTTACTTCTTGTATCTTTTCCTTCCTACCTTGATGCCAGTAATTTATAAGGGATCTATATAGTTTGAATGTATTTGAGTAACTTCAGTATACTTTAGCTCTACTTTTTGATTTGACTCAAAGAACCATCCATTGGTCTCAAGTATTCCATGTGTTTTAAAAGCCTGAAGTCGCCAGGTGCGGTGGTTCAAGCCTGTAATCCCAGCACTTTGGGAGCCCGAGATGGGCGGATCACGAGGTCAGGAGATCGAGACCATCCTGGCTAACCTGGTGAAACCCCGTCTCTACTAAAAAAGACAAAAAAACTAGCCGGGCGAGGTGGTGGGCGCCTGTAGTCCCAGCTACTCGGGAGGCTGAGGCAGGAGAATGGCGTAAACCCGGGAGGCGCAGCTTGCAGTGAGCCGAGATCTGGCCACTGCACTCCAGCCTGGGTGACAGAGCGAGACTCTGTCTCAAAAAAAAAAAAAAAAAAAAAAAAAAAAAGCCTGAAGTCAGTGAGATGAAATTCAACATCAAGAATTTGAAGTAAAGTGACTTGAAAGAATGTAAAGGAAACATTGGGACAGTGGCTTGTACCTATAATCTCAGCACTTTGGGAGGCTGAGGGAGAAGTATTGCTGGAAGCCAGAGTTTGAGACCAGCCTGGGCAACCAGCAAGATCCCACTTCTACAAAATATTGAAAAAATTAGCTGGGCATCATAGTGCTTGCCTGTAGTTTCAGGTACTTGAGGGGCTGAGGCAGTAAGACTACTTGAGCCCAGGAGGCCTGGGTGACAGAATAAGACCCTGTGTCAAAAAAAAAAAAAAAAAAAAAAAGAAGAAGAAAAAGAAAACATTAGGTAGTATTAGGTATTTTGGCTAGAGCATAATAATTAATTTGATTTTTTGGTTTTCAAAAATTTGAGCTGCAATGAAAGGATATTTCAATGTGTTAAAAAAAATAATAGGCCGGGCGCGGTGCCTCAAGCCTGTAATCCCAGCACTTTGGGAGGCCGAGACGGGCGGATCACGAGGTCAGGAGATCGAGACCATCCTGGCTAACACGGTGAAACCCTGTCTCTACTAAAAAGAAAATACAAAAAACTAGCCGGGCGAGGTGGCGGGCGCCTGTAGTCCCAGCTACTCAGGAGGCTGAGGCAGGAGAATGGCGTAAACCCGGGAGGCGGAGCTTACAGTGAGCTGAGATCCGGCCACTGCACTCCAGCCTGGGCGACAGAGTGGGACTCCGCCTCAAAAAAAAAAAAAAAAAATAATAATAATAATACACTGTCTTGGATTTGCTATAAAACAATCCAGAAAAGAGTGGGTAGAGAAATGAGGTGGCAAAATATTAAAACAATCACTGAAGCTGGGTGGTAGGTATATGGAGATTTATTCTATTGTTTTTTTCAACTTTGGTGTATGTATGATCATTTCCATAATAGGTTTTATTATTAAATTTTATTATTTTATTATTAAGATAAAATAAAACAAACTAAAATAGTGTTTTATAATTAGACAATTTGTGGCTCATTTTTACAGTTCCTTGATTGCAGGTTTTGATGCACAAAAATGTTTGGTTTACTTTGCTCTAAGACTTGGCCCTGATCTCACCACCTCCCTGAAATGAAGGGCCTTCCCTGACTGCCCTCCTCAGAAAGAATCTCCCTGCTCTGAAGTTCCAGGAAGATCCTGGTCCTTGTGTCACTCTAGCATGTATCCAGTATAGCCTGGTACCATCAGCTGGCTTTTTGTGCCCTGAAGTCAGGACTTTTGAATCCAGCAGTCCTGGGTTTGGCGCCTGAGTCTGCTGCTTATTGCTTGTGTGATGTTAGAGATATTCTTTAGCCTTGGTTGTTTCTCTGCAAATGGACATGGGATAATGGTTGTTGTCAAGGACAATAAATAGTAGGTGTCATCTCTTCCTCTAAAATGTCAGGGTTGGTGTTGCAGGTTGCATTGTGTCTCACAACTTCATATGTTCAAGCCCTAACCCCCAGTACCTTAGAATGTGCCCTTATTTGGGAATGAGACCACTGCACATGTGCTAAGTTAAGATTATCCTGGAGTAGGGTGGGCTCTGATCCATATGACTGGTGTCCAAGTAAGGGGGGAAATTTGGACCCAGTTAGGTATACAGGGAAAATCCCATATGAACAGGAAGGTGGCTGTCCATAAGCCATGGAGTGAGGCTTGGAATGGATCCTCCCCTCACAGTCCTCAGAAGAAACTGACTGCCGATGTCTTGATTTTGGAGGCCTTTGTCTGGAGGCCTATGATATGATGCGTTTCTACTGTTTCAGCTGCCCAGTTTATGGAACTTTGTTATGGCAGACCTAGAAAACTCACAGAGATGGGGTCCCCATCTTTGTGTTCCCTTCAGCACCTGCTCAGTGCCTTCTTCTCATCCCAAAGGGAGGCCACAGCTATTGTTCAGGATGTTGATGTCATTGATGACAAGGAAGAGCTTCAGAACTGGGCTGTGAGCCCCCATTGCTGCACTCCTGTCTTGGGTTCTCAGCTTGGCCACTCGTCTGTCAGTATTACTCATGCATTAGGGTCAACTCCCTCTCACCCCTCACTCCATGTGTTCACATATACACAGACACCATGCATGTACTTGTACACATGTACACATACACACCACACATATACTCACACATGTACACACACCATGCATGTACTGTCACGTATGTACACATATACACACCATGCATGTACTCACACACATGTACACAGTCTCACCATGCATGTACTCACACACGTACAGTCTTCATCACACATGTACTCTCATGTACACATACACACCATACATGTACTCTCACACATACACATACATACATGCACACACACAGGTACACATAAATGCCATGCATGTACTCACATACATGGGCACACATATGTACCATACATGCACTCACGTATACACATACATATGTACACACATACATATGCACACACATACACATGATTTTGTTTCTACTACTTTAGAGCAACAATCTTGAACTATTTGCTAGAATGCTCCTGACCTAGTAAAATCTCAGGAAAGGACAACAAGTCCTTACAAGTTGTAGAGAAATGATGTATTAACCAACTGGCCTAAACGAAGTTCTGTGAGCCCAGTTGTACAAATGTCTGGAAGGTTAGGTCCACATGAGTTAATTCTGAGAAAGAAAATGAACTCCTGGATTCTAGAAATTGATGTTACAGAGCTTGGGTCTGGTTGGGAGTGGAAGACCCAGGAATGTAATGTTGGGGGCTCCAGATAGTTCTGTTTCTCCAAGGGCCCTGACCCTGTGTCATTGCTGTGTCCAGCCCCTAAGGGGTGACTTTGACTTGGCAGAGTTCTTTATGGTGGCTTTGGCCGCAGTGGTTCTAACAAATTCAGCCTGATGGTTTGAGGGAGCTCCAGTTCCTGGGTCCATTCTAACTTCCTGACTTTGCAAATCCCTGGAGTGGCCTAACTAACTAAAGGAGCCACTCCTAACTACGAATGAGACCTCAAGAACAGGAAGGGGTGCAGAAACCCAGCTCCAGGGTAATGGTGAGCAGGTGGGCACAGGGGTCTTCAATGCGAGTGTATGTGGTTTTTGGCCAGTGGTGACAATCTCACCCCTGAAAGTTTTGGGAGACCAGTTTATGTTATCTTGAAGAACTAGGGATTTCTCGTAACTATGGAAACATAAATCTCGGCATTAAAGAGTCAGAGAGAAAACTGCTATTGTTGCCTTGACAACCCATAAAACCCCAAGTCTTTGTGGTTAGGAGTAGAGATAATGTGCCTTCAATCTTTTAAGCTAATTTACTTGTGGGAAGGAGAAGTGGAAGTGGGCTTGGGCACCCTGTGGAAGCAGATGCTGCCCTGACTGGGTGTGTGCGTATGAGTCTTCCCAGGCCCACCCTGCCGAGTGGCAGGTGTCCAGTTCTGCCTAATAAATGGCCGAGATGTCCTGGAGAGTCTGTACCAAAGGACTGGCTCTCATGTTCCAAGGAGGCCCTTGTTTCTTGACTCTGTAGGTCTGTAAATGGAATGACTTCCACTCCTGTAATGCAGAAGTTAACTGTTTTCAGCTGTTTTTGGAGGGGCTGTGGCTACCTGAAGGGAGCCAAAATCTTTTGTTACTGGGGCAGATACTCAAAAGCCCTTTCCCTCTCCAAGTTCCTGGCCCTCACTTTTTGTAAGAAAGGCTGGGAATTTAAGGTGTGCAGCTTCCGATGAAACGAGGGGTTCTGAATTCATCGCACAGCTTCTGCACCTGAGGCACTGTCGCCCTTGAACCTGCTGATAAATGCCCATAAGCACTCAGAGCTCGGGGCCACGTTTAGGTTTCATTTCTGTGTTCCATGAAGAGATTATTTTTTCTTCCTTAATATCCTCAGCGGATATTGTGCCTCAACGTGGCACAAAAATTTCTGAGTTGATGTCCAGATGAAATCTGCATGGAGAGTGTCCTCATGGCAACTCTGGAGGACTGGCGAGAGGCTTCCTGTTCTAACTAGAGAACAATGACATCGCGTCTTCTTGAGGCTGAATTGCCAGCTCTCTTTGTTGGGGAAGATAGCAGCGATAGATGAAAGGAAAATTGGAGGAAAGGCTTTTTGAAAATCATTACATTGCCAAGTGTGGGATTTTGGATCCCTATTCAGTGGATGGAACATTGAGTAAAATGAGAAAACAGCACACACAGAAATGCCTGTGGTGTGGCCGATGAGAGGGGCAGGTGGAGCGGTTCTACCCACCCTACCGCGATCCTGGCCCTGTCTCCACAAGAGGTACCTTTCAACAGTTATCCAAATGTAAAATACATTCATATAGAGAGAATGATGTGTTCAGAAACCTGGAGGTCACCAAATGGCCACGCCACTTTGATGTGCTGAGGGTTTGTCTTCTAGCCCGACCCCAGCTTTCTCCCCATGATCTGAGAAAATGGCTTTCCCCTCCCGGGGATACTTCAGGAAAGCTCAGTGTGGAGAATTCGGGATTACACAAATTTATCAATCCAAGGACTCCTCAATAAAACTCCTCCTTTTGGGGAGATTTCAGTGATTCAGCAGTTATTGGCTGCAACCTGTTCTGTTGGAAACAGTGCTGGGGATGTGGCCAGCGACAGCGCAGGTCCCCACCCTGGGGGGGCTTCAGCTTGGAAAGTAAATATCTTGACTATGCTACCACTGTGATTTAATTCCCAAATGTGGACATTTCACAAATGTATTATAAGAGGTGAAGTGTACCTTCATCACAGAACAAACAAGAAGAAGCCAACGAAGCCCGTGGGGCTACAGAGCTTTAAACTAGATTAAAAGCAATTATTTACTGAAATAGCCAATAACACACTCCCTGACCTACAAGGTGCCTGAGCCTCCTTTTCTTTTATCGGTTCAATTTCTTCATATTAAATGTGGACAAACGTGGAGCATTGTCATGGAAAATCAGCACATTGGTGAATTAGAAAATGATCTGAAAGCACTAAAAGTGCAGGTGATGAATCCATTTTAACGTGCTGCTTTCCTGTTGACTTTGCAGCCATTGAATTTGCTGCTGATCTGAAGTATATTTCATAAAAAGTTGCTTCACTAATAAAGATCAGACAAGGACTTCTCTTATTAAGTCTTGGATAACAAGGGAAGATGTGTACCGGTTATTGTGGGTGATTTCTAACTGCTGTTTGTCACACATGAGTGAGATTACATACATAAATTAATCATCACTGCCCCTGGATGCATTTTGCAAGTTACCTTAAAAACTCATTTTAAAAAAGCATGCAGAAAGTCTCATCCATCATCTCCATCTGTTGCTTTTTCCCTCCATGACCCGGCATGGCTTCACACCGTGATATTCTTTTTTGCTTTTGTTTAAAACAACCACCTTTAAAAAAATAAGTTTCCAAACTAGGGATTAGGGAATTGATTACGTGGTGACGTGGTGCTCCTTACATTTCAAGAAGTGGGAGGGAAGCGGGAATTTTAAAGTGGATGAATCACGGGGGGATTAGAGGGAGCCACAGCACCTGGAGATGGAAGCGTTCATAGTGGATTGCATGGCTTGTTCTGAAACACTTCTGCTTCTGCTCTTTGAAGGCCAAATGGTGGAGAATAACTTATTTAGCTGATGCACAGAGAACAAAAAGAGGGATGATGGGTGACAGGGTGCGGATCAGTAAAGGAGCAGACGGATTCTCCTCTGAGAAGTGGGCTAACCTTCTCCTTGCTTCCGAGGGGAATACTAGGGAGGTGATACCTCAGGCTCTGGCTCAGTCCTTCCTGGGTCTTTTCCTGCTGAAGCTAAGTGCATATAGATTGGTTTTCAAGTTCCCAGGTGGAAATGTCTTGTCCAAGAAGCTGTTATGCACAAGACATTTCTTTTTCACAGTCAGCCATTCTCTAGTTCGTTTTCCAAGAGCCCACTAGATCCTGGGTAAAATTGTAGATGCTGGGGTCTCTGTGGGGGGCCAAGACATCCTACAAATGAAGTGATATTTGGAACAATATTGCGCTGATCAGAGGGTCAGAGAGAGATGTAGGTGCCGATGTCAATGAAATCCTGATCTGGCCATGTTTGAACGAACCTATTTAAGCCCAACCTCACTTCCTCAAGTTCTTAAATTCCTCTTGACAACAAGCCAGTCTGGGTTGAATTTCTGTCAGTACCAAAAAAGATCTTGGCTAACAGGAAGTGAACTCTGGTTAAGTGAGAGCAGCTCCTGGCATGTGGTTAGGACACATTTGAGGGTCATTGTGGTTTTTACTGTCACTGTGGTAATTCCCCAGGGGCTCTGACCCTCCACCTTTCACCATTCCGGAGCACAGCCTCCTTCACCAGCCTCAGGAAAGAAGCAGGCTCCTGCAGCAAAGTGGAAAGCTGCTCCTGCTTTCCTGGTCTAGGATTAGGAAAGTTCCAGGTTTTATTTTTTAAAATAGTTTTGATCAAATCCTGAAATTTTCCAGGGGTTCACAGTTGGAAGAGGTTTTACCTAATAAGAAATCACTCTATTCCTCATGCTAAAGAAGTGATTGTTGATGCACTGTGGATTTTTGCCTCTCGGCGAGTGGTAGCTGGGGGAGGACTGCAGAGTCATCTGTTGTTTTTGGATGTCTAGCACTCAATGTCCCTTTTTCTGGTGACAGCATCTCTCTTTTCCCCTGGGGACCCGTGGTATTCTCAATCTGTGAGGTTCAGGTGGACTGACCAACATGCATAGATGGAAGCCGTGCTACAGCTCACACCTGCATCATCCCGAGGAGGACGAACACTTTCTGGAGGGAGCAGGGACAGGTTTGAGAATTCTGAGGGTTCCATCTCATCTCTGCTAAGATTGCTTCTTGGCTGTTAAGGCTCCATTCACATGTATGTAGTGCCTGAATATATCCACAACAAATGGGGAAGGATGATGTGATAGATTGTTTGTAAAAATGGCCAAAATTCTCCATCCCTCCTCTCTCATTCTCTTTGCAATGTGACCTTTCAGCCATCCTCCCCACCCCCATCAAGAAGTGAGGTCCACATCTTTACCCCTTGAATCCAGCCTGGCTTAGAGCTTGCTTTGGCCAATGGAATATGGTGGAAGTGATGCTGAGCTTGTCCCAAGCCCAGGCCTCAAGCACCCTTGTGGCTTCTGTCTGCTCACACTCTCCCTCCCTTGTCCCTGCCTCAGCAACCTACTGCCTCTGTGTGGAAAAGCCTGGCATAGCTTAATGAAGAATGGGGACCACGTGGAGGAGAGCCTGATTGTCCTGGATGAGTCCCTCCTGATCCAGCCTACAGCCAGATGCCCCCCAAACACGTGATGGAGCTCAGTCAGGTGAGCATGAGAGAGCCCAGCTGAGACCAGAAGAACCACCCAGCTGACCTCTACTGCAATGATAAATACCAGATTAAGCCACTAACTTCTAGGGTTATTTGTTACACAGCAAAAGCTAACTGTTGCAGACGTCATCAGTCAGGCTTATTAGGTACTAAATTGGTGGCTGTGGTTAAAAGTTGTATAAACATCATTTAACTCCACACATCCCAGGAAGCTTTGGAAGGTCACTGACTTTGAAAGCGCAAGGTATTCTTGTTGCCATGGATACCTCCATTGAGACATTAGAGTGCAAAGAGAGAAACCTAGTGTTGCCTTGACAACAGGTTTGCAAATCCAAGTCTGGTAAGGCAAAAGACTACAAAGAATAGGAAGAAGGAGCGGGGATGGGGGGGCAGAAATTAGCCTAAAGAAGCTTCACTTCTCCCAGTAAAACAACAACTTGCCTCCATGCAGTTGAGGGTCTGTTAGAAGAAGCACTGCCTGAATGGGGAGCTATAAAGTGAACAAAAGGAAGCTCTTCTCTTTTCATGGCCCATCTCCACAGCAGGAGAAAAGTCTCACAGCCAGGGAGCAGCATGAGGCACTGTCACTAAGTGCTTCCTTTAAGAGTTCGCAGTTTGCTGTCAGCCAAGCTTCATTCCAAGAATTGGAGTTTTCTCAAGCTGGAAGGGGTCTGAACAGCATTGAGTCCCTTACTCATCCTCTCCATCAGCTGGAGGGAAGCTGAGGTTCTGAGAGGGAAGAGAGCTGCTCACAGTCAGACGTGCCATTAGGATTTTAGTCTAGTCTAGTGGGTAAGCACTCAGGGCCCGGAGTCAGACATACCTGGGTACAAGTCCTAGTGACACCATTTACTAGCTCTGTGACATTCTGCAAACCAGTTGATCTTGTAAACTCTGTAAGATGAGGATATCACTAATGTCAGCCTCAGAGGGTGGTGAGAACTCAGTGAGCTAATGCATGAGAAGCACTTAGCACAATGTCTAACCTGCAATGAGCTTTCAATAAATTGCTTGCTATTCTTTTTACTATGATCACGTCACTCTGCCTCTACTCTTCAGACTCATCAAAGTAGTACCAAGGAGGCCCGACTGGATCCAGAGTCTCTCTCGAGAGGCTTGGTGGTCCATCTTCGATGCCCTGTGTCATTTTCTGTATCATACAATTGGATGTCACAGTTTCTAATTTTCAAAGCCATTGCATTTTCTATTTCCTCTCCCAACAGCTTGGCTGGGCAAGCAGGAGGGGCAACAGTAGCTTCATTTTTTTTTTTTTTTTTCACTTTGTCAGGGAGGAAATTGAACCCCAGGGAGGTTTGACGATCTGCCCAAAGTCCCTGGGAAGTTTCCGGCCGTTCTGGGGCTAAAGCTCAGCTCTCTCGACTGCATCTCCTTCCCACCCCCATGTGGCTGCCCCCACAGAACAGCGCGTCCACGTAGATGGCCCAGATGTTGGGTTTAAGGGAGAGAGAGAGAGGAAGTTTGGGGCATCTGTTTATGAGAGAAAATCGTCAGCCGTGCGTGGAAATCTTATGCATAGCAAATAAATGATGGGCAAATACCCACTTGCATATTCAGAGGCACATTTCAAATGTGAACATCCTGTGTCACCAAAACAACCCCAGCTAAGAAGTTCTGTCGGGGATGGAGGACTTTTTCCAAGCCTTTGTTTTGGTGGAGTCTCTGTGCATGGCCTGATGTGATGAGGTAGGGGTTGACCCAGAAGTCTAAGGAGGTCACCACCCTATAGGAAAGAGGAGCCCGCAGACAGCAGTGCCAGGGGTTAATGGGGACCCCCAAATGGGGAAGGGAAGGGGTGTAGAGAAAGTCAGCAGCCCTGTCTGTATTTGACAAGCAGGGCAAGGACGAAAGCTCAAGGAGAGCGATGTGGAGGTGACTCGATGACAGGGTCAGTGCAGGTGAGGAGAGTGGGCTACCCGTTAATTCCCAGGAACATGGTGGTCTTCCCAGCCCCGCCACACAGCTGCTAAGGGATCTTGCTTTCTGATGAATGTCTCTAATCGGGGCATTTGCTTTATAGCAGCATTTCTGGGCTCCAATCAGGCATCTCATCCACAGAACATAAACCAGATTAAGAAGCTCTGTGAAGCATATTTGAAGTCAGTGCCAGTTGAAAGGATATTAAAGTTCTGACTTCAAACTAGCTGAGCCAGGGCACACGGAGCAGGCAATACAGGCCTTCCTCCTGCCAGGAGAACCTTTTCCATTCCCCGTGACGGTCAGGGTTGTTGGGTCAGGTGTGGGGACAAGGTGGGGTGGCCTCCTATGCAAAATAATCTGTGTTGGTGGCAATGTCAGGTGATCCTCCAGCAGCTCAGGAAAAATAAACTCTTCCTATGGCTGTTTCTTTGCCCTCAGTTCTGAACGGGAGGAGGACACTGGGCTGCCTGTTTGTGTTCTATAACTCTAGCCTCCAGGGTCATTCCTCAGGCCCCATTGCCAAAGAAAAATCATGACTGTGTTGGTGGTCTCATCTGGCCTCCTGTTACCATAGGCTGGCTAGAAGCACAGCTGGGTACAGAGTCTGATTTTGAATAAAACTGTCACCTCTTTTGTCCCTTGGCAACATCCCTCAGTGCCACATAGGGTTTGTTTTTGTGTACCTGATTCACCATCTGTCTCAGGGTTAGCAATCCAAGTTCTGAAATCATTTGGGCTTCACAAGCATGATTAGCTGTTGATCTGGCTTCTGTTGACTCTAAACCCCGGGTTGGGGGATTACAGATGCACCTAAGCAGCCTGTGCAGTGGGGCCAGATGCCTCCATGGGTACAGCATGTCCAGGATTGTTGCTGTTTGTTGCTGGGCTCACCACCCCAACAAGGAGGAGGTCACACAAGGGGACACAGAGCTTGTAGTCAGAAAACAGGCGTGCTTGTCAGGTTGCCTCTCTGAACCGCAGATCTCTCTCGTGTAAGGGGCTGGCCCCTTCGAGAGGCTCAGTGTAGAATAAAATGGCTCTTATTGCAGTGGGTGTGGCAGCCCGCCACTCCTTGTTTTTGCTGGTTTAAGTGTCCACCCTCCTCCACGCTGGGAGTGTGTCCAGGATGAGGATCCCATCCCCGTGCAGGGGGTCAAGTCTGATTGGAGGCGATCATTTCTGGCTGTTACGTTCCTTAGACCAGGGCTCAGTCTGGAGTGAGCAAGTATTTTAGGCCTGGCCAATGCGGCAAAGATAATGTCTGCTGGGGCCTTCTGAAAAAAATTTCCTTAAAAAGAGGCTCAAAGAAGAGAGATGTCTCTTTTCTTTGGCTGGACATTATTAGGACTAGATATGATGCCTGTGACTACATGAACCATCTTGTGACTGTGACAGCCTGAGGACAGAGCTTGCACACTAGGGATGCAAGATCAGGCAGGTATTAATAGAAGGGACCTGGGTCACTGCTAGGAGCTGTGGCTCCTGCGCACTTGCCATCCCCGGCCCCGCCCTGCTGTAGAATCTCTTGATATGTGAAATAATGCAAAGTCCTTATTGTTTCAGCCATTCGGAAGTGCTGGCTTCTGTGACTTGCAGATCAGTGCACCCTGAATGCCTTGCTCCTCCAAGTGGCCCCAGCATCATCACCATGGGGAGCTTGTAGGAAATGCAGACTCTGAGGCTCCCCCCACGCCCCCGCAGCATCACCCTCTGTTCCTTAGTGAGATCCCCAGGCACTTTGTGTGCATACTGCAGTCTGAGAAGCTCCACCGATGGGTTTACTTTTTGTCCAACATGTTCTGTTGAGGAGGACTTGGGTTTTAACAGTAATGGGTTCAATTTTTTCTCAAGACAGAGTAGGAGGTGTTAGCTATGCAGATTTTGAAATCTCAGCTATGTCAAGGAATTGGGGAAAAGCCCTGGAAGGAAGGTGGAGGGCCTAGCTCATCTCTTAAATAAAATTATGAGAGAGTTGTTTAGTAGTTCCTGCTTTACCCAACCATTTTTCATTGACTCGTGTTTGGGTACCACATTGATTTTAATCTAAAGCTGTGAGTGCAGTAAAATCTCATTAATTCAGGCCTCACCAATTTTGAAGTGATAATTTAAATGGAGGCTGGGCTGGCTGGTGTGAGAGCAGGATTGAGAGCAAACTGTTCTGAAGGACTTGGGCTCACCAGGTGGGTGCAATGAGATGCTTCCAATTATAAACGACCCTTGGTGTGTTTGAGTTCAGCAGGAACCACACTTGGAAATCAATCTATCAACAAAGAGTTATTGAGTGTCCCTTATGCAAACGTACCCGGCTGGCAGAACACACTTGGTTAGAAGTTACTTTTAATCATTACCCATGCTGGAAGTAACAGATTTCTTTAGGAAATGCCATTTCTTAAGCAGCCTGTGCTCCTATCCTAGGCCACCTTCCCCATGTGTGCCAGAGCACTTTGCTCTTGAACGGCCCCCTCTCTCTCCCCTGGTGTCAATTCCCCTTTACCCTCCAAGGTGTTTATAACTTGCTGTAGGAACTTCTTGGATTGTAAAATAACATAAAGTCCCTATTGTTTCAGCCATTCGGAAGTGCTGGCTTCTGTGACTTGCAGATCAGTGCACCCTAAATGCCTTGCTCCTCCAAGTGGTCCCAGCAGCGTCACCATGGGGAGCTTGTGGGAAATGCAGACTCTGAGGCTCTGTTCCTTAACAAGATACCCAGGTACTGCGTGTGCACACTGAAGTTTGTTTCTCTGCTCTTAGGAACAGCTGTCCGATCTTCATTCCATACTCTCCTCCAGCCACGCCCTATTTTTCTGCTTCCCTTTGTCTCCTCCAAGAGTTGCCTGCTCCCGTCTCTAGCTGTCCTCCATTTTCATTCAAACGCACTGAAATTCAGCTTCCATGGCCACCCCCTTTTCATACAAATGCACGGCCTGAGGCCGCACATTGACAGTCTCTCTTCTCCGCTTGCTGTCCCCATCAGCCACCTTGCACATGGTTGGTCACTCTCCTTTTCTGGAAAGACTTTCTTGCTTGTCCTCTAGGACAAACTCTTGATTATCTGTGAAGCATGGGTCACTCTGGCTCCGTCTTCTTTGCGTCTTCTCCTCTTCTGAGCTCTGGGTGTTGGGTCGCAGGACCCGTTCCTCCCTCTTTCCTGGGTAAGCGGTGGAGAGTATGGCTTTGAGCATCTGTTGGATGCCAGTGGGCTCCATGTTTATATTTCTGCCTGGGTTGCTGCCCCACCCAACTGGTCCCCTCACTGCCCCACTGCCCCTACCTACCTCATGACTCCTCATCTGAAGGGGTGCATCCCAGGAGGTTTACTTCTTGGGTAAATTTCAACTCCATTCTTCCTTGGGCTCCGGGCAAAACTCTCAGAGGATCCTTGATCCTTTCTCTGTCTCACACCTTACATCTAATCACCAGCAAGTGCCCTTGGGCCTGCCTTTGAAGTATAGTCAGCATCTGGCCATTTGTCCCACCTCCATCACTGTCTCTTGAGTCCACGTCACCATTCCATTTCCCCTGATCATAGACCATCTACTTCTCATGGCTCCCCGGCCTTGTCCTCTCACCCTAGAGGCTTTTCTTTTCCAGGCAGTCCATGGGATCCTGTGAAAACCTAGGTCAGGTCATGATGCTCTCTGGTCAGATCTTCCTATGGCCTCCATCTCACTTGGGGTAAAGTCCCATGTCCTTCCCGTGGCCTCGAGGCCCTGCACCTTTCTGCTCCCAGCCAGCCCCACAGGGCTCCCTGTTCTTCCTCCATTGCCACACATGTGTGTTTCAGCCCAGATGGTTGACACGTGCTTCCCTTGATTTCCATAACTGTTCCCCTCTGATGGGCTCACTCCTACTTCATTTGATCTCTACTCAGAGGTCTCCTACTTTATTTTCCAGCCTGGTGGTTTTGCCACCTTGCCTGTGAGATATTTGTGTGCTTCCTGCCTGTGATTCCCTCTGGAATAGAGGAGCTTCAAGGGCAGGGCATGGGTTGTTTTGGTTCCTGCAGCACTCTCCACCCTCAGGAAGCATTTCTCAAATGAGCAAGTACTCCCGCCAGTGGAACTTTTCTGGCCTAGACAAAAGAGGAAGACTTTGAAGAGGATGCAGAGTGGAGTCTTCCACTCTTCCCTGGTGAGCTCACAGGGCAGTGCCCACATGGTGTGCCAAGCCTGGGAGACATTCCTTCGCTGTAGCCAGCCTGGCACTGGCTGGACGCTGGGCTGCCTACCCTGGGGGCCGTGGCCTTGGCACAGTGTTAGGCGTTTGCAACCATGTGTGTGCAGCACAATCCAGAAACAGACATTTATGTAAATTTTCATTTATGTAAGCACATAAATGAAAAGATGATTACAGATTATGACAAACGCCACAAAGAAAATAAACAGGGTAATGCAGTAGTCACAGTGAGGAGGGATACTAATTAGGTGTTTTTTAAAAAATTAGGTATAATTACATATGGTAAAAGGTACAGACCAAGTGTTTGCTTTGATGAGCAGTGGCCAGCATGCATACTCCTGTCCCTGCCGGGGTATGGAACACTTCATCTTCCATCTGTCTTCCCTGCTGTCCCTCCCTAGTCGTTCCTAGAAGGGACCCCTAGATGACTGGCCAGGGAAGGCCTCTCTGAAGAGGTAGCATCTGAACTGAGCCCTGAAGGAGTGGGAGGAGGTGGCCACGGGAGACCTGGGGGACAGTGCCCAGATGCAGGATGGTCCAGGAGGCAGCGTGGCGGGGAGGAGTGGCTGAGACAGAGCCGCAGTGTGAGCTGGGTGGTGGGCAGACCACATCGGCTCTTGCCAGCTAGGGGGATGCACCTGGCCTTTATTCTCCATGAGATGGTAGCCTCTTGTCAGGGGGCTGGGGATGGCAGAGGCAGTGTGACCAGGTCAGAGGTGGTGGTGGCTCAGGCTGGGGAAGTGGTAAGAAATGGGTGTACTTTAAAAAAACTTTCTATTTTGAAATTATTTATTTATTTTTTTGAGATGGAGTCTCACTCTGTTCCCCAGGCTGGAGTGCAGTGGTGCAATCTCAGCTCACTGCAACCTCCGCCTCCTGGGTTCAAGCTGTTTTCCTGCCTCAGCCTCCTGAGTAGCTGGGATTACAGGCACCTGCCACCATGCCCGGCTAATTTTTGTATTTTTGGTAGAGACAGGGTTTCACCATTTTGGCCAGGCTGATCTCGAACTCCTGAACTCAGGTGATCCACCAGACTTGGCCTCCCAAAGTGCTGGGATTAGAGACATAAGCCACCGTGCCTGGCCTATTTTGAAATAATTTTGGACTCACAAGAAGTTACAAAAATGGTGCAGAGTTTTACCATGGATCCTTCACCTCTCTTCTCCAGTGGTAGCACCTTATGGAAGCACAGTGCCTTATTTAGCTGTCGTCGGTTTTTGCATGCATTCATGTGTGTGTATGTTGTGTGTATGTATGTGTGTACGTGTGTGTGTGTGTATCTAGTTCTGTGCCATTTTATCACCTGTGTAGATGCGTGGAACCCCCAACACTAACAAGACACACAACTGGACCTGGTGCGGTGGCTCACACCTATAATCCCAGCACTTTGGGAGGTTGAGGTGGGTGGATCACCTGAGGTCAGGAGTTTGAGACCAGCCTGGCCAACATAGTGAAACCCCATCTCTACTGAAAATGTAAAAATTAGCAGGATGTGGTGGCGGGCACCTGTAATCCCAGCTACTCAGGAGGCTGAGGCAGGAGAATTGTTTGAATCTGGGAGGCAGAGGTTGCAGTGAGCCAAGATTGCGCCACTGCACTCCAGCCTGGGTGACAGTGTGAGACTCTGGCTCAAACAAACAAACAAACACACAAACAACACAGAACTGTATAGCCCCATGAAGTTGCTGCCTATGCAGCCCCTTCATGGTCGTAGCCCACCTCCCTAACCTCCAGCCAGCACTCATTGGTTCTCCACTTCTGTAATTTCGTCATTTGGAGAATGCTATACATTGACTCACACGGTATGCGGGATTGGCCTTTTTCATTTCACTCAGCACAAAGTCCCTGAGATTCCTTTCTGTGCATCCATGCTCGTTCCTCCTTCTGGCTGACTAGGACTCCCTGGGGGGCTTACCTATCCACCTGTTGAAGGACATTTATTCCATTTATCCTATTAACTAGACTCAGACCCTATGCAGACTTCAGGATTCCTGACGGACGTTGAACCAGAGCCAGCAGCCTTTGAACTGGGTGTGGTCAGAGCAGAAATGAACCTCCTGGCCTTGGTTTCCTCATTTGTAAGATGGGCATAAGAACAGTACTTCCCACACAGTCTCGATGGTGGGATTCAGGGAGCTAGGAAGGGCCTGGCACCTGGTAAGAAGCTGACCAACATTTGCTGTTATTAAAGAGACAGGGCCATTAATTTGCTGGGAGGAGAGAAGGTTCTCTTGGGTGGGTGTCGTGAGAGGTGTGGCATTTAAGCCGGGCCTGGAAGCACACTCCTGGCTTCAGCATCGTGTTCCTTCTCTCCCTGTATTTTTCCAGCAGGTTGTGAACCATTGTAGCCATTGGAAGGTGTGAGGGTTTGCAAAGTGTGAAAAGGCCCCTGAGTTTCCAGGGTGCACCGAACTGCTGGCATCCGGCCTGGCACTCTGAGCAAACAGACACCTGATGGTTCTCCCTTCACCCTACACATTGCTGGGGCAAGGCCCAGAAAAAGAAGTTTGAGGCATTTGGCTCCCCTCCCCTCCTAATGAGCAAGACAGGCTGTGTGAACATGCCCTGTGGATGTGAGTGCACCTTGGGGCTTCTAAACACCAAAGGCACTTTGGAAAGGCAAGGTGCTCTGTCTGGCGGAGCTTGATGGTGTTGTTGGAAGCTGCTGGTAATGGGCTTAATCTACATTTGAGTCCCAGGATGAAAAATGCCTCAAACTCACGTCTGGACACGTGAGTTCGGTATGGACACGTCTGTGCCTTTGGTGTTTAATGGATATTCTGAATGGTTCTTGGGAGGGAAGTCTGGGAATTGGGAGCAGTTTTCTAGCTTCTGCTTTCAGGACTCAGGAACCTAGTGTCTGGGTGGGGCTCTTGGCCCTGACATTTTCTGCCCGTGGGACTTTGATAATGGCTGAGCTCTGTGAGCCCCCGTTTCCTCATCTGAAAGGAGGGCTAGTAGATCTCTTATCACAGCTGGTTGTGAGGCCAGAGTAAATGGGCGTGGAAACATGTGGTGCATGTTTCACGCTCAGTAAACATGAGATGTGTCTGAATCCATCTCCCTTTGAGACACTCTTTTGTGGGCAAGGTTGAAGGAAATGCTAGACTCCCAGCTTTAACCTTCCAGCATCCACTTTGGGTCTTGGGGCTGCTTCTTGGTTTGGAGTTGGAAAAGGCATCCTCTCTGCCCCTTCCTTTCATATGTTTGAAAAGAGCTTTGTGGTCATCAATACCCAAGTCACCGTTTCTGTACTTCATGTTCTTCCCCAGCTCACATTCTGATGTCCTCGGAGGACAGGAACCGCACTCCTAATAAAGGCAATGATTCCTACTAATAGTTGGCTCCTGCACTAAAGCCAGGGTCCTGGTCCAGGTGCAATAGCCTTCATGTGCGTCAGTTCCGGGGGTCCTTGGGAGAGCCCCACATGGCGGGTGTCATCACCTCTCATTTGACAGAGAGGAGGTGGAGTTCCTTGCTTCCTGATACATGCCAGTGTGTGTGGCTCCAGAAGTCTTGGCCTCGAGGGGTTTCTTGCTGCCTACTCTGCCCTGCACCCCATGGTGGTCCTTGCCCGTTTACCCTCCACTCTATAGACCCCAGCCCCACACAGGTGTCCCTCTGAGCACCAGGATCCTTAAGGAAGGGCCTGGACTAGAACAAGGAGGCCTGCTCCTTGGCACATTTTTAGGGGAGTGAGGGATTGAGTGGGTGATGGGTACAGCCCCAGGGAGGTGTGAAGCAGCACTGCAGGCATGGCAGGGTCGGCCTTGCAGAGCCCTTGTCTCCAGGGCGTGAGACAGATTTATCTCTATCCATCCAGGCATGGCCAGGTCTTTAGAGTGTTGGCATTCTTTGTGCCTCATTAAATTGCTCTTTTCTTCATAAAATGGAAACTGTTTTCATTGTACTTTTTTTGATTATAAAAATGGTACATGATTACTGTAAAGAATTCAAAGCACACAGGAAAGTATAAAGATAAAAATTAAAATTCCTCCAGTTCTCTCCACAATGGGGTAACATTCTGGATGCCTCTTCTCTGGTGTCTCACTGTGTGCAGCACACATACACCCCATTGTATGAGAAATTTCACACAAGTGGGAACATTGTCCTGTGCTGTTCTGTAACTTGCTGTTTTTTTCTGCATGATAATATGATAGAGACATCTTTGTAAGTAAAAAAATAAAAACTGTAGCATTCTCTCAGCATTTTAAATGACTGCCTTGCATTTCAGCGATGTCCCATAATTTAGTTGCTCAAGCTTCTTCTTGTTGGAGGTTTAACTTTTTTTTTTTTTTTTGGCCATTGTCTGCCTTCGGTAAACTGTCTTGTATATACCTATTGTGAATGTGTCTGATTATGTTGTCAGGAAAAATTTTCTAGATGATTAATCACTGTGCCCATATTGCCAAGCTGGTCTCCAGAAAGTTTACTATTTTACATGACCATCAACAGGGCCAGAGGAGGCCTGTTCCCTGTAGCCTTGCCAAGCCCAGCTTTGCCAATATCTCACCTCCTTGTCAGTCTGATAGATAAAAAATGACATCTCATTTTCACCTGCTTTTCTTTTGATGATCAGAGAGGTGAAGTATCTCTTCATGGGCTCCTTGGACATTGGCATGGCTTCTGGAAATGTCTTTGCCTATTTTTTTTTCAATTGGGCACATTGTCTTTTTTATACTTTTCTGTAATCACCAGATTGCTACACTGGTGAATTAACTTGAATCCTCAGCAAACTTTCAACTTCATCTCAAGCACCCCTCAGCTGGAAGAAGGTGAGCCGGCCAGGGCTGAAGGCTGCTTCTCCAGCCTTGCTGGCCTGGATGAGCTGTGCCAAGAGTCGGCTGCACTGAGGCTCCGCTCTGCTGAGGCTCCCAAGGTCTGACAGTGGCCCCTTGCACTGCTGACCACAGCTGGAAGCTTCTCAACTGACCTGTTAGGGCCTATTCAACCTCTGGTCCTGCATGACTTCCATAGGATTACTTTGGACAGTTGTTATGCTTGTTTTTCCAGTAGGAAAACATACCTCCCCTGTCAAGTTATTATCCAAAGTCAATGTTTATGATAATTTAAAGCAACGTATGCAAATGCAGATCTGTCCATAGGCACCTCCATGCAGAACCAGATGGCCCTGCCCATGGGCGGAACAGGTGGTCCCATGTATGCCTCGATTTGACAGTTGCCAAGGAGGAAAAGGGAATAGAAAGCATGGATTTTGGGTTATGGGTGTAGGGCTGGGGACACAAAAAGCAGCAGATAAAGGCTGGTTGACCAAATGAGCAAGAAGTACATGCTGGAGTCCAGGGGTCAGAGACTCGAGAGCTCATCTCCCTGCATTCTGCCATTTTCCAGCTTGGAAACAGACACTCAGAGAAGGGAGGCAGCTCAGCGGCAAGGACGAACCCTGGAGTGAGAGTGCGTGCCTACCCCTGGCTGTCTGCTCCTTTAGGCTCTGCTTGACTTCCATGCTGCTCACTCAGGTCTCAGAGAAGAACGCATCATTGCCATCACGTGTGGGTCACTGGTCAGCAGTGCCGTGGGCTGAGATGATGATAAGCACATGCCTTCTGGGCTTGGCCCATGGTGGGGCTGCTGGTGTTTTGGGCCCTGATACGGGAACACCTCGCAGCTCAAATGCACCTCCTTGGTTCCCAGCAGACGTCTTGGGCATGTTTCTGGGTCAGCTCCCTGCTGGCTTCTCAGTGGCATTGAGGACTGCCCCAGAACCCTCTAACATGGACTATCATGCCCAGAATCTTGCTGAATGGTGGACAGGGAGCAGTGGCTGTAACACCCCGCAGATCCCCTGCTCCCCTCCTGCCCTCCCTCTGTACCAAAGGGGACTTGAAGTAGCAGAACCCAGGCCCAGAGCAGTCTCTCTATCCGTGGTGATCTTATGTCCTTGTTTGGTTATTTTCTTGTCTCTTGTATTTCCTTATGGGTACTATGCCATCCTGCTCACCACTGTCACCCAGCACCAAGGATAGTACCTGACATGTAGAAGGCCATTGATTGCTAAATAAATGAGGAACAAAGAGACTGAAGGGAAAACAGCTGCATGGGGCTTTGTTTATCTGCTTTTCTCTCTTTTTACCTTTAAGCAGATGGAAACTGTGGGCTTTCTTTTCAGTCTACTCTGAGAAGCTACAAGTAAGACACTGGACCTCTCAGAAACCTGAGAAGGACAAGAGAAACCCAGTGGTCCCACCATGGGCCAAGCCAGAAGGCATGTGTTTATTGGGTTATGGGTGTAGGGCTGGGGACACAAAAAGCAGCAGATAAAGGCTGGTTGACCAAATGAGCAAGAAGACACTGTCCTCATGTGCTTGGCTCACCATAGACTGGCCATGTGGCCCTTCTGTTCCCAACCTCTCTGTGCTCATCTGGGATGGAAGCATCTGCAGTCTTCCTCACAGAGCCCTGGAGCCACATGGGTTGGGGTGGAATCTCAACTTTGCTTCTTACTAACTGTACAACCTTGAGGGAAGTCATTCGATCTCTTCATGCCTCAGGTTCCTCTTATAAGTGAGGCTAATAAAAGTACCTGGCTTAGAGGGTTGTGGTGAGGATTGAGGAAGACCATGCGTGACAAGTGTCCACCTCCACTAGCCCCTTTCCCTCCAAGATGGAAAAAAATAACTATCTGCATGGCAGCAGGAACATTGATTACTGGTTCCTCTACACCAGCTACCCCAGCGGTCCTCTTTCAGCCTCTTAGTAGCTCTAAGGAATGATGACTATTATTCTTCTTGTTGACCCATAAGGAAAATAAGCCACAGAGAAGGGACTCACACAAGATCACTGGGCTCATGTTCTACTGTTGCTGTAGAAAATTACTGTGAATTTAGCAGCTTGAAGCAACACCCATTTATTATCTCACAATCTGTTTGTCAGAGGTCCAGGAATAGCATGTCTCAGCTGGTTCCCTGCTCTGAGTCTTACAAAGCTAAAATCAAGAAGTTGGCAGAGCTGGATGTGGCATCTCATGCCTGGAATCTCAGTGCTTTGGAGGTGAGATTGGGAGGATCACTTGAGCCCAGCAGTTTGAGACCAGACTGGGCAACATAGTAAGCCTCCATCTCTACACACACACACAAAATCAGGCATGATGGTGTATGCCTGTGATCCCAGTGATTAGGTTGGTGCAAAAGTAATTGCAGTTTTTGCCATGACTTTCAGTGGCAAAGCTGCAGTTACTTTTGCACCAACCCAATACTTGGTAGGCTGAGGTGGGAGGATTGCTTGAGCTCAGGAATTTGAGGCTGCAGTGATCCATGATGGCACCACTGCACTTCAGCTTGGGCAACAGAGCAAGACCCTGTCTCAAAAAAAAAAAAAAAAAGAAAAAGAAAAAGAAAAAAAAAGTCAGTAGGCTGTGTTCCCTACTGGAAGCCCTGGTGAAGCTTATTCAGGTTGTCATCAGAATTGAGTTCCATGTGGTTGGGGGACTGAGGTCCCTGTTTTCTTACTAGTTCTGGGCCGAGGACATTGTCAGGGTCTAGAGGCTGCCTCATTCCTTGGCTCATGGCCCCCTTCAAGGCCAGCATGGGCTGTCAAGTCCTTCTCATGCTTTGAGTCTCTCTTCCTTCCCCTCCTGCCTCATCTCCTACCCTCCACTGCCGCTTCATTGCCCTGCCTTTCTCTTCTGCTTTTAAGGGTTCATGTGATTACTTCAGCCCCACCTTTATAATTGAGAGTATTTTTCCTATCTGAAAGTGAGCTAATTTGTAACCTTAATTCCATCTGCAAAGTCCTTTTGCAGCAGTACCTAGATTAAAGTTTGGTTGAATAACCAGGGGATGTAGTTAGAATTCTGCCTTCCACATTACCCAGAAACTCAATGGTGGGACAGGACACCAGCTCTGTCCTGAGATCCTGGAGCTCAAGATGCCCTCTGACACCCAACTGTTGCTGCACTTGCACGTTCATGTTTAAACCTGCCATGATCCTTTGCGGTAGATACTGTAGCTCCCTCTTGATTGCAGTCCAAAACCTATCCCTGTCCCCCCGAGCTTTCATCCTGATATTTGGCTCATTCTAGGATAAAATGTTGGAATTTGGCCATATTCTTTTCTTCCCCACCAGAGTCCAGACTTCTGTAAGGCAACATAGCAAAGGCTACAAGTTGTCCCCCCAAATCTTTTTTCCTTTCTGTCTCATAGCAACTGATCCCCCAGGTTTTACCTGGACACGTGGTCACCCGGAATAGAAATAAAACTTTCTACCTTCTCTTGCAGCTAGGGATGGCCTGATGACTAAATTCTGGTGAAAGAGCTGTGATCAGGAATGAGTTATGCAGTTTCATGTCCTACCCTTAAAGGGAAGGGGCGCGCCCACCTTCCACCCCTTTGTTCCTCCTGGAATAAGCTGGTTAAGCACCTTGGGCTATGTGGGCATGGGCATTTGTTAGGGAGAAGGAGCAACCAGTTAGAATGAGCCTGGGTCTTTGACTTTGTGGATCTACCACCCACCTCTGCACTGTCTGTGTTGTGATTATTATACAGAAGACATTAATCTTGCTTAAGCCACTGTTATTTGGGGTCTCTATTACAAAAGCCAAACTTTCATCCTAAGACAGGCAAAATCCGGATTCTTTAGATGTTATATGTACTAATATGCCTTTAATATGCTCCATATATATATATATATATATATATATATATATATATATTTTTTTTTTTTTTTTTTGGAGTGCATCAATAAAGTGCTGTATACAAGATGAAAAATACCTTGCGTTTCTCACTACATTTTGTGTAATCAGTCTCTATTTCTGTTCACCAATGATGTCAGGATGGAGAACAGGGAGTGCCAAGATATTACTTGACATCTCTAGGTCCTAAGAGGTGGTCAGCTTCAAACTCCGACCTTTTAAGTTCTCTTGGTGGCTCAAACTTTATAGGGTTATCAAAGCTGGAATCGGCATCAGCTCTCTGCCCCTGGAAGAGTTTCCTTTAATTCCGTAGAAGTTGAGCTGACACAGGGTTAGGGACTCTTGTGTGTAATGGAAGTTGCAAAGCCGGAGTCAACCTGGCGTTTTTAACCTTTGGTTTATGGCAGTACCATGAGCATGGCCACATCCTGGCAGAAGCTCCAGGCAGGTGGGAATGGTGCCAGCAGAGCGTTTATAGCAATTCGCACTGGTGAAGGGACCTGGCAGTGCCCATGTTTTCCCTGGGGCACAGCTGTGTTATTCTAAGATAGGCCTACTCTGACCCTGTGTCACATCCTAAGCCCTTCATTTCAATTCCTGTGTCATTTCTGCACGTACCCCCCAGTTCCAAGACTGTGGCTCCTTCCTCTCTGGCTATCCCACAGAAAATCGCTAAAGTCCTTTGGACTTAATGCATTGGTTACCTGCTTTCAGAAACACATTATTTTCAAAATCCCAAGCACCAGGTGTTAAATGTGTATCAATTACTTGACATATTTAATTGCAGGATTAATGCTGAGACACAGTAATGTATTTAAGGACACATTAGATGTATTATTTTAAAACTGTGATTAACACCGATTTTGAAGCATTTTGGAAGACAAATTAAATGATTGAAAACCACATTCTAGCATTGCAATGTTTGTTCAACAAAAGCATTTGTGGAAATTAGGTGTAATTCAACCACCTCATTATACAATTAGTTGTTTAATTCTGTCTGCAGGCATTTGAGGTCATAATCAGGATGAAGCTGTGGCTTCTGGGGCATGACTGGGCTTTAGGATGTGTCTCCCCACTTTCCGTGGTGCTGACAGGCTCCCCATGTTTTACGGTGCTGTCTTCCCCTGCCGCTAGTCTCCTCTTCTGCCATGCTTCAGTCTCGCTGGCCCCCGTCCCCTGATCACTGTGCTTGTTTGCACTTCACTGCACTCTGGCTTGCCCTCTGCTCTGTCTGTGAGGCCATTGTTACTGTTATTCAACAAATATTTTTGGTTTTTCTCACAAGCACATAATAGATTATGCTCCATTCCCACACCTCCTCGAAGTTGGGTCTCCCTAGTAACTAAGGCAATGTGGGCAGAGGGACATGTGCCATTTCTGGGCGGAAGCTTTTAGAAGCCTGTGGAATTTACACCTTTTCTTTTCCTTTGCCATAGCAACTGCGGATTCTCCAGACAGCAGCTTCTCCATCAATCTGGGGTCTTGAAGATACCTGTTTATGGACCTGAAGTATAAAGTAAAAACAAACCTTTATTGTTTTAGGCCACTGAGACTTGGAGAGGCTCATGATCTAACTGGCCTTGATGGACACAGCCAGGGGATGTTCCTTTGGATTTTTCCTTGATCTTTGCTCTCTTATTTTTCAGACTGTTCTCAAATCCCCTCCTCAGAAAGGTCCTCTCTGTCCATTTCCCCGGAGCCACTTTCAATTTTGTTTCCTGCTTTTTTTTTTTTTTTTTTTAAATAGTGATTACTGCCTTCTGACATTATTTTATTTACATTTATAAATAACGTGAAAATTTATAAATAAAGTGTTTCTCCATCTCTGTAGTTCTATCATTTGGAGAATGGTATACATTGAATCATACAGTATGTGGGACTATTATTTTTCCACTTAGGCCTTGAGGTTCATCCACTTGCTGGGTGTAACAGTAGTTCCTTTTTATTGTTGAATAATATTTCTATGGTATGGAAGTGCTATGGTTTATTTAATAATTTACCTGTTGAAGGACATTTATTTACATCTATAAATACAGTCCACTCACTGTATTTCATTATCTCTAAGATGGAAACGTGAAATAAAAATCATTTTTATTTTCCATTCTTGTTTCTGTTTTTCTGTTTTTACTCCATCCAGCCCCCTAAGTTTTTCACATGTTTGCTTTTCTGAAATCAGGATGGCTCTTAGAGTCCACAGTGTGCTATTGAGGCCATGACACAGGAGAATTACCTGCGCAGGGTGTGAACAACCAAATGACCAGCGGACACGTGTAACTAATACACAACTGACCAGCATCAGTGCGCTGGAAAAGAATCCAAGATTGGACAATGGAGCCCTCTTTTAACCCCTATGAATGTTGTGGTTGCAGGGACAGACTGGAGGACGGGGCAAGTCAAATATGTTTAGTGACATTGCTGAAGTGGGACCCGAAGCAGGAAAACTGTATATAATTTTAAAGTGTCCTCAAAGCCCAGCACTCTTGACTTTCAATCTTCTTATGGATTCTTTGAAGAAATGCCATATCATCAGTGCTCGTGGATGAATGCACAGAGGGTGATAGTGTGTGGAAAAACCCCAAATTGATGAGTCTGAGTTGAACAGTGATTCACAAGAATTGGACTCAGTGTAAAGTAGTTTGAGGAATAACAGCCAATTTATTTCACTTGTATTTTCATTTTTATGTATGCTCAATAGTAATATGTGATAAAAATCTGTCTAATTAAGTCTTAAAGAACTCTTACAATAAGTAAAATTAAAAATTCTAAGTGATAAGAATGCATTGTATCATGGTTTAATTGGCAGCGTATTTTTCTTTCACAGTGGAACAAAAAATAATGGTGCTTCTTGCAATTGTGTGTCTTAGAGGTGATGAAATGTGGTATTTCTTTTGGAGACTGCCCTTATCACAAAGACATCTGCTGTGTCATTCAGTTCAATTTTAGTTGAGTTTAACAAGGCCTCTGGCCATTTAGAAAGTTGGCTCATTTGGGCTCAGAGGCTACTGTGATTTTAAATTTGACCAGATACCTCGACTGGAGAAGAGCTGGAGTTTTGCTTCTAGCCAATCCATTGGGTACCTAAGGTTAGCCTGGCCAGAGAGTCTGCTCCTGGTTGAGACGGGGCCCTCCACCCCATGGGAACAGTAAACCACAGAACTTAGGCATGTCTGTTTCACCATCGCAATGTTTTTTCTGCATACATAAATCACTTGACTACTATTTAATTAATATTCTTCATTTCTGAAGCCTTTTATTTTTCGATAACTATAGACCACAGGAAGTTGCAAAAATAGTACAGAGAGGTCCCAGAGACCTTTCACCCAGTTTCCTCCAATGCTAACATCTTATTTAACTACAGAAATTGCCAGACTTTTCAGAGTGACTGTCCCATTTTACATTCACACCAGCAACTGGGTCTGGGTGACCTAGTTTCTCCACATCTTTGCTAGCATTTGGTGTTGTCATTTTAAATTTCAGCTATTTTGACAAGTGTGCAGTGATATCATGACTTCACTTTTTCATTTACCATTGAGTTTGGAAAGTTCTTTATAATACTCTGTCTGCATATTGACCCTTTGTCAGATATGTGGTTTGTGCACGGTCTTTTGCAGAGTGATAGTTTTAAAATTTATTTATTTATTTACTTACTTACTTATGGTGGCATCTCACTCTGTCATCCAGGCTGGAGTGTAGTAGTGTAATCTCAGCTCACTGCAACCTCCTCCTCCCAGGTTCAAGCAATTCTTCTGCCTCAGCCTCCCAAGTAGCTGGGATTATAGGCACGCACCACCACCCCTGGCTAATTTTTGTATTTTTAGTAGAGACGAGGTTTCACCACGTTGGCCAGGCTGGTCTTGAACTCCTGACCTCAAATAATCTGCCCATCTTGGCCTCCCAAAGTGTTGGGATTACAGGCATGAGCCACTGCACCCAGCCATTTAAACATTTTAATAAAGTCTAATTTATTGTTTTTTTCTTTTATTGGTTGTAATTTTTTGTGTGACATCTAAGAAGTCTGCTTTGACCTTAGGTCTCAGAGATTTCCTCCAATTTTTTTCTCTAAAAGTTGTATAGTTTTACATTTAACTCTATGATCCATTTTGAATTACTTTTTGTATAAGGTGTGAGGTGTAGAATAGATTTTTCTTTTCTTTCTTTCATTTTTGCCTACAGAGTCCATTTGCTCCAGCACCGTTTGTTGAAAAGATTATCCTTCCTCCATTAAATTGCTTTTGCACCTTTGTCAAAATCAGCCAAACATATTTGTGTGGGTCTATTTCTGGGTTCTTTATTCTGTTCTGTTGATTTAGGTGTTTTTCTCCATGGCCCTCTCTGGATTACTGTTGCCAGAGAGTGAGTCTTAAAATCAGGTCATGTGATTCCTCCAACTTTATTCTCCTTTTCACAATACTTGAGTTATTCTAGTTCCTTTGCCTTTCCATGTAAATTTTAGAACAAAATTAATATTTTTCTTTAAATTGATGGTTGCAGCTTTATTTAAAAGGAAAACACATGAGTTTGCTATGTCAGCTAGAGCTATACTGTCAAAGTCAGTTAAAATAAAAATATAACAATTATAGTTTAAAAAAACTCTCTGTGAACCATGTGAAACAATCCCATGAACCCCCAAATTGGCCTGGACCCTCATCTCCCAGCACCCCTGTGTTGGGAAGAGCACTCTGCGGTGAACTGCTGGCTCTGCCTATCTGGGGAAACTCACGTGGCTTGGCCGCCTCATTCAGTGCTGGCTCAGTGGTGTCTGTGTAGCCCCACAGCAATCCTCTATGGATGGCTTGCGGCTAATGGATTGGCCCAGAGGGCAAGCTCTGCCCAACTGTGAGGCTCCATATGGACTAAGTGAACAAATCAGATCGTCCCTCAGCACAGTTGAGTGATGGGTAGTAGAGAGTCGGTAGTTGGCAGTGGGAATAGGGTGGAAGCTATGAAGGAGCAGAGCCATGAAGGAGTGAGGGATGAATGAATCAGTAGACTCCCTTGGAAAGAGTAGCTGATTCCTCGTGGTGGGAAGCACTTGAGCTGGGAGCCGTACTTCCTCCTGCCAGCAGCCTGGGAAGGATGGGAAACTAGACGATGGGCACTGGAGCTGTCCTAGGTCCTGAACAGCCTTCTTTCCTCTGTGAAAGGCCTGAAGCTGGCTTGTGTTCTCTTCTTCCCCAATACCTCCCACCCCCACATTTAAGGTAGTGTTTCCAAAGCTTGGGATTCATAGCCATGGAAGAGCACAAGATGACGTCAGTGTGCATAGAACCTGGGATTGAATGACAACACATCACAGAATCAGCAAGCTACTCCCTTTCCAGTGATCTCAGTAGAGTAGGTTGTTAACACCTAGTCCTTCCTAATCCCTTTTAACAAAGAGAGGTGGCCTTGCCTTTACAGCATTTGATGAGCAATGCCTCTAGCAAAAATTTCACAGTGATTTTCTGTTTTCATTATCGCTTTTGACAGTAATTTGCCTACTCATATTTTCAGTGCCTAGCACATCGTAGAGGTTCAAACTCTCAGCCATTGAATTAATTTGATTATTTTTCATTATTCTTTGATTTTTGTCTTTTTAACCTCAACCGACTATGAACTCCTTGAAGACAGGGACTGTGCTTTTTATTTTTATTTTTATGTTTTTAGACCAGGGTCTCACTCTGTTGCCCAGGCTGGAGTGCAGTGGCACGATCATGACTTACTGCAACCTCGACCATCACCTAAGCTAAAGTGATCTCCTGCCACAGCCTCCAGAGTAGCTGGAACCACAGGTGTGCACTACTACACCTGGCTAACTTTTTCATTTTTGTAGAGATGGGGTCTCGCTCTGTTGCTGGAGCTGGACTTCAGCTTCTGGTCTCAAATGATTCTCCCACCTTGGCCTCCCAAAGTGCTTAAATTACAGGCGTGAGCCACTGCACCTGGCCCTGCTTTTGTTTTTTCTTTGCCATTTTGCTCCTAGGGCCTAGAAAAGTGCTCAAATACACAACCATTGCAAGGAGAGAAAGTCCTTCTCACATGCCTGGACGTTCCCAAAGCTGGGGGAGTCAGTTTGGAAGATCTGACTTCCCTGTCCATTGTGAGTGGCCATGGGAGTGGTGTGGTTGGAAAAGAGGGGGCCAAGGGAGCCCAGTGAGAGAAATGCCCACCCTCACCCTCCTCCTCCTCAACCGAAGAGGAGAGGTGCAAGGAGAAAGAGTGAAGAAAGAGAAAGGAGAACTATTGCTTGTTCTGGTGAGTAAGTAGGCAGGTGGAGAAGACACAGAAAAGTTGAGTCTAGCAGGCTGGGCTTGGTCTCTATGCTGATGCCCAGAGGTAGCTGATGGAACTGGCTAGTGTGAGTCCCATTCAGAGTCCATGTCAGAAACTTGGCTGGTTGTCCCTTCCTTGAAAGCCTCATTGGGAGAACGGTGAGCTGTGTACTTGTTCCTCATACAAGACTCTCTCCCTTCCCTCTTGGGCTGGGCCTTGACCACACTCCAGCCACGGCAGGCCTGGCCCTACTTGGCTCTTCAGAGCTTGTACCCACTTAGGACTTCTCTGCCATGGAAGAAAGAACCATGTCCTGGGCCTGTGGACTTGGAATTGCACCTTCAGGGTCCTTCTGGGGAGGAGGATGGGTTGCCTGATCAGAACATGGTCAGATTTTCTTCTTAAAGGCTGGATGGTCAGCCTGAGGATCAGTCTGAACTTTAACTTCGCTTTCTCCTTTTCTTGGCCTTTAATAATTCAGTGTGTGCTGAGGATTATATTGCAAGTCTGGCCGAGGATTTCTTTAAAAGACAATCCCCAACCAGGCTGGACGCATTACTGTTGTCAGCATGACCGTTAGCCTCCTTCAGAGTGAAGGTCAACAAATAATTTTCAGCTTTGTTTAAAGCCTCTTTAATGGATTCTATAAAATGCTCTAATTACCAGTGATTATCCGCTGAGTGCTCGCAAGCTTTTTAAAGCTTTTCTGTGCCCATTTCACTCTGTTCACACAGAGTTCAAGTTGTCTGATGTACTTAAGCAAGAGGAGGCATTTTCTTTCTTTCTATTTCTTTTTTTTTAAATCATATAATTTGGAGTGTTTATAAGGCAGGCCAGCTTTCTCTTTTTTTGGTCTAAAGCAGAGTTTTTACTCTACTTTCCATCTGTTTCCATCTTGTCACCCAACAAGAAATTAAATGCCATTTAAATGATATGACAGTCGCTTCCTTACCACACACAGTAGAACATAACTGCCTTCGATGTGCACAGAATTCTCACAGGTGTCATCTCAGTTGAGCCCCACAGAGGGAGGCTGGAAGGGCTGCTGAGGCTGGGATTCCTCACCTTCTGCACTCCTGACATGGAAGCCTGGATCAGTTCTCTGTGGTGGGGGCATCCTGGGCATTGTATGGTGCTCAGCAGCATCCCTGACATCTACCCACTAGAGGCCTAGCACCCTGCCCTAGTTGTGACAATTAATAATGTCCTCAGACATTACCCAATGTCCCCAGAGGGGAAAAAAATCACTCTTGGCTGAGAACAGTTGACTTAACCCATTTTCAGATGAGGAGATGGTGACGGGAAGGGCTTGCCCAAGGCCCCACAGATGGCATGCTGTGGAGGGTCTGTCAGCCTCTTCTGTTGCTGCACTGATGACTCATAGAAACCCTCAAACCCAGCAGAGGCACCATTCTTTCCTCTCCTACCCCGTGTCCACTTCCCTGCCTCTCTTCCGGGTAGAGTCACTGCCAACATAAGTGCCTGGGTTCAGCAAATGTGTCTTCTGGAGTTGATGTGTTTCGGGCTTCTTTCTTCTGCCTCCTAAGTTTCGTGTCCTGGAGGACATCTCCTTTGATTTTTATAGTGTCCAGAAGACTGTCTGCAGGGCTCTTGGGCAGGGAGGCCCAGTGAATCTGTCCCACAGTACTTGTTCCTGTTACCTGGCCACAGGCTGCCCGCCATGTGTGGTCAGGAGCAGTGAGGAGTAGACCTGCTAGGGTGGGAGGGAAGATGTACTGACAGTGACCCACAGTTCTGAGAAATCATCTGTGGATGGTTCAGTTCACACTCTGTTCATGAACCACAGCCACAGTCTTATGTTCATTGATAACCATTTGTGGCACCTTGGTTAATTCCAAGCTGATAGTGTCCTTAGATGGTGAACTTTGACCTGATCCCTTCCCCACATGTATCCTTTCCTGCCCAATCTTGCTCTCTGGCAAAAATAATTGACTTGGGTCATGTTACCATTGGGCTGAGGGACGGAAGATTGTGTGTGTGTTTGTGTGTGTCATTGTCTTTGTTAAGGGAGAGGAGGGGTTGGTCCTTTAAGGTCTTACACATTTTGAAAATGTTGGATTAAACAAAGTAAAACAAGATTCTTTATTGCAGGACTTCTCAGAGCCTTTACCTGGTAATGTGCTCTGTGATTATTCCAGAGCAATACAGGATGCAACATTTCCCAGAGTAATTTGACCACAAGACCTCTTTTCTTTTCATGGAGTATCACATTCCACTGTGTGCATAATATTCTGTGGGAAAAAGTGTCACCTAGATATGAAAGTACACCTTGCCCCACTTTGTGTTTGGCCATTTCTAAGGTGGCTTTGAAACTAGGAAGGATGAAAGATTGTCAGACGTGGAAGCCCACACCATCTTTTGGTTTGGTGGCTCTCAGTGGCTGGATTCTGAGCAAGACCCTGGAGGAGAGAAAGTCCTTCTCACATGACTGGACATTCCCAAAGCTGGGGGAGTCAGTTTGGAAGACCTGACTTCCCTGTCCATGTGAGTGGCCATGGGAGTGGTGTGGTCAGAAAAGAGGGGGCCAAGGGAGCCCAGTGAGAGAAATGCCCACCCTCACCCTCCTCCTCCTCAACTGAAGAGGAGAGGTGCAAGGAGAAAGAGTGAAGAAAGAAAGGAGAACAGAAGTTTCCATTTGTACCGGATGGTTTTGTTTTTTTTATCTGTTTGCAAATGTTCAGTGTAATGGTTTGAAACCCAGCCGTGTAGCTGCCGCCGCCCACACACAGAGCTGCTGTGGCACTGAGCTTCAGCAGGCAAACCATATCACCAGCGTCGGCCATTAAACCCGAGCCCACACCAGGGCAGGCTGCACACCTACCCCCGGTGTCCCTCTGCCACCCCCACCGCCCCAGCACCCCCGACACCCACCACCCTCCACACACACAGTTTTTCTTTTTTTAAATTTCCAGCAGTCGGTTTTTCTCTAGAGAAGGCATAAAGAGAAGCAGAGGCAGAGATGGGACGAGCAGGGAGAATGCTCCTGCCTCATCGGAGCCACCGGTTTTCGGGAGAGAGCGGCAGCCCCCACCTGCCTGTGGACTGAGCACTTAAAGGTGAGAGAGGACTTTGTGATTTCTTTGTGCACCTGGAGGTCTGGGATGCAAGGCCAGATGAAGGGATCTTAATCATTGAGCCTGGTCTGTTGCCTCCCGAGTGATTCTATCAGGCAAGCATGATGGATGATTCCTTCCAAGCACACGCAGTTATCTCTGACATGAGCCCCACTCAGGTCCCCGTGAGATCTTCTGAACCAAGGGGCTTCTAGCCCCTCCTCCCCACCTTTCAGTACAGCCTTGTAAACCTCCGATGTGGATGAAGGTGCCGTCCTGCCTTTGACTTGACCTGTTGATTTCCAACCGGGGCTGCTGGCCCTTCCTCTCTAGAGTGAGTAGTGACTCACACTTTTGGGGGCCTATGAAATGGTCCTCCGTCCAAGGGGCTTTGGGAAGCCTGTTTCCCTAGTGGCCCCAAGCCCAGTAATCAGAAGCAATCAGACCCAGCTGTCCAGCTAATTTGTATAAAATAGGCTTCCTTCCTAGTAGAAATCAACAAAGTCTAAAATAGAAGGGACTGTAATAGGAAATGAAGCTGCAGAGTTCTGTGTGGAATGCAACAGGCAGGGACATCGGCATGGAAAATACTAAGTACAAATTCCATGGCTGACAACCATGGGAGCAGGAGAAGCAGTGGTCTCCTTGCTTATCGAGCATGTCTCTGGGTCGGAGGGAGCTGAGTGGGAACATCGCTTCTGAAAGGTTTAGACCTTTCACCAAGGAGAGGAAAAAGGAAGAACAACAAAGATGGAGAAAAGGGGGAAAAAGGCCGTAATGTAATATACATGTAGAAGAGAAGCAGATAAAAAGCTCCAAATTCTGTGCAGTCAGGGGATGAATCAGTTAGTAAAGATCTATTTTTAGTTTCCAAGATCTGCTGTTACATTTTGCCTGGCATTAATTAATGTCACAGGCATGTTCCATGCACAGGCTCTGAAGGGCCCTCGCGTGTCACTGTAGCTGGAGGTGCCAGCCCTTCTTCATGGGAGCTCTCCAGTCCTTTGGGGTCTGGTCTCTGACACAAACATGTGTCCAGAATGTTCTGCTCTCTGACCTTGTCCCCTCTGGGTGTATCCGTTAATCTCCTCGCTCTGGCCCTTGGATGTCTGGCCACTGGCCAAGGGAGAATTGCAATTGTTGTACTTTGTTTTTTAAAAGGAAAGGCTGTACAAGCTGAAATTGGGAAAAGACAAAGATGTTGGATCATGGCTTAGAATTTAAAGAAAAGGCTTGAGGGCCGCTTTCCCACCACAAGGAAGAAGAATGAGGCCCCTCTCATCTCCAAACAAGGCTGGTTTTGATAAATCAGATTTCATAACTGGAGAACATCTTCCAGTATAGTTTAGGCAAAGGGTAATATGTTAGCAAGAACTAATTATATGACTGGGGTTGATCAGATGTTGGCTGAAATTGTGTGTGAGACTATCTCCAAAAAGCCTGTTCATATTTCAGAGGCGAGGCTGTAAATCTGAAGAGCAACTGAAATGCAGGCATTATTGTACGCCTGAAGCCTTGCTTTCTGAGGTGGTAAGGGGGGATTACAGGCGAGAATGAAAAACCCAAGGCCACATGGCAGCACACTGTTGGGACAGCTGTTTTTATATATTCGTACCGATTATTACATCAATGAGAAAGTATGACTACATCGTGGACTCTAATTAGAAGAGACGTCCCTTATACTCTGAAATTTTTGAGAATATTCTCCTACTAACCTAGAGCCCGATGGAGCCATCGACGCTAATTGTTCAGTGCCATTGGTCAAGGCCAATGCATAGTCTTCATTTAGTTCCTAAGTCATTTGTGGTCGGCCCATCCAAGACACATGGACAATCTCGTCAGAGTAGGCTGGGAGGGTTTCCATGATGGAATGGGGCTGGCCTCTCTGTTGAGGGGGAAATCCAAGGGGTGCACGTGAGTTCTGAGGACCAGTGGTAAAGTCCCTGTTCAGTCCTTGGGAAGCATCACTACCGCTACATTTCTGATGTTCTGAAGATAGGTTAGAGCAGAGTGTGAGAGCAAGCAGGGTGCTGACCTTGGGTCTCATGTCTTGAGGCTCAATTCCTTCCTCTCACCCAGCCAGGAGATTCAGAGGTCCTGCAACCTCCCACCTCAGACCCACATACCTGGTGTGAGTTCTGCCCTCCTGACCACACCCCTGCACCTTGGACACAGCTTACCACGTCCTTCCCCAAAGCATCTTGTGCCTTAGAGGGCAGGTGACGTTGCAGTGTTCTGGGCCGGGGGCACTCGAGTTCAGCCCTGGCCAAAGGCCGTGAGGGGCAGAGCCAGGGGATAGTGTCTCCATTGGTAACGAAGGTCTCCATCCCTTCCAGGCTGGCCATGTGTGTGGCCACAGATGAATAGGATGGGTGCCCACCTTGATGGGTCAGACAAGGTAAGGACTGTCAGACCCCATCCTCTGTTTGAGATCAGACCAGAGGTGTCATCAGAAAATCAACTGGAGATTAACCAGCTTCCTCTGGTGCTCAAAACCTAGACTCCCTTTGCTGCTTTGCGATTTCTTTCTGTGTGGAGAGGTCTGATAAGCCAGAGAAGATGAAGGGATGTTAATCCTTGGGCCCAGTCTCAATGGCAAAGTTCCAATTAAAGAAGATATGACCGTGGCCTGGGGCTGTGCCTAAGAAGGGCTTTGCTTACGTCTCTTTGTCTAATTTCTGTAATGGCCCCGTGTGGATGGCACCTTCACCAATACCATTTTATGGAGGAAGAAATGGAGTCTTATACAGTTCATTGTACTTTTTGCATTGTATCTTAAAGATATAAAACTTTAACCTTACACTCCATAATATATCTATTGATCTTACTATAAAATAAGATCTCCCTCCTCCAAAAAAAATTGTGAAGGAAAATGGTTCCCTCCTGAGTGAGTGCCAAAAGCCTGGGCTTAGCCTGTCGGAGAGAGAGGCTGCAGAGCCGCTGTGTGGTGAGCAGACGCCCTCCACAGGGCCCCCGACACACGCTTCGTGCCTGAGCCTTGTCCCTGTGATGTTGACACTGTGTGGATGGCGGAGCTGGAACTTGCCCTGAGGGCCCCAGGGAATCTGGCAAGGCCCAGTCTCCACAGCCTTTCTCTGTGGAATGTTCCAGCTGGCCGGTGTGCACAGGGGAATCTGAGTCGAGGGCTTGAGGGGGGCTGTCATCCCACACAGGGCTAAGGCTCTCCAGGGAGCCTCAATGGCTGGACCCCCATCCAACACCAGCGCCAGGGCAGCCCCCTTCGCCCTGCCGTGGCCCGCCTCTTCCTCTGTGACCTGCCATAGGCCTCACATCCTGAGAGGAGCCCTAGAAACGGGCTCTGTTGATAAAAACACACATACCCTTTGCCACAGGAAATGTGGCCTCACGTTCACAATGGTAACCACCAGGCTCCTCACAGAAACCAAAGAGGAACAGATTTTAGATTTTTACCTCAATTAGGAAACACATGTTCTCTCTCTCTCCTCCCCTCCCTCTCTCCTCTCAGCAAGTCTCAATTTTCCTCACATGTAACCTCTGCCCTCCCTATTCTAGATTGGGAAGCTGCACATTTAGGAAATGGAGACTGTGTTCCTTTGAGTTTAGGTAAAAACTGTGAGAAAACAGGATATAAGTCGTAATGGAAACCAATGGGCCTCGGGTCACAGGTAGGGATGTCAGATAAAATACAGGATGCCCAGTTAAAATGGGAATTTCAGGTGAACAATGAATACTTTGTTAGTATAAGCGTGTCCCAAAGACTGCACAGGATATACTTATGCTAAAACATTTATTATGTCTTTGAAATTCAAATGTAACTAGGCAATCCTATATTTTTATATATCATCTATGAATAGTAACCATCGCACAGGGGGTCCACCGTGTGAGACTCAGAACCAGCATCTGGGAAGAACATTGAGGCAAACTTCTCCATCCAGATTAATTTCTGATCTTCTGAGAATAACAAACAGCCCACTACGCTGTGGCCAGTACTCCGCGCCAGCACACGCTGACATTTTCTGGCCAAGGAGCTCTCCTTGAGTCTGCCCAATGGAGGTGTGTAGTTATTTGTTGTCCAGGAGAGAAACAGAGGCCCAGGGAAGTCAGCAGGACGAGCCTGAGCTCAGTCAGCTCCCGGCCTGTCTCTTTGCATAGTACTCACTGGCTGTGGGCGGGCAGGCAGTGCCAGCTTCAGAGGAGCAGTAATAACAGGTTAGCTTGGAAGTGCTCCTTGCAGAGATGGGAACGGCTGTGTCAACACACGCAAATTATATGCAAATACACTTGGCCTGCCTGCCCAGATGGGAGGCCCATGAGCACAGCCTCCAGCCGTCCGTGGGTTTCCGATAGGGCAGGGGTACCAGGCTGATAGTGGCTGGGTCTCCTGAGAGGCCCATGTTCCTGGTGCATGTGGGCTGCTGGGACACATGCACACACTTGCCCTCCTGGCGTGGATGAGGATGCGAGGGGGCTGGTGTGGAGGTGGATGCCTAAAGCTGGAGGGGGTGTGTTGAGGCGCTTGTGACCTGCCACCCTAATCTGTATATTCCCAGCAAGCCACATGGCTTCTGTCTCCTGGGGTAACCCTTCCTGAGGCTCCAGCACCCATCTCTGGACAGAAGGAAGCGGCCCTTTCCCTGGGCACCCTCCTGCTGAGATGCCGCAGGACTGCAGACCTTTGAGGAGAATAATCCTAACCACAGTGATGCTACCATGAGTGTTAACCGGGTGTTTATGATACACCCTACCCAGTGCTGAGCATCTTGTACTTAATTCTCCCATGTGCCTGGGGTTCTTGTGGCCCTGACTTGAAGATGAAAACCTTGAGGCTTAGAAAGGTAAAGTAACTTGGTCACAACTGGTGAGATACGGAGCCAAGATTCCACCTGAGTTCTGCAGGCTGGTCAGGTGAATCACTGCCAGGTGAATGAGGGACGACTTTCAACACCAGCTCCTGGGCATGGACTTTCTGAAGAGAGCACTGTTTTGAAAAGTCCTTTATGGAGATTTGTAGTGCTTTTAGCTAAGATTGTTGGGGATTTGCACTCTTAGAGTTAGCAGGGTTGGCTTCAAATACTGGTGCCGACTGAGCCCCATTTGGAGATGTTCTCCACGAGGCAACGCTGAACCTTTGGGAGACCCATAGAAGGTGGCTGCCCAGGCCCTCTGTCTAGCAGTGTGAGGGAAAGGTGTACACCAAAGGTGGGGCTTGGTTGAGTGGTTGAACATGCTGGTGTGGGGCCAGATAGCCTCGGCCACAGGTTGTCTTCGCCAGCCTCTGGCTGAGTGGTTTGGGGTGAGCTGCTTCACCGCTATCAAGCTCCTTTCCTCATCTGTTAAGTAACATTTGTAATGACAGCACCTCCCTCACACCCCAGGTTTCACTGGTCTGTTGTCTGATCAATTATGATAGTTATTACTCATTGCTGTTTGCCAGGCACCAGTTTAGGTGCTAGAAAGAGCTAGCAATGAGAACAAAAAGTACAGCGCTCACCTTTGAAGATCTTAGGAGTCCAGAGAGCTAAGCTAAATCCACTACAATGTGAGACAGGCAGAGATTCACCTGAAAGTGTCACAGGGACCCTGCTGCTGAGGTTCAGGAGCGGGGAGATCTCCACTCACAGGGGGTTAGGGGGTTCCAGAGGCCTTTGTTGAGGAGGCAGTGAGTAGGTGGACAGGTGGATTTTGGGTTTGTGGATCAAGAGAAGGAAGGGAATTCCTGGCTGAGGAACAGCATAAGCAAAGCGTGAAGGAGAACCTGGGGGCCTTCGGTTTGATTGGAGGGTGCATGCATCCATCCATGCATGCCAGGGCAGTGGGATCTGAGCTGGGGAATAGGGTACAAAGTTCCTGCTCTTATGGGGATTGCAACGTTAAGCAAGTAATGATACATTTAATTTTTTAATTGTAGTTGTGATGAGCACCCTGAATCTGAGCTGGTCAGGGAGCAGGCGCCTGAGGCTTCCCTGAGGACATAAGTGAAGCTTGAGTAGGAGGCAGTTGGGAATGGAAAGAGCACTTCAGGCCATGAGTACAGCTCCCCTGGGGCCCCTGACATGGGCCGGCATCCAAGGAGCCAAAAGGCCAGTGTGTGGCTGTGCTGCAGGCAACAAGAAGTGGGGCTTGGGAAGTGGCTGAGGAGGTGGGCAGAGGCCAGCCTACATGGGCCCTGCTAGGTGGAGGACATTACTTTGTCCCAAGAGCGATGGGGCTACTGCAGGGTTTTAGCTAGAGTGGGGATGTGTAGGTGGAATTTTATGTTTAAAAAAGATCCCTCTGGTGGTGGTGGAGAAGGCTTTGTATACAGCAGGAGTGAAGGTGAAGGGAGGAAACTGGACTTTGGCCAGCTGTGGACTGTACAACTTGACCAAAATCCCACTTTGCCATCGCCACCATCCTCAGCCCAACACACTCAATAACTCACTCTTTCACACCTGAGCAGTGTCTCATACAGTCCCTGTTCCTCAGCTCAGCACCCACCTGATTTTCCCACCACCCTTGCTGCTGAGCGCACGTGCATTGGCCCCCAGCCCACATGCTCTGTGTTCTTTCCAACAGAGCCAAATCCTGTGGAACTGGACCCGAAGAGAACAGGAAGGAGTCAACAAGATCTTAAGCCTGCTCCAGACCCCTTGCCTGACTTTTGAGAAGGTCAGGGCCCGATTTCTGTTTGTCCCTTCTCCCTGGGCTGGGCGCATCTTCCTGGGACAGCCTACCCCTGGGAACGGAAGGCTTGGAAGGAGTGGTGGATTGCCTCACCGAGGGAGTGAGTGCCGAGGCACACAGGGCCAAGTGCTTATTCGTGCTGGAAGCTGCCCTGGCAGCCTAGGTGTCCCACTGCCAAGAGCTGACTGCAAGGCTGGACGGACATGTTCAGTGGTACTGGGGGCTCACCAGCACACCCTGTGAAGGGCAAATGGGAATGGGGGCTGGCGACCCCATCAAGTTGAACTCCAGGAGGTCAAGGACAGGGCAGGAGGGGCTTTGGCCAGCATGGTCTTGGAGAGGGAATTACTGTCCTGCTACTTCCTACTGTAGCAAACTCTTTGAAAAAGCCACAGCAATTTTTGCTCTCCCAAAATAGCTGAGAGATTCCATTGGACAATTGCTTACCAAGTACCTACTTGGAGCTGGGCTAAGAAAGAGAAATTTTCATCTACTCCTTCAAGGAGCTCATGGTCTGGTGAGAAAGCCTGATGCATAAACCGTTCAGGTGGTGAGGAGTGACTATGGTGGCACGGGACCCTAGAGGTGGTGGAGACTCCTGCAGCCTGGCAGGTCGGTCACGCTTCACAGAGGATGCTAGAAAGAGCTAGTCATAAAAAAAGTGCAGCTCTCACTTTTGAAGATCTTAGAGTCCAGAGAGCTAAGTTAAATCTGCTACAATGTGAGAAGAGCCAAGATTCACCTAAAAGTGTCATAGGGACCCTGCTGCTGAGGTTCGGCAGCGGGGAGATCACTTCTCGCAGCGTGTTGGGAGATCTGGATTTGGTTTTCCCATGTAGGATTGGGGAAAGATATACATGCAGAGACTAAGTGTTTCTCCAAGAATACACACATGCTCATTCACACGTGTTAGTAACCCGCATAGAAGGCACACAGAACCCTGTTGGGATGGGACCCAGGTGGTCCAGTCCCAGAGCCCCAGACTCAGAGCAGCAAGCAGAAAGCACCATGAGAACTCAAACTCTCTGCTCGAACTCTGTGAAACTGAAGCAGGCTCCACCCCAATCCCCTGCGATTGGTGCCTCTTTTCCTTCCACTTTCCTGCCATCCTGCAGCAACTCCAGTGTCCCTCTTCTTCAGACTCCGTGAGAAGTTCCTCCTTCTGCACTGCCCTTGCTGCTTCTCTTGATGACTTTCTCTCAGAGGCAAGTCCTATGCCACTTGGAACAAAACTTCTCCTGTGGCCTAACCCCTGTGTCATCTGTCCCCGGCATGCTGCCTGGCTTCTCTCCTGGCTCTGCCCACTTTGTGGTGACCCTGACAACTCATGAGCCTTCTGCTGGTTTCTGCATCACAGGGAAGAGTGCCCACCTCAGCGCCTTGGCACTCACCGCACCCTCTGTCTTTCGCCCTTAGCCAGATGTGCCCGGGGCTGAATCTTTCTTATCTCCCAGGTCTGTCTTCATAGACAGTCTCCTACCCCTCCCCTGTGACCCATACCACTCTCTTCCTTTTTCTTCATTGCAGTGTTCTCTAAAATCACTTCACTCATGTATGTATTTTCCTATTTATACCTGTCTCTCACACTGAAATGTCAGCCCCGTGAGGGCAAGGGGGCCACTCTCTTATTCTCCCCTAGTCTTACATCCCTGAATGAAACTTGGGATGTGCTGGGGACTCAGTCAGTGTTTGCTGGACAAGTGAGTAACTGTTGAATACAGTTTCCCTGACACCTGGAAGGGATAATGTCTTCCTCTTTCATAGCTTTTTTCATTACAATCTGCCTGTTTGGCTTTTGTCATTGTTTCCCAATCATCTTGATTATGCATCATACAAAAGACTATAGAACAGTCTAGTAAAGGCAAAACCTCTCAGAGGTAGGAGGAAAGGAAGGAAGAGATTGGGCAAAGCCAGAACACTTGTTAGCAGGCGGGAAAGCAGGCAAGGCTGGGCACATGAAGGCACTAATATTTTTGTCTGCGTGCACCTGAGTCTGTGTCTGCACATACATGCCTAGAGCACCCTGATATGATTGGGAGCAGCTGGAATTTGGTGTTTTGGGTGACTGGCTGGGCTCTGGTGAGACGTAGGTCTGTTCTCATCTTGCTCCTTAGCTGGTCAACTTTTCTTGCTCTGTGATCTTTAGAATGAGGGGGTAGCAAATTGGTTTTAGCTCAGATGTCAAATCTTACTGGGAATGATTGCCTTGGAAGTCCAGGTAAAGCTGGCTTCCGCTGCCCAGCACAGCAGGGAGAACTGCTGGGGCCAGGCTGCACTGTCCACCCTGAGTGTAGGAAGGAGAGAGGGGGCACCGCACTGTGATGTGGCTGTGTTAGATAATCCCCAAAGCACTGTTGGCTCTAAAATTCCAAAAGTCTCCCCCGCTTTGGGAACGGTAAGAGATGGGTTGGAGACCCTGAGTGAAAGGAACAATTCTCCTCCTCTGGGAAGACTTCATCTTCAGAGGCTGGCCTTGAGACATGTGCCAGAAAACCCCTCCTAGAGAGGAAGAAGTAGGGGCCACCTAAAGGGCATATGAGTTGTGTGCTTCCCCTCATGCTCAACTGAAGACTGAAATTCCCAGCACTTAAAAGCGAGTTCTGTAAAAAGTGGTCTATATTTAACATACACTGCTTGACTTTAGGGATAAATATGCGCCTGTGAGACCATCAGCACCATTAAGGCCGTAGACGTATTCACCTCCCAAAGTTTCCTCTTGCCTCCTTTATTGTTATCTGTGGCCAGAAAACGTAACATATGATCTACTGTCTTAGAAAATTTTAAGTACCTGGGCTGGGTGCAATGACTCCCACCTGTAATCCCAGGGAGGCTGAGGCAAGCAGATCACCTGAGGTCAGGAGTCCGAGACCAGCCTGGCCAACATGGTGAAACCTTGTCTGTACTAAAATAGAAAAAATTGCCAGACGTGGTGGTGGGCGCCTGTAAACCCAGCTACTTGGGAGGCTGAGGCAGGAGAATTGCTTGAATCCAGGAGGTGGAGGTTGCTGTGAGCCGAGATCGCACCACGGCACTCCAGCCTGGGTGACAGGGTGAGACTCTGTCTCAAAAATAAATAAATAAATAAGAAAAAGAAAAGAAAGAAAATGTTAAGTGTGCAATACAGACACTCCACTGTACACTAGGCCTCCAGAACTTAGCCTCTCACATAACTGAAACTTTGTACCCTTTGATCTTCACCTTCCCCATTTCTCCTTCCCTACTCCCTGGTGATCACCACTGTACTCTCTGCTTCTGTAAGTTTGACTGTTTTAGATTCCACATCGAAGTGACATCAGATAGCATTTTTCTTTCTCTGCCTGGCTTATTTCACTGAGAATAACATCCTCCGGTCCCTCGATGTTGCTGCAAAGGCACAATTCTTCAAAGGCAGAATAAACAGCTCAACTAAATTTCTTTTTTAAAAGAAGAAAGAACTTTAAAAAAATTCTTTAAAATTTTATTTTTATTTTCACTTTTTATGGGCACATGGAAGGTGTATATATTTATGGGGTACGTGGGGTATTTGGATACAGCACGCAGTGTTTAATAACCACTTCAGGGTAAATGGTGCATCCATCACCTCAAGCGTTTATTATTTCTTTGTGTTATAAACATTCTGATTATACTCTTTTAATTTTTCAATGTACTATAAATTATTGTGGACTGGAGTCATCCTTTTGTGCTATCAGATTCTAGCTTATTCATTCTAACTATAGTTTTGTACCCATTAACCATCCCCACTTTTCCCCCCACTCCCCTACTCTCTATCTCCATGAGTTCAATTGTTTTAATTTTTACCTCCCACAAATGAGTTAGAAAGAAGAAAACAAAATTAAAAACTAAAATGAAAACAAGTCCTACTGAAAGTGTGGGGGTGGATCCCTGTGCTAAGGGAAGAGGAAAATGAAGCCAGGCTCGCTCTTTCCTCCTGCTGTGGATGGGATTCTGAACTCTGGCTTGGGAGGCAAATTGGGTGGTTTATCATTTGAGCCCTGCCTCCTTCCAAAAAGGATTTGAGGGGACTTACAGTGAGAACATACCCAGAGGATAGACAGTGGGAAATAAAGCCAGAGTGAGAGGTCAGAGGCCACCAAAAGGAAGAGAAAACCAAACCCCCGGAAGGGTCAGGGTCTCTCAGGCCAGGACTTGGATTCAAGGAACAGTCATCATTTGGTTTCATAAGGACAAAGGATTCTTGGCTTGGAGAAGAGTTGGCAGAGGCTAATATACAAATCTGTGTTTAAATCTGTTTATTGAAAGTTTTAAACATATTGTTTTTGTAAATACATCCAACAGACACTGATTAGTCAGCCTCCCGAGTGATGGGTGTGGCAGGGTCCCATCCCTGGCATTTTGTTCCCCATCTGGGCCAGTAAGCTCTTCCCTTTGAAAAAAACAAATAAGAAAGCAAACTCCTTACATAAGAAACTTTTGGGGCTACAAGGAGGGGGAACCAGCTTTTCTTGTTGTAGTTGAAATATAAACATTTTTTCTTTCTGGTCTGAAAAATTAATCTACAAAAACAGTAGATGACACCAAAGAAATCACTTCAGGTGCTGGAAGTGATTTCATTTTCACACTCAATGATTAAAAGTCAGTAGCCAAGTGCTCAGAGCCACATCACATCTTCCTAAGTAGGAATATACCACTCCCTGCCCTCCTCTGGCTCTGTTTCTGTTCTTCAGGCGCTTTCATTATCTGTGTGATGTGGTGAGACTGGCCCGCGGCGACAGGGAGCTGCAGAAGGCAATTACTCCAGGGGAACATTGGGCACTGAGAGGCTGTGTGCCTTTTCCCCAGGATGCCACAGTCACAGCCTGGCGTGTGCAGGAAGTCAGCTTGATGGAGCCATCTCCGTCCATGTGACGGGATCATTTCCAGAAAGTGTCCGGGGGCATTTATTTCCCAAACAGTCTGTGCTGCACAGGGAGAGGGGACGAGGCCGCAGGTCAGCGGAGGTGAGGGGAGGGCAGGATGCAGGGAGCTTGTTTGTGGGTCAGGAGGACACTGTCTTGGCAAAGTTCTGCCCACTCTGTGCCCACTGAGCCGCAGGGGACGGCGACGTGGATCATCCGTTTTCTCTTTCTCACTTAGCCTTCCCCGGAGGAGTTTGGGCTGGAGAAATCAACCCAAACCCAGGCCATCCCTGTTGTTCAAAGTATCAGACCATTCAGACCTGCAGGTTGCACGCCCAAAGGCTGGCATGCAGCCCCCTGGGGGCACTTTTGTTTGGTTTTTAACTTTTTACCTCATTTATTTGACATTAGGAGGGACTTTTTCTTTTTAATAAACTTTTTATTTTGGAATCGTTTTAGATGTACAGAAAACCTGCACAGTTAGCACAGAAATTCCCACATCCCTTCAGCCAGTGAACCCCCCGTAGCATCTTACGTGCTCATGGGGCATTTGTCAAGACTAAGAAACGCATGTGGGTACATTCCTATGAACGAACTCCAGACTTTATGTGCGTGTCACCAGTCTATCAACTGATGTCTCTTTCTGTCCTAGGATCTAAGCCAGGGTGGGTGGTGACTTTTCATATCACTTTTTTTTAAGTGCCATAATTATGGAGTTATTTTAATGAATATTACAAAAAATACCACATCAATTATTATAGCTTGGGACAAATTAAATGCTAAAAGCAAGTCAATTTGAAGAAGTGTGTTATGAAAATAAATAAAGATGACATGGTACAGCCCTTTACTTCACAGACCCCACCAAGAAGCTCAGGCTTGCTGAACACCAAGCAAATCCCTAACGAAGTGCTGGTGGGGCTGGGATAAGGACTAGCAACCCAGTAACCCTTCCACCGCCCAACAGCGCCCCTCTTCCTGTTTGGATGCTGCGGAAGGGAGGAAGGACGTGGAGAGGAGAGGAACTCAGTGGGAATAAAGTTTCCATTTCAATTATTCAACTGATCCTTGACCCCCACTACTATGGATAATCAAAAACTGGGTGGATGCATCATGCCTTAAAACCATTGCTGAAGTGGCCCTGAGGATGTGCAAGCAGATAATTGCATGGGGTATTCATCTAATGACACTCCAGGGGGAGGTAGTTTTCTATATGCATGGAGATGAGAGCAGTGGCCCTCAGCACAATGTCGCACATCTGAGGAGTGTTCCTTCCTGAGGGGGCTCCTTAGGTACAACTTCCTGTTCCCTAGTATAGGGCTGGTGATGATCAACCTCTTCTGACAATGGAGAGAGCAGGCAGAGGATGTTAGGGGAACCAAACCCCAAGAGGGAACCAGCTTCATTGGAAAGTGGAGTGCGTGCCTTCCCAAGGCAGGGCATTGCTGAGCCCCAGAGAGGAGCCCTGGGTTCCGCTGCCTCCCCCACAGCACAAGGCGTGACAGCACCTGCATTGGAATATAGACTGTGCTTTGGAGCCTTTGGCATCAGCTCCCACCTGGTGTGTAAGTTTGTGGTCTCTCCAGCAAGTTCAGGGAAGTGAGGGAGTTGCAGTTCTCTGTTCATTCAGCAGGTGTGGACTGAGGGTTGGCTCTGTGCCAGGGCCCGTGCCGGATGCTGGCTTCCATTGTGAGACCAGGCACAGCCCAGGCAGAGACGAACATTCCTACAGTCACTCACGACACCAGACTCCACAGACCAGAGAATGGATGGATCCACAGGAACGAGAGACAGGCTGCCAGGTGCCCAGACCTGGGGAGCCTCCGGAAGAGGAGAAAGGACCACCCATCATGGCTGACCTTGGGAGGACTTGGGTCTTCACAAATTGTGTTCCTTGATATATACAAGAAACACAAGACGCAAGAAGTATTCATCTATTCCCCTTCATTTATTTGACGCATACTCTTGGGGCCATGAGTTCGATCCCCAGAAGAGGGTCATGATGATGGAGAGAGGAAGGATGTGGTGAGGGGCCGTGCAGGAGCCCAGGGGGCTTGTCTTATGGCCACTCTTGATCGCACTCCTCTGAGGCCCCAGAGGTGCTCCTTCATCCCCAGCTTGCTTGTGAGGCTGCGTCAACTCCCCAAGCCCCAGTTTCCTGCTGAGACCCAGCCAGACACTTAGCCCTGAGTGTGCCAGATGGCTCCACTCAGAGTGCTGCTCCAGCCCCTCTCCCTGGGGCTTCCTGCCACGTGACTGCACATTTGGGGTCTGGAGAAGGGCCCAGGGACTGAACTGCAAAGGCGAGGGGTGTCCCTGCTCCTCCTGACTGCAGCTTCTGCACAGGCATGTGTGTCTGATGATGCAGGGCCAGAGGGGCATGGCCGATGAGAGAGTTATCCTTTCTACCCGTGAGTCTCCCTCGGACACACAGGATATCTCATGTCTCCTCCTGGTTTTCCTGCTTTTTTTTTTTTCTAGCTGCATGAGGTAGTTTTGTTTGAAAGAACAGTCAATGCAGACTTCAGTTTTCCAAATGAGGCTCTTGGCAAGTGACAGAGACATCCTTTTGTTTGTTTGTTTCCTTCAGAAAAAAGGGCCTGAGAAAGCAAGTTAACAATTCTTTGGAATTATTTTTCTTTTTCTTTGGTGACTATTGCCACCTGTTTAGTTCATTGGATGCCTTTTATTTCTTTCTCTTGCCTGATTGCTCTGGCTAGGATTTCTAGTACTATGTTGAATACAATGATCAGTGCCATGTCTTAAAAATAAAAACTAATTCAAACAAATCCATGTTGAACAAAATATCACCATTGCTTTGTCAATTGCAGTGGAAATGCTCATTCTGGGCCCTTGGGAACCTCTGGGGTTACATGTGGAGGCTCTGCAAACACTTGTTCCATCCACATCTCCAGGAAAACGACCACCCAGGCTCTAATTCTTACTTCCCTGCAGAGAACAACCTCATCTCTAATGCAATGGTTTTTTGCACACCTACATTTCTGGGCAGCAGGCTCTGTTTATAGGTTGTTAGGCCAATAGTAACAATTACTAAAGAGCTGAGCTGTGGCTTTTTTTTTCTCTCTCTCTGCTTTTATCTCTTCCTGTTTTCTAAGGGTTGCTATTGTGACGTTAAGTAATGTATAGGAAATAATTTACTTCCTATTTCTGGGCCATACCAAGTTTTATCTCTGCTTGAGTCTCTTCCAGGTTGCTTGAAATGGTGCTTTTCTCAGTTAAACATGGACTTGACATAAAGGCCAAGCCACAGGAGGCTGCCCTCTTTTATTTTAGTTTCTAAGGCTCAGGGAGCATCTCTCTGTTCTCTGAGATGCTGCCTGCAGAGTAGGAACTGGGAGAGGACACTAAAATGCCCTCTCAGCAAAGAGTAGCGAGCTCCCTACAGAGAGTGTGAGCAGGTCCTCTGGAACTCATCTCTCCTCTGCGGGGCCAGCCCCATGGTCCTTTCTGGACTTGTGGCTGTCTTTTCTGGGCAACCAGATCATTGTGTTTGAATCAGAGCATCATTGGCTGAAAATACTCCACTGTTTACAAAGGTATGTAACATGCTCCATGACATAAGCATATATAAAATGTCAGTTAAAAAACAAACAAACTCTTTTACTCTGTGTTCTTAATGATATATTTATCTTCAAGCACGCAGTTAAAGGGAAAATGCTACGTAAAACTGTGTGACCCAGTTCAAGTAATTCTCTTGTGTGCTTAATACCGCTGTTGCTTTTGTCAAAATATTTGCTACAATTCATAATGGCTGTCAAAAACCAGGTCCACAATCCACGTTCTACTAAACAGAAAAACATTTAGAAGAAAATTTATTGCTTTATAAACTGTTTTTTTTCCCCCAATGATGGACCTAATTAAACTGAAAGTGGGAATTGGTTAGAAACATATTAGCCCAAGTATTTGTGTGTATATATATACATATATATATATGTTTTATTAGCCCAAGTTTTTATTTATATATGATATAATTGAAATATCAAGATATTTGATAGAGCTACTATTTATAGCAATTCTACTGATCAGCCACCCAAGGGTAGCATTTTTCAATGAGATTTACAAGGGCCAATAGACCATGTATTTATACACATATCTGACTTCCCAGTGTCCAAAATAGCAAAGAACTGGAGGCTATCTCAGATCAGCCATGGAAGCCATGCTCTGAGAGGTAATGTGTTTCTCCTTTCCCGTAGCAAATCTTTCTGTAAGAATGAAACCAGAGATGTTATCTACCAAAATGCAACGAGGGACAGGATGCAACTTAGAAAAATGATAACATTAGCTGACTGGGAAAAACAGAATCAACGTCAGGGCCAGTTTAAAATAATATGCCTTTTAACCACCCTCGCTTTATTGCCCCAGCTAAGAGCAAGTATTTAGGACCATAGGCTAATATGAATCAGAGAGAATGCTTAGGTTCTGTAGCAATGTTGGGTCCTGTGAGATTTGCCTCCTTAGCTGTGCTTCTGCTGGAAAGCTGGGGAGGGGTGGTCATGAAGGAGGAGTGCCATGTGAGCAGGATTACCCAAAAGCACCTGCCTAGGGAAAATGGGCTCACCATCAGGGGTCATGGAGTTACCAGCAAGAGAGACTTTTCTCCTGGTAGAGACCATGAACACCATGTACGCAGAGAACCAAGACTGTTAAAGGGAGGTAGGGTAGGCTGTTTGGTTAGAGGGGTGGGGCGGGAACAGACACAGGGAGAGTCTACCATGTCTGGACAAATCACATTTATAGTTTTATCCAATCCTTCGAACAAATGAACATGAGCCCCACTTTTCAGATAAGGAAAACACAGTGTGGAGAGTTTAAATGAATTATTCCAGGTTATAGGGTTTGTAGGTAGCAGAGCAAAGGTTCAAAGACAGGTCTCATCTCCAAGGTCTGGGAACTTTACCCACCGTGCTGCCTGTCTGGGTCTGGCACGACAGGGAAGACTGAGTTATGCTGGAAGGTCACACTCAGGGATTTCTGCAAAGCGACTTTGGGGCATAGGTAGGAAGCTTGTTCTCAGCACTGGCTTGTCACCAAGTGAGAGATCTTTGCAGATTTTCATTGCTTTCCTTGTAGTTCCTTTTTTTTTTCTTTTTTTGGAGCTGTAGTCTCGCTCTGTCACCCAGGTTGGAGTGCAGTGGCATGATCTTGGCTCACTGCAACCTCTACCTTCTGGGTTAAAGCGATTCTTCTGCCTCAGCCTCCTGAGTAGCTGGGGTTACAGGTGCTCGCCACCACATCTGGCTAATTTTTTTGTATTTTTAGTAGAGACGGGATTTCGCCATGTTGGTCAGGCTGGTCTCTAACTCTTGACCTCAGGTGATCTACCTGCCTCGGCCTCCCAAAGTGCTGAGGTTACAGGCATGAGCTACTGCGCCCAGCCCCTTGTAGTTTCTTTATGATCACTTTGTATTCATAGCAATGTTGGAGCTTTTCCAGATATGGTAAATGGTAGTGATGTCAATTTTCCTTTGAATATATAAGGGTACATAAGGAAAAGTGAGTTGATATAAAGAAAATGAAAGGAAAATGGTCTGTGCGGAGTCAGTGTTTCTCCAAGGATAGGCTGTGGTGCTCATGGCTAGGGTCGGTTCTAGATACACTATGAAGGCTGCGGTAAATAACATTGACTCACACACTGGGAAGGTTGTTCCTGCTTTGATTCTATTTATGTATTTATTATTTTTATAAATTAGCCTCTTTGTTTTGAGATCATTGCAGATTCACCTGCAGTTGTAAGAAAAAAATACAGAGAGATCACACGTAGTTTTTACTCAGTTTCCTCCAACAGCAACATCTTGCAAATCACAATCAGAATATTGACAGTGATATAGTCAAGATACAGAACATTTCCATCACTGCAAGGACTCCTTGTGGCCACCCTAACTCCCTCCTGCTCTCTCCCTTTCTCTGTACCCACCCCACCCCTTAACCCCAAGCAATCACTAGTCTGTCCTCCAGTTTTTTATAGTTTGTCATTTCAAGAATGTGATATGAATGGAATCATTCAATGTGGTGTGTAACCTTTAGGGACTGACTTTTTTCATTCAGTGTAATTCTCTAGAGATTCATCCAAATGTTTCATGTGTCAACAGCATCCTCCTTTTCATTGCTCAGTAGTGTTCTGTGATATGGACATACCACAGTTGGTTTAAATATTCATCTGTTGAAGGGCATCTGGGCTGATGCCAATTTTTGACTATTACAAATAAAGCTTTAGAAACATTCATGGACAAGCTTTTGTGTGAACATAAGTTTTCATTTGTTTGAAATAAATGCCCAAGAGTGCAGTTACTGGGTGGAATAATAGCTCCGTGTTTGATTTGTTAAACGGCCACCTTTTTTTCCAGAATGGCTGTGCCACTTCACATCCACACCGAAATGGATCCTGGCAACATGGGCAGTGTTTCCAGATCCTCCCCAGCATTTGCTGTTTCACTATTTTTTATTCTAGCCATTCTGACAGGTGTGAAGTGATATTTTATTGTGGCTTTAATTTATATTTCCCAGGTGGCTAAAGATGTTGAACACCTTTTCATGTGCTTATCTGCTGTCTGTATACCTTTTTTTGGTGATAACTTTCTTCATGTGTTTGCTCACTTTCTAATTGGATTGTTGTTGGATTTTTTTTAACTGTTAAATTTTCATAGTCCTCTATAGATTCTAAATATAAGTCCTTGTCAGGTATGTTGTTTGTGAATACTTTCTCCAGATCCGTAGCTAGCTTTTTATTCTCTTATAAGCAGGGGTTTGCACAGAGCAAAAAAATAACTTTGATGAGGTCCATTTTATTATATTTTCCTTGTATGGCTAATACTTTCTGTTTCAAGTCTGGGAACTGTTTCCCACTTTAGAGATCCTAAAGATTTTCTCCTATGCTTTTTTCCCCTAAAGCTTTTACAGTTTTATATTTCACATTTAAGACTGTTTTAACTATTTTGAGTTAATTTCTATATAAGTAAGATGTGAGGTTTAGGTCAAGGTTTTTTTTTTTTTTTCTTTTTTCTTTTGCTTATGAAAGTCAATTGTTTCAGCATCATTTGTTGAAACAGCTACACTCTGTCTACAGAATTGCTTTCAACCTTTGTCAAAAATCAGTTGGCTGAGGCAGGAGAATTGCTTGAACCCAGGAGGCAGATGTTGCACTGAGCCGAGATTGTGCCACTGCACTCCAGCCTGGGTGACAGAGCAAGACTCCATCTCAAAAAAAAAAAAAAAAAAAAAAAATTAGTTGGGCATATTTGTGCAGATTGATTTCTGTTTTTTGTTTTTATTATTATTCAGTTCTACTTATGTGTGTGTCTATTCTGACAATACAGTCTTGATTACTTTGGCTATATAATAAGTTTTCAAGTTAGGTAGACTGATTCTTTACACTTTATTATCTTTCTTCAAACTTGTTTGAGTTATTCCAGTTCTTTTGCCTTTCTATATAAATTTTAGAATAATCTTGTCTATGCCTACAAAAATATCTTACTAGGATTTTGATAGGAATTGCATTAAGCCTATATATCAATTTAAGGAGAATTGATGTTTTCACTATGTTGCATCTTCCAATGCATGAACACAATATGCCTCTTTATTATTTAGATTTTCTTTGAGTTAGTTCATCAGTGTTTTGTAGTTTTCAGTGTATAAGTGTTGTACGTGTTTTATTAGATTTACAAATACATATTTCGTTTTTCATTTAATTTTGGTTTTCAATCATTTACAGCTAGTGAATAGAAATGTAATTGACTTTTGCATGTTGATCTTGTATCCTGTGTTCCTTGCTTCACTCACTTATTAGTGCAAGGAAGGTTTTATTTTATTTTATTTTTTTGTAGATTCTTTGAAAATTTGTATGTAGACAATAATCTCATCTGCAAATAGGGATAGTTTTATTTTTTCTTTTCCTGCTTGCAAGTCTTTCCTTTCCCTGTATGTATTTTGTATTTCTTCCTTGCTTTATTGTATGGCTAGAACTTTCATCTTCTGAATGAGAGTGACGAGAGTGGACATCTTTCTTTTTCCTGATCTTAGGGAGAAAACATTCAGTTTTTCACCATTAAGTATAATGTAAACTTTGGTGTTTTGTAGATGTTTTTAATCACATTAAGAGATTTCCCTCTATTTCTATTTTCCAGCGAGATTTTATTATGAATGGGTATTGAATTTTGCCAAAAGTATTTTCTATATCAATTGATATAATTATGTGATTTTCCTTTTTACCCTGTTAATATGGTGGATTACACTGAATGCATTCCTGGAATCCTTGTTCAAGGTGTATAATTTTTTTCTTATTACAGAATTCTATGTGCTGATATTTTGGGAGAGGTTTTGAATCTGTGTTCATGAGGGATATTTGTCTGTAGTTGTCTTATCATGCTGTCTTTGTCTAGTTTGGTCACGGGGTAATACTTAGGTGCTTAAAATTAACTGGGAAGTGTTATTTCCTTTTCTGTTTTCTGGATAAAGTTATGTAGAATTTGTGTTAATCCTTCTTTTAAAGTTATAATTCTCCACATTAGGGCCTGGACACTTCTTAGTAGGGAGCTTCAAAATTGCAAATTCAATCTAATAAATAGTTATAGTGTGATTCTCATGTGACTCAAATGATTGTTTCACATTAGGTGGATCATGGTAGTTTGTGCTTTTTGAGGAATTGGTCCACTTCATCTAAGTCATCACATTTATGTGAGCTGAGTTATTTACAGTATTCCCTTGAGGTCCTTTCAATGTCTGCAGGGTCTGCAGTGATAGCCCCTTTTCCTTCCTGACATTGATAGTTTGTGTCTTCTCTCATTTGTCCTGTGTCAGTTTTTGTAGAGATTCTAAAGACCAATTTTTGGCTGGGCACAGTGGCTCACACCTATAATCCCAGCACTTTGGGAGGCCAAGACGGGTGGGTCACTTGAAGCCAGGAGTTCGAAACCAGCCTGGCCGATGTGGTGAAATCCTGTCTCCACTAAAAATACAAAAATTAGCCCAGTGTGGTGGTGCGCACCTGTAATTCCAGCATGTTGCAAGGCCGAGGCAGGAGGATCACTTGAGATCAGGAGTTTGAGACCAGCCTGGCCAACATGGTGAAACCTTATCTCTACTAAAAATACAAAAATTAGCTGGGTGTAGTGGCAGACAATTGTAATCCCAGCTACATGGGAGGCTGAGGCAGGAGAATCCCTTGAACCAAGGAGGCAGAGGTTGCAGTGAGCCAAGATCATGCCACTTCACTCCATCCTGGGCAATAGAGTGAGACTGTCTAAAAAAAAAGAGAAAAGACTAATTTTATTCATCTTGTCTAAGAAAAAGCTTTTTCTTGATTTTCTCTATGATTTTTCTGTTTTGATTTGACCAGTTTCTTCCCCTACCTTTATTATCTCCTTTCTTCCACTTGCTCTGAATTTATTATGCTTTCCTTTTACTACAGTGAAGTGGAAGTCTAGAGTCTTGATTTGAAACCCTCTCTCTTTTCTTTTTCTTTTTAAACAGTTGATAGCAGTTTATTTTAAAACATTTTTGTGGGTACATAGTAGGTGTATATATTTGTGGGGTACATGAAATGTTTTGATACAGGCATGCAGTGTGAAATAATCACATTGTGGGAAATACTCCTCTTTTCTAATGTAAACATTTAGTGCTATAAATTTCCCTCCCGGCACTGCTTTAGTTGTGTGCCACAAATTTTGAGATGTATTTTTGTTTTCACACATCAGTGTATTTTTTGATTACCCTTGGGGCTTCTTCTTTGACCCACGGATTATTTAGAACTGTGTGCCATTTCGTTTTCAAGTATATGAAGCTGTCGTGTTATCTTTCTGTCGTTGATTCATAGTTTGATTCCGCTGTGGTCAGAGAACATGCTTTGTATGATTTTAATTCTTTAAATTTGTTGAGGTTGATTTTATGGCCTGGAATGTGGTCTATCTTGATGTCACAGTCTGGGTCCAATCAGGAAGTAGGAGCCATACAATGGGCTAAATGAGAGAAGCTGATGCTAAGAATTAGTAACTATAATGAAGAGGGACTATAAGACATAAGGGAACTCCATGTGGCACCGTAGGATTGAGATTCAGCTTCTCAACTGAGAGAGATAGCTTCCAGTTCTCCCAGCAAGGGCACACGTGGAAGGAGTCAGACCTCCTTGGAGGAGATGTGATTTGGCCACTGGATAGCAGAGGAGTTGGCTGGCTTAGTGAGACTGAAGCTTATCTGGAGTTGCTGGGCAAACAATGGGCAACTTTCTGGAGTACAGGTGGGAGGTGGCAGGCAATCTGCATCCAGAGACGTGGGGGTGTTTTGGGAGTGTGGCACTAGTAGGACAGAAGTCTCCAGAGCTCCCAGAAGGACAGTGTGCTGGCTGTGTCGTTGCAGAAGGAGCAGATCCATGTGAACCCCCCAGCCACAGGCAGGCTGTGCAAGAACTTTGGTTTTTATGTTGTGGGGGCTGCAGACAGATTGCTGCTGGGCTGAGGCTGCAAGGTTGCAGAGCGAGTGAGTCCTGGGACCTGTGGCTGGGAGGGGGAGCTCCATGGCATGTCCTCATACCCACACCACTGGCCCTGTCCTGGGCCCCTCCTGGAAACCGCAGGAAGCCTCTTCCTCCTGCAATGACCCTCCAACATCCTCTGTTGGAAAAACTTAGCACTGTGTCTACTTTAAAGGAGAAAAGCTTTAAAAGTTTGCATCCTTCATCATACAGCATGTATTGAATGGCATTTTTGGAGCTGAGAGGCAATACATTTCTACCTGGCACAGTCTATCCCTTTGCCTATGAACCCCCATGTGTACCCTTTACATGCATTTGAACTTTCTTACAACAGAATGGCTCTATATTTCCACCTAACAAGATACATCCATGCTTCTAGCAAGTGAAGAGGTTCTCGCTTGTTTGAAATGAGCAGATGCAGTCATTGTACTCAGCACAGGCTGTATCAATTGCTCTTCAAATTCAGTGAAGATATCACTGAATATTCTGTTCCCTAAAGCCTACATTGTAAAGTTAACTTCCAATAACTCATGTATAAAAATTTAAAATATGAAGTAGGAGAAAGAAGTAGAGAATGATTAGTAAAGATAAAATAAAACTCATTCATATAACACATGTAGAGACCATACACGAAGCCCCTCCAGTCCTCGTTTATATAATTGATCAAGAAGTTGTAGTTCATATCTGTGACTTTCTTCTTCCACCACCCATTCCACATCTTCCTTGACCTCAGCTGCTCTGGGTTCTTTACCTCTTGGAATATCTACTAACTCCTGAAAAGTTTGAGTATTTGCTTTTCTCCCAAATTGCAGTTGTTCCAGTATGTGGCAATAGGTCCCTTTGAGAAGGCATAAATAAAGATTTACAATGTGTCCTTTTGGCAATAGTAGAGTGTCCTTTTCAAGGGGACCTGGATTTCCCTTCAATCAAGGGCCTGTAGGTCTGCAAACTGCCTTAGTTCTGAAAACTGGGTAAAGGGCAGTGAGTCTCCATTCAATGACTGAGTCAGGTTATTTGTCACCACACTTAGAACTTTTCCTATTATTTCCTATGATTTCCTATGATATCAGGTGATATCTTAGTAGACTGACTAGTCTTTCCCTCTGAGGGACAATGTGATCAGTTAGCTACTGCTAAGATCTCTGCCAGCCAAAGAATTCGAATTCCTGCCATTCCCTATTGCTCTTGTGGTTGGCACACTCTCCTTGTCTTTGGCAATGAAGTGGTGCCACTTGGTTCTCTGCTATTCTGGGACCCCCTAACAACCACAGTGAAATGTGGGAGCCTGTCTCAATAGTGGTGTCCCCTACAGCTCTTCCTGGCCTGGAAAAAGAGCAACCACAAATCTTTTTGGGGATGCGGGTGCTCCCCTCATTAATGCATTTCTCAGTGCCCTCCTGAAGAGGGGCCTTCTGGGTCCTCTTGAGGCATGCTGTTGGGAGAGTTGAAGGTTGCCTGTGATACATCTGGCCCAGCAGGCGTATTTACCATAGTCTTTAGATCCCCTCCTCTGTGTCATGCCAGGGAAGCTCTAGCATTCCAGCCTCACTAAATGCGGGTCACCATCATTTCCAGGTTTCAGTCAACCAACCTAGGAAGCTTTAAAGTCATGTCCAGCTGCACAACTAATACATTAAATTGAGATTCTCTGGTAAGTGCTCTCCTGTCAATGAATTTGGTCCAATGGCTGGTGGTGTTTTCTGCCCTCCTTGGTATAAACCCACGGAATTCATTTGCACACACAAGTTCCCTATGTTTCTGCCGACATATTAGCCAGGGCGTTGAGCTCTTCTGGTGTGTGAGCCATTTCCTCTTGGGTCATAGTGAGCACCTATCCTTGGGCCATGCTGAGATTTGACTCTAGTTAAATCTAGTTAAGTCTAGATAGAGGGAGCAGGGACTGGTTGTGGTGGATTCTGAGAAGGATCAGTATTCCCTTTCAAGGCATCTACCCTATGTGAAGGCATCATAAGGTTTTCTAGCTCAGGAAGTCTGGCCTCTGTGGACAGTGAGGGGGAATCTGCTGCCACTTGTACAGGAGGCTCAGAATGACCTGGAAGTCAATGTTGTCAGTTTCTCTAGGTCGAACAAGATGTCCTCATCTTGAGTTTTAGGATCCCATTTTTTCCTGATTAGTGTCCAAATTTTCACATGAGAAGCTTGGCATGACTGTGAATTCAACTGCCATTTTAATTCAGTAACTTGCACCATTAAATTTTTTGTTTGATTTTCAGCAATGTCAGCTCTGTGGCTACAAAAATGAGAGATTCTTTTAGGACTATCGTGGAAGCTGTATGATTCTCAGACCATGACTCAAAGTGGGAATTAATGGACCAGAGCTTGTCATTTGCTCTCTGTAAGTGCTCAAGGACACCAAAAGAAATCCATTTCATACCACATCCCTTATGGTCATCATTCCTGCCATACGGCAGGAGCAAAAGCCACTTGAGCTTCCAAGGCACATGCTCTAAATTGGCACTTTGCCACAATCGACAACAGGTAATGGCTTTATTAATTGTGATGCTTTTGTACCTCGCGGTTTACAAGAGTCACATTTCTCATTGGCAAGGAGCTCAGCACTGTGCTCACATCCAAAAGCACACCACCACCAGTCCCTAAATCCCATCACTAGGGATCTCTTGGGACCATTCCCAGAGACAATTCTGTAGAATTCTGTGCCCAGTCAGAAGACAGAAACCACCCAGTGGGTCATGCAGGGGAAACTTAGCATAGGAATGATTAGGTACAATGAAAGAGTGACTATTAGGTACAAGGAAACTCTATAGGGTGCCCTAAGATTGAAGAGAGTACTCAAGGAACAACACACTTGGAAGACATTCAGGTCTCATCGGAGAAGCTGTGATTTTATCCACCAGATAGCAGAGAAGTTGACTGATTCAGCTAGACTTGAGATTGTGTGGAGTTGCTAGGCCAACAGCTGACAACCCTCTGGGGTGCTGCTGGAGAGCAGACCATGCACAAGCAGAAATGCAGGCGTGCATCTGGGAGCCTGGGCACCAGCGGGATAGAAGGCTTTGGAACTTGTGGCGTGCATAGAGGAAGTGGGGCTTGCAGAAGAAATGGCCACTGTGTGTGGACTCTTGGCCACAGGAGGCTAGCTGGCTTTACACGGCTTTAGTTTCCCTGTCTGGAAGGCTGCAGATGGATTATCCCTGATCCAAGGCTATAGGCTGCACAGGGAGCACTTTTGCAGCCTGCGGTTCAGGCTGGTTCTCTTAGATACCCCCATATAATGGTTGCTCTAGGTATTACTATATATATATATGGAATTTATCATAGTTTGCTGGTGTCATTACTTTACCAGTTGGAGTGGAGAGTAGAAATCTCACCTCCATGTATGAACTCACATTTAGAATTATCTTAAATATTTCCTTTACATACATTTAGAACCATATCAGACAGTGTTATATTTTTTGTTTCAACCACCAAACATGATTAAGAAAACTTGCCCAGGAGTGGTGGCTCACGCCTGTAATCCCAGGACTTTGGGAGGCCAAGTCAGGAGGATTGCTTGAGCCCAGGAAGTTGAGGCTGCCGGGATCCATGTATGTACCACTGATCAATGTATGTGCACTCCAGCCTCGGTGACAAAGCAAGAGCATCTCAAAAATGGAAAAACAAAAAACAAAACAAACAAACAAAAATCCCAAAACAAAAAACAAAAACTCAAAAGGAAATGTTTTTACCCACTTTTTTTACTCTTTCCATTGTTCTTTTTCCTTCCTGATGTTCCAAGTTTCTCTTTTTGTTACTTCCTTTCTGTTCAGAGAACTTCCATTCTTTGAGGGTGGGACTGCTGGTGACAGATTCTATTTGTTTTCATTTATTTGAGAATATCTTGATTTCCTCTTCATTCCAGGAGGATATTTTCATACTTTCACTGGATATAAAATTTGGGGCTGATACTTCCTTCCCATCAGCTCTTGAAAAATATGGTACCCTTTTCTGCTTGCCTCCAAGTTTCTGATGAGAACCCTGCTTTCGTTAGCATTGTTTTCTCCGCAGCTAAGGCATTGTTTCTCACTTGCTTCTTTCAATATTTTCTATCTGTAGAGTTCAGGAGTTTGACTATGATGTGCTTTGGTGTGGGTTTCTTTGGGTTTATTCTGGTGGTGGGGGGGTAGGTGATTCTGTCAGCTTCCTGAACCTGTAGCTTTTTCCCTTCTGCCAAATTGAAGCTCATGAACATTATTTATTTGAGCACTTTTTAAGTTCTTTCTCTTCTCCTTCCCCAACTCCGATGATATGAATATTAGACCTTTTGTTAGTGCCATGGGTTCCTGAGGCTCTTCATTTTTGAAATTTTCATCCTGTTTTCTCTCTGTTGCTCAGATTGGGTAATTTCTATTGTCCTGTCTTTAAGTTCACTGATTCTTTTTTTTTTTTCTGTTCTGTCCATTTTGCAAAAACTCAGAGCCCATCCACTGAGTTTTGAAATTTTTGGTTATAGTATTTTTCATTTCTATTATTTGCACGTGGTTCTTCTTTTATCTTCTATGTCTTTGCTGGGGCTTTCTATGTTTCCTTTGTTTCAAGCATGTTTGTAAGTGTTCATGGAAACATTTTCATGATGGCTGCTTCACAGCTGTCAGGGAATCCCAGCATATTTTGCACCTTGGTGTTGGCGTCTGTGCATTGTCTTTTTTCATTTGGTTTGAGGTCTTCTTGATTCATGATATGACAAGTGATTTTTAGTTGAGACTTGGATGTTTTGGGCATTATGGTATGCGAGTCTGGGTTTAGTGACCCTTCTGTGTTAGCTGGCTTCCTTTGCTACTGCTCTGGCTGGGGAAGAGGTGAGTGGAAGTCGAGGTTCCCCACTTAGCCTCTGTTGGTACCCGTTGGGAAGGCCCTGTTACCTCCTGGGAAGGATAGTAGTGCTGGCTTTCTGCCAGGCCTTCACTGACATTTCCCTGTCTGGAAGAGCTAGGAATGCCTTGTTACTGCCTCCCACAGAAAGAGGGAGTGGATTAACACACTGTGGCACACCCACACCGTAAAATGGGACTTGGCAAGGAAAAGGAATGAATGATTGGAGCATACAACAGCTTGGATGTCTCTCAAAGGTATTGTCCTGAATGAAAGAAGCTAGACCAAAAAAGCCACTGTTGCATTTATAGGACATTCTGGAAAAGACAAACCTATAGGGATGGAAAACAGATCTGTGGTTTCCAGAGGCTGGAGGTGGAGGAAGAGATCGACCAGAGAGGGGGGGCATGATTTGGGGGCGTGATGGCCTTCTTCATTTTGATTATGTTGGTTGTTACATGACTGTATTGACTTGTCAAAATTCACAGAACTGTACACTAAAGAGGGTGCATTTTAGTGTATGTAAATTGTACCTTAATTTAAAAAATACATCCTGTTGAGAGATGGAGAAATTTGAGGAACATGATCTCTTGCCACCTCTCAGTCTGCAGCCCTAGAATCATGTTGGGTCCTAACTGACATAGCTTTTCTCAGTAACCCCCGCAGACCCTCTGTAACATGCATGTGTATTTTGCTTTTGTGCATACACTATATCCATTTATCAAGAGTGCCTATCCATATCTTGTAGTTCTGACATGGGCAGTTTAAGAGGTAGGGTTAACTCATATAATATTTTGAATCGCGTCAGTATTTGGGACACTTCTTCCTACCCTTTCTTTGAATTCAGCATTGCATCTGTTTGCTGTTTTCCTGGATAATTGTTGTAATTATATAAAAGAATAACCATCACCAATGCAATATTCTGAATTCATTATTTCACATCATAAACAAATCTGTTGATAGCCTGCTAGGCAATCACGAATCGTGTGCTATGTAACATTTTATTTTGTGTGCTAAGCCACGAGGAATCGAGATAAACCTTCAACACAGCCAGGCCCATACTAGGAAGATCTGCCCTTGGCACACACTACAGCCAGCCGAGGTCACCTTCCAAGTGGCCCTCAGTGGCGGAAGGAGAGCAGTTCTGGATGGCAGTTCTCATCCTTGTGCTGGCCTTGTCTTCTATCTGGCAATAAAGCTTTAGGCTTTGCTTTCTCCATTTGCCATGGAGGAGAGTAACAGTCACAGCAGTAATCAAGACAGGCCTCTTGTCATTTAATTAAGCATGGCATCCCTAGTATCCATAATTTCAGGTCATTAGGTACCCAGACATTGTTCTCTCCATTTGGCAGATAAGGAAACAAAGGCCCAGGGAAATAGAATGCTTGCCCAGAAAGAACTAAAAAAAAAAATATTGTTGAGCAGGCCAGCGTCTGTGGGTGCAGTTCCTCTGATTTAGTGTGTCATGCCGCAAACATGCCAGGCACATTCCCGCCTCAGGGCCTTTGCACTGGCTGTTTGCATCCACTGGCCTTTGCATTGCCAGAAACACTCTTATCCCAGGTACCAGCATGGCTCATTCTACCAGTAGGTTCCCATGTTAAAACCAGGCAAGTCTGGGGCAAACTAGGATGAGTTGGTGTATGGTACACCAGTAAATGAAACAGCATGTGTTGCAGAGCTGACATTCTTGTTAGGGATGCTCCCCTGGCCCATCTCATCTAAAATTGCACTCTTCCCTCCTTCCTGGCCCTGCTGATGTTCCTCTGCCATGCTCCTACCCTCCCTTCCCCTGCTGTATTTTTTTTTCCATAATACTTACCATTTTTCAATACATCATATAATTTATGTTTTAAAACTTTCTTGTTTGTCTTCCTAACTAGAATGTAAGTTTCATAATATAAGCTCTTTTATTTACCAATGTACTATACCCGGGGAGACCAATTCATTCTAGTTTGCCCTGGACTTGCCTGGTTCTGAAATGGAAAGTCCTGTATTCCGGGAATCCCCTTAGTCCCAGGCAGAACAGCATTCTGGGAATCCCCTTAGTCCCAGGCAGAACAGCATTCTGGGAATCCCCTTAGTCCCAGGCAGACCAGCATTCTGGGAATCCCCTTAGTCCCAGGCAGAACAGCATTCTGGGAATCCCCTTAGTCCCAGGCAAAACAGGACCCTGTAGCTTCCAGCACATAAAACAGCACCTGGCATGTAGTGGGTGCTCAATAAACATTTGAATGGATGAATAAATAAATATTCAATAGGTGGAAACTAAACTAGACAATTGCCTTGGTTTTGCAATTGTCCTATGCTCCATGTAATGTCATCCTAAAGAGTGTTAATTCATTCTGCCACTTTTCCTTTGAAATAGTTTACTACTATATTTACTACTATTACTAAATCAAACCTATTGCTTTGTTAATGTGGGTGCCTCAAGCACTATTGTACAGCTCCCAGCTAGTGAGACTCAGAGAGGCAGACCTTGCAGTGTCCTCTAAGCCAAGGAGAAATGAGGCTTCGCATGCCCACTCTCTCAGCCAGTGAGGGTTCTACTGTACCATCCAGCATCGTGTGGCCTTGCCTTCTCTTTATTTTGCATTCCAGCCAACAGTTTGGACCTAAAATGGGTGTCAAAAAGTGTGCAAGTGCTTGAGCTGAACTGACCCAACAAGCGACAGAAGAAAGTTTTACTGTGTGTTAAAATGCAAATCTGTGGACTGTACAGGCTCTTCAAAGAAACGGATGACAAAGCAGAGGGGAAAACCCAGTTGACCACAAGTAGGTTCCAGAAGGGAAGCAGAAGAAACTCTGGTCTAAGCTGTGTCAAGGCCTAGGTGTTACATGAAGACAGTGAAAGCACAGTGCCATTTCCAGAGGGATGAATCAATAATGACTCCTTTCAATGCTGATATAATTGTTCATTCCAGTTATGCACTCTGGGAAAAGTGGGCTGTTCGTAGAGTCACAGGCTATGAGGGATGGTGGTAAGACAAAAATCACCACAGGGCAAAATTAACCCTAAAATTCTTCAGGCATGCATCGTGTTATTAGCCAGCATGTCATGCTATTCAGTTGCCTCTTGCTGTCTCATACACCACCCCTAAAATGGTGGCTTAGAATAACAACTGCTTATTTGGTTCATGATTTTAGGGGTCAGTATTTTAGGCTGTGCTTAGGTGGGTCTTGTGGCTGGGCTTATTCGTGTGTCTGTGGTCAGCTGCCAGGCCTGTTGCGGACTGGCTGGAGGAGGAGGGTCTGTCCTGGGATTGCTTGGCTCAACTCCACGTGGTCTCTCATCCTCCTGGGAGCTCACCTGGGCTTGTTCTCATGGCAGAGGCAGAGCAGAAGCATGCAAGCTTCTTGGAACACCTAGGCGCACCATCCCTAATGTGACACGGTGTTGCCTGGAGTTGAGGAGTGGAGAAAAAGTCTCCAGATCTTGATGGGAGGAGTAGCAAAGTGCCCTTGCAGAGGCCACGGAAACAGAGAGGATTGAAGAAGTGAGGCTGTTTTTCCAATCTGCTCACGGTACTTCTCAGTACCTCCAACTCTGCCAGTTTTTCTTTTGGTTTTGAATTTTGTCTTATTTCCTTGTTTAATCAACAGATGCGATGAGAAGCTTGTATTTTTGGCACATGTTGTACCAAAAATGCTGGAAACACTGGAATGGTGTTTAGCAGTAGCTGTGAGGGTGATGTGGGGCTGAGGCTGCTTAAGGGAACCAGGACTTCAAGCCCCCTCCTTTCACTTGGGCATTATGAGTTGACAGCCAGGAGCATTACCATGTGATGGAGATTGTTCTTTTTGTGTGCAGCCTATGAGGTTGAATTCAAGTGAATTAAATTTGCATGTTAAGGGACTCTGCTGTATAAACCTTTGGAAATTTCTGAGAAATCTTAGATAGAACAGCATGGCTTGGCTCAAATAAGTAAGGAACCTCTTCAGAGGAGTTTCATGTAAAAATGTCTTCCCTGTTTCTCAAATGTGATAATTTAAGTCAGGCCATTTCTTTATAGTGTTATCTAAGGCTATAATTCATTCACTCAACAAATATTTATTGAACACCTACTATGTGCCAGGTAGTATACAGGGCCCTGGGCCATCCTGGGTCAGTGATTGATATTATGCAGCCATTCAGTGTAATGGTTCAGAAAGAGTCTCATGCCTTGAAAAAAATCTATTAATAACTCATTCTACAACTTGGATATACTAAAAAAAAAATTCCTTTACTCTTCCGTAGCTGATCAGATCTTCTCTAAGATCAGTGGGAGTGGAAGAAAAAACATGCATTGATTGATTCCATTAGGGTTTTACTTTGGGCCAGGCACATTTACAGTTCATTTGAGTATCACATGATGCCATGGGGGAGGTGTCAATGCTTTTCCATTTTACAAACAAGAAAACTGAGTCCCAGGGAGGCCGTGTAGCTCATCTGAATCACAGGACTTGGAAATGCGTGGTGGGATTTGGGTCGTCCTCCAGAGCCCGCTCTCTTCTAAACACTCTGCGGAGCAAATGAAATAAACACCCAGTCTCCTTATGTCCCCATCTGTCGTATCCTTTTACCCATCCTCCACCCCCAGCATGAAGAACTTGAAGGGTGGGGGATCCACCCTGGAGCCCTCATTATAGAGCATCTCTTCCCACTAGTTGTCCCTGCCCTGGCACCCTGTGAGCTCCATGACAGACTCTGTTCATGTCATGGGATGACCATGGTGGCTCAGGACAGTGCAGCCCTGGGAGCCCCCACTGCCTGACCATGCCTCACACCAGGTCACACATGGACAGCCTGTGAAGATGACATTTTGTAGAGTCCATCAACGAGAAGTTGGGGGACAGCCGTGGTGTTACCCCCACTTATACCTGCTCCTCCCTAGTTGAAGCCTGACCCTCCCACTTGCCTTCCTCCTCCGCACCCATCCGCTTCTCACTACAGTCCAGCAAAGGGCAGAGCTTCCTTTCACATCCTGGATTTGTTTCCTGAGCCTACATTAACAAATGACCACACACTGAGGGGTTCACAGCAACAGAATGGATTCTCTCACAGTGCACGAGACCAGCCGTCTGAAATCAAGGCGTCCACAGGGCCACTCTCCCTCTAAAGTTCTGGGGGCGGGGGAGGTGTGGGGCAGGGGGTCTTTCCTGGCCTCGTTCAGTTCCTGGTGGCTCCAGGCATGCCCTGGCTTGTGGCTGGATTGTGCCCCATCTCTGCCTCTGTCCTCGTGCAGGTCTTCACATGGCCTACTCCCTGGGTCCCTGCATCCTCTCCTCTTCTTATAAGGACACCATCAGTCGCTGGATTTAGGACCCCCACTAAATCCAGTGTGATACCATTTTGAGATCCTTAATGATATCTGCAAAGACCCTATTTCCAAATAAGGTCCCATTCGCAGGTAGTAGGGGCAGGACTTGGATGCTGGTTTGGAGAATGCAATTCAACCCACCTTACTTCCCTTACATAAAGCTGCCCTCACCTATCAGGCAGCTAGGCCCATATCTTTGCTGTGCCACTGTTAGAGGGACATCTTCTCTACAGGAGAGTTCTGGGCACAGGTCCTCCCTCCTTGGAGCATGAAACATTAAACAAAGAGCAAAGGTAATTTTGAAAAACTCTCCAGTCTCATAAACAATATCTGGCTCTCTAGATGATTATTTTATTTTATTTTATTTTATTTTATTTTATTTAATTTTATTTTATTTTGAGACAGAATGTCACTCTCACCCAGGCTGGAGTGCAGTGGTGTGATCCTGGCTCACTGTAGCCTCAACCTCCTTGGCTCAAGTGGTCTTCCCACGTCAGCCTCCTGAGTAGCTGGGACCATAGGCATGTACTACCATGCCCGCCTAATTATTTATTTTTTGTAGAGACGGGGGTCTTACTATGTTGCCCAGGCCGGTCTCAAACTCCCGGGCTCAAGCAAAGATGATCATCTTACCAGAAATCTTTTTTATTTTTTTATTTTTATTTTTTATTTTACTTTAAAAGTTCTGGGATACATGTGCAGAATGTGCAGGTTTGTTACATAGGTATACATGTGCCATGGTGGTTTGCTGCACCTATCAACTTGTCATCTAGGTTTTAAGCCCTGTGTACATTAGATATTTGTCTTAATGGTCTCCCTCCCCTTCCCCCCGACAACCCCCCAACAGGTCCTGGTGTGTGATGTTCCCCTCCCTGTGTCCATGTGTTCTCATCGTTCAGCTCCCACTTATGAGTGAGAATATGCAGTGTGGTTTTCTGTTCCTGTGTTAGTTTGCTGAGAATGATGGCTTTCAGCTTCATCCATGTCCCTGAAAAGGACAGGAACTCATTCTTTTTTATGGCTGCATATTATTCCATGGTGTATATGTGCCACATTTTCTTTATCCAGTCTATCACTGCTGGGCATTTGGGTTCGTTCCAAGTCTTTGCTATTGTAAATAGTGCTGCAACAAACATACGTGTGAATGTATCTTTATAGTAGAATGATTTATAATCCTTTGGGTGTATACCCAGTCATGGGATTGCTGGGTCAAGTGGTATTTCTGGTTCTAGATCCTTGAGGAATTGCCACATTGTCTTCCACAATAGTCGAACTAATTTACACTCCCACCAACAGTGTAAAAACATTCCTATTTCTCCACAGCCTTGCCAGCATCTGTTGTTCCCTGACTTTTTAATAATTGTCATTCTAACTAGCATGAGATGGTATCTCATTGTGGTTTTGATTTGCATTTCTCTAATGACAAGTGATGAAGATCTTTTTTTCACATGTTTGTTGGCCACATAAATGTTTTCTTTTGAGAAGTATCTGTTCATAACCTCTGCCCACTTTTCGATTGGGTTATTTGTTTTTCTCTTGTAAATTTGTCTAAGTTCCTTGCAGATTCCAGATATTAGAACTTTGTCAGATGGGTAGCTTACAAAAATTTTCTCCCGTTCTGTAGGTTGCCTGTTCACTCTGATGATAGTTTCTGTTGTTGTGCAGAAGCTCTTTAGTTTGATTAGATCCCATTTGTCAATTTTGGCTTTTGTTGCAATTGCTTTTGGTGTTTTAGTCATAAAGTCTTTGCCCATGCCTTTGTCCTGAATGGTATTGCCTAGGTTTTCTTCTAGGGTTTTTATGGTTTTGGGTTTTACATTTAAGTCTTTAATCCATCTTAATTTTTGTATAATGTGTAAGGAAGGGGTCCAGTTTCTGTTTTCTGCATATGGCTAGCCAGTTTTTCCAGCACCATTTATTAAATAGGGAGTCCTTTCCCCATTACTTGTTTTTATCAGGTTTGTCAAAGATCAGATGGTTGTAGATGTGTGGTGTTAATTCTGAGGTCTCTGTTCTGGTCCATTGATTTATATATCTGTTTTGGTACCAGTACCATGCTGTTTTGATTACTGTAGCCTTGTAATATAGTTTGAAGTCAGGTGGCATGATGCCTCCAGCTTTGTTCTTTTTGCTTAGAATTGTCTTGGCTATACAGGCTTTTTTTTTGGTTCTGCATGAAATTTAAAGTAGTGTTTTTCTAATTCTGTGAAGAAAGTGACTGGTAGCTTGATGGGAATAGCATTGAATCTATAATTTACTTTGGGCAGTATGGCCATCTTCATGATATTGATTCTTCCTTTCCAATGAGCATGGAATGTTTTTCCATTTGTTTGTGTCCTCTATTTCCTTGAGCAGTGGTTTGTAGTTCTGCTCGAAGAGGTCCTTTACACCAATCTTATTCTGCATGCCAGCCCAGGCTTCCCTGTTCTCTCTGTCTTTCTTCACTGGAAGGAATATACTTCTCAACTCCTTGACGTTGGGTGAATCCCTCCATCTCTCAGCGCCTTATTCCTCTTGTTAGAATAATAACAGCACCTCCCTGTTGCGTGGATTAGATGGCCTAGGGCATGTATAGACCTTGGGCCTGTGGCCTGGACATGGTGTCATATAAAGGTCAGCTCCCTGTGCTCTGAACCTGCAAAGCTTAGGCAGAAGATGTCTTAGGCAGATCAAGGTAATGCTGATAGGCTTGGGAAAAAGAAAAAGAGAAAATTATCTGAATAATTTTCAGCAGATTTTTCCCATTTTGCATTGTGCTGTGATCAGTGCTTGTAGGTAGCATCTGTTTAATCCTCGTTTTCCCCATTTTACAAATGAAACTCCTGAGGTTAAGGAACTTGATGAGCCTCACAGGGAGGGGGAAGGTGGCAAAACCAGAACTCAAACCCAGGTTTTTTTCTTCTTCCACCAAGAAGACAGGGAACGGGGACGGCTGAGTGCAGCTGGCAGGCCCTCCCTCCTGCCAAAGCCAACCTGACATCAAGCTTCTCCCTCCACACATCTGCAACCGATTGACCATCTACAGGGAAACCACGTAATTTGTGTATGAAAATTAGGCAATTGCTGGAGACACTCTTCTCCTCCAACTTGCCTAAGCTTTCTGCATACTGTGTGTATGTTTGTAAACTCTCTTCTGGCCTGCTTCTTTATCGTAATTGTTTAGGCAAAACATATTTTGTCACTAAACAGAATGAATTTGGGTGAAGTCGTAGTGGGAACTAACACGTATTTGGCCCTGACAGGAAGTGGGCAGCCTTCCCTGCTTTTAGGGAGGTATTGTTTCTAACCAGCTACTCTCACCCTTGGAGACCCTTCCCGACCCTTCCAGAATCTGACAAAAGTTAGGGTTGCTCTTGCTCTCTGGGAACATTCACCTGCACATATAAGGTAAGCTGTAATTTCACTTTGGGTCCTGGCTGGCCTAGATGCACATTCAAGTGGGTGGGCAATTGAGAGGGGTTTAGATGCGGGGCCATTTGCAAAGTGTGGGCCTGGTTCTGGGATGTTGGGGCACCTGAGGGCTGGTAGCAGTGGGTGAGTGTTACCTACCCCAGGCATGAGAGGCCAGCCTGGGAACCGTGCTTGGACCTAGAGAGGACCATCTAGCAAAAGTCTGTCCCTGAGTAGAGGGACAAAGGCCACCTTGGAGCCAGGCCTGACCTTCCTCTCCTTCCCCTGACTTGCCAGCACCTCCCTTTGGGCAAACCTTGCTGGGCGCCAGTGGACTAGGGAACATGTTGCTACAGCTTTGCAGGTACGGGGTCTATGCCAAGGGTGTATCAGGTGAAGATTGTAAGTTAGGGAGGTGCTTCTCAAAGTAGAGGACCGTAGCACTCAGGTGTGCGAGAGCATACATAGTGGCCTACAGATACATCTTTTAAAAAATTTAATAGGTATTTATGTTAATGGTTCATAGCGAAAAATGATCTTCTCTTTTTGATGATGATTTATTTAGTATCCCCACCCCCCACTTTTATGCCCAATTATTACAAGTATTTATTTCTTTTGGCTCCCTTGTTCCTGCAATAGGCAAAAAATGACATCATGGTTTATACCTTGCATTTCTCGGCTGGTGAGGATAAATATATTTTCACATTTCTTTTTAAATACTGTTTTGATTTAAAACAATTTCGAATAGACAATTTTTAAGAGTAGTTTTAGGTTTGTAGAAAAATGAGGAGAAAGTACAGAGATTTCCCATCCGCCACTTTCAGCCTGTGCCCCCACTGTTTTCCCTGTTATGAGCATCTTGCATGAGGGTGATGCATTGGTTGCAATTGGTGAACCCATTGATAGACACCGAAGTCCAGAGTCTACACTAGGGTTCTCTCTTGGTGTTGCACATTCCATGAGTTTTGACAAATGTAGAGTGGCAAGCATCTGGTGTTACAGGATCAGAACAGTCCCTTTCACTCCACCCACCTCTTCATCCCCTCCTCCCCCAACCCCTGGCAACCCCTGATCTTTTCACTGTCTCCATAGTTTTGCCTTTTCCAGAAGGTCATACAGTTGGGACCACACAATGCAAAGTCTTTTCAGATTGGCTTCTTTCACTTAGGAGCATGCATTTCAGGTTCCTCTGTGTCTTTCTGTGGTTTGCTAGATTATTTCTTTTTATCGATGAATAATATTCCATTGTCGGGATGTGTGTTTACTGATGTTTGTTTACTGAAGGACATCTTGCTTTTTGCAATTACAAATACAATTGCTGATGCTGACATCAGTGTGCAGGTTTTCGTGTGGACGTCAGTTTTCAGCTCACTGGGCAATGATATAGTTCCCCTTCCTCCCTTTTTTTTTTTTTACTTTTTGAAAATTGTGATAAAATTTACATAAAATATAACACTTTCACCATTGTGAAGCATACAGTTCAGTAGCCTGAAGTACATTCACATTGCATGCATTCCTTTTAAAGCAATGGCGTTCCAGCCACGAGGCTCTCTACAGGTAGGGTGGGACGGAGTAACAGTGCAAGTGGGCCCCATATGCAGCGGAGTGGGTGACGGTGGTTCAGGATGAATGGACGTCTGGGAAAATTGTAACTACACCAGCCGTCTTAGCACCCAAGTTCTGTCTGCCAAATGTGTCCAATATGCTTCTCCATGGCCTTCTCTTTTGGGGCCCTAAATGTAAATTCTAGAAACCTACTTATGGCATTTTCATGTTCTCTCTTGGCCCAGGCTCATTTATGGGTTGCTTTTGCAAAGGAGGGCTTGGGAAATTGTCACTTCTTCTCTTCAAGTTTCTCCCACCTCTTTGCTCCCCCTCTCCTCCAAAAAGCTGCACATTTGCGCCGAAAGATATGACTGTTTGTAGGGGGGAATTGGGAGGAGGTGGGGAGCTGCACACGTGGCAGATGAGGGATGTGCCAAGTTCCCTGCATGCGGGAGTCTGGGGATGGCGACAGGGTGAGGACTTGGCATTCAGTCCAGGTGATCAAGGGGCTGTCCCAGACCCTTCCCTCACTCATACAAAGAGGTAAGCCTTCTAGCGAGCTGCCTTCCCAGTCCTGGCTTCCAGCTTCCCCATCAGTCCAGTGGGGACAATAGGACCTGCCATCTCCTTGATTCAGAGTGAGCAAAATTATCTGCAGCCTTTTGAGGTTTTCCTGAGAAAAGCGTCATCTCCCTGGAGGAAGGTGTTAGTCAGCTGTCATCTTGCCAGCAGGGATCAGCTGTTACTCAAAGGCGTCAATTTCGCTGTGCTCACAGAACAGGCTGCAGAGAGCACAAAACGATCATCGTGGCAGGTGTGTCAGAAGCGTGGCGCTCTTTCCTGGCATTTCTGTTTTGAAGCCTCAAGTCTCCTACCCTATGAGAGTCAGTTCTGGGCTCCTTTTCTTCCTCCCCCTACCCCCAGGTTGGGCTAACGTTTGTGGGGGGCATGTGATGCTCAGCCCTCAGATCCCCAGGCAGGCCCCCACTGAGACATCCCTCAGGTGACAACCCCCTCAATTTGGCCCCATTTCCCCAGCCACTTCAGGGCCTTCCTGGGTGCTCTGGAATTCGTCCTGCGGCCAGAGCTCTGCGTGTGCCTTGTCCTCCTGTCTGGATGCGCGCTCTGGGCTGTTGATGCTCTGTGTCCTGGCACCCCTCTTTCCAGACTGCTCTGGGGCATGGAGCAGGAATCGCCACGGAGGCAGGAGCTGGACGCACTCACTCCTCCCTTCCTCCATTCCATGACCTCCCCACCCATGACCCTTATAACCAGGGAATCAGGACAACAGGCTTGTACTCATCCAGTTTCCTCAGGGTTTAGGGCTTTTGGAATTAAAACACCTTTACTGAGTTTCTGCCACAAGAACAGACAGAAGCTCTGCCCACCTATTCCCCGACTCAGCATTTCAGAGCCAACTGCAGGCAGTGCTTCTGTGTCCGATGGCTCCCTACGGCCAGAGTCTGCCCCGTGCATTCATGCACGCACCTGGAAATGCCAGGACATGGCTGCTGCCAGAGGCAGCCCTGATGCAGGCAGCTCACTTGCCCCTGGGGTGCATGTTCTACACGATCTCCTGGTGTCCTCCATGGGATTAAGCTCCAGTCACCCACAGTGGGGACTTGCTGGACATTTTGTAGCCTCCTTCACCCCCAGCCTTCCCATTTCCTTACAAGTGTTTCCTGGGATCACCTCCCAAATAAAATACTTGGAATGGAATCCTTTTCTCAGGAACCCACCCTGAGACAGCATCTCTTGCTAGAGGCGATGCATGGAGACTGCTGAGCTGACGGATGGGGGAAGAGACAAGGGTAGGAGGAAGACAGGGTGGGGGAGGAACCGGTAGTTAATAGTTCAAAATATTATGGCGTATCATTGAAAAGTGAAATAAATGGAGCGCTTATTCTGTGCTGGGCACAGCACTTGGTGTTTTCACATAACTTATTTCATCTGATCCTCCTGGTGGCTCTGCCCCAATGCCATTGTTCTTAGAGACGAGGAAACAGTCTTAGGGCCACCCACTAGCAAGACGGTTAAGCAGGGACAAGAATTCAGGCCTACTGGTCTCCTAGGAAGGTTCCTGAAATTCTCAACTGGTAGAAAGATTGCAGCGTCTTGAGGTAAGCCTTTATCTTCCATTACTATTAGCTCTTACCCATTCTAGCAGCCACCTATTAATCTCAAAAGATTCCTGCCTTTACATCTTTCCTTAAAAAATTAGAACGTCTCAGATTGTTTTGAAGCCAGGGGCTCTTGCGGATGATGTGGTGTGGTGAGATTCATAATGAGACCAGAGGTTTAGGAGAGGGACAGAGAGTGGGTGCAATGGTCTGCTGGGTCCTCCCTTCTGCTCAGTGGTGTGCTGGTACATGTTGAGACTGACTTTCAGGATGAAAAAAAAAAAAGGACTGACTTGTAGCATTTGCAGATTTTTGTGGTGTCAGTGCTTCCACTGTGGCCAGTTCAAGCTGTGAACATGATGCTACTGACGCTGAGGTTGGGAAAAGCCAGAGGTGTGACGTTCCACACTTCCAGGGAGCGTTCCCACCACACCAGCACATTCCACATAAATGGCCCCAAGATCCCTGAGAATGGAAGATGCCATAGAATCCTTAGCAGGTGGTGAGCTCTGAGTATGTAGGAGCTGGTATGAACTGGATGTTTCTTCCCCCCAGCTCCAAATCTACATGTAAAATCCTCACTCCCCATGTGATGGTATTAGGAGGTGGGGCCTTTGGGAGGTGGTCAGGTCCTGACACGGAGTCCTCATGAGTGGAACAAGTGCCGTATAAAGGGGACCCCAGAGAGCTCTACTGGCCTTTCCATGATGTAAGGGGGCAGCAAGAAGATGGCCATCTAGGAACCAGGATGCAGGCCCTTGCCAGGCACTGAACCTGTCTTCGACTTGGACTTGATCTTGGACTTCCTGTCTCCAGAGCTGTGTGAAATAAATATTTGTCATTTAAGCCACCCAATCTATGGCATTTTTGTTATAGCAGCCCAAAGTACTTTTAAAAAATTGAGTACCTTTGTTCAATGAAGACAATACTTTAAAAAAAAATTGAGACAGTACCTGTTTACAATTGAGGTAAAATTCATATAACATTAAATTCACCATTTTAACTATTTGAAAGTGTGCAATTCTATGGCATTTAGTACATTCATAGTTTTACGAACTATCACCTCTGTCTGGTTCCAGAACATTTTCATCACCCCAAAAGGAAATGTCGTACCCAGTTAAAGCCTCATTTCCCATTCTCCCCCTCCTCTGGCAACCACTGTAATTTGTTTTCTGTTTCCATGAGTTTGTCTATTCCAGGTTCTTCAGACAAATGCAAAGAAGAAATGCTTCTTTATATGAAGAATTACATATTCTTCATATAAAACACGTGATCTTTTGTGTCGGGTGTCTTTCATGTAGCATGACGTTTTCAAGGTGCATCCATGTTTTAGCATGTGCGAGCACTGCGTTGCTTTCTATGGCTGATTATGATTCTACGGTACTGTATATTGCCGTTTGTGCACTCATCAGCTGACGGACATTTCTGTCATTTCTCTCTTTTGGCTATTTTGAATAAAGCTACTATGAACATGCATGTACAAGTTTTTGTTTGAATACCTGTTTTCAATTCTTTGAGATATATGCCTAGGAGTAGAGTTGCTGGATCATATGGTGACACAGTTTAACTTTCTGAAACTACTCCATTGTTTTCAAAGTGGCTGCATCATTTTACATCCCCACCAGTCGTGTTTATGGGTTCTAAATTCTCCACATCCTCACCAATACTTGTTATTTTATTGCTTATTAGTTTATTATTATTTACTATAGCCATGGTTGGAGTCCTATCTCATTGTAGTTTTGATTTACATTTCCCTAATGGCTGATGGTATGAAGCATCTTTTTATATGCTTTTTGGGCATTTGGAGAAAAAAAATCTATTCAAGTTCTCTGTTCATTTTTAAATTGAGTTGTTCCAAAAATTAGCTGGGTGTGGTGGTGCATGCCTATAGCCCCAGCTATTCAGGCGGCTGAGGCATGAGAATCACTTGAACATGGGAGGCGGAGGTTGCAGTGAGCTGAGATAGCGCCACTGCATTCCAGCCTGGGTGACAGAGCGAGACTCCATCTCAAAAAAAAAAAAAAAAAAAAAATTAATTAATTAATTAATTGGATTGTCTTTTGTTGTTGCATTGTAAGAGTTTTTTATATATTCTGGGTATATCATGCATATGATTTGCAAATATTTTCTCCCATTCTGTGGATTGTTTTTTCACTTTCTTGAAAGTGTCCTTTGATGAACCACAGTTTTAGATTTTGAAGTCAAATTTATTTTTCTTTTACTGCATGTGCTTTGGGTGTCGTATTTTAAAATCCATTGCGGCCAGATATGGTGACTCACGCCTGTAACCCCAGCGCTTTTGGAGACTGAGGCAGGTGGATCACTTGAGGTCAGGAGTTCGAGACCAGCCTGGTCAACCCGGTGAAACCCGGTCTGTACTAAAAATAAAAAAACTAGCTGGGTGTGGTGGCACACACCTGTAATCCCACCTACTCGGGAGGCTGAGGCAGGAGAATAGCTTGAATCCGGGAGGCAGAGGTTGCAGTGAGCCGAGATTGTGCCACTGCACTCCAGCCTGGGCAACAGAGTAGGTCTCCATCTCAAAAAAAAAAAAAAAAAAAAAAAAAAAAAAAAAAAAAAAAAAAAGAAAGAAAAGAAAAGAAAGGAAGAAAAGAAAAAAAAAATCCATTGCTAAATCCAAAAAAGTCATGAAGTTTTAATCCTTTGTCTTCTAAGAGTTTTATGATTTTAGCGCTTACATTTAGGTCTGTAATCAATGTTGAATTATCCAGTTGTCATTTATTTGTTTTTAACATTATTTAATTGTAAGTTTATATAACGTATCTTTTCATTATGGCTGTGTTTCACAACTGGCTGGCACAATTTTTGAAAATTTAACAATCAGCTCTCTTGAGTCAGTGTGAGTGGTATGAGCCAGCTCAATGTGCCACTACTTCTATGTTTTTTATTATTTTTAAATTTTTATTTATATATTTTTTGAGACAGAGTTTCACTCTGTCACCCAGGCTGGAGTGCAGTGGTACGATCTTAGCTCACTGCAACCTCCACCTCCCGGATTCAAGCAATTCTCCTGCCTCAGCCTCCGTGAATAGCTGGGATTACAGGCTCCTGCCACCATGCCCTGCTAATTTTTGTATTTTTAGTAGAGATGGGGTTTCACCGTGTTGGCCAGGCTGGTCTTGAACTCCTGACCTCAGGTGATCCGCCTGTCTCAGCCTCCCAAAGTGCTGGGATTACAGGCGTGAGCCACCATATCCAGTCATGCTACTACTCCTACCACATCCTGCTTAGAACACCTTGCTGCTAATGGCTGGAATGTGGTTTTCTTGGGGAACGGAGCTGGGGATGGGTGAAGTGTGCTTATGGAGTTCCTTGGTGATGGGTATCTGTGGAAAAAGGATCTGGGGACCCCTGATTCTCTGGTCCTGGGCCTGTCCAGAATTTCCTTCTTGCATCTGGCTTTTCCTTTGTGATGTGAACAGCATAGCTGGACCTCTCTTGCTCCCTCCCCTGGCATTTGCCAGGCTACTCCTCCTGGCTTAGAGGGAACCAGTTTTGTCCTAACTCAATGTGGAGGGGCTTTGGAAGCCCCACGTTTGAGCAGAGATCTAAGTCTTGTCTTGAGGCTGAGGAAGTGCTCCTTTTCTTGGTAGTGTCACCAGATCAAATACAGGATGCCCAGCTACATTTGAATTTCAGATAAGCAGCACTCAGTGTTTCAGTATAAGCATGGCACATGTGAGATTTGGGACACACTTATACCAAAAGTAATTCTCATGCAATATTTGGGACATACTCCCACTAAAGAGCTATGCATTGTTTATCAAATTTAACTGGGAGTCTTGGATTTTTGTTTGCTAAATCTGGCAAGCCTTTCCTTAGGTCAATTTTTTTTCTTACTGCAACAGAGACTCAGAACCTCAGAGTGGGAAGGCCCTGATTCCCTGTCTATTTTGCAGATCTGGAAACAGTCCCAGAGAAGAAAAGGGATTTGTGCAAATGCATGGAATCACTGTGAACTTCAAGGACCTTGACAAGCTGCGTGACTTTTTCATGAAGTCAGCACATGTTCTGAGTCTCTGCATGTGGCACTGTGCTGGTGCCAGGGAATGATGGTGGCAAACCTGCCATGGACCTGTGTAGATGGCATGTTAAATAAGAGGCAGGATTCAGACAGATCTGGGTCCAAATCCCGCTTTGCCACGTGTCAGCTTGCGTGACAAGTTCCTTCTGCTCTCAGAGCCTCAGCTTTCCCTTTTGGATGAGAGTACATTCGTTGGGGGATTGTCAGGCTTCTGTTGGGTGGTGAAGTGCTTGGTGCGGGGTAGGGAGGATTTACTGCATGAGGAGAGAGGAGAGGTGCCCATGGTAAAGTTTGGTTGTTGTCTGCAGGTTCTCCAGCATCCTGGGCCGTCCAGATGATGTGGAATGGAGATTCCAGAACCCACCTGCCCTGCCCCTCCTCCGAGGGACCAGCCAGCTCCCACTCCTGGCCCTCCAGGGGGCCCAGGTGGCCAGGCCTCACCCCACCTGACCCTGGGCCCCGTCCTTCTGCCGCCAGAGCAGGGCCTGGCCCCCACTGTGTTCCTGAAGGCCCTGCCCATCCCACTGTACCACACGGTGCCTCCTGGGGGCCTCCAGCCACGTGCCCCGCTAGTGACGGGCAGCCTGGATGGAGGCAACGTGCCCTTCATACTTAGTCCTGTGCTGCAGCCTGAAGGGCCTGGCCCCACCCAGGTGGGGAAGCCGGCGGCCCCTACGCTGACAGTGAACATCGTGGGCACTCTGCCTGTCCTGTCGCCAGGCCTGGGCCCCACGCTGGGCAGCCCAGGCAAGGTGCGGAATGCTGGCAAGTACCTGTGTCCACACTGTGGTCGCGACTGCCTGAAGCCCAGTGTTCTGGAGAAGCACATCCGATCCCACACGGGCGAGAGGCCCTTCCCGTGCGCCACCTGTGGAATCGCCTTTAAGACCCAGAGCAATCTCTACAAGCACAGGCGGACGCAGACACACCTCAACAACTCCCGGCTGTCCTCAGAGTCCGAGGGAGGTGGGGGCGGCCTGCTGGAGGAAGGAGACAAGGCCGGAGAGCCTCCCAGAACAGACCGCAGGGGTGAGAGCCGGAGCCAGGAGATGCACGAAGGGGCCTCGGAGAGACCCCTTTCTCCAGGTGCCCACGTGCCCCTAGTTGCCAAGAACCTGGATATCAAGACCGAAGCTGCTCCCTGTCCAGGGTCCGCATTTGCCGACAGAGAGGCTCCTTGGGACTCTGCCCCCACAGCGTCACCTGGGCTCCCCGCGGCCAGCACACAGCCCTGGCGCAAGTTGCCGGAGCAGAAGTCCCCGACCGTCGGGAAGCCGTGCGCCCTGCAGCGGCAGCAGGCGACAGCAGCTGAGAAGCCCTGGGATGCCAAGGCCCCCGAGGGCCGGCTGCGGAAGTGTGAGAGCACCGACTCGGGGTACCTGTCACGCTCCGACAGCGCAGAGCAGCCGCCCGCGCCCTGCAGCCCCCTGCACAGCCTCTCAGAGCACAGCGCCGAGTCCGAGGGGGAGGGCGGCCCGGGCCAGGGACCAGGGGGCGCGGGGGCCGAGTCCGGGGCGCGAGGAGCCGGCCTGGAGCTGGAGAAGAAGCGGCTGGAGGAGCGCATCGCCCGGCTCATCTCCCACAACCAGGCGGTGGTGGACGATGCCCAGCTGGACAACGTGCGGCCCCGGAAGACCGGGCTGTCCAAACAGGGCAGCATCGACCTGCCCACGCCCTATACCTACAAGGACTCCTTCCACTTTGACATCCGCGCTCTGGAGCCGGGCCGTAGGAGGGCCCTGGGCCCCGCGCGCTCCACCTGGACGCCCCCAGACACGTCTCGGCCCCTGTTCTTCCACTCCGTCCCCACTCAGCTCTCCACCACCGTGGAATGTGTCCCCGTCACCAGGAGCAACTCACTGCCCTTCGTCGAGGGCTCCAGGACATGGCTGGAGCCCCGGGACCCCTGGCCCAGGACGCAGAAGCCTCTGAGCCCAAGGCCCGGCCCAGCCCGCCTTGGCTGCCGCTCGGGACTGAGCTCGACTGACGTTCCTGGTGGGCATCCCCGGGCCCTGGTCAGACAGGCCGCGGTGGAGGACCTGCCAGGCATCCCCACTGGCGATGCCCCGGTGCCCACAGAGGACACAGATGCAAAGAGAATTGCTGCGCGGGAGGCCGTGCCCGGCAAGGGCAGAGCAGGTGGCAGGAAGTGCGGCCAGAGGAGGCTGAAGATGTTCTCTCAGGAGAAGTGGCAGGTGTACGGGGATGAGACATTCAAAAGGATCTACCAGAAAATGAAAGCTAGTCCCCATGGAGGCAAGAAAACCAGAGAGGTGGGAATGGGCAGTGGGACAGAACTGGGCCTTCCTCTGCAGAAAGAGGCAGCAGGGAGCTCAGGCACAGTCCCCACCCAAGACAGGAGGACCCCTGTCCATGAGGACACATCCACAGGGGCAACGCCAGAGCCTTGGGGAAATTCACCAGCCCCGGAGGCCTCCTTGGTGACTGAGCCCACTAAGCATGCGGAGACGGTGGCCAGGACAGGAGACAGGAATCGACCCAGGGTGGAAGAGGCTGTGTCATCCCCTGCACTGGGCGGCAGAGACAGTCCCTGTTCAGGCAGTCGGAGCCCCCTGGTCTCTCCAAATGGGAGGCTGGAACTGGGGTGGCAGCTGCCCCCAGCATCTGGCCCCCTCAAAGGGGGTGACCTAGAGGCCCCCGGGCCAGTTTTGCCAGACCCCAAGCTGGAAGGAGGCGCCCGAGGTGTGGGGGATGTTCAGGAGACCTGCCCGTGGGTCCAGACTGTCCTGAGATGGCCCAGCAGTGGCTCTGGGGAGGACAAGCTCCCCTCGGAGAGGAAGAAGCTGAAAGTGGAGGACCTGCACAGCTGGGAGCAGCCAGAGCCTGTGGGCGCAGAGACCCCGGGTAGCCCCGTGCAGGCTGCCTCTTTGTCATCCCAGAAGCAGGCTGCCAATACTGGGGAGGTGCCAGGGGGCTCGAAGGAGAGTGCCAGGCAGGGGGGCGAGCTTCTGGAGTCCTCTGGAGCCTCCTTGGCTGCTGATTCTGTTGCCCTGAAGAGGGTGGGGCCAAGGGACAAGGCTCCCCCACTGCATCCTGTAGTCCCAGCCCCTGGGGAGCACCCCCCACTGGCCACCCCACCTCAGGCTCCCAGAGTCCTCTCTGCCCTGGCAGACAATGCCTTTTTCCCGAAGTACCTCCTCAGGTTACCTCAGGCAGAGACCCCCTCACCACTGCCCATTCCCCGGGGACCCAGGCACAGCCAGGACTCTCTCTGTAGCAGTGGGTGGCCTGAGGAACGGGCATCATTTGTTGAGTCAGGACTGGGGACCCCTCTTTCTCCCAGCCCAGCCTCAGGCCCCTCCCCAGGTGAGGTGGACAGCATCCTGGAGGACCTCAGCTCTTCCAGGCCACGGGATGGGAGAAAAGGGGCACAGTTGAGGGGGGACAAGGGGGACAGGATGGCCACTAGCAGGCCAGCAGCCAGAGAGTCGCCTATCTCAGCACCAAGGGCTCCCAGGGAGGCCACCTCCTCCCCGCCCACTCCAATGTGTGAGGCACACTTAGTTCAGGGCATGGAGGGTGACAGCTACCGTATCCATCACCTCTGCATGGGCAGCACTTTGGCAAGGGCCAGGCCCTCTGGGGATGTCCCAAATCCTTGGGTACCCAACTGGGAGCTGGGGGAGCCTCCTGAGAATGCCCCAGAAGATCCTTCTTCAGGGCCCCTGGTGGGCCCCGACCCGTGTTCCCGCCTCCAGCCTGGCTCCTTCCTCACTGCCCTCACTCGGCCTCAGGGTGTGTCCCCAGGCTGGCCAGAGCTGGCCCTGTCTTCCCACTCAGGGACGTCCCGGAGCCACAACCCCCACAGCCCCCACAATGCCTTTCCCTCACTGAAGGCTGAGCCGCGGCTCACGTGGTGTTGCCTGAGCCGCAGTGTCCCTCTGCCCACCGAGCAGAAGGCAAGGGCGGCGTCTGTATACTTGGCGGTGCACTTTCCTGGTAGCAGCCTCCGAGATGAGGGTCCCAATGGCCCTCCTGGGAGCAATGAAGGATGGACCTGGACAAGCCCTGGAGAGGGAGGGCTGGCGCAGATGTCCAAGGTAAAGCTGGGTTTTGCCCCAGGGCCCGGGGTTGAGAGAGTGTATCGTGATCCCGCAGGACCTCTCGTGTGGGAGGGAAGTCTGAAGCCATGCCATGTAACATCTGCTGTTCACTGCTCACTTGTTCCTGAGGGAGGCTGGGGATACCACATAGAGGGCAGGAAGGAATAAAGGCCCAAATGCAAACCTTAACAGAGTTGTGGAAAACATAAATTCCAAAGGAAAGAATTACTATACTTGAGACATTAGGTGAGATAGTCTTCATAACCAAATGTAAAATTTAACTGAGCTTCCTGGTAACAGAAGCAAAAAGTAAAATGAAACATTCCATCAGAGAGGTGAGCTCTCTGGATCATTCTAAGATTATAAACCAGAGACTCCCAATCATTGAGAGAGTCATTATACTGGGGATTCTGGAGAAGGAATTACTGTTGATTGGATTCAGACCTCCCTCTCAGGTTCCTGGGAGCAGAGAGAAAAGGGGGAAGGTGGTGGATGCTCACAGCTGTTCTCACTTGGTGATGAACGGATAATGCCAAGCTCCGCCTTGAGCGGGAGTTCACACACCTGGTTGTGATGACTGAGGGCTTAGTCCTGCTCTGGGGTGGCTTGGGCCACGGCCACTGAGGAAGGTGCTGGAGGCTCAGCTGTAATTTAACCCTTGTGGACAGTGACAAAGGCCTGGAGACCAAAGCTTTCCCTAGGTGGAACCCAAAGTTGTGGGGAGTGTTGTTTTCATCTTGAGAGTAGTGGGTTAATCAGGAGGGCCCCAGAGGTGCAGGGGCTCCTGGGGAGGTGGATTTAGGGGAGAGTAAAGGGGCTGGTCACTGTGTTTCTTTGGCCTCCAGTTAACACCGATGGCATAGGCTTTCCTCTGCGGATCGAGCCCAGGCAGGGTTTCAGAAGGTTCTGTCCAGGAACACTCTGCCGTTGCCTGGTTGAACTTTGCAGGGGCTCAGGCCATTTAGTGATGCAGTATCTCCGCTTTGATTTCTATAGACAGGCATCCTGTCTGCACAGTGAGAACCCTTTGGAGTTTTCCTCATCATGAGGACTTTGAGTAACGTGATGCCAACATGCTTGGTGTTTTCAGTTCTCCTACCCAACAGTCCCAGGGGTGATGTCCCAGCACCAGGTGTCTGAGCCAGAATGGAAGAAAGGCCTGCCTCGGAGGGCAAAGATGTCTCGTGGGAACAGCAAGCAGAGAAAACTGAGGATCAACCCTAAAAGGTAGGGTGAGTGGCCACCTCTGTCATTTCCACAAAACCCCAAGAAGAATTTACTATGGGATTTGAAAGGTATCTGTGTGCTCCAGAGAAAGAGTTCCTGTTTCCTAGGGTTTAGAGTTTCATGATTAAAGGACTGAATTTGTTTCCCCGTTAGTCCCCCACCCTTACAACTCACCGCCTGTGTATTTTTCGATGGCACCTTTCTAAGGCCAGGAATCCAGCAAATCTTTGAAATAACTGGGTGGAAAACACATCCATTCAACTTAAGTCCGGAAGAGAGAGCCTGTTAATTATTTACAGCTTTTATTACTTTTTTAATTATGCAAGCAATGAAAGTCTTTTGCAGAAAAATTAGACAATACAGAAGAACAAAGAGAAGACAATAAAACATCCTAGTAATCTCCCCACGCAGAGATAATCACCATGAGCATTCAGGAGTGTGCCCTTCCAGGCTTTTCTTTGCGGTATGCATATGCAAGTATCCACACCCAACGAACAGGAGGCCATGAGGATTTTCCTGCCACTCTTTCATTATGTCTTTCTTGGATTGTCTTTCTCCTTTGCTCAAAACCCTTCAGGCTGCCCATTGCATACAAGCTAAAAAGCAAATTCTCTAACCCCTGTCCTCTTTCTGCCGTCATTTTCCCCGGGATCTCCTTCTCTCCTGCTCGCCCTCCACCCTCTCACCCCATTCTCTAATCCACATTCTAATCCCAGATCCCTGATGCATTTCTTTTTTTTATTTTTTATTTTTTGAGACGGAGTCTCGCTCTGTCGCCCAGGCTGGAGTGCAGTGGCCGGATCTCAGCTCACTGCAAGCTCCGCCTCCCAGGTTTACGCTATTCTCCTGCCTCAGCCTCCTGAGTAGCTGGGACTACAGGCACCCACCACCTCGCCTGGCTAGTTTTTTGTATTTTTTAGTAGAGACGGGGTTTCACCAGATTAGCCAGGATGGTCTCAATCTCCTGACCTCGTGATCCACCCGTCTTGGCCTCCCAAAGTGCTGGGATTACAGGCTTGAGCCACTGCACCCGGCCCCCCTGATGCATTTATACTCCACACCTCAATTGTCAACATTCTCCCCCTAGATTGTCAGTCCTTTTTTCCCCTTTCTGTTTCTTTTTTGAAACTGAGTTTCACTCTGTCGCCCAGGCTGGAGTGCAGTGGCACAATCTCGGCTCACTGTAACCTCTGCCTCAGGGGTTCAAGCGATTTGCCTGCTCAGTCTCCTGAGTAGCTGGAGTTACAGGCATGGGCCACCATGCCTAGCTATTTTTTTTTTTTTTTTTGGTGTTTTTAGTAGAGACAGGGTTTTGCCATGTTGCCCAGGCTGGTCTCGAACTCCTGGCCTCAAGCAATCCTCTTGCCTTGGCCTCCCAAAGTGCTGGGATTACAGGCGTGAGCCAGTGCACCCAGCCTGTCAGTAATTTCTCCAAAACCTGGACATGCTTCAAGGGGCAATCCAAATTCCTAACTCTCCCCTGTAGCTGCTCAGACCCTCAGTGGCTGGAGATGACCTCTTCTCTTCTGGCTCCCCCTCCCGCCTCTAGCAATGGTCTGCCGGGACCATGTGTTCAGAGCTAACATTATGGGGCACTTGCTGTGTGCCAGGCTTTCACTAATTGCTTTCTGGTGTGCGTCGTTTCAGGCGATCCCACAAGGTACTGCCCACGATGTGGATGGTATTATTATCCTATTTTTCTCATGAAGAAATGGAGACACAGAGAGCTTAGATAACCTCCCCAAGGACCCAGATTTGAACCAGCCAGTCTCCTTCCATAGCTTGTGTGCCAACAAGTGGCTTGTCTTGGTGCACCCCAGCCTGTCCTGGGCATGCTCGTGGCCTGGCATTTTCTAGATTTTTCTTGCAGTGCCTGAGATTCTGCATTTCTGACACAGCCAGGTGATGGTGCTGGCGTGGCTCCGAGAGCAGGCTTGGAGGAGTGGGGCTTTCCTATCTAGCGTCCCTCCTTACTCATGGATCACTCAGGGTCCTGAGACAGAAGCCTCACTCAAGGTAGTCTGAACAAAAGAAGGTCTGCCTGCCTGTGTAATGGGGCCTCCAAGCCTCATCATCAGCCCTAGCCCAAACTTGGTACTGTGGGAAGGACAGTCTTCCAAAGGAAAATTTAAGTCCACTCTTGGAGGAAAGGGGAATGCATGCCATCCAGGTGGAGGAGCTGCATGCGGGGCTCTGGGAACCAAGGGACATTGGCTCGTGGTTGTTGGTCCTCCCCAGTATCTCACCAGTTAGGAGGAAGCACTCAACTACATCTGACTGACAGCTGACGAGCCTGAAGCCTCCAGACATCATTGGAAAGATGTGGGGAGAGGGGAGAGGATGGGTTGCCTCATTAACAGCTCCCACTTTCCCAAGACTTCAGCTTGACTAATTTGAAAATATTTACCATGTACCTGCTGTGCGCCTGGTGCCCACACCTGGAGGTGGCCGAGAAAACTTTCTTAATCCAGGCTGAGGGTCCCAGACTAGAGCCCAGGAGGTGAGGAGATATCACTCCAGGACACCTTGCAAACCCACTAGCAGCTCTTGGGCCAAACACAGTGCATGTAAGACCCTTGTTAGGCCAGTGCTCTAAAACTTTTGGCACTTAGCAGCCACATAATTAGATGTAAAGATTTCTCATAAAAATCTGGATTTCTAACTTTTCTTGAAATATGGGAAGCTTTAAAGACGCTGGGCCTGCCTCCTTACATGGCACCAGCCAGCTGGAGATGAGCAGTGGCCACCCCTTGTGGGTAAGAGCTGTGCTCTCCTCTGCGCTCTGTAGCTCACCTCTCCTTAATGTCTTACCCTCGGCCAGCCTCTCTCAGTTATGCTATCTGCCTGGCCCCCATAGTATTTGAGTTTGCAAATTTTGGCCTTGTGGGACTAGACAGCCTCTCCACTCAACAAATCACAACAAGAGCCCATGGATGGGCACAGGATGGGGCAGGGGCATTACAGAACAGGGAGGAGTCTGAACAAGGACTTGGAGCTCTAACCAAGAGCTCCTGACTGGGTCAAATGAGAAGGAAGCTGTTGAGCTTTTTATATCCACAAACATGTATTGGTTGATCGTGATTTGTTTATCATTGATCCTTTTGTTGGCTCATGACTGTCTTTTGAGTTAATTCCAGCTTCAAGGCCTTTGCACCTGCTAGTCCCTCTACCTCCACCTGCACATTCCTCCTCTTGCTCCTCACATGGCTGGCTCCCCTGTCTCAGAAAAAGAATCAGCACCATGAGGGCATGGAGATCTAGGCATGGCCATCTTTGAGGGGAGGTATTACTCTGCCCACCACACTGTTTATCCAACCACCCACACACATATGTTTGTAGATATTTATCCATCCATCTGCCTACCCACCCACCCATCCACTTACATATCTATCTCTCTATCTCTCTATCTTCTGTCTATCTATCATCTAACCCTTGTGTTCTCTCCTCAAGAAGGAAGCCTAGTACTTGATTCATTTTCCCACTTTCATTTCAGTTGTTTTAATGTTCTACAGAAAATGAAATACTGTAGCAGAGGTTGCTCTGTAGTCCTTAGCTCACAGAGAATTATCAAGTTCTCTTCTAAGTAAAATATTACCTTAAATATTATATAACAATACATAGAAAAGAAAAATTTTAAAGATGATTATGTTGTTTTATGTATTTGGCACAAATCGTATCAATCTGTGTTTTCATACTTTGCAAATCACCAATAATATATAATATTGTTTGGTGTCTTTAAAGTACATATAAAAGTATCATAGTTATTTATCATTCTTCAGCTTGATTTTTAAGGTCAACATTGTGTTTCTGAAGATCTCATCATGTCAGGACATACTGATTAAATTTATTCATTCTGATTGCTACAGAGTGTCTCATCCATGAGTGAGAGTTTGCCCTTCATTCATATGCTTCCTAATATTTGTTGTTATCGAATTTTTTAAGTGATGAATATAATTTATGGGATTCTATATATATATCCTAGATTCGTATGTATTATTTGCCTGTTATATATACTGCAAATATGTTTCCAAGCCTATTACTTGTCTTTTTAAGCCCATTTATTTATATGTACCCACATAATTGCCCATCTCTTGTCTTTTCATTTGTTTCTGCATGTCAGATCTTCCTTCTGAGATTATTTTCTTCTACCTAAATCATATTCTTTAGAATTTCCTTTATTAGAGAAGAAAATTCTCTTAGTTTTTATTACTCTGTAAATATATTTATTTCATCATTGATGTTGAAAACTATGTCTGCTGGGTACACAATTCCAGGTTGACAGTTATTTTCTCAGCACATCAAAGCTATCATTGCACTATCCGTCAGCTTCCATTTTGTGATAAAGAAGCCAGTTCTTAGGCTACTCATCTGTCTTTTGAAAGTCTTTTATCTCAAGCTAACTTTAAGATCTTCTTTTGTCCTTCGGTGTTCCATAGTTTTACTTTGATATATATAGATGTATGTTGCTTTTTATTTGCTCCATTAGGAATCCACAGGGCTATTTTGATTTGTGGATTGGTGTCTCTCTATAAAAAATTCTTAGCCATCATTCTTCAGATATTGCCTCTGTCCTGTTCCCTCTCCTTCCTTTCTGAAATACTGATATAGTATATATTAGGCCTTTTCTATCTTTCATGTCTCTTGATACTTTTAATAACCTTGTTTCTCTGTGCTATAATCTGGATACTTTGTTCAAATCTGTCTTTAAAATTTTACCAGTTTTTTAATCTACTGAGTTATTTTTTGTAAAACTTTATTAAAGTATAATTAAATTTTAATAAATTGCACATATTTAAAACATACAATTAAATAAATTTTGACATATGTATATACCTGTGAAACAATATAACCAGGATCATGAGCATATCTGTCAAGCCCAAAAGTTTCCTCCGGTCCTTTTGTAATTCCTCCTTTCTGCCTATCCTGAAGTCCTTCCGTCCCCAGGTAACCACTAATGTGCTTTCTGTCACATAGGGATAGTTTGCTTTTTCTAGAATTTTGTAGAAATAGAATCATACAATATATGCTCTCTCTCTCTCTCTTTTTTTTTTTTGCCTGGCTTTATTCAGTTAGCATTACTATTTTGCAGTTCATCCATGTTGTGTTTATCAATAACACATTCCTTTTTATTGCTAACTAGTATGCAATTGAGTGAGTATGTCACAATTTGTATATAAGTGCACCTGTTGATAGACATTTGATTTGTTTCAGTTTGGGGCTATTGCAAATAAAATGACTACAAATATTCGTCTGCAAGCCTTTGGATGGACATATGCTTTAAATTATCTTGGGAAAATATCTAGAGGTGAAAAGCCTGGATCATATGGTAGATGTACTATTAACTTTTTAAGAAGCTGCCAAATTGTTTTCCAAAGTGGTTGTATCATTTTATATCTCCACTAACAGTGTATGAGAGTTCCATTTCTCTACATTATTGCCAACACTTGGTATGGTAATTCTTTTTAGTTTTAGTCATTTGAATAGTTGTGCAGTGGTATCTCTTTATAGTTTGAATTTGCATTTCCCTAACAAGTGATGATATCCAGCGTCTTTTTTTATGTGCTTATTTAGTGTTTGTATATTGTCTTTGGCCAAGTGTCTCTTCAAATCTTTTGCGCATCAAAAATGGGTTGTTTTCTTATTGAGTTTTGAGAATTTTTTTTAATATATTCTGATTATAAGTTCCTTATCAGAAATGTGATTTGTAAATATTTTCTTTCAGTCTGTGGCTTATCTTTCTTTTCTTTTAGTAGCAACTTTTAAAAAGGAACTGTCTTTCACTTTGATGAAATTTAATGTACCTTTTTTGTTGATTATGTTTTTAGTGTCATAGCTTAGAAAAGTGTGCCTTAACAGAGCTTCAAAGCTTTTCTTCTAATTTTTTCTCTAAAGTTTTATACCTTTAAGTTTTATATTTAGGTTTATAATACATTTCCACTTAATGTTTACATATGGTGTGATGTATCGATCAAAGTTCTTATTTTGCATGTGGATATCTTATCTGGTTGTTCCAGCATCATTTGTTGATCTATTTGTCTATTTCAATGCAAATACCACACCGACTTGATTACGCCTCTTGGCTCTAAGACCTACTGTACAGCTAAGGTATGCCAAAGAGTGTGTGGTATTTGCATCAAAATGGATACATAGATCAATGGAGCAAAATAGAGAATACAGAAATAGACCATGCTGTGGTCAATTGATTTTTCATACAGGCTCAAAGGAAATTCAGTGAAAAAAGTATAGTCTTTTCAATAAATGGTTCCAGACCTGGAAAATTTCTTCATCAATAAGTTGAGGTGTCATCAGGCTTACCTCATCTGTTTCTCTTCTTTCATGGATCACTGCCCTTATTGCTTAATGTCCAATGCCCTGAACACTATTGTTTTGTATCTTTATTCAGTTTTTTACTTGGGATGGTAAAGTTGGTTACTTTTGCTAAGTCTTGGTCAGAAGTCCCCGGCCTATTGCAGTGCCTCTTAGTTGATCTCCCCTACTTTTATTGGTCTGCTAAATTTTAAATTTAATTGTTTATGTGAATTATATTTTATTTCCAAAAAGTTTTATTTAATTATTTTTCTAATTTGCTTGATCATTTTTATAGTCTCTTGCCCTTGACTCTGATTTTCAACCTTTTTATTTTATTTTTTAAAAAACACATCTAATGTTTTGCATCTGTCAATGACAACATATGAAGTCTTGGCACATCTGACTCTGTTTTATATATTTGCTGTCACATATGTTAACTTATTTCTTTGTTTGTGTTAAAATTTTTGACTGTTAGTTGATATTTTTGGAACTTTGAGATGTGGGTTGAAGGTGGATTCCTCCAATAAATATTTGTTTTGCTTCCCCTGGGTGCCTGGGGGTGCTCGTTTGTTTGTTGTTCTGTTCCCTGGGCAGGTGGTGGGGGTACTGAGTATTTAATTCTAATTCACCCACATATTGAGAGTATGCCTTTCAGAGGTCTCAGCTTTATGCAGGAAGGGATGTTGGGTCTTCCACTTGCCTCTCACTGAAGGACATTCTGGGCTTTGAGTCCTGTACCCTCAACTGCACCACAGCATGAAAACAGGAAGGTCATCCTCACCTGGTTTGGCAGATTCCTGGAATTGAAAGCAGTCTCACTTTTCCGGGGTGCAGCTGTCACTTGGTTTTCGCCTTTGAACTATTTCTTACCTTTTAATCAGAACATAAATAAATGTAAATATAAGCTTAAAAAATTTTTACATTTTACGCTGCATTTTCAATTATTTTCAGTATAAGGATAAGTTTGGTGGTAATCAGTCAGAGTATTGAGTCCACTGTGCTGTTGGAAATGGAGTTCTTATTTTTTAACCTTGATAATCATGGTTTTTTCATTAAGAATTTGTAAATTTTGATGTAGTCAAATGGGGCTGTCTTTTCCTTTATGGTTATTACTTTTTGGTATATCTAAGAAATCTTTCTTTACTCTCAATTTGCTACTTTCAAAAATATGCAGATATGTTTTCATATTTTCTTCTTATATGAATTCATATATATAGAAATATTTATTTTTATTTTTGTTTATGAAGACAACTATGGACCATGGGTTAAATATGGTTTTTAACTTACTTTAACCATGAGCAGCACATTATTTATACATATATATATTTGATCAACAGGGTCTCAGTATGTTGCCCAGGCTGCAGGGCTGTGGCTATTCACAGGTGTGATCATAGCACACCACAGTCTCACACTCCTGGCCTCGGTGGTCTTCCTGCCTCAGCTTCTGGAGTAGCTGGGAGTACAGGCACGCACCACCATGCCTGGCTTGGTTTGTCTATTTATAAAAGCTTATCCATATAAAAACAGAAGAAGAATATGTGGCACAGATTGTCTGTGGCATACAAAGCCTAAAATATTTATTAGCTGGACCTTTGCATAAAAATCAAGCAGACCCCTCCATTAATGCACTTTTGGCCACTTACATGTTAAATTTTAACTTCTTGTTTATACTTGAAGTTTTTTTCAGGGCCTTTCATTCTGCTTTCATTCATCTCTACGTTTTTTGCCAACTACAAATACCACACTGTAATGAAAATTGTTGTTTTCATTAACAAAACTACATGAGTTAAAGGAGAGAGATTAGAAAATGCAGGATCCACTTTCAGAGTGGAAATGGAAAAACGCAGAAAATTCATACTCAGAAGACTAATTGCCCTGACATTAAACTAGAGGCATAGAGATCTGGAGCACTCACAAAATACCTCCCCGCCTTGCCCAAAGCAAGTGCAGGACCATGGAATTGGATTTTATTGATTAATTTGTAGCTGTGTACCGTGCTGTATGAAGCATAAAACACTCAGAGACTTGTTCCTAGGAAGCTTCCAACAAATGGAACAATGAATTCTGAAGCCCCAAGTGAATGGAAATGAGCAAGGAGAAGATTGCAGGTTGTATGGGAGAAGGGCACCCTGTAAAACCCTAAAATATACATTAGTCATTGAAGGGGAGAGTGGAGAAGAAAAAATCCTGGGTTTTGAGAATGCAATTCTATTAGTAGCTAGTGCTTTTCCTTATGGAGCGCATGTTTATCCCTCTAAGCCATGTGTCTATTCACTTTAGTCATCACACAATTTACTTATTCAATGAGATAGCACTCTCAGTAATGAGAACACAATCTCTGCAGTGAGGTAAAGACAAAGACCTACAGATGTGGTCCTGAGTCCACGTGACCTCTGCTGCATGTGGCCCCCACCACACGTGGCTGAGACTCTTTGTCATGTTGGCCACAGCCCCAGAGCTTTGACAGCAGTCCCAGGTCCTGCTTAGCAGGATACAGAGGCTCTGCCATCCACACCTCCACTGCACTTCTCTTTGCTTTGTTCTTCTCTGTGGGGTCAAGAGAGGAAAGTGAGGGAAATAGCATGTCATATTTCATAGTTTCGCCCCAGAAAGGAATGTGTGTGTCGTGGGCTGTGTACACCTGCAAGACCCACTCCTTGGGTCTACTGTCCCTCCCTGAGAGAGACTGATGAAGGCATCAGCAGGGTGAGGAGCATGTCACCCTCACAGCCGGGTGTGGAGGTGCAGCCTGGCGAAAGTGTCCTGGATGGGGCCCCAACAGCACCAGCCACACCTTGAGGGGCCTTGCATGGCTGGTGATGGAGATGAGCTTGCAAAACCTTCCTAAGCCAGGATGCTGCTTCTCCAGGAGGGGCTGCACACAGAACATTCTGGGAGAACCAGGAAAGAGAGAAACCTACCCTGCCCATGACTAAACTAAACAGTCCTTTGAAGACATTGCCAAGGTCCACTTGGGCTCTTCTCGAAGACAAAAAGGTTGAAATTCCACCTTGATGAAGTGTGAATTCAGAGGCTGGGCCTTTCCTAGCTCTCTCCTCATTATTTTGCTTGAGTAGAAAGACCCCAGTTTCCTAATTTTCTAAAAGTAAAACCTCCCTGCCGTTCAAACTGTGCTGTTCTTAACACCTGCAAGTGTGTGGCAGCCACCCATGACTCGTGCAAAGGTGACCCAGCAGCAGGTAGAAGAATTCTCTCCATGTGCCACCCCTTCCTTCCTCCTTTTGTCTCTGCACTTTGAAATCTCTCTCCACCCAGGCCCTGCAGGATTTGGTTCAGGGGTTTGTCGGTCCCCACCCTGGCTCAGATAGCTCTTTCAGGAACCTGTGGTCTTGACAACTGCATCAAAGAACAAACCAGCCACCACCGCCCCCCAAACCCTACAACCGCCCCCCGGGAATGACAGCTCCTGGCCCAGGCAGGGGAGGCAATCATGCCCAGGTGAGGGGAGCTTCTCCCAAACACAGAGGCCAGAAAAGATGAACAAAATGTCACTTTCTCATTGTTGCTGCCAGGAAAAACCAGTGCCCAAGAGGATACTGCATTCTGCAGATCTTATTTAAAATTCTGTGAGCAGCCCTGGTGATTACGGGACTGCGGCTGGATGTTGGCAGTGGCTCAGATAAATGAGAAAGGAAAATAGCCGGTTCTGAGGAGCACTGTGGAGTAGAAATATTGAGGCTCATAAAGGGAAGGGATTACTTGTGGCTTGACCAGGCAGCTAGAGGCAGTGCAAAGATCTTCTAAAAGAGCTTAAGGCATATTACAGGCCTGGCTTTTCATCTCATTCTTGCTCCTATATAATGGGGGTGCTAGACTAGGTTGATGGCCTGTTTGTGGTTGCACATTCCTGTTAGTAAAATAATTTATAGCCTGCACTCTATTAAATGTGTATTTGTTCATTTACAAATTATACATATATTCTACTCTATGACATGAAACGATAGAAATAAGAAAGGACATGAAACAATAGACATAAGAAAGACTAGATGAAAATAAATGTAATTAGAAGCTCTAGTATTTTTCTTTCTCTACCGTCATCTTGCCTTCCCTCTGAGATGTGAATACTTTGTTTTGAAGATAAATAAATCAGATGGTTCAGTAGGGCTCCTCCAGATGGAAGGTCTACAAAGAATGCTATCCAATACGGTGGTCACTAGCCACATGTGGCTATTTGAATTCATTAAAGTGAAATACAATTTAAAACTCAGTTTCTCCGACACGCTAACTACATTTCAAATGCACAATAGCTACATGGGCCTAATGGCTACTGTATTTGTCAATACAAATTACAGAACATTTCCGTCATTGAAGAATAATCTGTTGGACAGTCTGTGAACCAAGTAGTCAAGACCACATAGCTTAAAACCTAATTGCAGCAACTATCCTTGACTAAGCCCTTGCTATGAGTAAGCATCCTGGGAAGCATTTTGTGCTTCCTCATTTAGCTCCTACAGCAACCTCTGAAGCTAGGCGCATTGTCCTGGAGAGGTGGGGGATGAGGTATGGAGGGATCGGGAGTTGCTCAGAGCTGACCAGCTAGTTAGAGGTTGAGCCCCATGTTCTCCTGGGCACCCCGCAGGGACTTTCCAGATTTTTCCAGGCATGTGCTCTCCAGGCTGGTTACTACAAGCGTGCTTCTCTCTTCTACAGGTACAAAAGGAATTTCTTGCAGAGCTGTGTTCAGCTGAGAGCCAGTAGACTTCGCACACCAACCTGGGTGCGAAGAAGAAGCCGCCACCCTCCCCAACTCGAGGGAGTGAAGCCATGCAGGACCCCTGGACAGACCTCTTCAGAAATAGCAGGTAATGCTCTCTTTGGAGGTGCATCCGGACTGGGCACTCGAAGGCACCCGCCCAAGGCATAGACACTGGGGATTCGGGATGGGCAGGAGTCAGCCCCAAGTGCCACACGGGTCAGGCCCAAAAGGGAGAGTAACAGAGGCGTGACGTCTATGAGACAATCAAAGTGACCCTAAAGTGTGGGGAGGGCATGCAGTAGAAGATGGAGAATTCAATGTTGAGAAGTCACCAACATCCTTGAGTACTGGCCACCTGTGCCAAGCTCGGAACCAGGTGCAACTTCCCTCTGGGACCCAGGAGAATGTGAATCACAGCTCTTGGTGGCTCTACTTTCACCATCTCTGAAAAGAAAGCTTGTTTAGTTCTCTCTGCAGGGCCATTGTAAAGCTAAAGTGGGTCTGTGGATGGGCTTGAGAGCCCATGTGAAGTAGAAGGATGAGTAGTTCTGTGAAGCTGCAGGGTACATTGCTTACATGTGAAGCGGTAAGAGGCACACTCTTCACCATGCTCGGAAATAAATAAAGGGCGAACTAAGTGGGGCTGCTTCCTGGAAAAAATGGCTATTTTAAGCTGCAATCACTGGGCAACCGGGGCAAATGGCTCAACGTCTCTGGACCTCAATTTCCTCTCCCTTTCTCCCCTCTCCCCAGCATTAAGGAGCTCAGCCGTAGCCTTGCTTGATTGATTGGGAAAAATGAATACCCTGTGGGAAAGGCTGCAGGGTCCCATCTGGCCAGCAGTGCCTGAATTACCATCCTTCTGTGGTTCATTGTTGTCTGTTTGGCTCAAGGGCTAACCCTGGGCTCTTTCTCATGCTTGAGGTCTTTGCCCTAGGGGATCCTTTGCTGGGGCAACTCCGCCTCCACCTTTGTGTAGCTCCAGTGCCCCCTACAGACAGATGGCACTTGAGTGCTCTCCCCACACCTCTGCTCCCCAACCCCCAAAGCTCTCCAGGGTAGGCAAGGACAAGGACTAGTCTTGCTTCCCGGAGAGAATTTAAATCCAGGCAGGAATTCATCTTACAGTTGGGGCCAGTTGTTGAAGAGGAAAGGTTGTTTTTGTTAAGGAAGGTCAAGGGTCAAGCCCCATGTGGGAGAGGCTGGGATGCAGGGGGGTGGGTAGGTGGAAATTCCATCAGGGAACTGGCTCTGAGCTCTCTTCCTCATCTGTGGCTCTCATCCACACCTCCATCTCCCTCCTCTATATCCAGCGGAATTGCCCATTGCGCTGTGCTTGATACTGCCACGCCCCATGGAAGGCATCTAAGGGCTAAATGCTGGTCTGTACCACCAGGACAAGAGGGTGTTCTCCCCCATGCAAAGGCCAGGGGACCGTGCAACTCTCTGCTTTATCATTGGGCCTTCTTGTGACAGCCACAGGGGCCATTGATGTCACCTTTGTACTCTCCAGGTGCCCTGTGGATGCCCCTCTTCTCTCCTTAAGAGTTTTCCAATGTATAACCCACAGCTGGGATCCAGGTCCAGCCCAACCCCCTCTGAAGTGCCAACTCAGGGCACCTGGGAACTGTGCACAGAATTGTGTGTGTGTGGTTGACTTCCAGAGGTGTGGGAACTCCAAGTGCGAAGTGAGCCCCCAGGGGTCATGGTACTTGCTGGTTGACTCCTCATTCCCTGTTCCCATGGACTCTTCCCTCACTTTTGCCCCCATCAGCTCCAGTTCCCGAGTTTTCCTTTATGGAGTAGAGCTTGGATGGAACCCCTGCTGAGATGCTGGCAGACAGCTGGTAACCCCTCTACCTAGGAGGTTCTGATGGTCATTGGTGGAATCCAACAGAATCAGCCAGAGCTCTGCCAGTTGCCCCCATGGAGGAGCTTACCGCCAGCTCTCTTCCCAGCACCTTAAGGACAGCCAAATGGAGCTGCTCCTGGAACTCCCCGTCAGCCTCCCTACTTAGCTCCCCAGGCATTGGACTAGGCACTGTGACAGGGAGGGGAACAAAGGTGACCCCTGCTCTCGATAAATGTGGTACAGGACAAAGACAGACAGACTGACCCACTGACCACCCCTTAGCTCAAATGCCACTGGGAATGACATTGGCAGATCAGTTTGCTTCCCGGGACATCTCCTGTCTGTCTGTCTAGGATGTCGATGGTCTGTCAGTGTGAGATTCAAGGTGCAGCAACGCCTTGCAGACTCCAGCACAGATGGCCAAGTATTATCATACGCTCAGCATTATAAACACAGGTGCATGACAGTTAGCACATGCTGAGTGCCCATGAGTGTGCACGTGGGTAATGAGTGTTTTCTTGTTGTTCAGCAGAGGACGAGGTCATCTTATTAGTGTTGGGCGGGGGTGGGGGGGGGGACAAAAAGAGGAGGCTCTTTCTGGAAAGATGGGGGTTCTTTTGGAAATCTGGATGTAGGGAGAACAGACAGAGGCTTTCTGGACTGGGGATTGAGTGGATAAAGGCTCAGGGTCAGGAAGAGGGAACATGGGAAGGTCAGATAGAGTGTAGGTGGGCTGGGCACATGCTGGGCCCCCCGAAGACGTGGGACCGCCATTGATGACAGTGTCTCCAGTTGGGTGTCACCTGTATCAGTTTCCTAAGGTAGTTGTAAGAAATCGCCACAAACGTGGTGACTTTGAACAATAAAACTGGATTCTCTCCCAGTTTTGGAGGCCAGGAGGCTCATGCTCCCTCTGGACTTTCTAGGGGATGATCCTTCCTGGCTTCTTTTGGCTTCTGGGGCCTCCAGCTATTTCCTTGGTTTGTGGCCTGATCTACATCTTGTGGCCTCTGCCTACATCTTCATGTGGACTTCTCTCTGTGTCACTGTGGGTCATATCTTCTTCTGCCTTTCTCTTATAAGGACACTTGGCATTGGATTTAGGGCCCTCACTAAACATGGGCTTATCTCATTTCGAGACCCTTAATTTGATTACTGCTTCTGAGACCCTTTTCTAACTCAGGTCATAACCATCCACAGGTTCCATGGACTAGGACCTGAGGGCCATTATTCAACCATCCTTACAGGTTTTATCCTATCTCTGAACCAACAGAAGTGACCTTAAAATGTGTTTGTAAACAAAAAAGGCAGGGACACACATGGACACTCAGTGCACAAGAATGCACATAATCTGGGCTCTTATTGTTTGTAAACCATTTTTGCAGGAAAGTTCTATTGTAAACCTAATACAATTCAAACAGAATTGCCCCAGCCACTGCCAGCAGGACATGCTCCACACTTGGGGGAACAGTTGTCCAAGTGACCACGGGTAGCCTCCATGCTGATAGCTATGGGGCCCACTGGCTTCCCTTCAGGAAAAATGTCCAGTGGCCGGTGGGATGGGGCTCAGCAGGGCTGCCATGTATGTGGATGGTGTTTGTTGGAGCTGAAATCCGGCTGTGGCCTGACTTGTCCGGCTCACGCGCTGGCCCTGAGCATGAGGCTGTGTCAGCTGCAGCAGGGACACCTGCTCCTCTCTCCCCCTCCACAGGGGACACAGTTCCCAACATGCTCCATGGAAGCGGGCGCCCCTGCCTCATCTGCAGCTTACCCTGCATACTCATGGTGACCCTGGGGGCCTCGGTGTGAGCAGAGAGCCCAGAATGAAAAGCCCTTTCACCCCTTCTTCCCTTCAGTGTCAGGGAAGGGTCCTGCACACTCACCCCATGGACTAATGGAGGAGTCCCAGAGATCCTGAGCTCCCTCCATGCGGGGGAAATCCCACTTCCATGCACATCCTGTTTCAACATCAGCATTGCATTGCTTTCTTCACACTTATATCCCAAGAGCAAACTAGGGGCGCCAATGAATGGTGAATAAAACCAAATCCAAGGAAAAAAAAATTCAGAAACAAAACCTGAATATAGATCTAAGAAACAAGTGACTTTCCATAGCTCAGATTCCTGCTGGGAACACAGCTGTACCACCCCATCCCCTTACATAGGTAAGAAGGCCCCAGGAATAGCCTGGAATGGTGACAAATGTCTATGCTTTCATGTTTGTTATTTGAGCATCAAGTTGAACCAGGGGCCTACGGCCCTGGCTCCCATTTTCAGAGGCCCTCCTCTCCAGCAATTAGGAAGGATGTAGAGGATGTCCACTGCAGGGCAGCTGTGAGCTGCAGGACATGGTAGAAGCCCCAGCCCAGAGAATATCAATCACCAACTGCTCCTTATTGAAGTGTCAGAGAGGGGACCGGGAAGGCTAGTAGGGCAAACCAGCAAGCTGGGGTTGACAGATCATGATGGACACCATGGAGTCGGAGGGTGGAAGAATGCTTTAAAATAAATACCACTGGAAATCAAAGGGGCACAGGGGTTTTATTACCAGCCCTAGCCAATACCAATATTTCACAGTGGAGTGACAGGCACTCTGAGGGCACTGGGTATTTGAAGACAAAGCACTGTCACTTCAAAGGAACCCAGAGCTGAGCCTGGCGGTCCACTGCTTACAAACAACTTTCTCCAGTCTCCTTTGACCTGGCACGTCCCGGATGGAGAGATCAGAGCTGGGTCCTCGGTGAGGGAGCTGACCTTGCCTCTGTGTGTGTGTGTGTGTGTGTGTGTGTGTGTGTGTGTGTGTGTGTGTGTGTGCTCGTGAGTGTTCCTGTGTTTTTTTCTTTCTGAGGAGAGATGACCTGTTTTCCATGGCGGTACAGTGATGGGGTAATCTGTTTTGGGTGACCCAAGGGGCTGTAACTTGGGGAAACTTGGTAGAATCCAACAAAGAAATTGAGAAGGATCTTTGTGTGTTGGAGGGGCAGGGCGCGGGGTCGGGGGTGTGGGATTTCTCAATTTAAAGGTAGAGAAAAACCTTAGATCCTAATCCTTATAGGCCAACTAGAATCAGTAAAACATTCAGAAATAAGAGGTCGTGAATGCTTTTGTCCAGGGCCTGAAATAAGATGTGATAACTGATAATTTTGTCTTCTTTATTTTTTGGAGACACTTCCTGTCAATAACTTAAGAGGATGATGCAGAGAGGATTTTTAAAAAAAAATATTTAAAAAAAAGATGTTTAATTTTCCTCTCTCCTAAACTATTCCAAAAGCATGGTTCTAATCATTTGAATTAACAGATGGCTTGGCAGTGAAGTCATCTGAAAGCAGAAGGCCAGAGGAGTTATGAAGGATAAAGACCTAATGTATAAGATTGGACATTGATTGGAGTCTATGAGACTCCCCGGACAACTGAGTCTTTTTTCCCTAATCCTAAATCCAGTAGTCCATTCCATCCAAGTTTCCAGCTAGTTGGTGTAGGAAACTTGAAATTTCTTTTAAAATATCAACTAAGGTGTATTTCCCAGGCACCTCAGGCTGTGTGACTAAGAATGGACAGAAGTTTTGCTATTTTAAAGAACATCCTTCCTCATCACATTCGCTTTAGGATAAGGGCTGAGGGGTGCATTTAATCTCATAGACTAGGGCTGTCTCATTGAAGAGATTGGTAAAAAAGTTCTTAGCTATCAAGTCATTGATGTGCCAGGGAAAACAGGCATCTACCTTATCATCCAGATGTTCTTTATGGAACACTCCAGTCATAAGGTTGGCTGGTTAGGTAGGAACATGGTAACCTTCCCTAATAGACTGACTGCTGGTAAATTTAGACCCCATTCACTTCTCTGTCTCCCTGCCTACCCTCACATCCATCCATGCCCTTCAGATTAATTTTTGCAATATCATGTAAATTGATCGCTAAGTGAAATTGCAAATTGTGCTCAAGATGTTGCATTTTGTGAAACTGATAGAAAAGACCATTGGCAGCCTGCTGATTCACACCCACTGGCAGAATCAGACTAGGTGACAAATGAACAAGAGAAGAGTGACAAAGATGATAACTGCAGAAGAGTGACTTGAATATCAGAGGCTTAAGAGAAGTCTTTGGAAAAATTGATAAAGCTCTATAATTTTTTTGGGAGGGGTGTATCCTTCTTGATGACCTAGCAATTAAAGTAAATGCAAGGTAAATAGTCCATTGCTCTACCCTACAATTTTATGTAAAAATGTATGTCCTCATCAATACTTGACTAAGTTTTGTTGATTTTTAACAATTAGCTCATAGTTTGCCATTATAACCTCCAAAATGGAGGTTTTATTTTTATATTTGTAGGCATATTAGCTTATTTTCACAACTTTTGGTTTGGTCGTTTTTCCAGACAAATTCTCAAAGTCCTTAATACTATTCACTGTGAAATTGTGGTATTGCGAATGAATTGTGAATGAATTAATTTTAGGTGGCCTTTCCCCTGTAGCAATGATCTCAACTAAAGAAGACCTTATTTACCAAGCTGCTAGGTCATCTCCTCCATGTGTGCATCCAGGGGCCTAGCATTGTAGCAGGTCCCCAATAAATGTTTGTTGAATGAACAATTTAACAAACATAAGTTTCTTTACCTTGAGGTTCCTGTAGCTTAGTCTCAGATGAAAGCACAAGCAAAGACCAGCCCCCAAATCTTCTTTGAGCATGAACAAGAGCGAGCATGCCACCTGGAGTCTTGGTTTCTGAGTGTGCGTTGTGTCAATAATGGAAAAACCCAGTGGGTATCCAGTGGGATGGCAGTGGAGGAACCGTAAAATTTAACTCTATGGAATCACCATTCCAACCTTAGGAGTCATTTTATGTCACCTCTGTTTTATGGATGGAAGCTCTGGGGAGGTAAAAGTAGTGATGGAGCAGCTAATGTCGTTTCCATGCCTTTTAACCTGACGTCCTCTCCCACACTAAAGTGGGGTCATGTTGTAAAGGGTGGTGAGGTTCATTTCCAAAGCTGGCCCCCAAGGCACAATCTGTATTGTCAAAATCATCTTTGAGAATCCTGCAAATCTATCATAAGGGGACGATTTATGTATACAACTCTGAACAGAAATTCTCGCGCACAATATGTTTGAGGACTGCTGAGATGAAAGAAGGAAAGAAAAAAGGCCATCCATCCATGCAGGCAGCTTTGAAGATAAACAGCAAATCCTCTCACTGGAGAGGGGTATGAGAAATTCCCAAGTATCCCTGCTTCATTGCGTGGTGTGTGCCATTTTGTTTTAGCATTAAACCTCCAAAACTGCTGTGACATCTTAATGGATTGAGTTGTTGTGGTGAGGATTAAGCAAGAGAGTGGAGTTGTGTCTTCTTGGGTCAGGGAAGGGTGAGCTTCAACAGTCAGGGTGTAGGTTAAATGCATGTGTGATGGGACTGAGTTGCCGATTCATTTCTCACCTGGAACACCTTTCTTATTCTAGCATAGGAGCTGGGGGCAGTTTTCCCCGGAGAGCTACTCCATGTCATCTTCGGTCAGCTGGTGCCACTCAGTCAAAAGCCATGCCTTCTAGCCTAAGGAGAAATTCACAGCAAATCATGTCTTGAAAATGTTCTTTCCACGGTTTTCCCAGTTAGAGTCTCGCTTAGAAAGACAAGCTTCGCATGTATGTGTGTGTGTGTGCACGTGCTCACGTGCTGCTGTGTCATTTTTCCATTAGAAAAAGCAATTGAAAATTGCACATCCATACGAAGGGCGACGCTACCTAAGCAAAAGCTGCCGAAGATTCTCTGTAGTTGTGGTTACACAATTTCTGATGAGGTCACTGCTCTGAAATGATTATTTTTCAGAATGTGGGGAGGTGGGGGGATGAAGGCAACATCATTGATTTTGTTTGTATTTCAACTGGGACGTCCTGTTCTCTGTGATCCTAATGCCCATCAACATACAGCCTTATTATCATTCTCCTAATATGATAGTTATTGACCCTTGGGCTGCAAAAAGTAGTCTCATAAATAGATTTGCCCTGTTTTTATATTTATGTGCACATCTCCTTCTAGCCGATGACATATCAGCTTTGTAAAAAATTATTATTATTGAAAACCTCTGTGCTAAAAGTTCCATTAACTGAGACCTGTTCTATTTACTTGAATGCTTGGGTACATTAAAACATTCCGTGGTATAAAGAGTGCTCTTATATATTTCCTTAGAAACACATTTTGCGGAACTGAATGGAGAACATTGATGTGGTTGAGGTTAATTATTTGGGCTTTTGCTGGGCACATTGGATGTCGTGCCGCTTCTCCTGGTACACAGACTAAAATTGGAACAGTGAAGAGGAGCTGAGTGTGGCCCTGTGCCCAGATGACACATCTGAAGTCATATTGATTGAGGGAGATGTTTTATTGAACGATAAGACTACATTGAGTTTATGGTTTTGCAATTTCCTGCAGCTGGCATGGTTTATAACAGTAAACACAGCGAGGTTCAGGGCTATATTTCCAATGGAGATTTTAGAAAACTCTCTCAATAACTAAAACCAGGAGGCGCTTTCAATTTAGGAAGGTCAGACACATTTATTCCCTTGGGCAAACCTGTGATGAGTGACTTTTATCCTCTTTTGGCAGATGGAGAAACTGAGGCTTAGAGAGTTGTCCAGTGACTTGCCCAGAGGCACCCAGAGGATTGATCTGGGGATCAGCACTGATTCCTAAATTGAAATCATCTAGGTGCCACCTTCAGAACTTTTGTTGCATCTGCATGTCACCTATGTGATTCTTATTTTTACCCCTAGGTGCACTTACAAAAAAACTTAGGTCCATTTATTTCAAAGACAAGCTGTTTATCGAGACTGAAAATGAAAATTTAATATTATGTACCATTAAGGGAACATTGCAAAAATATAAACACTACAATGCTTTTGGTATATAAGTTCCAGGCAGAATCTGTTGTGAGCTGAAGTCCGTGAGCCCTAGGAATACTCCTGCTAAAAACAGATTTGGAAGTGTTAGGGAAGCATTCAAGATGCATTAGCACCTAGTCAAGACTTTCTTCTTTCCTTAATCAGAAGATTAACAGAGAATAGAAGAGAGAACAGCTTCATCACTGTGCAATTCAGTTTTATTTAACTTTTTGCTTATGAATCACCTAAAATAACCACCAACCCCCGCACCCTTCCCTGGGCCCCACTCTTGGAGGGCCATATCCCCCTTTTTTCTGTCAGTAGGATCCTCATTGACTTACATTGTTTCATCTAGAATTTCCTCAACTTTTGTAAGGCCTTGACCTGTATGAATTTAAACCACTGAACCAATTCAGCAGAATTGGCTGCAGAGGCCATGGGCAACATTCTGCAAAGACCCTCCTGGAAGACCCTTCCCTTCTCTGCTTCATTGGGCTAGCGTGAGAGACACTCGCCAAGAGTTTCGGAGGCAGCCTGAATCCCTGCATTTCTTATTGATTGACCAATGGATTGAGATGGAGTTTCACTCTGTCGCCCAGGTTGGAGTGCAGTGGCGTGATCTCAGCTCACTGTAACCTCTGGCTCCCAGAAACTCTGCATTTCTAAGATTCTGGGACACTGATTGGGAGCCCATGGTGGGCATGCTGCCTGTGGCAGGAGGAGGTGGTACACACGTGATAGATGGCCAGTGTGCCAGGGTGCATGGGGGATGGGCGCAGGTGCAGCAGAGGCTCACAGGATGGCACGCGTGATAGAGAGATGGCCAGTGTGCCAGGGTGCATGGGGGATGGGCGCAGGCACAGTGGAGACTCACAGGACCGGGCATCACCTGCAGGGCTTCTCAGGCCTCAGTCGGGGCCTGAAATTTTTTCCTGAGAACAACAGGGAGCCACTGAAGGGTGAAGGGCAAGGTGCAGATAATCCCATTTAGGTTTTCTAAAGTTCACTGTAGACACGCAGTGGAGCAAGAATTGGGGTAAACAGAGTGGGTATGAGGTGACTGATTAGAAGACCACTGATAGGCGGAGCACCTTTGTTCTTAAAAAAAGACATGGAAAAAGTGATGCTCCACATAGGGGAGCAAAAAAGTTAATTATTAGTTTTCAATTACACATGTAATCATGAATAATCCTTAACACATTAAAATGCAATACATAAGGCTGATGTTCAGTTTCACCACTACCCCATTCTAATACCATCCTCAGGTAAAATGACAGTTTGGAGTCTGGAGTGCATCTGACAGATCTTCATATCTCTCTCTCTCTCTCTCTCTCTCTCTCTCTCTCTCTCTCTCTCTCTCTCTCTCTCTCTCTCTGTGTGTGTGTGTGTGTGTAATACAGCAGCATCACATTGCATATCTCATTGCACAACTTGCTCTTTTTACTCAAAAATGTTTTGTGGTTCCACATTATGAATACATGTAGATTTATCTCAACTTCCTGAACAGGGACAGAGTCCCTCTGGGTGGGAATACTCTTATTTATGAAGTCATTCTCCCATTAATGAAGAGTTTGGTCATCACCAGTGTTTCACGCATGATGCTCCTTGGACACACTGTTCATATCTCCTTAGCTCAGCAGGGTTTGCTCTGGGGAATAACCAAGAAGAGAAATTGCCGGGTCTTTAAGTGTTGTGTTGCACATTTTTAATAGCCATTTTCAAATTGCTTCCCAGTTTATACCCCTACCAGTAGCATATTAAATACCACTCCTTTCCTCCAGCTTATAAAACTTTTTCTTCTTTTCCCCTTGGATGAGTAATGCTACCTTCTATGCCTGTGGACGGGAGGGCCTTTCCAGCCCTCCTTGCTTCTCACTAGGGGTCTCTTATCCATTTCGTCCGTGGAAGGCTGGCATTCTCTAGTAGAAAAAAGAACATGGAGGGACGATAAGATTTTTTTTTTTTTTTTTTAAATAACAGAGAGGTGTGTTTCTCTTGACCAGACGTTATGTCCACTGGGCACAATTTGATGTTCTCACCAAATATTAATAGATTTGTTCCTCGGCAGAGGCACGATGGATCAGCCTGCTCTGGGGGGACTCTGTCACTGCACAGGACACCAAGGCCTTCCTCTGTGCCCAGCCAATTCATTAGACCCGGTTAGCAATTTGCAAAAGAGATGAGTTGATCTGCAGGCTGCTGAGGCCCAGTGTTACTCAGCTGTCTCCCAGAAAGCTCAGAGAAGCCCTGGCCTTCCGGGAGCCTGAGAGAGCAAACACTAATATGCGAGGCTTTAGGCAGAGGCTGAGCAGAGTCATCATTCCTCATTATAAACAGAAGCTGGAGAGATGAATTTCTCAGCCCCTCCTGGGTTAGGGTGGGATTTGGGGCCACAGTCCAGACTCCTGGGATAAAATGAGAAGGCTCACAAAGCTGGGGCTGCCAATATGAGAGCAGTGTTTCTTTTTTCAAGCTTTTATTATTCCCAAACAGATTCCCTGGTTATCTTATTTTGAAATGTTGCTACTGGAGGCAGAACTTTAAACTCTGCATGCCTGTGTTAGGAGGGACTCTTTGGGGTGTGAGGAAAAGAGGCTCGATTCAAATTGGCTTAGACAAACAAACAGAACCCAATTCATTATCTCACGGAACAATGAGAACTGCTTCAAGCTCAGCTGTGTCCAGAGGCTTTGTAGGTGGGTGTTCGTCTCTCTCCATCTCTGGGCAGCTCTGGTCCTGCCCAGCTGTTCCATGCTTGCGTTAGCGTGACCATTTTTTTTTTTTTAATAACTGAGTCCCCAAACTCAATCTGACTGGCCTGGTTTAGTCATGTGGCTGTCCTTGACCCCGTCACTGGGGATGTTGAATGGCCAGGTATGGGTCCTGCACCTGTCCGTGTACTGAGGGTTGAGTTGGGGCCATCTCTGCTACAACCATTAAGAGGAGGCTGAGGAGGGGAGAGCACCTGAGGTCATGAGTTTGAGACCAGCCTGGGCAACATGGTGAAACCCCCTCTCTACTAAAAATACAAAAATTAGCTCGGTGGCATGTACCTGTAGTCCCAGAGGTACTTGGGAGGATCAGGTAGGAAAATTGCTTGAACCCAGGAGGCGGAGATTGCAGTGAGCCGAGATCGCGCTACTGCAGTCCAGCCTAGGTGACAGAGTGAGACTCTGTCTCAAAATACAAAATACAAAATACAAAATAAAAGAATAAATGATAGATGGTTCCCCCTAAAGAAGGGGGGTCAGGCAGGTAATCACAGCAGATGTCCCCTCTTCCTTCATGCAGACCTGGGGAAACCATCTTACTCATGGCTTAATGCAATTAGGTATGCATTTGTGAACCACTGAATGTCTTTTGAAGCTCCATGAGAGGGGAGGAACAGAAGATGGCTTGAGCCCTCACCTCAAGGAGCTTAGGAACCAGTTGGTGGAGCAAAACACCTTTGTGAGACAGATGAGAGTCACGCGGCCTGAGGGTCCCAGGCAATCACTGGGGCCTGTTCTGTGCCAGGCAATGTGTGGGAGCAGGAAGACAGGCAGACAAGAACAAGACATGGCCCTTGTCCTTAGGGAGAGCCCAGTGTGGCAAGGGGAGCCGGCAGAGACTGGTAAACAAGTCATTACAAATGCAGTGCGGTGAGCTTGCTGATATGATTAAGCTTCCAAATGAGGGATCCTGACAAGGCCGGCTGGAGCGGAGAAGGGAGAGTGTGCTAGCATAAACAGGAGCATGGGGAGGGGCACGCTTCTGACGCTCACCCCAAAAGCCCCTCCATCTGGCCCCCCACTGCAGAAAGGAGTGTCAACAGGGCATGTGGAGAACTGAAGGCTGTCACTCTTTATCATGCCTTCTTTCGTCCCTCGATCATAAAGAATTTTTGCCATATACTCTAAACTGCTGGGAATGGAGCACTTAACTACTATGTACTTATTTATCTAAAATGCTAAGTGTTTCCCTTAGCAATCACTAATAGATTCCTGTAGAAACAGAGTGCCATGATTAGAATTCTGATTTCTGTGCCCACAGGAGCTGGGAAGGCAACAATAGGTAGTGCACTAATGACGGGTTCATTGGGGAGGTGGGTGGGCAGGACGATACAGTCATTGAAGGAGAAGGTTGAAATATGGGCATTTTAAAGATAAATATGTGTTTATGTTAAAAGTTGAGAGAGAGAGAGAGAGAGAAAAGAGGAGAGGGAGGGAGAGAAATTCTCCTAATCCTCTTCAATCCCATACCTGAAATGGGGACGGTTCTGCTTTGGAAAGACTTTCTGAAAACCATTCTCACATTTGAGTTGGAAGACCCCCTTCTCAGCAGAGGGCCACAAATGAATCCTGAGTTTTGTTCTGGAATTTTCCTATGCAACGTGCTGGAACCAGTAGCCAAATAGAATCAGAGGATGAGGCAGGAAGAAAAATGAGGATCTCAGGCATGGAACTCAACAGGCTACAAATGGGACACAAAGGGCATGACTCATCCTCAACAAAATCACGGAGGCACCAGGCACACCTTGCGGGGTCTGTTTCCCCGACACCCACCTACTGCCTGGGCTTCACAAGGGGCCAGGCCCTTTTGGTTTTGGAGGCAGATGAGCCTGTAGGATTAATTCTAACTAAGTTGTGAGTGGAGCCTGGGGAGAAGTAACTTTAGGGGCTACAGAGAGAAACCTTCAGTGACACTGACTCATAATGGGAAGGCGATTCTCTTCTCAGCTCCCTCTCAAGCCTCTTGATCATGCCATGGAGAAAGTCTTGTTTCGATTCCATCTTTAACACTTGCCTAAACCCCTTCCTAACTTTCCTTTTAATCAGAGAGAAAGAGGTTAGGTCTCAACATCTAGCTAGAGTTTGAGAACACAATTCTGCTTTTATTGTTATTTTTACAGAAGAATCTGCTCCTTCTGATGCCAGACACTCCAAAGTCTCCTCAACCATCTTACTCCATTAACCTTGGAAAGCCAAATGTTTCCCTTTCTCTCTCTCAGCCTCCTTTGAGGCCAAGGCGGGTACAGGATAAATAATTTTGCTTTCTGGATTTAGAGGAATTGGTTTGAGTTTTGACTTTTACTAGTTCTTTGGGCAAGATTGTTCCTTCTCCTTGTCTCAGGTCCTCATCTGTAGAATGGGCCTGGAGTTTCTGAGTCCATAATTCATTTAATCTGATGCCCAAGAACCCCATGAAGCCTGTCTAGGAATACCTGACTCATTTGCCCTTAAGACTGAGGAGAGGCTCAAGTTACATGAGACAGTGACTGTGAAAGTGCTGTGTGAACTACAAAGGGCTTTACAGTGTGTGGTTATCATGGCTGGGAGCTGGCAGGGGTGAGCATGTGCTGAATTTTCACCCCAGGTCTGGACAAGACGTCTTCAAGCCAAAGGAAGGAGTCAGTAAACGGTGCAGGTCCATACTTGCCCGAGCAGGGAGCTCTTGGGGATTCGGGAGTACATTCGGGGACCGGGACCTTGAGTTTGTGCTACATGCATGCCTATTGTGCTCTTCCTGCCGGCGTGAGACCTGCCCTCAAGGTTGAGAAAATAACGAAACTGGAATAATCCTCCAAGCTCCAACTCGTTCCAGAGGCCTCCCTGGCAATACTGTGCTCTGGTAGGGACCCCATCGTCCTCTAGGTAAATAGTTCACAGTGGCCCTCACCCCACTGCTGGCTGCTGGCAAGGAGCATGGGGAATCTGCTCCAAAAACAACCACTGCTTCCTGCAGTAGCATTTTGAGAGTTTCCTCCAAATGTTTTTCCTCATCTAATTTTCAGTATGGCCCCATGGGGTCAGGAGGTGATGTGTGGCCAGCCCTGTCCTAATTAGGAGTCTTGCCCAAGTTCATACGTTGAGGAAAAGAAATGCAAGCTCAGTTCCAAGGTTTTTCCCTTGCTAAAACTCTTAAATTTTTGGCTTGCTTATTTCCTTAACTTCCAAAGGACATGAAAAGTGATTTTTGTACCACCCTCCATATAGACATTAGCGATCATTTTCAGTTTTCCGGTTTTGCTAGGAGGCACCTGGCGTGCTGGGAACGGACAAAAGCCATTTTTCTAAGTACTAGCGTTTGAAATTATTAAGTGTTCATTAAGCACCCCCGGGTGCAAAGCACTCTCAGAGATGTTTATTTCTCAATTTTCCATAATTTCCTTATTTTTTTTCCCCTAGCTAAAGGCAGATTGAAAAATGAACTCAGTGCATTGGAGTCTGAATCATAGTTAATGTGCGACGCCCCCTCCCTTAGCTGCGCTGTTTTCTTTCTGCCTCCTCCTGTCTCCTGGCTTATCAATCTGATAAAGTTCTTTTTAACCCCTACTCAGGGGCTGTAACTTTTGCTTTATTCCCATGGCATGGCAGCAAGCGATCAACGCAGAGCCCCGAACCCCACTCGCCCCACGGGCTGGGCTGGGCTCGGCTGGGCTGGGGGTCGAGCTCAGCGAAGCCTGGAGAAGGCTGCAGGGCGCCCGGGCGGGCGGCGGGGCGGGTCGGGTGCGGACCCCTGCCTGGGCGCTCCCGAGACCTCCCCACCGCGGGGGGTGGGCGCCTGGGGGCCTGGAGAGCCGCCTATCCACGTGGACGCTTCTGGAAGAACACAAAGCCCGGGCCCCCCCGCCCCCGCCAGCGCCGAGCCCCAGTCTTGCAGGAGCAGAGAAAAAGGCTCTGTTTTTCTCTCTCCTTTTTTTTTTTTTTTTTGACAACAACCTCACATAACCTCAAAAGTTACCCATGAATTTACCAAAACTTTTTATGAAACTATTTTAACCTCTGGTGGGGGTTAAAAAACAAGCCTTGTGAATTTATTACCCGGAAAAAAGCGCAGCGGGCTGGGGTTTACAGCAAAGCCGCCTTCCAAGCTCCGTGGGGGCCCCCTAGCGCCCGCCGCGGGTACCGCCGGCCCCCGGCTCGCTCCTCGCTCCGCGGCGCCGCAGGGCCTGGGGTCGGCCTGGGAGGGGGGCGGGCGGACCCCAGACCCAGACCCGTGCAATCGGGGGCACCTACTCTGAACACCAGGGACCTGGCGTACCAATTTATTTTATGTTTGTAGGGGTTTCCATGGTAGAACCAAGGGGGCAGGCTGAAGCCGAAGGCAGGGAGAGTAGGGTTTTGATCCCAGTTCCTTGGCTTCTGGAAATCGGCTGGGACCCCTGCTGAACAAGCGACTGTCGTCACGGCCTCCGCACCAGACGACCCCAGCCTGTGGATAACGTTTCACTGCCCGCACATAAACACCGCCCAGAAATGCAAGAGTAAGAATGTTCACGAAGTAGGGAGGCAGGAGCCCCAGCTGAGAACAGGGGGAAGCAGGAAGGGGGCTTTGGAGGAGGTCGGAGAGGGGGGTATTATTTCAGTTTCCCAGGACCAAAGGGTGAGAGATGGGGGCGAAAGAAGAAAAAGGACAAAACGGGGTGCCGAAGGCTCTATTGGGTGCTGCCTGTCCGCAGGGATGTAAAGCAGAATCCAGGATTCTGCCGCGAAATGCAGGCTCCCAATCGCTGCACAATGACCAGGACTCTCGGACCCTTCGCTTGCCAAGTGTGTGCGATGGTTCCTTCCTCTCCAGGTTGCAGACACACCGGTTCTCTTTCAGAACTAGCCATGTTTTTTAAAAACACATGGAAAAATATTAACAAGCAAACGTTTTAACAGAGAGATGCGGGAGTGAGCCGGCAGCAGCCTCCCAGCAGAGGCAGCGGTGCTCCAGCAGCTACGGGAACGGGCCTCGGAGGAAAGCACTCAGGCTCACAGCAGAGTCTCACCACCTGTAGTCATGTGGTCCTAGGGATGTGTCTCAGCTCTTCCATGCCTCGGTTTCCCCATCTTTAAAATGGGGGTGATAGTAACACTACACAAAATACATCTGGAATTTGAAAGAGTGCTTTGAATCATAACAGCCTTGGCTGTTGTGTGGTGAGAAGGCCAGCTGGCTGGTATTCATCTAGCTCTACAGGGAAGACAGAACCTAGACTTTTACGTTAAGTAAAATCTCTCAGTTTTTACAGGGTGCTAATTTAAACACACATACACACACGCACTGACGGGCACTTGCACACATACCCCATCTGGGCCCAAATACAGTCAGCTAGTCTGAGACCTTTACTTCAAAGGCTGCCAGGAGGCCACGGGACAGGAGGGAGGAAGGAAGGAGTCACCTCTTCCTGTCATCCGCCACCCCCGCATCCAGGTCACTTGAGCCAAACACTGAAACCAGTGTGGCCAGCGCTCTTTTGGGGGTGGATGGATTACGGGGAACCATGTCCTCCTTTTCCATTCCCCCTGGGAGAATATAGGAGGGCACCCACTTTAAGTACCCTCACACCAGGAGGCCTTCAGAAGCTGCCTTGGAAATGTGATGGTGCGTGGTGGGTGGGGGGACTTCCTCTTATTCCTGGAGACCCTGCTTCCCCTCTTATCAAGTATGTGCCCTGCGCGCCCGGCTTCTCACCAGTCGAGGTACCTCGCCACCTGGTTGCTTCCAGGTGCTGTGGGCTTCTCATCCGTGGTTTGGTAGCATCCTCTTCCAGGCTGACTTCTCATGTGTTCCAGGAGGCCAACACTCTCCTGCACCCTAGGGCAGGAGAGCACTGGGTGGGGGGTGCCTCTTCTGCCTCATCCCATCCCAGCCTTCCTTCGTCCCCTCCTGATGGCTTTACCCTGATCATCTTATACTGTAATTGCCCCATTGTCTTGACAAATCTGACTGTTCTTTGCACATCATCCAGCTCTGGTAGCTTCATTCATTCAAGCATCCATGCATTCAGCAGCTGTTTGCTAGGCAACTACTGGGCATTAGACATTGTTTCTTGAGGGGCAAATCAAGCACATTTCTCTGACTTCCCATTGTTTCTTAAAATGTTGAGGCTTTGCAGTTTAACAGAGAAGATTTAAGAGTTGCTCAATCTAATAGAGAAAACAACAGGAATTACTTGCTACAGTGATTCCAAAAGGGCAGCCCAGAGAGACATGTATTCTCATTTATCTTTGTCGAAACAAATATGTTGTTGATTTTTAAAAGTCCATACACTAATTGTTGAAAAGTAGTTGGTTGTGTATGTTTTAATATGAAAACAATATTTTTAAAAATTGCTTCCTGGATTCGTAGGGTTTTTAAATTTTGTAATTTTTTTTTTCCTTTTTCATTCTGTAGAATAGAATACTGCATGCTTCTAAGTCGTGGGGGAAAAGCTCTTTATTAGTCTTTTCATTAGTCTATATCTGTTGTGTTCCATTGTGTTTAATTTCAATTAATCTGGATTCATTTAAGTAATATTTCATTATAGATTCAATGCATATATATATATTTTTTAACTTAAGAAATGGGGAACATTTTTTGGTCAGTTTTAAGTAACTCTGCATTAAAGCTAAGAAAACCCACTTAACATGGTTTACTCTGGAAGTCTCCTTGAAGACATTGTTCTTTTCTATTTTGTTAGGTTTTGTGTTTACCTTTCCCAATCTTGCCTTGGATTTTCCACAGCTGGTTTTGCAAGACTTGCTTTGGTACTGACAGCTCGAGTCTTTCAGTGCTTCTGAGGACGCAGGGCATATTTCTTCTTTGCTTCCCGTTTCACCACTCAATAAATTTGTGGAGTCACCAAGCAGTCACCTGTGTAGTTTGATAAGGCAGAAAATGATGATTTCTCTATTATTTTGCTTAGAAGGATGAGAAACTAGATTAATCAATGTCTGTTGGAAATGCCTCTTTATAGAAAAGACTGGCTTCTTTCATCAGAGTCATGATTTGTGGCTCATATGCAGACACATTAAATGGTTTTCCAGGGGGCAGGAGCAGACAATCAAACTCTGAAGTTTAAGTCTGTCTTTAGATGACGTGAGGTCAACTTTAGTCCACCTTTAATATGGTTAGGAGGGTGGTGGGGGTCAGCAGGCCTCCATGGACTTCCCCCATCTCATTCTCTGGGGCATCAGGGAAATTGTGCACTGTCTGTAAGAGTTAGGAGAATATTTTGGTATGGGTTATCATTCTTGGTAGAAAGAGACTAAAACCCAGCTCAGAAAGGCTTAAGCACAAAAGGGAATTTGTTTGCTCCTGTGATGAAAGAGCCCAGGGTAGCTCCAGCTGGATCCAGGGATGTAAACATTGTCACCAGGACTCTGTTGATCCCTCTTCAAATCAGAGTAGACTTTCCTCTGGGTTGCCTTCATCCCTAGGCACATGGTGGCCCCATGGCCCTGGCTTATATCCTATTTACTTTCTGTTCAAAATCCCAGCATCAGTGTGGGTCTTATGCCTGGCCCCGAACCTTCTGCTTGGCCAGGCGGGTGAAATATGCTCACTCCAAGAGATGAAAAGGAGTGGTCCTAAGTCTCCTTCAGGGATGTTCCCTGAAGGAGAATTGAGGTGGGGCGTGGCTGCGGAACGCACAGCACAGTGTCGATCACAGCCTGATCTGCTTCCTAATGGGTAGAGGTGCTCAGTGATTTGCTTAGCCAGCAAGCTGCCTTCTCCATGTTTTGTGCTACAGGTGATGTTGGTAGTAGATGCTGTTGGTGTCCTGCCTAGAACCCCTCTCCACCAGGCCAGGCCTCCACCCATTCCCATCTTTGTCTCACCCCTTCCTGCTTCTCTTATTCCCTCCACATTTTTCTTGGGAGTACCCCCTTAATAAATCACTTTCACAAGAACCCAAGCTATATGTAAATAATGAAATGCAGCTCTTTCTCATTCATGCCAGATATAAGGCTATCCCCTGTTTTCTCAACACAAAGACTGAAAATTTGGCGGCTAACCCGAAATATATAAAGATGTAGAAGAAAAAGGCAAATTTCTACTTATAATATTTAGTTTATTAATCTAGTTGCCTATGTCCCTTTAAATCATGCATTACATAAAATCTTAGTTTGGGGACATTATGTTCTCTGCTCACATTTTGCAAAGCAATTCTAGCTGAACTTGTAGCAGGCATCTTTGATAATGTCTTTGTCATTACCAGAGCCACTTGTTTGAGTCATCTAATAGAGTTTTCAGAGCATAGCATTTCACTTTCATCCCAGCTCTTTGAGATTTAGTCCTTTCAGAATCCAAGTACAATGCCATAATAGAAATCTATCCACAGCCAGAAGCACCCATTCACCTGACATTAGGACAGTCACTTTCATTTCTCCTGTAGGTGCCTATTTGCAATTTCCAGCAAATAAACATGTTCTCTTTTGCTTTTTAAATCAGTTTTTAAGAGATTTGTTTACAATAGCATCCAATGCTTACTTATAATTGTATCCCAAATGCTCAAGAATAATGACGAAATTTGTGTTAAAGGTTCCCCTTCCATCACCTTTTTCAAAACCAATTTTCTCAGATGATGTCTATAAGTGACCCAGACCAGCACTGAATGGCGTCATTTCAGGCTAATGTATCTTCCCAAACAGTATTTTGTAATTCAAAATGAAGTAATTGAGAGAGTTCTCTGTAAAATGGGAGCCTTTGTATGAATTCAATTTTTAAGGTAACTATTTTCTGAGATAAATTTTGGAGGAAAAATCTCTTACACTGAGGCATATCTGCTCCTTAGTATAATAGATGCTCTGAGATCTCATTAGAGGGGTTGAAATGGGACCAACTCCACTTGCTTGACTCAGATGTAACATTTGGAAAGTAAAATAACATTTGGCTGGACATGGAGAAATGCCTTATTTATTTTAATACAAACAGCAATAGAAAAAGACCTAGTATCTACTTGAAGGATCCAGTCATACAGGGATATTTGGGAGCAACTTTATTTCCTCATGCATTATTTTAAATAATCACTTATTTTGACCTTCATTGTTTTAAATACCCTCAAACTTCAGTTATATTGATTCCTCATCCGTATTATAATTGGTTTCCATTGTCTTATATTATGTAATAAGAATAGTAGTAGGAATAATCTTAGCTAACACCATCATAAACACCTCAGTGGAGTGTTTATGATGGATCAGTCACTATTTACGGGCCCTTTTTCTTTCTCTTTTTGAAAAAAATATAAGTGCCATAATGATAGTCATTTTAAAGATGAGAAAACATGCTTAGAGAAGTTAAGTGACTTTACTGGAGGTTACAGAAAAAGCAAGAGCTATGAATCTAGGAAGTCTGACTCCGGACCCTTGTTATGAAACACTGGGCTTTCCATTTCAACCACATAGGTTATAGTGATGATTGCAAATAAATATTCAGAAAAAAATTTAATAAAAATATGCGTATTAATCACCATAAATATATAACATCCGCATGTTATATATCAAAGGTACCACAGGTATATTTGTAACACAGCAGTATCTACTTTCTATCAAATGTATGTTTGCCTGTTATGTAAGTTAGATGTTGTTGTATAGCAAACCACCCCAAAACTCAGTGTCTCATGACAACATGTGTTTATTACTGCTCATGGATCTCTGAGTCAGCTAGGTATTGCGCTGGTTTGAGCCTGGCTCCGCTGATCTTGCTTGGTTTGCTCATTCATCTGTGGAGCCAGCTGGGGGAAATGCTGGTAGGTTGATGGGGAATTGGCTGGTCTAGGATGGCCTCACTCACAGGCATGGAAGTTAGTTGGCTGCTGATAGCCAGCCAAGTTCCATGCAGCCAACCAACTTCCATGCTGCCAACCAACTTCCATGCTTGTGAGTGAGGCCATTCTAGACCAGCCAGTAGGGGTAGAAGACCAGCCAATGGGAACATCCTAGACCTAGTGAGGCCAACCTAGACCAGGCAGTGGGGGTGAAAGAACCTTATGTCTTCCATCCTCCCATGAAGGCTGGGCATGGTGACAGAGAGAGGAGAGAGAGGGCAAGCGAGTGAGCACAGGAGCACAAAGGCCTCTTTAAAAATTGATATATATTAGTTGCACATTTTTTGCAGTCCATGTGATATTTTGATACCTGCATACAATGTGTAATGACCAAGTCAGGGAAATTGGGATTTCCATCACCTCAGATGTTTATCTTTTCTTTGTGTTGGGAACATTATAAATCCTCTAGCTATTTGGAAACATACAATAAATTGTTGTGTAATTCAAATTTTGTTACTGTACTATCAAATACTAGATTTTATTCTTCTGACTATATTTTTGTATGCCTTCACCAGTTTTTCTTTATCTGCCCCTCTCCTTCCCTTCCCAGCCTCTGTTAACCACCGTTCTATACTACCTCTGTGAGATCTACTTCTTTAGTCTCATGTGAGTGAGAACATGTGACGTTTTTCTTTCTGTGCCTGACTTATTTCACTTAACGTAATGACCTGCAGTTCTATCCATGTGGCTGCAAATGGTAGAATTGTATTCCTTTTTCTGGCTGAATAATATTCCATTGTGTATACGTACCACATTTTCCTTATCTGTTCATTCAGGTATGGGCTGTTAGGTTGATTCCACACCTTGGCTGTTGTGAATAGCGTGGCAGTAAACACGGGAGTGCAACTATCTTTTTGGTATAACGGTTTCCCTTCTTTTGGCTAAACACCTAGCAGTGCAAGGCTCTTGAGACCTAGATTGGGAACTGGCATGGCATCACCTCTGTTGCATTCTGCTGGCCAGGGAGAGTCACAAGACCAGTTGAGATCTGAGGCGTGGGAAAATCAGCCCCACCTCCTGATGGTCCTGATGGGAGACCCTGAAAATCACATTGCAAAGGGCATGAATACAGGGAGTGGTGAAGAATGGAAGCTCTTTTTCCCCAATCAGTCAATCATACCTTCTACTTTAGACGTGTGTAGCAATTTAGAACACATTTGCTAGAAACTTTTAATAAACAAGGGATTTATTTTTCCATATAACAAGGCATCTGGGTATAGGTGGTCTGGTTACTATGCCTGGTCCAGGATATCACCATTGACCTAGGATCCTTCTCTATTCCCGCCCTACCCACCCCTACTCTTTTCATTTAATTTTTTGGGTAGCATGATCGCAGCAGCAGGGTGAGGCACCACGCTCGTGTTTCAAGCGGGGGTGGGGGGGGGTGAATAAAGAACGTGAATCCCTAAGGAGTATGCCTTTCAAAAGCACTCTGGAGGGCTTCCAGCAATTCCTCTCTACAGCTCATTGTCTAGAACTGGGTCACAAGACTACCTTGGCTTTGGGGAATCCTGGAGAAAGAGTATTCCAGAGGGGCACTAAACATCACTGGAGTCTTGCTGGTGAGAAAGAAAGAAGAGAATGAGAGTAGGCTGACATCTCACAGTGTCTGCCCCAGCATGGAATACTAGTTTTCCATCTGAGGTAGTAATATAAAATTTATTTTTAAAATAATCTTATTTAAGTGAAAAAAGAAATTCATTAAACACTTGAATGTAATTACTAGTCTAAATCATACGTTGGCAAACTGTTGCTGTAAAAGCCCAGATAGTTAAATTTTTTTGTCTCTGCTAGCCATGCCGTCCTGTTGCAACTATTCAACCCCATTGTGGGGGGAAAACAGCCACACACAACAATGTAAACAAATGGAACCCCACCCATACTAAAAATACAAAAATTAGCTGGGCATGGTGGTGGGTGCCTGTAATCCCAGCTACTTAGGAGGCTGAGGCAGGAGAATCACTTGAACCCAGGAGGCAGAGGTTGCAGTGAGCCGAGATCAAGCCAGTACACTCCATCTTGGACGACAGAACAACAGAGTGAGACTCTGTCTCAATAAATAAATAAATAAATAAATAAATAAATAAATAAATAAAATATAAACAAATGGACATGGCTGTGTTTCAGTAAAACTTTAAAGATAAATGGACATGGCTGTGTTTCAATAAAACTTTATTTACATAAATAGAAGGCAAAAAAGATTTGGCCTGTAGGCTATAGTTTGTTTATGCGTGGTCCAGATAATTTGCAGATACAACAAAACAATGAAGTCCTAATATTGAGTGGTTGACAGACATAGCAAATTTACCAGGGTTCTATGGGGATAGCCAAAGTTGAGGAACTAGGCTAAAATTTAGAGCTCACACTGTAACCTGTCACATGACCATGGTATTAAGTACAATACAGTTTTGGCAGTCTCACGAAGACAGAAAATGCCAATGAGTTTTAAAAGATACATAAAGTTTGTTGCTCTCACAAATAACCACCGGGCGAGAGCAGTCTGGGTCTGTTAAAAGGAGGCTCCATGGTGTGCTGGAGGCTAGGTTTCTTCTGTCCTGTTCCTCTGCTCTCTTCACAGTAGGTTTTCCTCTTATTTTTTTGTGGTCGAGAATGGCTGCTCCAGCTCCTGCCATTAGTTTGGCATTCCAGCTGAAAGAAAGAAGAAAAGAGGAAGGAGAGAGTACCCACTTCCCTGTAAGGACACGTGGTGGATATTGCATGTATCACTGCCTCTCATATCTCTGTAGCCAGAAATGAGTTACCCCGTCATACTTAGCTGTAAGGAAACCTGGGAAATGTAGTTTTTAGCAGAACAACAATGTACTCTAGCTGGAAAGTAGGTTCTTATTACTGAGGAAAAGGATCAGAAATAGGCAACTTGCATGCTCTGCCACATGAGCTAGAGATCTAGATAGGTGAAAATCCACATGTTTTTTTCCTTATAAAGAATAATTTCAGTTAGTCTTGATGCCAGAATGCCATATTCCAGGTGCTGTTTTCAGGCTAAGATTTCCCTTATGCTTCGACCATTAGTCTCTCGAGGCAGTAGTAAAATCTTACTCATTATTGCACTCCCCAGCACAGTGTAAAAAGTCAAGTTTAAAAAAAATGACAAAATTTTAAATTCTAGTTAGAGAAAAACATGTTTTTGCTTGTTTGAAGAAAGCAAGTGATCCTGTTTCAAGAGTCTTATGCCTAAGCACCCATGTTCCATGTTCATGTTTATGAGCCTGGAGATGCACATTGCACTCAATTTCTTCTGCTTTCAAACACTTCTGTTTAAAACCTCTCTGCACATTCTCCCCACCACCCGCCCCTTGCCATTTGTAAAAGAAGGAACAAGGTCTCCCAGCTATGGGTGCTGCACCTGGGGAGGTTAGTTTTCTTCCTTATCACTTCCAGTCAGTTACTGCAGCTTTTCCACTATTGCCCACTGAAGAATTCTCAAATTATATGGTGAGCTATAGTAATAAGAGAAGTAAAAACACCATGCTGTGATTTACACAGAACAAGGCGTGAGAGACCGTCACCACTGCATGAAAGGGGTCCCATTATTTGTATATATTTTGCTGTTCCTTCCCAGTGGACCCCACTGATCATTGAGGGAGAGCTTATGGATAGACCTATACACTCTTCCAGAAAGTTAATACTGTATGTAATAAGAGAAGAGAAACTCTGGCACAAGGAATACACAAACCTGGGTTGGCTCTCACTTTCCGTTACAGCAACAGTCCCTGCTGAAACAGGGCTGACATTTATGGGCACCTTTAATCCGTCTCTTCTTGGAAATACCTTCAAAATTCATATTTAGCTTTTAAAGAGAACTACCTTTTTAAAGAAGAAAAAACTACTTGATAAGTGCAAATTGACATTAAATGGAGTTTAAAAAATGATCAGGGTTTTAAAATATGGTTGTAATCAGAGTAGTGGAGCAGAGTCAAATCATGATTGATCTCGCTCATGGGGGTGGGAGGAAAGAACTGCTGGGAATTAATCAGAAAAGGAGAGTTTCTGTAAAGCCTGTCCATCTGTGAGTTCTCCCCAGAGTCCAGTTCAGCCCTGGGACCCCCAAGACACTGGGCACTGAGTTAACCCTTTGATGAACTTTCCAAGAGGATCTATATCATGTTAAAGGAGAAAACATCTCTGTGCAGGGATTATATTTGAGATTTTGATAAATGAACTGGAAAAGTAGTCAATGGTAAAAGTTTTGGAGTCAGACAGACTAGTTTTCATTCATTAATTTTAGTAGCTATCTCATGAGCATCTCTTATGTGCCCCACACAGTGTTTTGGGTGTTGGAAAAACTGATGAGCATGGCAGATTACTCATGGAGCTGATGTCCCAGCTTGTGGGAGATGAGCCACCGACCACAAGTGAATGAATCAGACAACAACATACAATGATATCATAAAGATGGTACTAACAGGAGTAACAGCCCCACGTTTTTGGAACGCTATGTTTCAGATCCTAAACTTGGTGCTTGTAGTATCAATTCATTTAACTTTCCCCACCTTCATTGCAGGAAGTTCTAGGATTCCTCTCATTTATAGGCGAGGACCCTGAGGTGTGTGTGCGCACATCTAGGATTCCTCTCATTTATAGGCGAGGACCCTGAGGTGTGTGTGCGCACATCTAGGATTCCTCTCACTTATAGGCGAGGACCCTGAGGTGTGTGTGCGCACATCTAGGATTCCTCTCATTTATAGGCGAGGACCCTGAGGTGTGTGTGCGCACATCTAGGATTCCTCTCATTTATAGGCGAGGACCCTGAGGTGTGTGTGTGCGCGCGCGCACACACACACACACACACACACACACACACACACACACAGAGACAGAGACAGAGGCCGACAGACAGACTTGCCCCAGGTTACATGGCTTGGTGGTGGCAGAGGCAAGATTTAAACCTGGCAACTGGCTCTGAGGTCCAAGTTCTTAGTGGCTGCATTGTTACCTGCCTCTGCATGAAGGTGACAGTCACCATTGTCTTTACAACCTAGAGACACAGGAGCTGTTGTCCCTTCCCTTCTCATTCAGTACTGGGCACAGGACAGTGGCTGGCGCGGCGAGCTTACCCAAATGATGGCCAAGGTTCTTCTCCCAACATTTGCCTTTGAGTCCCTCCTGGTGCAGTGGGGGAAAAAAGTCTGAGTAGCAAGAACACAGGTGGCATGAGAATGAAGGGGAACTCAATAGGTCTGTTTCCCCACTGGACAGTAGTAGAGCCAAAATGCAAAGCAAATGACAGACCAACAAACACACACGAAAAAAAACCTCAGTCTTATTGGGAAACAGCAAAGAATTGAGATTCTATGAAAGCCAAAGCCTCCATAGATGATCGTTTCAGTGCAAGGAGAGTAAACAAGTGGCCATCCAACCTCTTCTCCATCCAAAATACCTTGTATTCAATAAATATGGAAGTATCATGTCCCCTTTAGGGGGCTGTGGCCATTTGAAAGTTTTATTTCTCAGACCTACGTCACTCCTCTGCTTTATCCCAAACTCATGACAGGAATCAGGACAAGAACCTTAAAGAATTTTCTCAAGCCCTCCCTAATTTTCCTGGGGATCAGAGCTGAGAACTCTGATCTGACAATTGCATGCCCGCTGTTGAGGAGTTGATCCTAGGGTGGGTCACACATGCATGCGCACACACGCATCTGGCGGCCCTCATCCCCACCTACTCGAAAGGAACAGAAGAGAAAACAACACCGATAGGCCATCCTCTCCTGTCTGCTTCCTCTACTTCTGATGATGAGCAGCTTTTTCTACTATGGGCTTTTGAGTTCCTTTCTAAGAAGAGAAGTCAGCCAGGGGTCATGGTGGGCCACCTTGGGGTAGCCACAGAACACAGAGGGGTGCAGTGCTGTTGGCAGGCGGGGCTCGTCTTTAAGGAGCAGCCTCACCTTGCTGCAAGCACTTTCACAAGAGTTTCATTCCTTGGTTCTTCCTGTCTTTGCGGAGTTGTTGGATGGGTTGTCATGGTTGGTATTAAGAACTGCTTCATAATAAGAAATAAACATCTTCCAAACTAGAGTTTAGAACAATATCCAAGGCCATCTTGATGTGTGTGTGACCAAGGTCCCATGCTCAGTTTGATGCTCCCCTGTTGTGGGCTTGAAATTCTTAATAATGTTGAGTAAAGGCCCTCCATTTTCATTTGCACTGGGCTCTGCCAATTAGATCGTTTGCCCAGACAGTACAATACCCCAAATACTGTTAAAGAAAGTGGCTTGAAATGAGAGAACTGAAAAAATAATGTGTTTATTTCATGGCCTATCAGGGAAGGAATGATACCCTGAGCAACATCCTAAAGAAGAGCTGTATTGTCCAAGTCCCAGAGAATAAGGGAGAAAGTGGAGGCTTCCAGAAGGCTTTAGAGACAGTCTAGGTTTTGAGACACTCAAAACAACAGAAGTGAAAGATGCCCCCTGCAAACACAAATCCCTCCCCCGAGAGAAAGGAGTTTTCATGATCTTTTGAAGACCACCTAAGGAATTGGGCAGTTGTTGTTTTTAATAAACTTTTAATTTTATAACAGTTTTAAATGTACAGAAAAGTTGTAAAGATACTACAGGGAAGTCCCATAAACTCTGCGCCTCCTTTCCCCTATTATTAACATCTTACATTCGTATGGCACATTTTTTACAATTAATGACCGTTAACTGTTGACCCATTATCGTTACCTAAACTCACCATTTGTTCAGATTCCCCTGGTTTTTCCCTAATGCCCTCTTCTTGCCATTCAGGGTCGCACATGACATTTAGTCATCATGGCTCCTAAGGTTCCTCTCAGCCCCAGCTCTCAGTCACTGTCCTTATTTTTATGGCACTTTGGAGGACTGGTCAGGTGCCTTGTAGGATGTCCCTCTGCTGGGGTAGGTCTGACATTTTCCTCATGGTGAGTCTGGGGCTGTGGGTGTTGAGGAGGAAGACCACAGAGATGAAGTGCCATTGTCATCGTGCCACAGCCAAGGTCCCCTCTGCCAATATGACGTTTCCCTGTTGTGATGCTGACCTGGAGCACCCGACCACGGTCATTTTCTGCTTCTCTTGTGAGACTTTTGACCCACAGGGGTTCTGCTTTTCTCTGCTGAAAGTATTTGGTGCCTGCCTCATCTCTCTGCTGCTGCACGTGTTTCCTTTCATTGTAACCTCTGCCCCCTGCCCCCAGGAGCTTCCCCACTCACCCCACTTATATTTCCTGTGATGCAGGCTGCAATTAGTGTTTCCAGAGCAGAGTTAACCCAGGCCCTTATCAGAGCTGCTGTGTGAGACCAAGTTCATTATAGTCTTTACCCAAACCAGAACTTTATTGGATACGTAAATTACTTTTATTTTCATTGAAAATATTTGAGATGAGCTACGTTAGAATCCTCACTGAGAAAATATACCCTGGACCTATAATCACAGAAGAGTTGCTACCTATAAAAAAAAAAAAAAAAGAACCATAGGGTAGACTTTTGTACTGACACCTATTTTATATTTTATTATTTGCCCTGTACTGTTCCATCAACTTTCATCTCTTCTCCTGGTATTTATAAGCAGGTGGGCATAGCTTTCTCCCCCTCAGAGAACCTTCGAAAAGAGCAGAGCGCACGGCCGATTCTCTTCCAGTGAGCAGAAGACCAGCTGATGCTCAGTGCTGAAAGACAGCCTTGGGTCCTCACATGTAGGGGAGAAATAGTCCTCAGATAAATAGACTAATAATTTTTAAGATAGAATTTTTGAAGGTTGCTTTTGCACAGTGAGGTTAAAAATGCCTCAAACAGACAAGAAGGATAGAGGATACCAGTTTTTCACCCTGGCCCTCTGTCAGTCCCTTGCCTTCTGTCGATGTACTGTGGCCTCCCAAATCTGTCTGATATCCTTGTAAATTCATTCTTCCTTCCTGGTCTGTTTGAGATCCCTCCAGAGTCAGGAGGCACCAGTGATGTGGCTGCACCTTTCTCTGCCTCTGTGCAGCCAGGTGAGGAACAAAAAGCGCAGGATGTCTGTCCATCCCTGCCCAGCCAACGAGGCTCTTGGGCCAAACAACATGCCCTTTCGTCCTCTTATATTTCATCTCTCTCCTCTCCCAGGTACAGAGGACAAACGAATATAGAAGGGTCTTCCTGGCTTGCTTGATTTCTCCCTTTGAAGAGCGTTCGCCTTCAGGCCGATTCCTTTCCCCTGCATGAGGGGCCATTTTCTTTTCTCCTTTTTTCTTCTTCTGTTGTTTTTTGTTTTTTTGAGACAGAGTCTCACTGTGTTGCCCACTCTGGAGTGCAATGGTGCAATCTACAGGCACGCACCACCATGCTTGGCTAGTTTTTTGCCTTTTTTTTTTTTTTTTTTTTTTTTTTTTCAGAGATGGGGTTGTATCATGTTGTCCAGTCTGGTCTCTCACTCTTGGGCTCAAGTGATCCCCCTTTCGAAAGTGCTGGGATTGCAGGCAGGAACCACCTGCCATGTCTGGCTTAGGGCCATTTTCTTATGAGCCTTTTGCCCTCAAGTGGATGACAAAGATGTTTTTGGTGGAAAAATGTCAACTCCTGCCCTTCTCTGAAGGCCATGCTATTGACAACTTTAATAATAAAAGCCAAAGTTTGTGCTCTTTTTATCCCCCATCCCAGCTTAAGACAAGAATAAAAAGATTTTTTTCCTTCTTTTTTTTTTTCCTTTTAAAATTGAGGGAGAAGTTATGAGCATAACAAAACTCTCATCTAGAAAATGTTCCCGAACCTGCAATTACTGGAGTGTGGCCGCCTCATCCGGAACACCAGGACGCATTTCCACATAATGTCCCTTTTAAAGGTTATTATCTACATCATGCCATTTCTGTTCCCTTCATCCTTTCCCACTCTCATTTATTAGAGGCTAGCTAAGGTTTCTCACCCAGAAAGAACCTTCATAATAATGAACTATACCTAAAAGCCTTTTCTAGTTAGGGGACCATTCAGGGAAGAAAATGGATAGGGTGGGAGAAGTATTTTTGAGATGACCATAGACTAATGATTTTTCAAAGTAGATTTTTAGAAGGTTATTTTTCATGGTGGTCCTGAAATCTTCCTAAGAGGATAGCAGGGCTGTGGGATGCTGGTTCTCTCCACAGACCTGTCCCTGTCTTACCTCTTGCTTGTGAGCTTTTTATTTTGAGACAAGGTCTCGCTCTGTCACCCAGGCTGGAGTGCAGTGTTGTGATCTCGGCTCACTACAACCTCTGCCTCCCGGATTCAAGCAATTCTCCTGTCTCAGTCTCCTGAGTAGCTGGAATTACAGGCGCCTGCTACCATGCCCAGCTAATTTTTCTAGTTTTAGTAGAGATGGGGTTTCACCATGTTGGCCAGATTGGTCTCGAGCTCCTGACCTCAGGTGATGCACCTGCCTTGGCCTCCCAAAGTGTTGGGATTACGGGCGTGAGCCTCTGTGAACTTTGTCTGCTGAGTTTTGGGAGCTCATGGAAGTTATTCTCTGAGGGCTGTCAGGGCCATCTCCATGCTTGGGATATTTGTGAGGTGCTCCCCCCATGGAGATGCCTTTATTGATGATAATTACTCATCCCAAACCACAGCCCGCAGTAATCCTTGGATGTACAGCCTGTAGTGCTATAGTGCCTGGAGCTGGGAGGAGGTGGCGACTGCCAGGCCTGACGTCTTCAGACTGACTTGTCTAAGCTCGGCCAGTCCCTGCCCTGCTTCCTCTTCCATCTCCCTAAAGTTGGATGGCCAGATTTTGCAAATAAAAAAAGAGAACTCCTAGAATACATAATTTCTTTTAGCATAAGTATGCCTTGAACATTGCGTAAGACATGCTTATGCTAAAAATGATTTGATGTTCACCTGAAATTCATATGGAACCAGGCATCCATATTTTATCTGCCAACCCTTCCCTACGGCAAAGCGGTAGAGACCTCAGACCCTTGTCCTTTCTGGCGTATACCTCTCTGGGGGACTTCATCTGCTTGAAAATTACCCAATTCTGATTTTTTCTTTTTAATCCTGATCAGTTTGGGCATTCCTGTTCATCCCTGCTCAGTTGGCCTGGGGCCCTTCTCACAGCTGGGTTGATTTCTGGGCCTTCTGTTTTTCAAATACTAAACTGGTTACCTCTGAAGAACTGGGAAGCTGGTTCCCATCTACCAAGTGTCCTGACCTCCCAGTTTCCCCTGGAATCAGTCCATCTCGATTTCTCTCTCTCTTCCTCTCTATTTCTCAGGTGGTCTCTGCCCGCCCCTCTGTCTGGGGCTGCCTGGCTTAGGTAAGGCCTGGCCTTTTCAGGACCTGGGGCATTTTAGCCAAACACCCTGACCAGAGGAGAGGAGTGGCCAGTCTCCTGGATTGTCCACCCTTGACTTGGCCACAAAGGAAAGGTCACATTTGCTTTCTTTGTTTTCAAAGCAAATACATGGAAGAAAAACTGTTAACTTTCTTTTTTCTTTGAAATTCGTGAGGGAGACAGTATCAAAACTGCACCCTTCTGACTTGGAAAATACACCCAGAAGCTATAATGAGTACCGAGATGAGATCTTATATACAGGGTACATTTCTACGCTAAAACCTATTTTAAATTTTATTATCCACCTCATGCTATTTCATCTCCTCTCGTCCTCTCCCCCTTGTATTTATTAGAGCCTGGGTATGGATTTCTTTCCCTGAGATAACTTTCATAATCATGAAGTATACTTAGCAGTCACACACAGCAGACGCAGGGCCAGAAGAGGTTCAGCAAGGAAAATGGTAGCTTTGTTTTCCTCTCTCTGAGAGAAATATTGGAATATTGGAGGTAAAATGGACGAATAAATTTCCCCGAATAGAAGTTTTGAAGGTTGCTTTTGCATAGAGAAGTTGAAGCTTCATAAAGTGATAGAAAGCATGTGGATATGACAATTATTTTTCTTTTACTCCCCACACAGCATCCTTGGGGTGCAGGCCCACTTCCCATTTTCTTCCCCTTTCTCCACATTGACTTTTTTTTTTTTAATAAATTTTTATGATGGCCTGAGTGAGAAAAGCAAACAGAACCCACTCCCATCGCTTCCAGCCTTCAGGTTTTGTTGGACGTTCATGCAATTTTCTCATTATTTTTCTGTCAGTGTTCATAGAAACAGTGTGAACTACTTTATTTCAAAACCATTATGTTAGTTTACTCCATGATCATTTAAGCTGTGTATTATTTTTGTGATTTGAATTTAGTCATAACATATTTTAAAAGATAAGCCAAGAAGATTTCTCAAATACATTTTTGATGATAACTGCTTAAGGTTCAAGTTTCCCCCCTTTTATCTCTTTTTATTTGACTTTGACTTTTATTTTACATCCTTGATTTAGTTATTATTTCGTTTTTTTTTTTTTTTTTTTGAGATGGAGTCTCGCTCTGTCACCCAGGCTGGAGTATAGTGGCATGACCTTGGCTCACTGCAGCCTCTTCCTCCTGGGTTCAAGCAATTATCCTGCCTCAGCCTCCCGAGTAGCTGGGATTATGGGCATGCACCACCACACCTGGCTAGTTTTTGTATTTTTAGTAGAGACAGTGTTTCACCATGTTGGCCCGGCTGGTCTTGAACTCCTGACCTCAGGTGATCAGCCCGCCTTGGCCTCCCAGAGTGCTGGGATTATAGGTGTGAGCCACTGTGCCCGGCCATCTGTAAGCATTTTAAGCAGACCTTGTGACTTCTATTGAGAGAAGATTCTGGGGCAGCACAGTCTTACTTCTCCAGTTTTGTCTCACTCAAGAAAATACCCAGGTAGACACCCTGTGCTATGGTGAACCTGTTCCTCCAGCCCCCACCCCTGCCCAAGACCACCCCCAGGGGAGGATTCAGGGAAGTGCAAGCTGGAAGACTCTAAAGATTACCTTCTCTCCCCTTGGGGAAGATTTGCGTATTTTTTATTCTGTTCTTCTCACCGCCACCCCCACGCCACTCCCCCACCCAGCCCCCCAGCTGCTGTCTATCCTCTGTGCGGAATTGTGTGCCTGTCCCTTCCTGCAGCATTCTCTGCCCCTTCTCCAGTTGGAATTTCCTGGATGCCTGACATTGTTTACACTCTTCTCCGGACAAGAGTTAATGACTACCTCCCATTTTCTGTCAGATCATAGATGTCCTTTCCTATATTGCTTTAGAATTGCAAAAGAGACTCCTTTTGTGAGTGGTAGAGTAGAATTCTTCAGGAAAGACGTAAAGGTTTTTTCTACACCTCAAAAATTGGACTTTCTAGGCAGTTCTAGTAATACATCAATTGCTACTCTTTTAAAAACATCTAGAAATGAGATTTACTGATTGATTAGATTGGTTTGAAAATTATTTTTTAGGGGCCGGGCATGGTGGCTTATGCCTGTAATCCCAGCACTTTGGGAGGCTGAGGTGGGTGGATCACAAGGTCAGGAGATGGAGACAATCTTGGCTAACATGGTGAAACCCCGTCTCTACTAAAAATACAAAAAAATTAGCCCGGCTTGGTGGTGGGTGCCTGTAATCCCAGCTACTCCGGAGGATGAGGCAGTGAACCGAGATTGCACCACTGCACTCCAGCCTGGGTGACAGAGCCAGATTCACTCTCAAAAAAAAAAAAAAAAAAAAAAAAAATTATTTCTAGGGAAGTACTCTTCCTTTTTTATTTCCTCTCTTTCCTAAATGTTGCTTTTGTCATCCTACCTGTATTTTCAGGTAAGCTTTTGGGTTTGTGTGTGATTGAGCTTGTAAATTTTTAATGCATTTTAATCAGACTGATGAAATTTACAGGAAGATAGAGATGCTACTGTGTGTCTAGGAGATAGTTTCTGAGGTAAAAAAGAAAATCCTATAATTTAAGTTTCATATTTTAAAATAATTTCTACAACTGGTGTGAGGACAAATGAGCGACTTCCTAGAATTCTGTAAGAATTTGGCCCCTCTCTTCCTATTATTCCTCCATTCCTCTTTGTTACCCCACATCTCAGCTTCCAAGTTATACGTGACCTTGAGGTTCAAGTCTCCATGATCTCTTCATAGCAGGGCAGATCTAACTCTTGATATTTTATTCCTTGCTTTGGTCTAAAAGAACTCATAACTGGCCCACTTTATTTATTTATTTTTTTATCAGAACCCATAGAAACTATCAAGAGGCTTTTGCTGAAAAAAAAAAAAACCCCACTTGATCTGCATTGCTAAGGATTGCAGTTCCTGGGGTACTCTTTTCTTTTAAGGTGGAAATCTTGAGAAAAGAAGCCAAGTTGAAAGTATTTCAGTGACCCCACAGTCCACCCAGTTGAGTTTGTTTTATTATTAAGAAAATGACACTTGTGAAATAGGCCAGAAAGCATAGATTCTTGAGTAAATTTCTGTGTGTGAAAGTTTTTAAAGAGTATTTTGGGCGATATTTATTTCTTTCCTCTTTATCTCAGTCCTCTTGTCTTAAACAGTATTTAAGAAATGCTGTTGAATTTGGTACCTGAATAGGATTTTATATTACTGAAATATTCAAATGGACTGTTCCACTAGTATTGTTTAGAAGAAATATCTGGGTGAAAGGAAGTTTTCTGCTTTCCAAATGCTTCACTTTCCTCTACGACACAAAAAATAAGAGAACTGAAAGAGAAGCAAGAAAAGTACAGTCGCCTAAGTACTCCACGAGATAGAATATCTAAACACGTTATGAAAACAGAACAGTATTCCCCCATCATCTTTTGCTGGGTTTCTTGTCGAATTAAGTTTTACTCGTCTGAAGTCTTGGTTTGAGCGAAGCCCTAAATACTCCTTCAATATTTGTTGCTTCACAAAGGCTGGACTTAGAAAGTTTTCTTTCCTAAGGTGATTAGAAACCCAAAATTGATGATGCCAACTCTAAATTTTCTTTCTTGTTTCTGTTTCTAGTTTGACAAGAGACCTTTTTTTCCCCCCACTCAGGATTAATGAAGGAGAGAAGGGGAGATCTTTCTTCCCAGCTATTATCATTGAAATAGATCAATTTCTCCTTTTTAAGGATGCAAATCTTGAGGAAAAATGAGCTCTCTCCAATACCTTAATTATATTTCAAGAAATGGGCTGTTGTTTGTGAACTCATCTGGTGTTGAGAAACCTTGAAAATAATCGTTCCAACAGTAGATACTCTTGATTTCAATTTTGGCATTATATATTTCAGGAGGTATTTTCACTAATATTTTGTTTCTCCTCATCTTATATATCCTTTTGCTCTCTAAATTTTCGATACACACTTGTGGTCTGGGCACAAATTTTAACTTAAGGATTGATTTTAAATATGACTTTCCACTAAATATTGTTTAGAAAAATTAAAGACAATCTCTAAATGGGAAATCTTAAATTGATTGCCTTTTATCAAAGAAATAAGAGAAATAAGTACCACTAAGAAAAATAATTTCTGAAATAAAATGTATGATTACTTTAGAAGAGACCAACTTCAAAAAATTACACTAGGAAAGAGAAATACCCTGGTATGGGTTGCTAGATTTTGATAAATGTATTTTTCTGCTCTTGAGATGCGTCCTGCAGCCACATCTCTCTGAGGAACCAGGGCTGAGGCTTCCTCACCAGGTCAACCCTCGTTAGACAGTTTTGTGAAGTGGCGATTCCTCAGGCTGGCCGCCTCTGACTCTCAAAGCCGATGAAGCGCCCTTGTGGAGATGGGGTGATTCATAACCCATCTCCTCTGTGGCATTTACCACAATACCAATCATTGTGTAATTGTGTCCTGTTTTCTTTTTTTTTAATCTTCAGCTACGGGTATACTACAACAAGTACATAGAATTAGAGCTTCTTAATTATTAGCAATAAACCTGTATTTAACTCCAGGGCAAGGCAGGGCAGGGGATGAGGGAGACCTCTATTCTTTCTCCTTGTCTTACTTACTTTCCCTCTCACTGGAATCTCTTCTTTTGAATTCAGCACATAACTAAGGTTTTAAGTGACTAAAATATTTTAACTGGATTTTTTCCCCCCACTAACATAGTTTAGGAAAATTCCTCTGAGGCTGAAGTTATCAACGCAGCTGCCTTTCATTGAAAAAATAGAAAAGCAAAGAAAACTGCTCAGACAGATACTTTTCGAGGTAAAAGGTTTCCCTAATCATGTTGAAGAGGTCGAATAGGTAAGTATTATGTGAGGATGGCGACGTAATTCTCTGAAATCAAGTAGATGAGAGTTATTTCTTCTTTTTACCCTTTGCACTTGTGTTACTCTGCCATGAGTCGATGGAGGGAGGTGGGAGGAAGCGCCCCTGGTGTTTCTTGTGCCCAATCTCTCTGTCACAAATCACCTCAAAATGTTTTCCCAAGGAGAAACAAATGGCAGCCTGAACTGTAGGACTCCCTCATCCACTTTCTCCCTTCTTGTTTCTCTGACTAGAACTAATGGTTCTGTACCATTATTTTTCCTGTCAGAATTAATAGGGAGATATTCTTTTCCTAAAGCCATTAGTTAAGTAATATTGCTTACAGAATTGCTGAAACAGGGTAACATCTCCTTCCCCAGGGTGTAAATCTTAAGAAATGATGAGGCAATTGCTTAAACACATCAATTATGTTCCAAAGCCTGAACTTTTCTCTCCACAATTTTCATTTAGAGTTAAGAAAGTTTGAAATTAATGATCCGTAAAGTAGATTCTCCTGATTCAATTTTGGCACTGAAGAATGCAAATAATATTAGCAATTTGTTCCCTTCATTTAGTTTTCCTTCTTCATCACAATTTATCCTCCCTTTATTTTAGAGCATTCTCTTCTTGTCTGGGCACAATTAAAGTTTTGACTTACCAAAAGATTTTAAGCATACTTTCCCCACTAAAAATGAAGGTTTTTTTTGAAGAAAATGGTAAGTGAAGTGTTCTTCAACTGATTGCCTTTCATCAAAGAAAGATAAAACAAATGAGAACCATAGAGAAAAGTGGTTTCTGGGGGAAAAAAAAAGAGATTTTAAATTATTACTCAGGCAAAGTTTCAAAAAAAAAAAATAGGATAGTACAGAAATACTCTAGATTTGGCTAGAGATGGAAAAAATATATTTTTCTCTTCCTTTCATGAATCTCTCAGTTTTTCTGTGCCTGAAAAACTAAATTTTAGTTACTGATGTGTGAGGATTTATCTCTGTCTTTCAGCAACCTGTTCTGATCTTCTGGTAAGAGGACTGACTTGACTTTTAGTTTTGCCTGAGCATATTCAGGTATAATATACTTTGGGGGTTTTCTCATTATTTTGAGTCTGAACTTTAGAACCAATATGATTATGTGTCTCTTATTTTTCTTTCCAACTGATAACGCAAAATCATGTTTGTTGCAAAAAAGAAAGCAGCATTGATTTATCCAAGGAAAGCCTGACAACTTCCAGCCTCACTGCCCCGAGGCCACGAGAGTTAGGTTGGCACACATCCTTCTACATCTTTCTCCACTCACATACAAATACAGACAGACACATTTTTTTGTTGTTTTTTATACAAAGGCTCGTATCAGATGTAGTAATCGGCAATTCTTTTCTTCTTAATATGTTTTGTACATAACTCCAGGCCAATATGTATATAGATTGTTTTAATAGTGGCATACAATCCCCTAAATCCCCTAGTTTGGATGTACTACTGTTTATCTATTCAACCCTTACTTTATTGATGGATGTTTATGTTGATGCCTATTATTTTTCCTACCACAGCTATTGCTGCAGTACACGTTCTTGCCTAATTTCCCAAAGAGCGATTGCTGGATCAATGGTTTTAAACTTATTTATTTCACCTTATAAGATACCACCAAATTACTTTTCAAAAACAGGTTTACTCTCCCATCAATATTTTTAACCGTATTTTTAAAAAGAAACTTTGCTTCAGCAAGAGAGCACACAAAGCCAGGGTGAAGCTTTGCTCTCAGAGTGGGCGGCACATGTGAGTTTCTTAAATAGCAAGAGGTCACCACCAATCGGCCTCTCATTAGCAAATTCAGGCCACAGATGTGTTGGGTAGCACAGTGCTACTGTTGTTTTGAAAACTAATTAGTTATGAATGTTTGAAAGCATGTGAAATACAGATTTCGACTTTTCTCCTGAAAAATAAACAGATCTGGTGAGCTGGACCCTCCAACCTTCATTGTCTCAGTTGGCTGGAGCTGGGGGTTAGCTACCCCTGGGGCCTGGGCTTGCTGTTTGGCCATTCCCAGGCAGGTGCCCGAATTAGTGATTTGTCTGGCTCCTGTAGCATTTGAGTTTGTGATCTTTGGTTTAAACTAGGGTTTCTCAACCTGGGCACTGCTGACCTTTGGCGACACACCATTCTTTGTTGCAATGTGGGATGTGTAGCAGGGTCACTAGTCTCCACCCACAACATGCCAGGAGCATCCCCTCCACTCCAAGTCAGGACCACCCAAAATATCTCTAGACATCACCATTGCTTTGGAACCACTGGTTTTTAACAAACCCACAAAACGCATTTTCCTCAGTCAATTTTGAGATAAACTTTTCAAAGACTGTTCCTGGGCAGTTTTCATTATTCTACTTGATGAAGGAACAGTGTTGAATTCTGTACAAGACCAAGCTTTAAAGTCACCGAAATGTTTCAAACCAGCCCCATTCACTGAGTTTGGAGAAAGTATTTGAGAGGAAAAAGTGATCAAAACACGTTCCTTGCATCTCAGCAATAGAAATGGAGAGACGGTGGCGATTACAGGTGGTTTCTGAAGTAAAAGCTTTACCTAATTACACACACCTAAAAGATATAATTTCTAAATACTGTATGAAGAGGGTTGAATACATCTCTGGCACAAAGGTAGACATTGGCTTTGTACACTTTGGTTTTCTTCAGTGGTTTCTTTTGTTCGTTCATCACAGGCCTGGGCAAGCTCACCTCTCCCTCCGCAGTCTCTCTCCTTGGGCTCACATAATCCTCCTCTGAAGGGATTTCTAAGGTATTTGGAGCCAGCAGGAGGCCAGGGATGGGTCGGGGGGGGGGGTCTCTCCAGAGCCTTCTTCTCTCTCTGTGCCTTCACTCTCCTTCTCTGACAGGACTTCCGACATCTTTTCTCATTAGAATTAATGAAGAAGTATTAATTCTTTCCCCAAAGCTATTAAGTCATAGTGCTCTGAAATTGCTGAAACAGAATAATTTCTCCTTCATTCTAGGGTGTAAATCTTGAGGAAAGATGAGAAGCTGTTTCAGGTATATCGATTATGTCCCAGGGAAGAGACCTGCATAGACAATTTTCATTTAGCAACAAGAAACTTAAAAGAATGATACATGAAGTAGATCAGCCAGTTTCTGTTTTGGCGTTCAATCTTGCAAATGGCATTTGCTTTTTTATCATCTTTTTTCCTTCTCCAATTTCATAATCCTATTTTCACTCTGTATTTTAAGGGCCACTCTTGATGTCTGGACAGGACAGAATTTTTAACTTAAAGCAAAATTTTAAACACCGCTTTGCACTGAATTCAGGATTTCTGCGAGGGGAGGGTGGTTATCTTAATTGCCTTTCATCAAAGAAATAGAAAAGAGGCGAGAATTACTAAGAAAAATGGTTGCTGAAATAAAAGATTTGTTTATGATTACTTAGAGGCAAACTTTCAAAAGATTGTATTAGGATAGTGCAGAAATACCCGAGGCTGTACTTGATAAATCCATCTTTCTGGTCCTCTCCCACAACCCTTCCTGCCTGTGCAGCTGAAGTCGGGGCTGCTTTTCACTGCTTACCGCCCACTAACTTCTGATTATTTTTTGATTGGCATTGACATCCGACGTCTCCCGTTCTCTCTGCCTGAGAGAAATAAAACCTCTTTCTTCCATCATTTTTAGCCATTTTTTCCCCCTAAAGAGGCTTCATAAACAAAAAATGTAATAGGATTGCAGAAACAAATGAATTTACTGTTAAACTTCAGCATAACGTCAGGTATGCAACAGAGACTTAAAGAAAATTGGTTGACTAATTACATGAATAGATGATTCAGACTTAAAAGCCGTCCAGGACAGGGGCAATGTCAGATGATTGACTGTGCACATGGTTTTACTCTTTTCCATAGATAGATGTTGGGTTGGGGTCCTATATCATGGCCACCTAGTACCTTCATGCTTTTTCTTTCGTGCTGTTTACCACATTTGCTTGGTGAATTTTTTATATAATTATTTGCTTACTGAATTTCTCCCCCATTGAACTAGAATTATCATGTGGGTGTGTCTGCCTCATTTTCCAGGGAACAAATGCCCTGTGTTTAGCATAGTACTTGGCACGGCTGTTGGCTGTGCTCGGTGCCCAGTAAATATTTAGGCTCAATAACGTAGGCTCAAAAACAGGCTTAAAAATATTTGAATAATTAACTATCCACAAAGTGATTACTTTTAGAGATCTGCCCAGCTTTCTTTAAGTAATTGCTAGCACACTGTGGATCTTTTAATTCCAGGGATGCTTCTAAACAATTTAATCACAGATCAATTAATAGTCTAGGAAATTACTCCTATGTTCTTGTTTATATTTGCAGTTTGCTTAGAAGGTTGATTTTATAGACTCATTTTTAGCCCTTTTTAAAAATAATTCAGTCTTTGGAATCCAAATTCATGGAGTTTTGGTGTGTTGGGACAAACCAAAAGAAATATATCAAATTACTTACATTTTTAGTTAATGATATTTGAGCAGTGTATTTATAGCATTTTAGTGTGGCTTAGACATTAGGCAGCTGGAAGAAGGTTTGGCATTAAAGATGTCTACAGTCATGTTGTAAGTTTCATCATGTTGTTTATTTATTTCATTTTCTTTCTAAGTATTTTACAGTTTCCTATAGCCTTTTCAAGATGGCCACATTTAAAATTGCTATAACACTTTAAGTGGCCTCTTCCTCTAAATGCAGTCTGGCAATTATTTCTGAGGGAAATTATTAAAAACGCAGCCTTTAATCAGGAAAAGAACAGCACGGCACAGAGAGCTGTGATGAGAGATGGTCTCTCTAATAAAAGTCACATAATTGTGTAAGAGCAATTGAATTTCCGAAGATTGCATTAAGACAGTGGAGTTTGTAATTTCTGAAGGTGTAGGAAGTGATTCATATAGTGTGATGCTGAAGCCTAAACGGAATCACATTCTGTGATTTAAAATTTGGCCAGGGAACTACTTACTTTTTGAAAAGGGCCATTCATTTAAAAGCAAGTTAGTGTCCTTCCTCAATAATCCAAATCAGTTTAACACACGTCAGTGACATTATTTGGGCATTTTTCACAATTATTAAAGATAACTCACTTTTCTCTGTAGACTGTAGGGTCAAAAACAAATCAGATCAGTGGATTTTCTTCCTTTGCTTTCATAGATGAGTCAGAAGTTATTGGTCAAATGTGCACATGACCTTTCTGCTTAAGCTTAAAAACCAAAACAACCTGTTGGGAAGACATTTGGCCAATCTGATTATTTTCTCTACACTGATTGGTTTTACTTCTTCATTGAATTGAATGAATTGCCTGGTTGTTTTGTCACTGTGGGGACAGAGCTTAATTCACTTAGAGTGAGCACTTGTGCTTGGTGAACGATGAGGCTAAGGAAATGCATATCATCACCATTAATTTTTGGTAGTTTTTCATGGGTGAGAATGAAAATGTACCTTGAATCCACCTCTTTTTTCCCTTTCTACTTCTGGTGCTCTAGTCAAGCCATCTCATCTGGCCCCTAGATTATCCTAGTAAGCTTGTACCTGTTTTTCCTACCTCTATTCACCTCTCTCCCAAGTTTGGCTTCAAAATTTAAACTTCTTACCACAGTCACTTGTACTCTGCAAGATCTGAGTCCCTGTTGACTTCCCCCACATCATCTTGCCCCTGCCTCTTCATTCATGACTCTCCTTCCACATTGGCCCTCCATGAGTCCCTTGCTCCCCCAAGCTGCTTTCCCCTTTAAGGTCTCTGTATTGTTCCTTCTTTTGTCTAGAACATCCTTCGTGGACTTGTTCTTTCTCACTCTGAAGGTCTCATTTCTGATGTCGTCTTTCTGAGAAGTCGTCCTTGACTATATAAAAGTCGTCCCCAGTTACTCTTTGGAATAAGCCCCCTCATTACTCTCTTTACTACCCCCTGCTTATGGTGACTCTGTAGTATGCTCCCCTCCATTTCTCATTAGTCTCTGGAATAGCCTCCTGTTAATCGTTACTGCCTGTAATACTCTCATTTTCACTCTCGGTAATATTCCCGTCCTCGATTTGTTTCCTTTGTGACCCCATCACAATATGTGTCTGCTTCTTTGTCTTTGCTTCTCTTTCCCCATTACAGTAGAAGCTCTTGAGGGCCAGCGCCATCTTTGTTTTGTTCTTCTCAGACTCTTCAAGTTGGAGCATGGTGCCTGGGTCATTGAAGGGGCCCAGGATGTGGTTGTTGAACAGGTGAATGGAATAACAAAAGCCTCGTTGTGTGCCATTAGACTACCAGAGTACACGGGAGGGTCAAGAAAGATTGTGTGGAAGAAAAAAGCATTGCTTTCTTTTCCAAACTGTGCACTTCTCTACGGATTTTCAAAGTTGATTTGCTCAGGATTAGCACACTTGGTAATCTAGTAACTTACCCCTTTAGATATAAGAAGTGGAACTGTTCTTTTGGTTTAAGATGGAGGATGGAACACATTTATTTACCTCTACTTTTCTCTAACAACTCACAAGAGGTTAGTCATTAAAGGTGTTTGTAATGTACAAGCTCACAAGGAGAAACGACTTGGAGAAGAAATGATGCCACCAGTTTGAAAGCTGAAGTGCAGAGTCTGAATGGGAACTGATATAGCTGACCCCAAGGAATGGAATCCTGATTTAACAGTGGGAAGACTCCCCACAACTCAGACATTCATGGTACCAGGTGGGGCTGAAAACAAGATTGATTGAAAGACTAAGAAGCAATCAGACTTCAAATCCCACCCCGTTTCTAGCTTGGTAACTTCCTTCACCCTTGCAGAAGTCTAGGGGCTTAGTCTCTGGACAGCATACAAAATGCTGGGGGACACTTGGCGTAATTAGTTCAGCAGGGGAGTGAGGGGACTAGATTGAAAATGGGATTTGAGCAAATGTGAATACTGCATATGAGCCCCTAGAATCTCTTCTCTAATTTTGACTCCAGAATGCCGGCAGCCTGGCTTCTATTTTCCAGTCAGGAGACCCGAGGACTCTTCCTATAGAAGCTGACCAGTACACATGGAGACCTGCAGATAACTACTTCAGGGTTCCCACTGAAACAGAGCAACCACACAACCTAACAGTAGGGCCCATGGTTGACCGATTGCACTTGTAAAGAACACCAAGTCAGCCTTTTCATGCCCATTTCCTAAACATAAGCAGCTAAGATTGCTGTATTTCTCAGGAAAGCCACTAACCTAGAGAGGAATAAAAACAAACTAATGGAAACAAAGGAATTTGGAAGACGGACTATGTAGGGGGAGGCAAACTTCAACAACAACAACAACAACAACAAACCATTATTAACATTGCTGGGGGTAAAAGAGAGGATGTTAGAGCCATGAAATAAGAACAGATGCTATAAAAAAACATGGGAAAGAACTCTTAGAAATTAAAAGCATATAGCAGAAATAGAAACTCATTGGAATATAAAGTTGAGGAAATTCCCCTGAAGGTGAAACAAAAAGACCAAGAAACAGAACATCAGAGAGAAAAGATAAGAAAAATAGAAGATTATACTAGGAGATCCAATAACCCAATAAGAGCAGTTCTAGAAAGAGAGAAAAGACAAAACAGAAGGGAAAAAAATCAGAAATAACAGGTACATTTAAGAGTTATATTGTACGACGTGGTAACTATAGTTAATAACAATGTTTTGTATTCTTAAAAGTTGCTAAGAGTATATTTTAAGTGTTCTTGCCAAAAAAAAGATAAGCATGTGGGCTAATACGTATGTTATTAATAATAAGCTAATTTAGTCAACCTACAATGTGTATATATTTCAAAACAATGCATTGTACATGAGAAAGAAAAAGGAAATAAAGAAAAACAGAATCACATTTTCCTAAAACCTGAGGACATGATTCAGGTTGAAAGAAATGATTGAGTGCCCAGATAATGAATGAAGATAGACCCAGACTATGGTAACACCAGAAATAAAGAAGAGCCTCGGGGATTCCAGAGAGCGACAAACAAAAAGATTTCATCCGAAGGATCATGAATCATAAATCATATTGTCTCCAGACTTCTCAACAACTAGAACACAGTAGAACCATGTCACAACCCCAAAGGGAAATGATTTCTGATTCAAAATGTCATATCCAGGCCGGGCGCGGCGGCTCACGCCTGTCATCCCAGCACTCTGGGAGGCCGAGACGGGCGGAGCACGAGGTCAGGAGATCGAGACCATCCTGGCTAACACGGTGAAACCCCGTCTCTACTAAAAAGAAAATACAAAAAACTAGCCAGGCGAGGTGGCGGGCGCCTGTAGTCCCAGCTACTCAGGAGGCTGAGGCAGGAGAATGGCGGGAACCCGGGAGGCGGAGCTTGCAGTGAGCCGAGATCGCGCCACTGCCCTCCAGTCCGGGAGATAGAGCGAGACTCCATCTCAAAAAAAACCAAAATGTCATACCCAGCCAAGCTGCCAATTGCATCTAAAGAGTTATACTTCATGTACCCTTTCTCATGAAACTACTAGAAGTTTTGTGTTAGGAAAGCAGGAGAGTAAACCAAGAAAAAAAGAAGTTGTAGAGGTTCAGGAACCAGGAAAGAGGTGAAGAGAATCAGCACAGCTGAGATGAAAGGAGACCCTGAGGGCACAGCCATGCTGTAGAGAAACACGGTCCACTTGGAGCAAATCAGAAAGTTTCAAGGAAACATTTCTCAGGGAATGAAATGAAACCCCAGACAATTGGAGAGGCAGTTGGAAAATGATTTTAGAAATAAGTCCATAGAAAACTCAGCGAAATTTTTAAAAAGTAAAATAATTAATTCCAGGGAAAGCAATTTTGGCAAGAAAGGCAACATAATCATGGTATACTACATGATTCAGTGCTGACAGGTAATATATAATAATAAATTATACACATACACACACACACACACACACACAATAAACACGGAATATTCGCCTAAATGAAAACAGGCCATCAGTGTTAGAGAACTGTTGAGAAGATAGAGAGGTGGAATGTGTGCTTGTGTGTGGGGTCATGAAGGTTGAAGAGGGGGGAAGCTGGAAGAAGAAGGAAACCCTCCTCTCTCCCCATGAGAAGTCATAGCTACTACTTCCACAAGATATAGTTCTGTAACAATGTTATTAGACATGAAGGAGATAAAAGTCAAAAGACTCCCAAATGGGAAAAGATGTATGGGTTGGCAGGGGTTGCTGTTTTTCTTAATACATAGTTAGGCTTGACTTTTCAGACTGCACGTGTGTACCTTTCATCAAAATAAAAGCAAATTTAAAAGTGGGTCTAGTGCTTCTTCTCTAGTGACACAGTCGTTTTAAGATATTTCCCTGATCTCATATCATGATGGAACCTGTCCTCTCTGAAATTTTGTGATCCTTTTGACTGGTCTGCCAGGTCATTAGTGCGGGTGAAGGATGCGGGAAAGACAGGTACGAGAAATGCTGTTTTGCAGATATTGTCAGGGCCCTTCTTTCTTTCCACAATCACAACAATAACCACCACAACAAAACAACAGCATCACAAAAGCCAGCTTCATCCCTTGCTGCCCAGCACTCTAGTGGGAATTAAGACATGGTTTATTTCTAGGTTCCCACTATACATCGATTGAAACGTCTATTCTGACTACTTTGTAATATGGCCAGAGAATTCAAGCTGATCTAAAATTTACCCAAACAGACATGACCAGGAATACAACTCTGATGAGAAAAAGCAACATGAAACATAGATATATTTTATGATATGTATCATTCAGGGATTTTTCTCCTTTGAGAACTGGTTTGGCCATTTCCTTTTTTCATAGAGTGGATATATTTTGTTTGACCAAGCGTGAATTGGTTGGAGATAAATTGAGTTCTTGCACACACCCTGTGAGATGAGGGTGAAGGAGCTCAGAGGCGATCATGAAGTCATGGACCACCTCCCAGGAAATTACTCTTTGCTAATTTTATAATTCCAGATGTACGTAAATGTGCCTCTCCCCTTTCAGGTCTGAATCTGCAAGAGGAGCCATCTCATGCCACCACAGAATCACCTCCTTGTTGTGGGAAGGAAGAGAAGGAAGGTGACTGCAGACAAACCTCAGGAACCCTCTCTCTTGGTACAAGTTCAAGGACTGTCAGGGAAATGGAGAAACGAACTGTGAAGGTGGGCATGATGATTTTGAACTGCCCCTACCTATTGCTGGTCTAGATTTATAGCTCTGCTTGTTCTTGTTGCTCTTGTTCAGGGTGGCAGAACTTGCTCGGATCACCTTATGAAGATTCGCCTCACAGAAAGCCCATTAAGACAAACAAATAAGTCAAAACATTCTGTATCAAATGACTGAGCAGCTTTGGCAGTGCAAACATTGGGATGATTTCTGATGGTTTCTTTAAAAAAACCCAAGTATGCTATTACTGCACACCTGAATAGAGAGATGGCTGACAGGTGCCACTGCAACATGAAGCCCCCCAGACAGATTGTGGGGCTGCGTGTTGAAAACCACTAAAATACGTATCCAGACCACACTTGGAAAAACACTCATCTGGAAAAAAACAAAAACAAACAAACAAACAAGCAAAAACCTTCAATACACAGTCCTATAAAATAGTACATCTGCTTCATGAGCAGTAGTGACTTAAAAAAGGAAGCTGAGAACTGGTTAGATAATTGAGCAGTTCTGTTTTTCACAAAGCCAGATAAAAGCACAGGATCTCAGCAACCTATTTTATATCAATTGGGAGCTTTATTCGAGTTAATGCACCAATTAGTTATTAATGGAAACTTATTGAGGGCGTCATATTGAAGTTCACGCTTGGTAAAGAATCATTAAGACCTCAAGACCTGTTTTCACTGAGGACTACGTTTCTGACCACATTTTTCTTTGTACCAATTAACCTTTTTTCCCCCCATTTTTTCCCTTTGCACTTTGTTGCAGGATATTTCTCCATCTGCCGGTGAGCACAGTGACTGTACTGCTCACAGCACTGCTGTCACATCAGGATTATCTCTGCAATCTGACACCTACCTGGCAGTGTTTAATGACGTGCCTCTACCCCCTGGCAAAGGTCTTGACCTTGGGTTGCTGGAGACTCAGCTGCCGGCCTCCCAGGATCCAGTCTCAACAGATCCCAAACCATGCATTTTCTCAGATGCTCAAGGGCCTTCTTTCTTTGGGTCCAAAGGAACTTTTCCCCGCCACGACATTGCTACCTCTGTGGCTGCCATTTGTATATCTCTGCCAGCGAGAACAGATCACATAGCCCAGGAAATTCACAGTGCTGAACCACAGGACCACAGCCAGACTGCAGGGAGGACTCTGACACCAAGCTCCCCGGACAGCAAAGCCACAGGAGAGGGCAGAGCACAGACCCTCTTGCCAGGGAGACCTTCATCTGGACAAAGAATTTCAGATTCGGTTCCATTGGGGTCAACTGAAAAAACTCATCTTGAAATACCAGCTTCAAGACCAAGTTCAGCTAGTTCACACCAAAAGGAAGGGAGATACAAAACGTTTTTTCCTTCCAGAGGCCAGTATGGGTGTGGGGAAATGACCGTCCCCTGCCCCTCTTTAGAAAGTGACGGTAGGAAACGTCAGGTGTCTGAATTAATCACTCGGAAGGATTCTGTGGTTCCTTCTAAGCCAGAGCAGCTCACAGAAGTTCCTGAAGCCCCTTCTAAATCCCTCAAGAAGAGGAGTCTGGAAGGAATGAGAAAGCAGACTCGAGTGGAGTTCAGTGATACCAGCAGTGACGATGAAGACCGATTGGTTATAGAAATATGAAGCTTCCAGAGAAAGATGGTATCTTTGGTCAAAGACTGTTGATGCTTCACAAGTACATGTTGTCAGGCTGGCGGAAGAACTAAACTCTATCTGTGAAACACCTACAGATTAGGAAAGCCATTCTGAGTTATTTACAAGCCAACTCCAACCAACTCCTTAACCCCAACTCAGCCACAATGTTCCCCAGCTCCCCTTGGGAGTGCTCTGCTTATGTTCATATGGTGCCAGGCAGGGCAGACATGGCAAGGAAGCAAACTCCGGAAATGGTCAATGTGCGCAGTGACTGGGCCTTGACTCCCAGCCTCCTCTTCTGCACCTGTCCCCCACTGCCTCTCTGCAATCAAATGGCACTAACCAAGAAAGCCACAATCAACACGTGTCTTCACAAGTGGATCCCACACAGTCGAGGCAACTGGCTTTCTCCGTTAGTAAACTGAGGGTTTGCTTCCAAGGTAGACAGCATACTTGGGATAATTGGAGTAGCTTGACAAAGAGACAGGGTTGTGAACTGGGCACAAAGATACTTCTGTTCGTTTTGGAGACAAAATTCGGATACATTAAAAAACTGAAGCTTGTTCAGAGTATTCACGTCCTTAATGGAGTTGTAAATACACTTCAAAATGCCTATGATCCGGTGAAATGCTGATTACTTTTAAATGTTGCACAAATGGTCAATGCTTATTTGTGGTCAGATACGCAAGTACATGCTCTTGTGCCTGGTGCCTTTGCTGTGGAGATCTCTGAGACCGTTGGTTTTTCTAGTTCTTGCAAAGGAACATTGTGTTAAAAGTTAATAGAACTGTCTCTCTGTAATGAGTCATTTTTTAAGAGGGAAAAATTCACTTATTTTCCTCTGATTCTTTTTGTCATATTGTGCTCTGAGAAATTTCAATTAGAGGGTTACATTTTAGTAATCTGTACAGCTTAAACTGATGCCTGCTCATCGTGACGGGAGCTTTTTAGATTTCCTTCAGAAGCTTCAAGGATACAAAACTAATTGGGGTTTTGACGCTGTTTTACATCTCAGTAATTTTATTTTCGGGGCTTAGTGTTACTTTGCTGTCAAATTAAATCAGCCTCTGTGCACGTCAGAACTGCACAGATAAAATTCCCCAGTATTCCAAGCCAATGCGCCCCTGTGCAGAAGAAAACAGCAGATCTACATCAACCAGCCCAGTGAGCAAAGCCTCAGACCCACTGCCTTCCTCTCCCCATCCTTCCATGGGAGAGGAGAAACTTAAAGAGGTTTACATTGCTGTATTTCAATAAAATTTTATACTTGCTTTTGGTATGATTTTGTACAATTTGAAATTTATAGCTGAGCTCTTTTGGTTTAACTTTGATGTAATGATGTTCATATGACATCTTGTACTTAAAAGACACGGCAATGCAGAGCATCTCACACATACGAATACACTTTAGTCAGTCTGTGCCTGTGACTAACTGTGGTCAAATTTCAAGTACCTTCATGTGAATTTTCCAATTTTGGTGTTATTCATAGAAAACTTCAATGCCAGACCAGCTTCCCTGGTTACTTAGTATATATTTGTGACCATTTCATATACACTCATAAATATCCAAGGATTTCAGGCCCAGCCAAGAAAAACATAAGAAGGGAGGTAAAAAGGATATTGGACATTCACTTAGTGTACTTTTTAAACCCAACGAAAGCGATGTGGTGATTATCTCCCTTTTTGAATGATTCATGCCACTATAATGAGAGAGGCAGTGTAGGCAAAAGGTCTGAGTCTTGGATGGAGATTGAAGTCCTGACTTTAGCTGGGAAATCTTGATTAAGAGTCGCTCTGTACCTCAGTTTCCCTAAGTGAGAATAAGAGAGTTGGACAAGATGAATATATCTCCAGGTTCCAATTTTTCTGAGAATGGTTGATAGAGAAGCTGCTCTGTCCTTAAAATGCGTAGACTCAATGGCTTGAAGATATTCCCCATGGGGAACCGTTGCCACGAGGGCCTTGCATGCAAGAAGTTTGGGTGGAGACAGTGAGGAACTGAAATGCAAACACCTTCCACCAATTATTGCTGTGAAGAACCTGAGCCTGAAGAAGCTCCGTCTAATTTTTTCCCCAGAGTTCCAGATTTTAGGGTGCAATCATCTGGCCTATACATGTGACTCATAGTTCAAAAAATTAAAATCAAAACCCGAACTCTCCAGTAGGAATGGAGAAAACCTATCTGTAGGCTGAACTGGCTCCTTTGTCTTAGGAGTCACTGGTCAGGGGAAAAAAATCTGTCTTCCAGGCCCCTCCTTTCTGGGTGGCTACTGTGGCATGAATGGGATCACTGGCTGTAAATCAGTAAGTCATAGCTCCAAATAGCACCAACTTCAGGATAATGGGGGAAGCTGTGTCCTTCTAGGAGCCACCGTTGCTGGCTCCCAACCTGGGTCAAATATGGCAGAATATTGATTTCATCTCTAACTCCCTGTATCTCTTACAAAGGTAGAACAGCTAGCCAAACCACCTTGCTTCGCTGGTCTTTGGCTAGTGGCTGGCAGTGTTTACAAGTGTACCTTACTTTATATCAACATGAATTTGTGAAAAAGCTGTATTTCAATGGATTTTTTTAAAATTAAAAATGTATTTTGAATGACCCTAAGGGAGCTGGCTCTTGAAAAACATCCTACGGTAAAGATTTTTTTTTTTTTTTAATGAAGAATCTTTTTATAAAGCAATGAACAATCTCTGATTTTATAAATCTTAATTTTCCTATGGGTTTCTTAAAGCGAAATACAATTATAAGAATACATTTTAAGGGTAACATCAACAACCTAGAACCCAGTTTGGGTTACTGAAAATAAAATGTCAGTATTATCAATTGATAACTACTGCAGTTGTATACTCTGCAAGTGTGTACTGCATGATAGTTAAGGAAAAACAAATTTATTTTGGAACAAAGCAACCAGAGTTTAAAGATCAGGGATTTCCTTCTTTCCCCAGTGCTAATTTTCCAGTGTTAATTTTATTGTATCTTTAGGTAAGGGTCTTAACCAACTGATGCCTCAGTTTCTTCCACAGAGAGTAGTTACAGGGACGCTGTCATGAACTAAGGAAAGGGCACTGAATTTTTTTTGCCAATCTCAAAAGTGACATTTCCCCATGATGTTCAAGACTCACCAAGTTTCTCTCTCCACCTGTACCTACACCCAGCTAAATCTTGCTGTTAAAGATGTATGGAGGGAAGAGGTTTCAATCCTCCCCTCCTTGGCAACCTACATTGTTAAGTGACTCAAAGTTATGTGATTTTTAGTGGACAACTGGAATCCTCCTTCTTGTAAAACACAGTGAAAAACAGCTCATCTCTCCTGTTAGGCTTCACCCTTGAGATGTGAGACAAAGCTAATAACCCCTTTGGTTCACATCTCACAGTAACCAGGAGAACCTATGGTTCATTTGCCAAGTGATTAAAAAAAAAGATGGAGGAGAGTGTCTCTGAATTTTAGTGAAAACACCGCCAATAGCATGGTGGTAACCTAGGGTAAGTCAGACTTTTTCTTCCTGAAATCACTCTTCTAAAGCTGAGACTGGAAGAGGAACCTTGTAGAAGCACACTGTGACCACAGTTCTTGGCATGAAAGATAAACAATTTGCAGTCTCATGCCAAAAAGTATTTCCTTGCATTTACATTCATTACTTAGAATGATCACATTATTCATTTTTTTTTCCCCAGCACAGAAATTTGCATTTTGCACAAAATTTGCCTGGTGCAGCAGATTTTTATAGTTATGGAAACTGTCATCATTATCGGAATGTGCTGCTGCTCAACTCCCCAGACATAATTTAATATGGTGAGGAGAAAATGGCCTGCCTGGCTCTATGGGTGATCATATTTCTACTACTGCAGCAAACTGGACTTGTGTATTTTTCCTCACTTCAGTTGCTATCCCCATAGTTCATGTAGGGAGGCACTTTGGCTTTTGAAACACGACATTTCTCAATACTTAAGCACAATTTCTTGTCCTTATTTTTCAGAACCCATTAAATATAAGGGTCAGGACCTAGAAAATCTTATGTGCTAGATTTCTACCCTGTATGATTCTTTTCATCCATGCTTTGCACTTACGTGGGAATATACATAATTTGGTCTGAAGAAGTATAGGAACAGTCGAGCACATTACTTCACCATTGGAAGAACAGTAACCAAGGAAAAACATCAGCCTCTGCCACTTGGAGCACTAGAGGATGACGGAATGTCTTGTATATGCAGTCGACTGTTCAGGATTTACTACTCAATTGCTTGTTCACAATCAGGGAATTGATTGGCTTCTGGGTTGGTTGTTGAAATTTCTTTCTTTACATGATTAAATTATTTTGTTTTGATAAAAATAAAACTTAAAATGCAAATGTCTCATGTGATTTGTTAACATTTTAACTAAAACCATTGCAAACCATATTCTTTATGAATGGGACATCTGATTATTCCTAATCATTGACCCAATGCCTCGTCGGCCATATTGGTATCCCATTCCACTCAACAAAGGGATTAGGTCATGTCCAATGATCTCATTTTCTTGTGGTGCTTCCTTTTCACACATAGCTTGTTTGTCATTATCTGCCATATTTTATAGTCTGTAACTGAGGAATCTGATTTTAAATTCTTAAATGTAGCGAAACTTTGAAGCTACAGGAGGGCACGATCCCACAGTGCAATAATCCAGAACCTTTTTCCCTTGGAATTGATGTTTTCTGGACATTTAGCATTACTCATTAACAGAGAAAACATCCTTAAATCAAAATCATAGCTTGTTATGAGGGTGATATATGTACTCCTTGCAAGAATAAGTAGACTTACTTTTACAGCCCAACACAATATTGTTAGTCTATTTACATATTTCTTGAAGACACTTGAAGTCAATGAGGCGTAATTCATTGGAGGGAAAAGTGGGATTGAGGATATGGAAGGAACAGATATACTAACTGATGGCTCTTAATTGCTTTTTTCCAAACTCATCAAACTGTAATCGCAATTATTATAATTAATCTATTTGTTCCAAACTTCAGTCATTTGAGAACCATCTTAATGCTTTTTGCTATATGTATCAAGATGCCACGTATGGGTATATTTTTTACTTAATACTTTTATTTAAATTATCTCTGTGTTAAAGAAGCGATTATTGCCCTAAGCAATAATGTCTATGAAAACTTGTTGAATTTTCTAGTTAAGTATATTTTCAAATATGCATTAAAATATAGTAAAACTATTAAAAACTGTTCATGTGTCGGTTAAATATCATCTTCATATTACCAGTGGTGTACCCAGTGCACTTGGGGAAACATCGAGATAACCTAAACAGTATGTTTGCTGTTAGATTCTCTAGTTATTCTAGCTCCTGTTAAGCAGAGCTCTGTCTCCATTTTTTCTCCAATACAATAGAACTGGTGACTACAAACAGAATTGTGGGATTACTAGATAAGTTTCTTTGGTCAAACTGTGTAATTAAATAATTGACATTTCAAATCAAAGGATTTTGGTCTTAAAGGAATAATCACATAATGTTTTGTTGCATAAACATTTTTTTTTGTTTGTTTTGGTGTTTTGAGTGTTGGCTGATTAGTCGGTGAGTACAGAATGATACATAGGAATGCATAGTTAGGAATTCATGCCCAGCTACAAGCACTGCCATAAGTTCTGCTGAAATAACTGCTTCCATACTTCTAACTGTGAGGGAAATGGATTTGGCTGTACTAAGAACCACAGAGAGCACCTTTCAAGTCTCTTTAGTGTCAGCTTGTTGATCTTTGGGCTGTGTATGCAGAATTGCTCAGTGGCGTCTGGGACCTTTGTTTCCAGCAGTGACAGACTCAGTCTGCCTTCGCTTTCCTTCAGTTTCTGCCGGCGGCAAATTCAACAGCCTCTACCATTGAGCATCTTGGGATTAGTCCATGGCTATTTCAGCCCAGAAATAGGTGACTTATTTTTCCGTGTAAGGTATGGGTGAATGGATAGCTCATTCCTATTGGGAATGAGAGGTTTTGTACCTGCAGCACCTGGGAAAGAGTGGCCCAGTTCTGTCTGTGGCCGCAAAGATCTGGTTGCCTTCTGTGCATATATAGTGTGCAATGGGGTATAACGCAGCAGGATTGAGGCCTGTTGGCTCCATCATACATGAAAGGTCAGATATCTAGCCTTGCTTTTTCTACATGATGTGTAAACCACAACTACGAATACTCTAGTTGGACATATTTGCCTGAAGGAATCCTTCACACACACACACACACACAAACACACACACACACACACACAGAGAGAGAGAGAGAGAGAGAGAGAGAGAGAGAGAGAGAGAGAGAGAGAGAGAGAGAGAAAGAGAGAGAAAGAGAACCTTACACACACACACACACAGAGAGAGAGAGAGAGAACACATTGAAAACTTCCTCAAAAGTCCTCCCCTTGTTAAAATAACTGGGTGGACTAGGGCCGATGAGTTAGGAAATGAGATGACTACGTATATGGCCCAAAAGGGAGCTCCTTGGAGGCAGAGCCCATGGTGTCTTTATCCTTGTTTTCATAGCTGCTGGAAGAGTGCCTGGCTCATAACAGGCATTAGTGCACTTTTACTGAGTAAACAAATGAAAATGGCTCACCGAGAGTAAACAGGGAAGAAAAAAAGAGTCTAAGATAAATAATATAGCCCAACTCCTTCTTTTTTTAGATGGAGTCTCATTCTGTCGCCCAGGCTGGAGTACAGTGGTGCAATCTTGGCTCACTGCAACCTCCACCTCCCTGGTTCAAGCAATTCTCCTGCCTCAACCTCCCAAGTAGCTGGGATTACAGGCGCACATCACCACATCTGGCTAATTTTTGTATTTTCAGTAGAGATGGGGTTTCACCATGTCCTTAAACCAAAATCATAGCTTGTTATATAGGTGATTTATGTACTCCTTGCAAGAATAAGTAGACTTACTTTTGCAGCCCAACACAATATTATTAGTCTATTTACATACTTCTTGAAGACACTTGAAGTCAATGGGGCGCAATTCATTGGAGGGAAAAGTGGGATTCAGAATATGGAAGGAACAGATGTACTAACTGATGGCTCTTAATAGCTTTTTTCCGAACTCATCAAACTGTAATCGCCGTTATTATAATTAATCTATTTGTTCCAAACTTCAGGCATTTGAGAACCATCTTAACGTTTTTTGTCATATATATCAAGATGCCACATATGGGTATGTTATTTACTTAATACTTTTATTTAAATTATCTCTGTGTTAAAGAAGCAATTATTGCCCTAAGCAATAATGTCTATGAAAACTCATTGAATTTTCTAGTTAAGTATATTTTTGAATATGCATGAAAATGTAGTAAAACTATTAAAAATTGTTCATGTGCCAGTTAAATATCATCTTCATATTACCCAGTGCACTTGGGGAAACATCGAGCTAACCTAAACGGTATATTTGCAGTTAGGTTCTCTAGTTGTTCTAGCTCCTTTTTAAGCAGCGCTCTGTCTCCATTTTTTCTCCAAGACGATAGAACTGATGACCACAAGTAGAATTGTGGGTTTCTTGGATAAGTTTCTTTGGTCAAACTGTACAGTTAAATAATTGACATTTCAAATCAAAGGATTTTGGTCTCAAATGAATAATCACATAATGTTTTGGTCAGGCTGGTCTCAAACTCCTGACCTGAAGTGATCCATCTGCCTTGGCCGCCCAAGGTGCTGGGATTACAGGCGTGAGCCACCGCACCTGGCCCCAACCCCTTTCCTTATAAAGATCCATCTCATTATCAGAGATGAACAATGGCATTATTCATCCACTTCAGAATTTAGCAACTGTTTCCCATTACTTACTCCATCTTGTTAGTTCAGCCAATATTTGTTGGGTGCTTAAGTCTGTAGCAGGCACATGAGGATATAGGAGTGAAAAAGACACAGAATCCATGGAGCTTTTATTTGGAGGCAGGAGAGGAAGTATCATTTCAGGAGTCAGGCAGACACGTATGTAAACTACATAATATCAGATGGTGCTAAGGGTGAAGAATGTGAAGGGAGTGTTAGAAAGTGTATCTTTACCCTAATTCAAAACACTTAATGCAAATAAAATGTTTAAAAATTGTCCTCAGTAGAGAAGAAGAAATCATCCTATGCATTAAGATGCATCTCCTCCTCTGTTTCATGCCAGCAGCCTCATTTCTCCTTACGTGGAGCACAGAAGCTTGAAAGATGCTTCCCACTAGTCTTGTGCTTATAGTTTTTATTATCCTTCTGGTAGCTTCAACCCGTGTCAGTGTCTTCTCCACTTGAACATGGTAACTTGGGACTACTTTTGCTAAAGGTAATTTCCAGGCACCTCAGCATAAAGGAAATGAATGCATCTTCAATCCCACATAGCAAAGAAACTCAGGTGGACACTATTTTAGGCCTAACTTCCTTGGGAGAAACCATCAAATATTTGATGCCTGATGTTGTTATCCCCAAATTCTTTTTCCCAAGAAAGATTAAGGTATCATGCTTTAAGGCAGTGGTTCTCAGAGGGGGCAATTTTATTTCCCAGGCATCTGTATGCAGAGGGCAGGGATTCTGCTCAGCATCCTGCAGTGCATAACACAAGGCAGTTGCCATAACAAAGATGTATCCAGTCTGTAGTGCAGGGGTGCTGAGGTTGAGAAGCTCTGGTCTTGGGCGTTAGGGTGACAGTGTAGTACTGGCCCCAGAAACAGCTCAGCCCTCATGCTGATGATGAGACTGGAGTGGAGAGAAAGACGTACCCTGGCAGGACCAGAGGCAGAGTCCAGGGCCCACAGTCCAGTATTTCTTCCCAGCTCCATTAGGACATGTTTCTAGAGCCTACACACAGCAGGACATTAATTGGTGATAATTTAATCAAACCCCAAAATCATTCCCCCTGCCCTGCTCCCTTCCACCTCAAGGAGAAAGAGCCAGGAGAAAGGATGACATGTCTATGGGAATAGATGCTGTTTATTGCTTTACCATTCCTAAGCACACTTGAACACTGAGTAGACACTAAGGAAATATTTACATAGGGAAGGATAGGATTTTACTGTGAAAGTAGATGCAACCCAAATGCGCTACAAACTTCTGTAGCCAACGGGAACGAAAAAGAATGAACATCAATGCTGGCACCAAGTTGAGAAAATCCAGAGCATTGGTTTGTACCTTCTTCCTTTTAGGGGAAACCAAGGACCAGAGGGTTTTGCCCAAGCTTGAGTCAGAGGCAAAGTGGTGACTGACACCAGGACTTCACCCCTAAAGTCCAACATTTTTGCCATGACACCACCGCCTTCTGCTTCCAAAATTTTCCATTATGCTCTACCGTCTTTGCCAGAAGTGGAAAGAAGAACATTTTTATCAAGATTTTCTGCATCAGGGTTTGAAAACTTTGATGACTTTTTGGTTAACTGAAAATTACCCAGAAAATCAAATGATCTAGACTGCTCATCCTCCAAATGTTCCAGTTAATCAAGGTTTGATTGTGTTTGTTTTCCAAAAAGAAAACTTCTCTCCTAAGACATTTAGACTCGAATAGATGTGCCCAGTGCCTATGTGGTCTCATAATTTATGCACTTGAGTTACTGTTCCGTGGGCAATTTGGCAGGGATCACAGGGATAGACAAAGAAGATGTTAACAGCAAAAAAAGACATCACCAGAAAGCCTATGGAAGACAAACACTTCACATCTTCAATTGTAAGACAACCTGATGCAGAAAGAGAATAAATTAATTTAAAAACCTCCTGCACAAAGAAAATAATGGAAAAATACATCACAGATAGTTATCTCTTTTGTGCTAAAAACAAGTGATTTGGAGAAAATAACTGCATGGGGCTGAATGTGTTAGTCTTATAATCTTCTTCTAGTTTTAAATTCTTAGGGGAGAAACTGAGAATAAGAAAAAAGAAGCTTTCATTGTTGCAACGAACATTTATTGAATATTTAGTATGTTGCCAGGCACCAGGCTACACTTTCTGTGACTTTTTCTACTCTTAAAATTACTTTCAGTCATGTGAAAGAAACTTCTAGATGTGTCATTACTGATTCCAACAGTAGCTCTAGAAAGGCCATTTTTTTTCCTGAGGTTTTTGTAAAAACTGTTTTGACTCAACTTAGAAGTGCAGCTGGGAATATCACTTGGTGTTTATCCCCCTGGGAGCCCGAGTTCTCTGTGATTGGTTTATCCTAAGCTTTGGGGGCCACCCATTTGCAAGGAGAGGGCCTTAGATTTCTAAGGATTATGAGTATTTCAGGTTGAGTTCTCTGGGAAGTAGGCTCTGAAATGGAGCTCGGTGTGCCAGGGTTTATTGGGGAGTTACCATGGGCATCCATATCTGTGTGGAGGAGGAAGTGGATACAGGCAACAGTGCCCTTGGCCAACCCATGGATGCTCTGCAGCTAGAATGGGCCTTTAAAGTTGGCTAGACCAGGAGTTTAGACCCCTGCATTCTTCAGTCACTGGATGTGGGCTGCCTGGGGCTACCTGAGAAAGTTGTGACCTTGGGGGAGGCAGCTCTCTGCAACTGAAGCGATCTCTGAAGGGACAGATTGCTGAAGGCTGCTTGCTGACAAGCTTTCACTAAAGGGGCTCTGGGCGGCATATCACAGCATTCACTACTGTGAGGCTCCATTGAGGACTGAACCAACCTTCCTTCCTTCCTTCCTTCCTTCCTTCCTTCCTTCCTTCCTTCCTTCCTTCCTTCCTTCCTTCCTTCCTTCCTTTCTTCCTCCCTCCCTCTTTTCCTTCCTTCTTCCTTTCTTTCTTCCTTCCTCCCTTCATTCTTTCCCTCCTTCTTTCCTTCCTTCCTACCTTCCTTCCATTCTCCCTCCCTCCTTTTCTTCCTTATTTTCTTCCTTTATTCCCTCCATTCTTCCTTCCTTCCTTCCTTCCTTCCTTCCTTCCTGCCTTCCTGCCTTCCTGCCTTCCTGCCTTCCTGCCTTCCTGCCTTCCTGCCTTCCTGCCTGCCTCCCTGCCTCCCTCCCTTCCCTCCTTCTTTCTTCCTTCCTTCCTTCTTTCTTTTGTCCCATTCATGCATCCAACATATATTTATTTTGTGTCTGCCATCTGCCAGGCACAACCTGATGGAGAAGATGTCATTAAACAAAATATTATACATTATTTATTTACAACTTGATACACACTAGAAAGGGACCACACCAAGTGAGATGAGAGAAGATAATTGGGGGAACCAGGAACCAACAGAATCAGGGAATGTTTAGGCTGAACTCTGAGGAATGAATTAAGATGAAAGAGAAATGGGTTTTCCAGGTGGAGGGAGCTTTGAGTTGGAGGAATTGGCTTGACAATGGGGGCGGCCCGGGGATAGTGGGGAGGGGAGAGAAGGAAGAGATGAGACAAGATCTGGGGATTGCAAGAGCTCAGGAGCTTCATCCTAAACCCTGGGACCAAAAAATCCACACTGTGTCTGGAGATCTAGGAATGAGGTTCTTCTGGGACCAGAAAGCTAGAAAGTTAGTTTAAAATTTAAATGTACACTCCTACCTACAAGGTTTGGATTGTTCTTGAAAATGGGAGCTAACTAAGATTAAAATAGCTTCATTCAGTGTGAGCTGTACAGTATTCCACACAGACTTAGTGGGTTTTTGTCTCAGCATCCCATTTTCCTGAGCTTTGTAATTTTCAAACCTCATCTCCTTGGAATAATCCAAACTGTGAAATGAAACACTTAAAGGGCCAGTCAACCACAAGATTTGAGAACTGCAGTCCATAAACCCTTGGATACAGGAGTAGATGACTTGAATCATCTTGTAATTTTCGCCTTCATGTAGGTGAGAAGATAAAAAAGTCTCAAGACCACATCCAGATGAGTCCAAATATCTGCTGAAAACTGTTGTGTCTATGGAATTTACAGAGAAAGAAGTTTCTCTTCTGACTTATTTAGAAACATAATTTTAATTTTTTCTTATTTTTTTCAAATAGATAAGATGGTAAATTTTATGTTATATGAATATATGTGAATATATATGAACATATATGTATATTATATACAGTTTACCATTTTATCTGCTTTTAAGCATATAGTTCAGTGATATTAAGTATATTCATATCATTGCAAAACGATTCATCTCCAGAACTCTTTTCATCTTGCAAAACTGAAGCTTTATAATCGTTTAATAAAACTCCCCAATCCCTCCTTTCAGGAAGGGTTGACCTCCCTCTCCTTTCAGGAAGGAGGGGTTGGGGAGTTGTTTAAATTATTTCCCTGGAAATCCCCATTCTACTTTCTGTCATTAAGAATTTGACAACTCTAGGTCCCTCATATAAATGGTGTCATATAGAATTTGTCTTTTTATGACTAGATTATTTCACTTAGCATAATGTTCTCAAGGTTCATCCATGTTATAGCATATGTCAGAACTTCCTTTCTTTTCAAAATTCAATAATATACCATTGTTTGTATATACTGCATTTTACCATTCATCTGTTGATGGGCAATTGAGTTGATCTTCATTTTCATGATTGTGAGTAATGCTGTGAACATGGATGTACAAATATCCTTTCGCTTTCAATCTATTTGTGTCTTTGGATCTAAAGTGAGTCTCTTGTAGACAACATATAGATAGATCATGTTTTTAATGCACTTTGTCAATCTCTTTGATTGGAGTGTTTATTCATTTACATTTAAAGTAATTACCAATAAAATCTACCATTTTGTGATTTGTTTTCTACATGCCTTATAGCTTTTTTTGTCCCTGATTTCCTGCATTACTATCTCTCTTGTGTTGAGATATATATATATATATTTAAGAGAGGGTCTCCCTCTGTCACCCAGGCTAGAATGCAGTGGTGTGATCATAACTCATTACAGTCTCAATCTCCTGGGCTCAAGCTATCTTCTCACCTCAGCCTCCTGAGTAGCTGGTACCACAGGCATGTACCACCACACCCACCTATTTTTTTATTTAATTTTTTTTTTGTACTGAAAGTGTCTCCCTGTGTTGCCCAGGCTGGTCTCGAACTCCTCTTGCCTTGGCCTTCCAAAGTGCTGGGATTACAGGCTTGAGCCACTGCACCCAACCTGTGTTGGATTTTTTGCAGTGAAATGTTTTAATTCCCTTCTCATTTTCTATTTTTTTCTTTTTAAATTTTTATTTCCAACTTTTACTTCAGATTCAGGGGATACATGTGCAGGTTTGTTACATGGGTAAATTGTGTGTCATGGGGGTTTGGTGTACAGATTATTTTGTCACCCAGGTAATGAGCAGAGTACTTGATAGGCAGTTTTTCGATCCTCACCCTCCTTCCACTCTCCACTCTCAAAAAACGCTGGTGTCTATTGTTCCTTTTTTTGTGTCCATGTGGACTCAGTGTTTAGCTCCCACTTACAAGTGAGAGCATGTGGTATTTGGTTTTCTGTTCCTGTGTTAATTTGCTTAGGATAATAGCCACCAGCTCCATCTGTATTGCTGCAAAGGACATGATTTCATTCTTTTCTATGGCTGCGTAGTATTCCATGGTGTATATGTACCATATATTTTTTATCCAGTCTACTGTCGATGGGCATCTAGGTTGATTCCATGTCTTTGCTACTGTGAATCAGGCTGTGATGAACATATGCATGCATGTGTCTTTATGGTGGGATGATTTATGTTCCTTTGGGTATCCACCCAGTAATGGGATTGCTGGGTCAAGTGGTAGTTTTGCTTTAAGTTCTTTGAGAAATTTCCAAACTGTTTGAGGAAGAGAATTTAAAGGACTTGGGATCTGATAAAATTTTAGAAACTTTGATTCTTATCTGGTGTTTCTCCCCGCCACTCTCTACCCCCATCTTGTTGTCTCTCACTCACTCTTCATACCAAGAGAATGGTGGAGGAGCATTTGAAAAACACACCTCTTCTGTCTTGAGGAAGAACAGGCTGTAACAATTCTGCAGTCTTGCTTGGGCTCCACTCAGAACTCCTCCCCTGCTGGGGCTGCTTTGTTTTGTTCATCAATTGCAGCCCTTATTTAACATGAAGTTTGAAAAGCTTGACCTTTTCGATTAGTAGCTGAGCTCTCCCCGACAGAGATCATCCCATTAAAAACCCAATTTCTGGGTTGGTGTCTACGAGATGTCTTTTATTTGGTTCTTATGAAAAAGGTCCATATCCAAGAAGGAGCACATCAGGGAAAAGCCCCTCAAAATGTCCTGTCCTGAAAGTGTCTTCAGAAGGTAACACTTCAGGCTTGGAAGCTGGAACAGAAGGTGCCTACTGGTCTTTAATTAAGGAAACTGGTGCAAAAGAAGGGCATATAACATCTTAAACCCCCAGTGGTTCAAAGGCAGCATGAAGCCCGCAGGTAACAAAGATGCATTTGTTGTCCCAGCTGTCCTGGTACCTGCATTGGCCTGTACAGCTGACCTACAGCTAAACGCTTCCCAGCAGGGGAGATTATAAGTGATCTTGGACTCCCTGGGCTGTGACAACTCAATTTTCACAAGTGGCAAAGAAAGTCAAGCCGCTGTCCCCTCCCATGGAACACATCTGCCATAATGACAGAGCTGGAGAAGAAGCAGTCCTCTGTCAAGAGAGACCCCTAGACCTGGGGACATGCAAGGAAGGCTGAAGAATCAGAATGTCATTGTGCAGATTTCATTACTATTTCGTCTGGGGGAGAAAGAGCCTACAAGGAGGATGGAGCAGGAAAAAACCCCCCTACAGATTGTGCTCTGATTCTTTAACCAGATTGTTGGAAATTACTGATAGATTGAATAAAATAATATGCTTTGGAGCAGCAGAGAACATAAAGGTGGAAATTTAATTGACTTCTATCCTAAACCTAGGAGCTGGGGGGTAGGGGAAGCTATATTATTAATCACCACTGTGATCACGCCTGGTGGTTGCATGTGCAGTGAGAGGAAATGTAGCTTTCAATTACATACATATGAATTTCAAATGACTACCTGGTGTACTAGAGAGGAGAAAGCGTGCAGACCAGGAGCTGTACCCCATGTGTGTATGTACTTGAGCAGAACCACACCACCCTGTAAAAAATGCAATTAGAGAACAGGGTGTGAGTGCCATGGGCAGGAGGTAAAGCCCTAATCTGTGAGGGCCCCACCTTGTCTGCTCTCTTTGAAGCACGTGTTCTTTTTCTTCCCGCAAAGCGCTTGCAATAGCCCTGGCCTGAATGGATTTCAGATCTGCCTTGAATATGAAATACCTCTGGATGCATTCAACCATTTTCTACCCTGAAAGTCAGAGGGACAAAAGGTGGATTGTGTGAGGCCTTAAATGATATTTCAGGAGTTCATTAAATGTCAAGATAAGATTAGGGGTAGCATAAGCAAAGAATTCTCCTAATTCATGGGAATTCTTTAGCATAGTGTGTTGCAAGATCCTCCTTTGTTAGGCTTCCAGAGTTTTTTCCTCTAGTGTTCAAACAAAAGACAAGATTTTTGTGTTGGGGTTGATATAAGAATTATCGAGATTTTTCTTTAACAAGAAATACTTTTACTTTCACGGAGAAGAGACCCCCCCCCCCCCAAAATTAAAAAAAAAAAACAAAACAAAACTTTGTCTTGCTTATTTACATATTGAGTAGCTACTGTGAGTCCAGCCTGTGCTGGATATCGGAGTCCTAGAGGTCAATAAAGACATGTCCCCAAAGTGTATTTCAGTCCCAGTGTCGGCACAAAATAAGGTCTGCTGAATTCTATTGCCTAAGCTGAAACTCTCGCACATTCACTGATTCATTCAGCAAGCCTTTCAGAGGCCTCATATATGCAGACTAATAGTCAACTAGCCACCAGATTACAAAAAAGGATTGAATTAGAATCAATTCTATCTCTGACTAAACACGCAGGCTTTGTATGCAGACAGACCTGGACTTGAGTCTGGCTCTGCTCTGATTCTGTCTAGCTTTGCAACGTCTCCATGCGTCAGTTTCTCCTTCTATACCAGGGGGGCAGGAATAATCATCTCTCAGGTTTATTGCATTAAATGAAATACTAAGACCTACTGTTTAGCACTGTTCTGAGTGCTTTGCATCTACTGTGTTTAGCACTGTTCTGAGTGCTTTGCATCTACTGTGTTTAGCACTGTTCTGAGTGCTTTGCATCTACTGTTAAATATTAATGACTTCTTTCCCCAGCTGCTTCTGATTGAACCTAGAGTGTTTATTCATGATTTGGGGGGCAGTTCTGCTCTTTGATACCTTAAAAGTGATTGAGAACCCCAAAGAGTTCCTGTTACACAGTCTCTATTACAAAATAGCTACCCATATTTATTGTATTATAAATTAAAACAGAAAACATTTGAAACCACTTGTTAATTCATTAAAATATAACAATAATAAACCTATTACATGTTCTAAAATAAAAAACATTTTTCAGAACAAGGATTTAGTGAAAACAGGGGCATTGTTTTCCATGTTTTGTGTATCTTCTTTCATGTCTGTTATAAATCACATTTCATGGAGTCTCTCAAAAACTCCGCTCTGCGCTCCTAAGAGAATCTGAGCATAAAAGGCCAATTACATCTTAGCATTATTGTGCCGATCGTGAGCCAAACTCCCTGACAGGGTCTAGGGGACCTCAGGTCACACCTTGAGCACGCCTGTATTAAGTCACTTGCTCCTCACCACAACCCTCAAGGGTAAGCACTATTTTCATTCCCATTTTATAGATGAGGAAATATAGGCACAAACGTCTAAGGAGCTTGCCCAAGGCTATGCAATTAAAGGTAGCAGAGCTGGCATTAAGACCCAGCTGGCTGTCCTCAGGGTCTGTGTCCCCACCACCACACCACGGTTCACGCCGAGAGGCTCTGGGCAGATGTGAGCAGCTGGACATCCTTCTGTGATGAAGGTGATATCACCCCATTCTGTGACGGTCAGTTCACTTCCTACCGAAGGTACTGGCATAACTCTTTGAAATCCATGTACAGGGCTTTGGAAAGAGCCACTCATAATCTGAACATTTCTTTGATTGCCTGAGTTGCATTCTAAAGCAGCTACAGGGGCTGCAGCCACTCACAGAGGAAGACTATGTCTGTCTGTCTGATCACCTAGAAACCGTTAGAATCCCCTGGCTATCAGGGCAGCTCTCCTCACCTTGTGGTGACGCCAAACTGTCATGCACATTTGCAGACAACAAAGAAAGCAGGTACATTGAAGGGAGAATGTGGAAAATGTGACTTCAGCGTAGACCTCTCCTGCTTTATCTCATGTGACCAAAAAGGTGGGGAGTTGATTGAAATGGCTTGCATCTGGGACTATACCAGGAAGTTAAGCAGAAACAGGAGTGTTTCTCACTCTTAAAAAAAAAAAAAAATCCATATACCATTTACTCTTTTCAGCTCAAAATACTCCACAGACTTTGCAACTTACCCCTTCCCATGTGCCCGTTAAAAAGGAAAACAAAAAAGAAGAAAACCACATTAGAATTCATGGGAAGAAATGAGATTGTTTGTAAGACACGGGCAGCTGGATTTCTTTGTTTTATTAGCATCAGTGAATTATTAATTCAGCGCAAAAAAGCATAGCTCTTTGTCATATAAAAGATCATCAATACCACAAGAGACCCTCACAAGCCAGGATGACGATAACTTACTTATATTTGCACGATGCTTTGCAATTTACAAGGCCCTGTTCTACACTCCATGGATTTAACTCTGTTAACTGTGTGGAATGGAGTTTTTGCTCTGGCTGGAGCCAGCAGGACAGCACAGAGATTTTACTTCCTCACCATCACGCCCCAAATCATGGAGAACCTTTGCTGAATCTTCAGTACCTCCCAGGCAAAGGTGGTGTGGCTACTTTCTGGATGTAGAATGCTCCTCCCACCCTTCAATCTGATGCATAGCATCTCCCGCTTCCTCTTAGGCGTGCTGCAGGATGACACTGGCGAGCCACAAGAAGGTCAAGTGTGTTCACTGGTCCTTCCTGTGAGGGCCTGCTCATCCTTCCTGACACTCAGCAGCTTAGAAATCGTAAGAAAAGTCTTTAAAGACTCCAGATTTAATCAGAAGTGCCTGGGAAGAGAAGTCATTAATATTCAATGATTTTAAAAATTGCATTCCCAAACTATGTCAAACTTTTTGAGAATTCACCTTGAAGAATCAAGAGGTGCAGGCCTAGCTTTGGGGAGTGATCCAAGCAGGGTCTTCTGTGAGCTTCATTCTTTTCCTTAATTGGATGGAGCTATTCACTACAGTGAGGGGACCCATCTGTCCTGGTTTGCTTAGGACTTCCCACTTTTAGCACGGAAAGTCCAGTGTCTGCCACTTCCGAGTCCCAGACAAACCAGGATGATTGGTCATCCTATGTGCAACAAATGCCTGAAAGCATCACATACTCCGAGTCTACACCACACTTTTCTTCATCTCCCTGGTTTTTCTCCTGGCAGAGTTGCTTGGTGCTTCACGTTTGACAAGTGTATTTGGTTTTGCTGGCCTTACAGCCTAACCCAAGACCTGCGCCCCTCCAGTCTTCCTTTCCCAGCTCTGTCAGAGCAGTGGGGCACACTTATCCTCTTTGGGGGATATCCCCTTAGTGTGGCAGTCCCTACCAGAGCCAAGGGGCAGTAGGGGCTCTTGTTCCTTCTCTGCCTCCCTGTGGCAATGGCTCAACCACCTGTCTTTGCTTAGCCAATCTTATACTCTCAGTGAGGACTTGGAATCTTGGGACTGACAGGTAAAGACTTCAGGACCACTGGAGCCTGCTCGTGACATGGCAGTGGAGTTCTGAGTGTGCAGCAGAAGAGCCAGCTGCCGTGTCCAGATTCATGGTCTCTGTGGCAACTCAGCTTCCTTGGAACTGGCTTGCTTTCTGAGTCCAATGAACCAACATTTTTGTCAGTTCTGTGAGCTCATTGATGTCCTGCCGATCCATTCCTTCAATGTTTAAGCTAGCCAGAGTCAGTTCTGATGGCTACAACTTAGAACCCTGCCAGCTATGCTGGGTCAAGAATGGTAACATTATCCATCTCCACCAACTGGCTTTATCTATCAATTTATCCATCCACCCATCTATCCATCCATCCAGTCATCCATCTATCTGTCCCCATTAATATCCTACTCCACTCCCTTTCCCCTCTGCCCCACTGACCACCATAAAGATGCATTAATCATTTGTTTTCATTTTTGGAAAATGTGAATCATTGCTTTGTATGCATATACACATAGATATACAAATATTAAGCGTATCTCTTGATGGACCTCACATATATCTATACTTACAGCCACCAACCAGATCCGGACACAGAAGACATCCAGCACCCGGAAATGTCTCTCATGCCCCATCAGTCCATTACTATCTCCCCCATCCAGAAGTAACCACTTTCTGATGTCTGTCACCACAGATACATTTTTGGCATGTATTTTTTATTTACATACATGGTCTGGTTATATATCTTGCCTGTTTCTTCATATTTTTCGAGCCCTATGTTGTTAAAACCCAATGTGTTGCTAGGTTTTCACCTTAGGCAACTCCTGACTTCTAACTCATGTGTGCTACTCAGCAGGCAGGGTTTACCTGCTTAGCCTCGTCCATCCCCCAAGCTGCCTCCACTGCTGGTCATGGCATTGTGGTCATCTCCGGAGTCCTCATGCATGGGAGTCCGCTGGATTTCTCAGTTTGCCGACACTCCAGAAGGTCAAGTTTTAAACCTGGGGGATGTGGGGGAGGGAGATTAATGGGTGAGCCTGTTTTGTGTTATGTCCTTGATGTTTTGCTGAATCTTCAGTACCTCCCAGGCAAAGGTGGTGTGGCTACTTTCTGGATGTAGAATGTTCCTCCCACCCTTCAATCTGATGCATAGCATCTCCCGCTTCCTCTTAGGCATGCTGCAGGATGACACTGGCGAGCCACAAGACGGTCAAGTGTGTTCACTGGTCCTTCCTGTGAGGGCCTGCTCATCCTTCCTGACACTCAGCAGCTTAGAAATCCCAAGAAAAGTCTTTAAAGAAAGCCACAAGGAGGAAACAAAAGTGAGGGAGAGTAAAGCCAAGTTTGCCTTGAAATCTTTTATGTTTTCTCGTTATGTGTCATTGTCAGAACCAGTGGCTGGGAACATGTTTCTCATAGCCCGGGAGGGCACAACTTGTTTTTATTTGGCTTCAGAGGCATCCAGTTTGTGAAAGAGTCTATGGGAGTGTTGCAGAAATGTGTTTTCTCTGTGGATCCAAAAGTTTGCAGACAAAATAGACCAAAAGACAAGACCACGGAAGTGTCTGACCCACCCCCATGGAGCCGACTTGCTTAGGAAGCAGCAAATCCTTCTCATCCTGTGCAATTTTAGGAAGATCAGGAAGGTTGTACTGAGGAGGATTTCATGACTGAAGCTGATACAAAAAGAAAATAAATGAATAAAAGAAAATAATCACTGTCATCTGAGTACAGCATGAAAAATATCAACATGACCCTGATTTCATAACTCAAACCAGATGAAAAAAAAAAACAAAAAAACCCTTCACATCCAACCCCATACCAATTCCTCTGATTTCTTTCTTTCTTTCTTTCTGTCCTCCTCTCTCTCTCTCTCTCTCTCTCTCTCTCTCTCTCTCTCTCTCTCTCTCTCTCTCTTTCTTTCTTTCTTTTTTTGTTTTCTTGAGACAGAGTCTTGCTCTGTCTCCCAGGCTGGAGTGCAGTGGAGTGCATCTCGGCTCACTGCAACCTCCACCTCCCGAGTTCAAGAATTCTCCTGCCTCAGCCTCCCAAGTAGCTGGGATTACAGGCACCTGCCACCACGCCCAGCTAATTTTTGTATGTTTAGTAGAGACAGGGTTTCGCCATATTGGCCAGGCTGGTCTCTAGCTCCTGACCTCAAGTGATCCACCCATGTCAGCCTCCCAAAGTACTGGGATTACAGGTGCGAGCCACTGCACCTGGCCAATTCCTCTGATTTCTAATCAAGTTTTGTGGAGGTGGCATTAACAGAGTTCATGGAGGTGGAGGGGACTGTGACAGTGCAACCAGCTCCAAGGCACACAACTGACAGGGGGGACAGTGGGGGTGATGGGCCCAGGCTCCAGAGTTAGGCAGGAAGGGAGCCGAGTCTGTATTTTTCCATGTATCATCTATGTGATTTTGGGAAAATTACCTACCTTCACAGACCTTCAGTTCCACATCTGTAAAATGGGGTTATAATTGCACGTCCTTCACAGAGTTAAACACACACGAAGTTCTAGAAGCAAAGAGGCACCAGAGAGCCTGACACGCTGAGGTGCCCACTGAATGTGAGCTCTGTGTTCACAAGGTAAGCTACAAAGTCCCAGTGGGGAGTGACCATGGAGACCCTGGGTCAAGGTGAGTGATGCTGGAGCCACTTGAGGTCTGTCGCCAGGGAGGTACTGCACATTTTCCCTTTCAGGTAATATGCCCATCCACTTCTAGACACTTGTCCTACAGAAACAAGTGTGCGGAGACTTTTGTAGGAAGATGCAGCACTGTTTATAACAGTGACTGAGTGGGAACAATCTAAATGTCCATCCAAAGGTCAATGTTAGGTAAGCCATAGTGTGTTCATTCAATGGGATACTCTGCAGTGTTCAAAAGAACAAGTAAATCCATAAGTATGGCATGGAAGGGTGACTGGGTCCAAAAAGAAAAGTGTATACAAGTGTTAATAAGATGTCTGCATTTTTTTTGGGGGGGTGGGGGATAAAGTCTTGCTCTATTGCTCAGAGGCTGGAGTGCAGTGATGCCATCACAGCTCACCACAGCCTCGACCTTCTAGGCTCAAGTGATCCTCCCACCTCAGCCTCTTGAGTGGCTGGGACCACAGGTGTGCACCACCATGCCCAGCTAATTAAAAAATTTTTTTTGTAGGGATGGAGTCTTGCTATGCTCCCCAGGCTGATCTCAAACTCCTGGGCTCAAGTGATCCTTCCACCTCAGCCTCCCAAATTGTTGAGATTACAGGTGTGAACCACTGTGCCCAGCCCAGATATTTGCAATTTTGTAGAAATAAGGGAGAAACAATAATGTGTTTAAGCTGAGTGTAGAAGAACATAGTAAGAAGAATGTTTATCAAACAGCTGGTGGTGAGTTTATGGGAATAAGGTGGTATCCTAAGTAACATGGTCCTGTAATTGGTCCACATGGGGCACTTCGGGGAACGAAAGAGGCAGGCACTTTGCTAAAGCTGTGCAACGGGTACTGACCTGCAGCCACAGCAGATAATCTGGGAGATATCATAGGAGTCTTACTCTTTGGTTGTGGAGCACTCAGGACTCTTGTTTGTTAGTGGCAAATCCAAGTCAAATATGCTTGGTTCATATTCCCTCTCCCTGAGTCCAGCATTCACTGGGACTGTGAATAAGCTGGGACTGGACAAGGGAGGTGGGACCTTTTCTATGAGAACCTCAGAGATGAGAGCCAGCTCATGGGGGATGTAGTGTTGACCTAGTTGCTCTGGGAGGCAGGGAGAACAGATGCTGGGAAGGTCAAACACAGAGACATCTGCCTTGCAGTCCACTGTGTATCTGGATAGCATGGGAGTTTATAAGGCTGAATGTTATGGGGAAATCCAGCTGGCAGAGGTGAGCACTGGGACGAAGGGGACCTTTCATGAAGTCCCTGTGTGTGATGCCAGAGGCATCCGAGGACTTGGGGAACCCTCCCTTTGCCCACTATGAGAAATGCAACAGCGTTATAGAAGTGAGGAGAAGAAAGGGAGGAAGATGGGCCAGGGATCTTGAAAGGATGTGTTTTTTTCCCTGCACTGGGTGTGCAAAGGAACTGTGCTTGAAGGGCCAGCAGTGGGAATGTGTGAGAATGTGGTGCCCTGGAGAGTTTGCTTTCCTTGATTGGAAGCAGCTGTGGGCCTTTGAATTTTAAGAGGGACAGAAAGTTTGGTGTCTTTATGGTGTTAGAGGTTATGCCCGACGATTTCCTGCCTCCTGGGCCGCACTGAATTGGAACCATTTTTCATCCCACTCAGACATCCAAGACTTACAGGGGTTCTAAGGAGGTCTCCAAATGCCCCTCTAATCAATCTCCAGACATTTGTTCCCTGGGAGTGTTCGAATGATTCAATTACGGTGTGAGACTTTCATAGCCAGACCTCACAAGCTCCTTCCCTCTCTCCCCTCCCAGCAATTTGGGTCACTCATGATTCTGAGCAGAGAAACTATCTCTTGGAGATCTTTCATGATCTAATTCTCAGGAGCGCTGGTGTAAATAGGAGCCTCAGAGCAGGGTCCCAGAAGTTACTAGAATGATCATCAGCTTAGGAGACAATGATTCTGAACTCACCTGGACAGTTTCCTTACCCATCAATTGGGAAAAACAATGGTAGCTGCCTTAGAAGGTTAATTTTTCTTTTTTTAGCAAATGTTTTTACTTAAATAAATTTTTAATTTTAAAGTCACTTTAGAGTTACAGAAAAGTTGCAAGGAAGTACAGGGAGTTCCTGCAAGCCTCTCACACAGGTTCCTCTCTTGCTGTATGTATGTCATCTTACATTTCTGTAGTGCGTCTGCCACAGCCGCAGAGCGAACAATGGCACATTGCTATTAACTGAACTCCATGGCTGATTCAAACTGCACTCGCTTTTTCCTAATGTCCTTCTCTGGTCCAGGGTCCCATCCAGGACACCACCTTACATTTAGTTGTCTCCTTAGTCCTCTTTGATCTGTGACAATTTTCTCAGACTTGCCTTGGTCTTGATGACATTGACAGTTTTTTGTTGTTGTTTGTTTGTTAGTTTGTTCGTTTTTTGAGGTGGAGTGCTGCTCTGTTGCCTGGGCTGGAGTGCAGTGGTATGATCTCGGCTCACTGCAACTTCCGCCTCCCGAGCTCAAGCTATTCTCCTGGCTCAGCCTCCCAAGTAACTGGGATTACAGACACCTGCCACCACGCCTGGCTAATTTTTGTATTTTCAGTAGAGACAGGGTTTCTCCATGTTGGCCAGGCTGGTCTCGAACTCCTGGCCTCAAATGATCTACCTGCCTCGGCCTCCCAAAGTGCTGGGATTACAGGTGTGAGCCACTGCGACCGGCTGACATTGACAGTTTTAAAAGGTATAGTCAGGTGTTTTGTGGAATGTCCCTCAATTTGGGTTTTTGCCAGATGCTTTCCTCATTTTAGACTGAGCTTATTGATTTTGGGGAGGAAGATGTCAGAGGGGAAGCGTGCTTCTCATTAGCCTATCAGAGGTCCAGGCTGTCAATGGTAATGTTGGCCTTGATCATATAGGACTATATTGAGAATTCAGTGACATCACCCATGTAAGGTGCTTAGGGCACATAGCAAACCCATGGTTAGACAAATGGGTTAATTGAGTAAGTGGCTATTGAGGATTTCGACTTTGTCAGGTAATGTGTCGGTTTCAGACAAAGAAGAATCAGACCTGATTCCTGTCCTCAAGGACCCTTCGGCCTGAGGTGTCGATGTATCCTTCATCTCCCATCCAGTGACCTTGATCCACTTTGCTTTGTTCAGCTGCTTTCTAGCAGTCACTTCCTGCTTGGAGTTACGGCTGTAGCTGTTGGCAACTGGGGTGTGTAGAAAACCAGAAAGCGAAGAACCATGGCAATTTCTGGCTGGAGATGAAAAGCCCAGTAAACAAAGGGACAGAGTCTTCCAGAGTGATGGCTCAGCTTGTGGTGGGGAAAGTGAACCACAAGAAGGGAGCAGATTCTCAGGAGAACAATGTGGCCCAGACATCCGCTGTGGATCTTTTATGACCTTCCTATGTAATGTGGCACGATCCCTCCAAATGCCAATTTTTGGTTTTCTTGTATGGACAATGAAGACAGTGACATCTGACTGGCTTTTCTCAGAAAGTTTTACTCTATCTAAGTTGATGTCCAATAACTTTGGGTACACATAGGTGCAAAGCCAAAGCCCCAACCCTCAAGAAGCTCACGGTCTCAGAATGTTGTAAGGCTCCAAAGGCCCAGTGCATGGCCATGGAAGTCCCTCGGCCACTGAGTGGCTGGCTGTGCAGAACAAGGTAAAACTTCCTTCATCTTTTACAAGAAATAGGCGCTTTTTAAAGGACAAGCCTCCAACCAAGCCAAACACATGGTCAGCGTGACTCCTCACAACTCCAATGCATCACGTCCTCATGATTTTCCACTGAAATCTCTTAGGAAACAGCTCAGCAATTTGCTTCAATACTGCAAACTTTATTTCAAAGAAATAAATGAAATAAATTTCATTTGAATTTATTTTCATTTGAAAATAATAAATTTATTTATTTTCATTTAAAAAAATAAATTTATTTTCATTTGAAAATAAATTTCAAAGAAATAAGATGGTTTCAAAGAAGGCATCTAAAAAGTTCCTGATACTTGTTTTCTTGGGTTCTTTTGTTCCAATGAATGTCTGGTTGAACTCAAATGGTTTTTGTGGCTGAGGAAGAAGCAGTGATGTGTGTGTGCCCATTGCCCTTTGCTGTTTTTAATTATTGGAACATATTTAGTCAAACCCTTCTGATCAGTAAAGAGCCCACAGCACATTTAGGGCTATAGGTGAACCATGGAGACGGGAAAACCAATTTTGGTTTTTTTTTTTTTTTTTTACTTTTGAGGAAAAGAGGAAGATGCTACTTTAGTACTATGCTTGGCCTGATCTCTTAGGACTTATAGATGCTCCGAAGCTTACCAAATAGCCTCTCAGCACTGTGGTGCCCAGCAGGGCTGTATGCAACATCTCCAAGTGGCACCATATTGCACGGTGCATGCGCTCAAGCTTCAGAAGTTTTAAATGTATGCTGTTTATAAATTGCATTTATGTCAGCCACTATTTTCCATAGAAAAGTTCAAACCCCAGAGGAGTATTAACCAGTCCTAGAGCAAATCTACAAGACAATAGAAAATCAGAGGGCTCTACTCTCTTTTTTCCTCCTCCTTCATTGATGAGAAACACAAGTTCTGCTTGGAGAAGGCAGATGGCCTCAACAGGATAACACACAGGAAAAAGGGCAAACCAGAGCTTTCATTTGTAGATATGTTGGTGCATCTGAACAGAATCTGTGTGTGGAACCGGCTATACTTAACTCATGAAAGTTTCTTGCCATGCGTATTAGTTACTAGGGCCAGTGGATTACTTATTCTCTCTGAGCTTATGAGTTGGGTTTTGCCCTTTGTAAGCCACAGTCTCCTCTGAGTATTATACACAGTGCTTAGCGTACAAAGGGTTGCTCGGGAGGGTTTGTTGTCTGACCCGCTGAATGCTCTAAAATGCACAGTCCACTGGACAAGCGTTTTTCAACCTTGGCACGTTGACATCAGGGCCAGATCCTTCTTTATAGGGGCTGTCCTGTCTGTTGGGATGGTGAGCAGCATCCCTGGGCTCTACCGTTTAGATTGCAGCAGCCAGCAACACTCCCTCCATATTGGTTGTGACCATCAAAAATGTATGCAGACATTGGTAAGTGTTTCCTGGGGGTCAAATCACCCCCAGCGGAGTACCACTGATGTACATAAATCTACAATATCTAATTTTGAAGAATTTATTGACCACCTTCTATAAAAAAAAGATTGGATTGGATGAGAACACCAAAACATAAAATAAGATGAAATGAAATGAAAGTCAAGATTTTGCTCCCCGAGCTACTTATGATTTAGAAGAGATTTGCCATCCTCAAATACTGAAGTGGAGCCCATCCATGTGCATTCCAGGGGCTTCTGGGAGATAAATTGGTTTCATTCATCCAAAGCCACCAGTCACCATTCACCCGCTTTTGTGTTTGGAGTTATTTCATTTCTTCTTGAATGCTTCCCGTCTTGCTCAAATTTGCACCCTGTCTCTGTCCTTCTCTCTCTTCATAATGAAGGAGGTTGAAGTAGGTAGAAGTTTGCTCATCACCCTAATCGCACTTATTTATTTAGAACAGAAAAATCCTCTCGAGATGACAAATTTGCTTTCTGCCAAAGTTATGCAGCTGGCTGTTTATAACAGATCCTATAATTAATTGGATTTTGTCACTAGAATGCATGCTTTTTTCCCTTTGCTTTGCAGGTGTGAAAATCTCAGAAATGGCCTTGTAAGGTTGTAGCTTCCAGACACATTAGCTAGAGGGGACAAGACCTTCATCACCTTCATTTTTTAATTGGCTTTTGACATTGGACATAGTTTCTTAATGACACAACCATCTCCTCTTACACAGCTTTGAACGTTCATTATGCCACAGAATTGGTCTCAGCGTATTTCGGAATTATTGTTTCTCCAAGCTTACTTAGACAACCTCTGGCCTCCTTTTTGGGTTATGTAATTATTTTCTCATGCGGCCCATGCCTTGCTTCCCCAAGTGTCTAAGGCTACTGCTAACCATGAAATCTTATTCATAACTCTATTGTGAGACAGAACAAAGGCACCCAATCTACATAACCTCACCAGATGTAAAAAGTAACTCTATCCTTACCCAGTCTTTCCCACAAGGCTTTTCTGTTTGCCAGAAGTGTCAGTGTTCTCGACTCCATTGGGGAAATGTACCTATGGCAAAAAAACAAATCTAAAAATTGCATAACTGACTGCACTCGTTCTGTTTTGCCTGAAATTTTATTAATCCTGCTTTGTCCAGAATTTTTTTAACCTGTTGAGGTAAGTTTCCAATCATCTCTCCTCCCTCCTGCCTACCCTGAACACATACACTTTGGGGATAAGGGAAGGAGGGCTGTGTCAAGAGGACATGCCAGGCAACAAGAGGAGGTGATCATCTATCCCTCGTGCCACATACAAAGATTGATTTTAAATTAATTAGCCAATGCAGGAAAACAACAACAACAAAATCCCCAGCAAGATCAATTGCTCAATATGCCATGTTTTTAGACTGATTTGATCAAATCAGTGGTTGGTCTGAGGTCCTGCCTAGGTGAACCCATGGAAACATACATTAGAAAATAGATGTTTCAAGGAAATCTAAGGGGCTGATACACAATAAATATTTAAGTTAAACCTAAACTGTGTAAATAGTCAATAATTTTGTTTCCTGTTGCTCACAGCTCCCTGGAACAGTTTACTATTTAATGTATCTGAACATCGAAAGAATCCGTTAACTTGAAATATTTTCCAAAAAGTCATTAAATAACATATTTCTTCCAAACACAACCCAAGCTGGAATGGAAACCCTCACACATATACCTATTGGTTAATTAAGGTTAGGATTCCCTCAAGAGAAAAAGAACTGGTCAAAAAGAGGTTGGTTCTGTCCAAAGACAGGATAAGTTTAAACATTATAATTCAGGTGACCCCAAAGGAAAGGAGAGGACCTGCTAGAGGACTCTCAGTCAGAAGTTGGCACAGATGTTTTTTCTTCTGCTGCAGGTGTGAAATGGAATGGTAGTATCCTCTTACTTTTGTGCAGAGACCATTCCACCCAGGACATCAGCCTCTGTGCATCTATTGAACCAACACAACCCAAGGTTGCAATGTTCCTCCCAGAGAAAGAAAGAGTTTAGTCTGTAACAAAATGGCATAGTTTGATCCTTGGGGTCATAGCCCCACTGCAGCACCTCGGCGTCCCATTTGCGCAGAGAGGATGCTGGCAATCTGATACAGGACTTAAATGCAAAACGAATGCCACATTGGGGTTTGTGCCCTCCCATTTCATAATCACATGACCTTTATTTCTTTCTTTTCTGCTGACAATTTTTTCTAAGAGATTTGGAGCATCTGTTGTGCTTGAAACGTTTATGACCTTTAAAACTCCTGCCTCCATTCTCCCTAAGACTGCCTTCAGAAAAGCTGCAGCTGATCCCAGCATATGACTCACACAGCATCTACTGGTCACATTCCAAGTGCCTAGCTCTGTCCTGGGCATCAAGTGGCAAAATGAGCAAAGATCGAATATCAGGAGGCCCTATCCAGGGTCACACGCTTGGCCGCACTTCCCCTTTCAAGAGCTGGTGGGAGAAAGATTTTGAGCAGGGTCACCGGAGACAGATATGCTCTGCAGGGGAGCAAAGAGAAGGAAGAAATGCTTTGCCTTAATGACTTTTTCAAAGACTCAGGATTTCCCTGGATGCCTTTCTGGCTTTGAACTAAAGGGCTCTGAAAAATCAACTTGCTTGGCTATGTTGCCCTTGGTAACTTTTCTTGGGGAAGACAGGAAGCTTCCCTGCTACGCTTTTTTAAAGAAAAGTATTTTTTTAATTGTGGAAGCCAGGTGGGAAGCCAGCCTCCTGAGTAGCTGGGATTACAGGGATGCACCACCACACCCAGCTAATTTTTTATATTTTTAGTAAAGACGGGGTTTCACTATGTTGGCCAGACTGTTCTCGAACTCCTGACCTTGTGATCCACCCATCTCGGCCTCCCAAAGTGCTGGGATTACAGGCAGGAGCCACCATGCCCAGCTGTCATTATTCTATTTTTAGTCTTCTGAGGAGCTGCCATACTGTTTCTCACAGCAGCTGTACCATTTGCATTTTCACCAGTGATGCTCAAGTGTTCTGATTTCTCCATATCCTCACCAAAACTGGTTTACTTTGTTTTATTTTGATAATAGCCATCCTAATGGGTGTGAAGTGGTATCTCATTGTGGTTTTGATCTGTTTTTCCCTAATGAGGAGTGATGTTGAGCGTCTTGTCCTGTGCTTATTGGCCATTAGTACATATTCTTTGGAGAAAAGTCTATTCAAATCCTTTGCCATATTTTAATTGAGTTTGCTTTTTTGTTGTTGCGTTTTGATTTTTTACATATTCTGGATATTAATCCCTTAAGAGATAAGCAATTTGCAAATACTTTCTTCCATTCTGTGGGCTGCCTTATTACTCTGTTGATGGGTCCTTTGATGCACAAGTTTTTATTTTTGATGAAGTCCAATTTGCCTATTTTTTCTTTTGTTGCCGGTACCTTTGGTGTCAATAAATCATTGCTAAATCCTTTGTCATGGATTTAGCATGGAAAAAGCTTTCCCCATATGTTGTCTTCTAAGAGTTTCAGAATTGTAGCTCCTACATTTAGGTCTTTGATCAATTTTGAGCTAATTTTTGTGTGTGGTGTTAGCTAAGGGTCCAATTTTACTCTTTTGCATGTGGATATCCTGTTTTTCCAGGACCATTTGTTGAAAAGATTGTCTTTTCATCTGTTGAATGGGTTGGCATCCTTGTTGAAAATCATTTTCACATATATTTGATGGTTTATTTTTGGGCATGCCATCAGGAACTTTTACGGTATTCATGCCTTCTTTCTTTGAATTTGCCATATTTTTTGTTGTCCATGTTCTCTGTGCCTATCTCACTGTTCCACCAGATTACAAACTTCTTGAGAATGGTGTCTAGATTGTTTTCACTAGCTTGTGTGTTGCCATTGCCTAGTGGCTTTATTTATTTACTGGGGCTAATCTGATCAATGTAGTCAGGCAGGCTATATTGGCATAAATGACCTGGCAAGCGGGTTTGCATTGATCCCCGTTTGAAGCTTACCCACCCTGAGCACGCCGTAGGATGATTATGAGTATTCTAATGATTTTGCTCTACCAGCCTCCTTCTCTAGCCAGTGAGCATCTTGGCAGTGGCTGGCCCATTGCTCACTTCTTAATGAGTGTTTTGAGCAAACAGATAAGCCTGTGGATAAATAGCTGTTGAGAATATGGAGTAGCCACTGGAGTCTGCTACACTCATTAGGGGAGCATGGCCCAGAGGGGTTGAATCACAGGTGGATTCTCCTTTTCAGTCCCCTTTTCTGGATCTTCTTTCTCTTTCTGGATCTAAATTTTGGATCAGCTCAGGTCTCAGCCTCAGATCTCTTCTCCATCCACATTGATTTCCAGGCTAATTTTATCCTGAAGCTTTAAATGCAATCCATTTGCTGACAACTGCTGAGTCCAAATCTCTAGACCCACCCTCTCCCTTGTAAGAACTAGTGAAGCCACTGAGCCCTTCTGAGCCAGAGTTTCCTCATCTGTAAACGGGGGATACTATGATCTTGCTTGCTGCTGTGTATTATAGATACTGTGTGCCAATGCTGGGCACCTAGGAAGTGATCAGCATTATTTCAGTTTATCTTATTAAGAGTCAGCTGTTGGAAGCCCCTAAAGACTACTTATATTTTCAGATATTCCACAATAAAGAACATTTGGAAAAAATTAAAACAAGAGTTAAAATGTGGAAATCTGCCTGCATGACAGGCAGCTCAAAGCCACCCTAGACTCCTCAAAGTGTGGAGGGTGTATACTGTGTGTACTTTTCCATGTTAATCTGTTTTCCCAAAGGGTTTTGTTTTGTTTTGTTTTGAGGTAGAGTTTCACTCTTGTTGCCCAGGCTGGAGTGCAATGGCACGATTTTGGCTCACCACAGCCTCTGCCTCCTGGGTTCAAGCGATTCTCCTGCCTCAGCCTCCCAAGTACCTGGGATTACAGGCATATGCCACCACGCACGGCTAATTTTTGTATTTTTAGTAGAGATGGGGTTTCTCCATGTTGGTCAGGCTGGTCTTGAACTCCTGACCTCAGGTGATCCACCTGCCTCAACCTCCCAAAGTGCTGGGATTACAGGTATGAGCCACTGTGCCCAGCCCTCCCAAAGGGTTTTTGTTTGTCAGTTCCTTTTGTCTTCAACCAGTTGAGAGCAGCAATATCAACAGAGGCCAGGGTGATTTCAAACTGAAAATGACTGTGGTATTGAGATGTAGGCCTGGTGATCCTGCAGGACAAGAGAGCCCCCAAATTGGGGCTTAGCCCTGGAGGGTTCTTGGCTTAGTCCAGGAAGGACTTTAAGGGTGAGCCAGTGGTGTTCAACAGTAGCTTTGATTGAAGGGGCCATGCACAGCAGCGGCAGAGGGACCACACCTTGCAGAGCAGGGCTCCCCCATAGGCCGTGAGCTTAGAGCAGCAGCTCAGAGTTCTGTAGTCATAGTTATACTCACTTTTAATTACATGCAAATTAAGGGGTAGATTATGTAGAAATTTCTAGGAAAGGGTGGCAACTTCTAGATCATTGGGTTGCTGTCACTGAAAGGGCGATAACTTTCAGGTGTTGCCAAGGCAATGGTAAACTGACATGGCACATTGCTGGGCATGTCTTATGGAAAACAGCTTCTACCCTGTCCCTGTTTTAGTTAGTTCTCAGTTTGGTCTGGTATCCAAGCCCCACCTCCACAGTTGAGTCCCATTTCCTACCTCAGTGAAAATGAGTGGGTTATGTAACCAATGCCCAGAGTCCATTTGCTGGGCTGGTGGTAGTGGGTTGGGGTGGCCCAGTCAAGAAAAGTGTGTCTAAAGAATGAAGGTGGGGTGGGGCAGAGGGCCCAGCAGCTGGAGGGAGGCCCTCTCAGCATGCTGTGTTATGGGGAAGGCCTCCAAGAATAACTCTTTTCCTCTTTTTATCCCCAGAACTCTTCTATGGGAAATGTGCTTTGAGTTTGAAGTAGAGATGAAGGTTGGAATAAAAGGGAGAAACTATTTGAGCACTAAAGGAAAGGCTTTTGAGATATGACCTTATCTTGCATGTAGGGTCTGTCTCCTCTCTAGCTGCAAGGACTACGGAGTATGAAGAATTCCCTTCACTCACACAGAACTTCTTACATTTCAAAGCACTTCCACATCTTTCCCTCTTACCAAGTTGCCCACCAAAATCCTCGAAGGCATTTTGATTCCTTTTCATCACTCTTCTCCTGCCTCCAAACTTCAATTTGTTGCAAAATCCAGTTGGTTCTGCCCCCAAAATATTTTCTGAATCTTAGCTGACCACAATGCTTTATTCCCTATCACTGTAACCCCAGGTTAAGCCATCTCCTATTGGCCTACACAAGCATCCCATCTGGTTTCCTGGCTTTTATCCTTGATCAATATAGCCCATTCTCTATATACAGGTAGAGGGCCCAGAGGGCAGAGCTGAGAGTCACAGCGGGTGGAGCCTGGGTCTACAGGATGGAGCTAAGAACCAAAGAGGCAGAACCTGACCTAGACAAGGGAGCAGAAAACCACAGAGTGCTGTTCCAAGTCCTTGCAACTTCTTGAAATTTGTCCTGCTGCATCTCTAATTTGGTTGGGGTAAGTGACCCCTTTATTTAGTACAATTTCTCCCTTTTGGATTGGAAATGTCTACTCTATCCTATCATTGTATTTTGTCTGTCCTACCAGATATTTTGGAAGCAGGAAGCTTGTTTTCTAGGTTCACAGAGGCACAGATGAAGAGGAATTTTGTCTGAGGATGGATTGTACCCAATGTCTCACTCATGCTGATTTAGATGAAGAGATTTGGCACTTTTGACCTGATGATATTTAGATGAGATTTGGACATAGAGTTGATGCTGTAATGGGTTGAGCTGGTGGGCATGGGGTGTTTTGCATGTGGGACAAGCGTGCATTTTGGGGAGCCAGAGAGCAGACTCTAGTGGACTGAAGTGTGGTCTCCCACAAGATATTCACAGGTTCCACCTGGAATCTGTGAGTGTGACCTTATTCGAAAGAAAGAATCTTTGTGGATGTAGTTAAACTAAGTGATAAGATCATTTTGGATAGGAGTGGGACCTAAATCCAATGACAAATGTTCTTAGAAGAAAAGAGAAAGAGAAAGGATGGGGAGGAGCTGGCCACATGAGGATTGGGGCAGAGATTGGGGTTATGCTGCCCTCAACCTGGAACCACTAGAACCTGAAAGAGGCCAGGAAGGCTTCTCCCCTGGAGTCTCTAGAGCAAGTGCAGCCCTGCCGACACCCTGATTTCATATTAACTGTGAGATAATACATTTCTGTTTGAATGCAGCAATTTTGTGACAGTATGTTATAGCAGTCATGCTAACACACTCCCCATCAGCCTAGAAAGGGTTGTCAAATGTCAAGCTTGATTCCAGCCTTGCCTGGGGCTTTGCACTTGCCGTCTCCTTTGCCCGGAATACCTTTTCCTCAAGGATGTAAATGCCTGGCTCCCTCCCATCCTTGGGACCTGCTCGAACCTCAACCACCTTTGAGGCCTTCGCAGACCACCCATTGTAAATGGCCTCCCTTAGTTACTCGATGTGGCCTCACCCTGTCCAATCCCTTTATGGAAACTTTCAGAGTCTGTAGTTTTGTTCTACCATGTTATTTACCTGTTATTGCCTCTCTTCCCCAACTGAACTATAAGCATCTCAAGGGCTGGGATCTTGTTCCCTGGTGCCAAAAACAGTACCTGGCTCACAGATGGTCTTTAGTAAATTTGCTGATGGAATGAAAGCAGGGAAGACCTTCTTTGCAGAGTGCATCTTCCTTTAACTTTGTGTACAGAGGAAGAAATGGGCTGAAAATCATCAGCAAGACTGGGACAGAGCTCACACTGTCCCCCGCGCCACCACCCTGGGGGCCCCTGGGTGCTGGTTGGGCCTCTGCTCCATCACTGGGCTCTATTCTTTCCTTTTCTGGCTGTGGACATTTTTTTCTAGGAACCCAGGGTCCCATCTTGCTTGGCCCCTGGCTTTCCTGTGCCCCTGTCACCCACCACTGCCCTGGACTCTTGACTGTAGGTTCCTGAGGTCCTGCAGGTGTTATTTGCCCCTCCCCCAATCCTGGCCTCAGTCCTGTTCTTCCTTCTTTCCTCCTCTCCAGGGGCAGGCTCCCTCAGGGTCCGGATCATCTTTGTCAGCTTCACAAAGTCATGGTATCAAGGGCTATTCTCTCCAGGTGTGTGTAACTCCATGTTGGGTGGGCCACTGCCAGGCCCCGGTGTGGAACCCACACGTAAATGAGTGAATAAGTCAACAGGACCAAACCTGCAAATAGCACAGCTATTTACAAAGCATGTGTGCATGCTTGGAAGTTATGTGAAGTTATGACTGATTGACCTTCGATCTCCTGGGGAATCCCCAGTCTAGCCAGGAGGTTGGGGAGCCCTCAGGCCTCTACAGAAACCAGAGGCATTTCAGCTGTCCCCAGTAGCTCCACAGGCTTGTAGCTGCCCTACACGTAATGAGTGAATGAGTCAACAGGACCAAACCTGCAAACACGTGGTGTGCCTTGCTTCTGAACAAAGACCCAGAGACTATGGAGGGGGGGTGGCTGGAGAAAGCCTCGTAACATGAGGAAGCATTGTCATAGGGTCCTTTGATCCCACCTGCTCCCAGCCTCTGCTCCCAAAGTGGTGCCATGTTAAGTTGGCTTTAGGTGGAGACAGGCACACAGATCCCCAAGGCAGGGGATTCCTGCTTTCTCCTCTAGAGAAGGGGCTGGGTTCACTTCTGTTTGAAAGAAACCCCATCTATTAGAGCACATCTTGGCACCAACGGCTCCTTGTTCACGTGTTTGCAGATGTTTGCTCAGTTCAGCAAACTCATTCGCTGAGCTTCAGTTGGGGACCAACACCTGCCAGGTACTGCAAGATGCTGAGGACATGAGTGTGTTGATGGTATGTACCTTGAAATCGAGGGGCTCCCCTGTCATCAGGGGGATGTGCCAGGGCAAGGACATGCTACCATAGAGGAGGGAGTGCAAGACAGCGATGAAATGCCTGGAATTGGCATCAGATAGACCTCAATTCTGGCCTTCACACCCCCATCTAAGTAGCTTCATGACCCAAGTCCAGGTACTTCATTTGTCCAGACCTCAGTTCCCCAGACGGTGAAAAGGGATTGTAAGAGTACCTAGCCAATGGTCGACATGAAGATAAAATGAGATCAGATATGGAAGAGCTTAGTGTGGTGCTTGGAACATAGTGGAGACTCAAGAAATTATGGCTTTTAAACACAGTAATGGGTTATGGTTCATCTACAAATTTGCAGAAACCCACCTCCTGTGTTTTCTATCTGGCCATGTGGAAGGTAAACTGCATCCTGCCTGTGTTTGCGTCACACTCAGGAATCACTGCAGTGGAAAGCTGCTCCTAAGATGTCCTTCAAGAGCCAAAGTAGAATTCTCGGCTGAGAGACGGACTGTTGCCAGAGCTGCCTCCAGACTGTCTCTCAGTCTCCTTGCAGCAGACATGATACAAAGTTTTTCACTTTATAAATAATTCCTCTATTTCGCAAAAGGAGTGATTTTTTGCAAACCAGGGTTGCTTTAGAGTCAACCTCTAGTAGTGCCTGACAGCTTCTGTTGCTCTGTAGAGAGCAAGGAGCTCTTGTTGGGAGAAGGAAGCTTTGTTGGGCGATGGGAACAGAGGGGTGGTGGCAGCACGTCACCACTTCACTGGGGCAGCAGCCCGGCAGCACTCAGGCAGCCCTTTGGAATGTGGGTCACACCCTCAGCTGTGATCAGCCAGGGCCTGGTGAGACCTGCCTGGCCTTTGCCAGAGTGGACGGACAATGGCTGGAAATCCTCAGGCCTGAAGCTGGGTCCTGCCTCAGAAGCAGCCCCAGCAGCCAGCCAGGTGCTGGGAGCTGCTCTCCCACTGGCTGCCCAGACCTGCCCTCATGTGTAATGGGATGTTCCCTCTTACCTGTTCTCTTCTTCACATCTCAACGTTGGTGCACTTCCTCAGGGACCAAGGTTGCATTGCCCTGTTCTAACACCTTGGACTTGTCCTTCCAGCCACTGTCACATTTGTCTTTTTACTTTGGCCAGACAAATGTTGCCTCCTTGCTAAAATACAAACTCCTAGAGGGTAGGGGAAAGGTCTGTCAGCATTGAGCCTGATACCAAGGAGTCACTCAAGTGTTTGCTGGATGCATAAACATGGAACGGAACCAGCCACTCAAACAGTCAGGCAGGTCTCCAAATATTTTTATCATCGTTGTCATTGTAACAAAAATAATAACGGCTTATGTTTGTGGAGTTATTAGGATGTGCATATCATCATACACATGTATCTCACTTAAGGTCCTCCCAATCAGGATCTTAGCGAGCTAGCTAGTATCATTATGGTGATTATTTTTCCAAGGAGGAAACTAAGCAATATGCTCACAGTGAGTACTTAGAGTGGCATCTGAACCCAAGCTGTGATGCACAGGCCCTTGCCGCCAGCTACCCTGCAGGCAAGCTCAAGAGTGAAGCCTGAGATAATGTTATAATGTGCATGGACATGACACTGATACTAAATCGCATAATGATAAGACTGTTGCCTCCTTCTGTTCCAATCCCGATTGCCCCAGGATAGCCTCCCTTTGATGACAGCATATTTGTAACACCTCCCCAACACAGAAAGAGAAGGCCAGCCAGGAACTCCACAGCCCACAGTCATATCTTGTTAGAATGTTAATGATGGTGTTCTGTGCTTTCATTATAAGTATTTTTATTTTTGTGAGACTCACTCTGTTGCTCAGGCTGGAGTGGCACAATCACGGCTTACTGCAGCCTCAATTTCCTGGGCTTAAGTGATCCTCCCACCTCAGCCTCCCATGTAGCTGGGACTGTGGGTGCGCCCCACCACACCTGGCTAATTTTTTAAATTTTTTTATAAAAATGGGGTTTTGCCATGTTGCTGAGGTTGGTCTCCAACTCCTGACCTCAAGCTATCCTTCCACCTCAGCCTCCCAAAGTGCTAAGATTATAAGCATGAGCCACCATGCCTGGCTTTACTTAATTTTATAATTATTATACTTTCTATTTAGAGCACATGTTTTCTGTTTGAGTAACTGATGTTGTCTCTTTCTAAAGCAAAACTCTTGATGAAAAAAATATTATCGAGTAAAAGAAAAATATTAAGTGAATAATGGTGGGGGGAATACCCAGGTGTGCCAGACATCATGGTGGTGGAAAGGGTGATGGTAGCGGCAGGACCCAGCCTGGGGGAGGCTGTGGAAAAGAGGCCCCGCCTGCCTCTTCTGAGGACCCACCATGTGGCCACTGTCCTGATATGGCTGGGAGACACCATCTAGCCTCTGATTGTATCTGTCTTGCATTGTTCTCTGACAATTCCCTGCCTTTTCCTTTATCTCTCTGGCAAACCACAGGCTTTTAATGTGCAAAGAGTATGTCATACTTCTGCATGTCCCCAGGCACCAAGCACTCTGTTTGGAGTTGCTCCTGATTCATGGGCTCATCTCTTGTGGGCTTAACTGCTATCAAATGCCTGACTTTAGCATCTGGTATGGATTAATCACTTATTCACGGTATTAAGGAAAAGGGAGATGTGGGCTTAGAATTTTCCTATTATAAGCCTCACTAGGCATCTCATTCATTCTGGGCTGACTTGGGTGCTGATGGCCACAGCAGGGAGTGGAGACAGCTGGTCTAGCAGGGTAGCGAAGCTGCATGTGGAGAAGACTGGAGAACTAGGGCAGAAGAGGAAACCAAAGGTAACCTGTCTAGAACACTGGATGTCTAACCAGCTCTGGTAACATATATACAGTACATCCGTATTTTAACCTACTTTATGATTAATTTCCATAAAAAAAGACCACCCCAGTGGTGATGACAGTGACCAACACTAATGTGTTGTATCAAGTAGAAAGTATTGTTGTTCCAAGTGAAAGAGAGATGGAAATGGACTTAGAACATAGGCATTGGGGTGCCCGGATGCATGTCTGGTTCAGGTGAGGCATGATGCCGTACCTCCGACAATGTCACTGCAGGCCTGATACCCTCCAGACTCTGGTCTGTCTTCCATGGCTTCGCCTTCAACCTGAGACTCTCCAGTAGGGCAGATGGCGTTTCTTTCCTGGAAGCTCCAAGCAACGTTGCTGATGTGTCACTGGCCCTGACTGGGTGGCATGCTCATGCCTGTTTAAACACCTGTCCAGAGGGTGAGGCATGCTGTTTGGGGTTTAATTCCCACCAGTCTCCCCACCCCTTGCCTACCTGCGTGGCTCTGGCAAGCCACCTCCCCTTCTGAGTCTTGGTTTCTGCATTCAGAAAATGGGGATAACGGCAGCACCCACACAGTAGAGCTGTGAGGATGAAACGAGAGAATGCAGGACAGGCAGTGAGCCCCTCTGTGGAGCATCTATCAGGTGTCAGGCCCCGGTCTAGGTACCGGGGCCACAGTGGTGGACAGGGAGATGTGACCTGTGGCTTCCAGTAATGTCGCAGGGGTGACAGACACTCTCCAGATCAGCCCAGAAACAGGATCAGAGAAAGAGGCATCTTCAGAAATGCTGAAGGAGGCTCTAAGGAGAAGTCCTGGGTCTTCCCCAGAGCATCAGCAATGGGTGACTCAACCCAGCCTGAGAGGTCAGAGTGTTCCCCAAGAAGCTGTCCTTGACCTGTAATCTGAAAAGAGAGTTGATGGTGCAGCAGAGCGTCCCTCATAGACTCATCGTATTGCTCCTCCCAGAACCCACGAAGTCCATTCATACCGTGTACTTCCACCTGTATGCAACACTCCGCATGACTGCGTGGGTTCACCTCTTTGAGTTTCTACTCAAATGGCTTTCCTCTTCACTCCACTCAAAATGGTGCCATTATCTTCTCACTGCGTGTCTTTCTCTGCCCTTTCCATTACTGTCTTTTTCATCAAGCCCAATGTCATATTATTGAATTCTTTGTTTTGTCTTAGTTCTTGGAGGCGTCTCATGGAGGCACTGTCTTGTTCCCAGGTGTAAGCTTAGTGCTTAGAAAAAGTGTCTGACTCCCAGTAGGTGCTTAATAAGTAGTTGAATGAATAAAGGGAAAAACACAGGACCCTTTTACATGTATTTTCACAGTGATATGAGTTGACATCTCAGTGACTAAGAGTTTAATCCTAAGGTTTTTTTTTTTTTTTTTTTTTTTTTAAGTGAAATGATTCCCATTTCCTCCCCAATCCATCAGCACGTTCCAGCAGGAGATTTTGTTCTCTCTGAGCCCTACATCTCTGAGAAGGTATCAGGTCAAGTCCTGCCCCCCTGCATTTCTGAACTTGAGTTATGACTTCTGGGCTTGATCGCATTACTCTTTTGTTTAACTGTGTCCTACTAAGGTGGTTTGAGCTCATTAAAAACACAATTGTGAAATTTCTTTCAGAATAAAATGCGTCTGTGCCCTAGCTTGAGAAGTTCTGTGAAGTCCATTCCTTATTCTAGGTTTTGAAAGTTCCAGAATCAGGCTGGCTTAGATTTCTGTTCTGCCTTCCCCCACCCGCAGTGGCTTCTCCTCCGCCCCATTGGTTTTCACTGCCCTCTCACCGTTCATTTCCTTACTTCTCTTTCAAGTTTGAACTGTTCCCAGGTGTGAGGGAGGAGGAAAAGTAGGTGGCATACTAGGAATGCAGGACCTTTAATATCTTTTTTTCCTCTAACACTGAGGACAAAAGTTTAAATAGTTTCATGTAAGGAAAAAAAGCTAGCTGTTTTTTTTGGGGGGGAGCGGGGGAACCCACAAGCTTCAACAACAATGAATCACCTGCACTGTATAAATTCCTCTATTTTTAACCACTGCTTTTGATGTTTAATAGTGACAATGTAGGTTTGGAGCCCAAATTCATGTTCAACTCAGCCAACATTCACAAATGGATTTCTCAGGACCACGACAGCACTTCAGGCTGTTGTAGGACTTCATTTCCTGCTTGTGGTAGATTGCAAATAGCCCCAATTCTTCACACCTCTCTGACTACACCCTTTACCATGGTGTGCCCTCCTGAGTCGCAACAGCTTGGCCATGGGACTTGCTTTGGCTATTGGGATGTTCATGGAGCCAACAGAGGCTTGCAAGGGGCTTGTGTGTTAAGCTTTCATCTCTGGAGCCCCTTCTTCTGCCATGAGAAGGACATACCTGGCTGGCCTGCTGGAGGAAAAGAGACTTGGGGAATAGAGGTGAGTAATTCTCATTGTCTCAGTCAAGGTCAACCCGAATCCTCCAGCAGCTATCCCCAGACAAATTATTGAGTCCAGCAGGGTTCTAGGCAGTCCACAGAGCTGCCTAGCCACTGGATGCTTTGCTGACCATCACTGTGGTTTGAGGAATGCTTGTAATGCACATTATGTGGCAATGGATAACCTATCCTCAAAGGACTTCCAATCTGGTGAGAGACAAAAGTTTACACATAACCATAATTACTACAACTACTACCACTGGTGGGTAACATTTATTCAATGCTTATTTATTTTGCTCCAGGTCCTATATTCAATGCTTCACTGTCATTTAATCTGTGCAATAATGCTTATCCTCAGTTCACAGATGAGGAAACTGAGTCTCAAAGAGATGCAGTGACTTGCCCAAGGTCACACAGCTAAGCAAGGGGGAAGTTGTTATTTTGATCCAGGTCTGTTTGACTTCAAAGCCCACGAGTGAGGCCATTATGCTTTCCTGCAAGTCTAAATGGTTTAGCAGCTACAGGAGGATCTCAATGTATTATTTTTTTAAACAGGCAAATCAGGTTGCTAGAAGGGGCAGCATTTGATCTGGGACTTAATGTGGCTTTGGTCAGGATTCCACGCAATGAGGTGGGAATGAAGGAGTGCTTATGTGAATATTTTTATTCTGCAAACAGATCAAGGTATTTGGCAGCTGCTGGAAAGTTTTCCACATCCAGCGATTGGCTGCATTTGGTGGACACAGGAACTCATCACTATATGAACTTTAAAGGGATACAGCTTGTGAAAAATTCCTCTGATAAAAGTCAAGGCTACTTCAAGGTAATTAAAACACAGGTGTGTTTGTGGCATGTTGACTTAACTTATTCAAAAGCATCTCTCCCATTTACCTGCTAAGATGCTTGAAATTCCCACCTTTGGCTGAGGCATTGAAGGCTCCAGTTAAAGTACACACATGTTGTTTGAGATAAGTTGATATTTTGTGTGTGTGTGTGCGCGCGCGCGCGTTCACGCGGTCTGGGTCAGGGCTCCTAGGAGGGATGGGAAAGGTATGAGTTAGAGGCATTGCTGAAATAAAACAAATACCAAATTCAAGAGATTCCAAAAACAAATCGACTTCCTTTACCCTTTTCCCCTAAGGGCTGGGTACTGTTGAGAGATGGAACCTCTGTGCCCTTCCATCAGGAAGTGGTCTGTCTATGGATGTGAGCCTCCAGGTTAGTGTTGTATTGAATGGTTGTATAACGTGCTGCTTCGGGGTCCAAATAGCCACTCTTCCTCTCTTCCCTGCATAGTTTCTACTCCCACCCGAGATGGTTTTGAACGAGCACTCATGTCTTGCCTGCTAGAACTGTGGAATTTCAGACTTTCTAGAAAAAAACGAAGTATTTATTTCAGTAGCTCTTCTCATTCCCTGACCAATGAACCAACATAGCCATTCTGCTGCTGGTTCTGGAGACAAGTACCATTAGCAGCATCCATGTTCTTGACAGCCTACTCCACTATCACAGTAAGTTGAGACAAAACACATCAGGATGCTTTTGACTGGAAGTGGAAGAAACCTAACTTGAACTGGTGTCAGCAAAGATGGAGATGTCTTGAAGGTCCAAGGAACCATGTTGGGTCCAGGGCTTATGACTCAGCCTCAATTCCCTGCTTCTACTTTCTACTGATTTCTCTGTGTTGGCACCATTCCCAGAGAGACTTTTCACCTCATGATAATAAGTACTGCTGGCACCCGCAAGCTTCCATCTGATTTTCTCAGCAGCTCCCCAGAAAAACAGAAGAGCCTCTTTTCAAAGTCCCAGAACTGAATTTCCAGGGTCCTGAGCAGCCAGGCTTGGCTCACGGGCCTATGTCTGGACAAATCACTATATTGAAAGTTGTATTAATTTCTTATTGCTGCTGCAACAAATCATCATGAACTTAGTGCTTTAAAACAATACCAACTGATTATCTTATAGTTCTGGAGGTCAGAAGTCTAAAAACAGGTTGGAAGGGCTATGTGCCTTCTGGAGACTGAAGGAAAGAATTCATTCCCTTTCCTTTTCCATTTTCTAGACACTACCTGCGTTCCTCAACTCAAAGCCTTGTACCACTCCAACTTCTGTTTCCATAGTCACAGCTTCTCTGACTCTGACCCTCCCCCACCCTCTTATAAGAACATTTTAAAAAATTACATTGCCCACCGGCCACCACCCCCAATAATCCAGGATCATCTCCCGTCTCAGTGTCTTTAATCACACCCTCAAAATCCCTTTTGCCATGTTAGTTGACATATTCACAAGTTCTGAGGATTAGGACATGGACATCTTTGAGGGTACCAATATTCTTCCTATCTCAAAGATGATGTGGTGGTCTGATTAGTTAGTCCATAGTCACAAGCCTGGAACTGGAGCATCACCTGAAACCATGTGGACAGAGATGGGGAGGGGTGGTTTCCCAGGGGAAGATGTGGGCCATTATCAGACCTGGAGGGATGGGATGCTGGCAGGGCAACAACAGCAAATGTCCACAGCAGAAAACACATGAAAAAACTTCAGGACTCTCTTGAACAATTTTTGTTCCTTTTGGGATCACCTGATTTCTTTTAGGCTTTGAGCGCATTTTATTGACAGCACTAAAGTTCAGAATGCATTGTGATCATTTTATTTCACTGGGAATATTATACACAGTGTATGTCATTTGTAAAGCAAGGGATTTGGAACCTGGCACTTCCTCCAGTGCATTGTAGAATGAACCACATGCCAATGAGGGGAGATACAGTTAAGAGTTGGACAACACGGAAAAGCGCTTAATTACTTGGTTTGTGAGTAAGTCCAGAGTTCCTGCTGCTGCGGGTGGGTGGGGAGAAGAAATTCCAGCATGATGGAAAACTACATAATGTATTATGTTACTCTCCCTTAAATCCCTTAAATTAAAGGAAAAACAATCTTCAAAGAATCATAAAGCACATAGAGAGACAACTGGAGAGGATGCTTATCTGAGATAAATTGCAATATTCTTAACGGTTGGGTTTCGAATCAAAATGTAAGTGGTAAGGTCTCAAAGTAATAGTCACACATCTGCTGACTTGGAAAAAGTTGAGGGAAAATAAACACAATGACCAAGCCGTGCACTTGGCCGAGCCCCAGCAGTGTCCTGATACATGACTTCTCCTAGGGGCACATTGGATGCTGAGGCAGTGAAGGCGGATCAAGGAATATTGGCAGACGTCTGCGGAGAAGAACGCCTATTCATTCGTGTCCTCTGTAGAGGTCATCATTCCTTTACATGACCTTCCATCAGAGATTTTGGAATGGAAACTAGACAGATGGAGAGGCAGTGAGTTGTCAATGACACAGAGAAGAAAATGGGAACCATTGAAATCCTAGGTATGAGTTCCAGAGGCAGCGCTGCTTAAGCGTTATGAACTCTCCCTGGAATCATGTGGAGTCAAATTTGAATCCTGATTGACTGCCACTTAATAGATGCATGGTTGTAGGCTGGTTACGGTGACCTTTTTGAGCCTTAGTTTTTTTAATCTGTGAGATGGGGCTAATGTTAGTATAAATTTTGTTGAATTGTCACAAGGGCAAAACAATGATGGAAACCACTAGCTTGCCACCGAGTTACATAAATTGTATGTTTCCTTTGCACATTGCTTAGCCTGGAACCCAGGAGGCTTTGTGATCTTGCCAAGTCTCCAAGCCGGCTTTACAATGAATTACTTCATATTTTAATTGAGGTTACCTTTACTTAAGTATATTAATTTAGAAAAGAATTTTATGTCAATCACTACCATGCATAGTAAGCTCAATTCCACAGCCTGACAAAGGCTCCAAGCCTGTGGCCTGCTATCCCTTTGTACAAGCCTGTGGCCTGCTATATCCCTTTTGTATCCTTTTGTACAAAAATCCCTTTGTACAGCTCTCTCTTTGTTAGAGAGCTGTTAAAGACACATTGAGTCATTGCCCTGGCCATTGTCAGAAGCCAGAAGAACAGTAGGAAAGGGAGCTCTTTCGCTGGAGAGCGGGTTTTGGCGAGTGTCACTACAGGCTGCTGCCTCAAATCATGGTGCCTGGCTTGCTTTAGGGACCAAGGACAATGCTCCCTCCTCTGATCATCCAGCTGAACGCACTGTCCTCTTCTCTGAGCTCTGTGCAGCATTTTATGTTCTCAGCATCCTGGATCCTTGGCGATCTATCCCTGAACTTCCTTATCTCAACTAGGTAGAAGACCCAGAGGGCAGGGCCAGCTCCATTCTGGTATTTGGCTAGCACCTCCTGGTGCCTGAGAGGCTCATCCAGGGTTGGTAGATTTTTAACCCCAGTGAAGACAAGTGAGGTCGGCTTCGAGCTACTGAAGGCCATAGACCCAGAGAGTGGTCTAAACAGCCATGATACCTCCTGTGTCTGAACATGGTACCCGAAAACCTCTTCCTCCTCCTCCTTTCCTCCTTTTAGCTGATTAGTATATTTTCTATTCCTCCAGCCATCCCCCAATCCAATTACTTCTTATTTTGTGGGAGACGGAAATTTTAATTCCAAAGAAATAGTAAGTGTTATGGTCTGAATATTTGTCCTCTCCAAATTTATCTGTTGAAATCCTATCCATGAAGGTGATGTCAGGAGGTGGGGCCCTTGGGGGGTGATTAAGTCACGAGGGGTGCAGCCCTCATGAATGGGATTGGTGTCCTTAGAAGAGAGACCCCAGAGGGCTGCCTTCACCCTTCCACCTCTGAGGACGCAGTGAGAAGTCACCATCCACGATCAGAAATCGAGCCCTCATTAAGCACCCAATCTGCCGGCACCTTGATCTTGGTTTTCCAGACCCCAAAAATCTGAAAAATAAAACTCTGTGGTTTATCAGCCACCCAGCTTCTGGCGTTTTGTTATAGTAGCCCGAACAAACAAAGATAATACTAAAGTGATCCAAATTCTAGCCTAGCAGGAACAGAAGATATTGTGAGTATTGGGTTTTTCTTATTTTCAGAGCACCAAGTGCAAAAAAAAAACAACAAACAAAAGCTTGGATTCAAGGGCTAGGCAGGATGGGATGCTAGTGGGGGGATGCAGAACTTCAGCATCAGCTTCTATTCTGGAAGCTTGAGTGCTACTGTAGTTACTGCAGCTGTGTACCAATCTACCCAGAGTTTATGCTGTAAAACAACCATTTATTATGCTCATGGATTGTGTGGGTGGCAAATTCGGACAGGGTACAGTACAGCGGGACAGCTCTTCCTCAGTTGGAAGTCTTGAGGGCTGGGAGCTCATGCCTTTATGTGAATGAGTGCATTTTATTTCACTCATGAAGGCACATTCACTCACAGGTCAGTGACTGACACTGGCGGTCAGCTGGGAGGCCTTGGTTTCTCTCCATGTAGGTTTCTCCATGCGATCTCTCCAAGTGGGCTTGTTAGGGCTTCCTCCTGGCATAGCAGCTGTGTTCACAGGACAGGTGTCCTGAGCCATCAAGCCAGGTGGATATTGTAGCAGTTATTTGGACCCCCCTCAGAAGCTCCCCTCTGGTCACTTCAGCTGCTTTCTAGTTTTCAGAAGCTGGTCATTAAGGCTAGTAGAGGGCAGGACCAAATTCAACCCCACTTTTCAGAGATGAGGTCTCGTTATGTTGCCCAAGCTGGTCTTGAACTCCCAGGCTCAAGCAATTCATCCACCTTGGCCTCTCAAAGAGCTGGAATTACAGATGTGAACCACTCTGGCTCCCCAAACCCCAACTCCACCTGTTATGAAAGGAGGGTCCTTGGACCAGGAGTGCCCTGAGAAGTGAGGAGGGCTTCCCAGTCTCAGACATTTTTATCTGAGCTGGAGATGGGGACAGTCTCCCACACACAGGACTTGGAAGGCTATGAAGGAAATAGGGGGCTCTTGGAGGCCATTTCCCATAGTGCGGACGGTTGTGTGAATGAACTTGGCCTTTAGGGAGAGGAGCCCGACTCTCCCCTGAAGCCACCCCATCTGTGCGGATGGCTGAGGAATCCCTGGACACCACAGGACCGCTAACCCAGGATCTTTGTTGACTTTGCCCCCAGGCCACTGCCCCACCCGCAGGCTCTGAACTCCTGGGAGAGGTAGGGAGCCAGCCTGAGGCGTGAGTCAAGAGTGTAAAGTACACTGAGCTCCTTGGCAAGCAGGCTCTTCAAGGGGAAGGTGTCACTCGGGGAACACTGAGAAATGTGTCTTTCCCTCAGGCCCTGATAGAAAATGTAACACCCCTTGAGCGCAGCCTTTTCTCATCTGTTCTTGCTCTTGGATGCGGAGGGGGGGTTGCTATTCCGGAGCAGCGAACTGGCAGGCGGGGGTGTGCCTGTGAGTGCGCGTGTGCGTGTGTGCGCGCGCTCTCGTGGCCTTCCAGCAGCTGGCAGCTGTCCCGGCCCCCACCCCACCCTACCCCACCCCACCCAGCCGCGCCACGCCACGCCGCCCCCGCCCCTCGCTGTCCTGGGTGCGCCTCGGGCCGCTGCGCTCCTGGCCAGCTCCCCCCAGCGCCTGGGAGGCGACCCCCAGTGCGCCTGGGTTCAAAGGCCCCGCGAGGCAGCTCCAGCCCCTCTGGGGGGCGGGGAGGCGACGGGGGTGGTGCAGAAACCAGAAAAGCCCGAGCCACAGCCGGCCAGCTCCGCAAAGGGATGGGCAGCGCGCTCTGAAAGTTTGTGACCGCCGCAGCCAACTCCTGGCTGGAGCTGGAGACGCTGAGAGCGATCGGCCGGCCTCGAACTCCCACATCTGGAGGGCGAGGCCAGCTGTACCCGGCCCCAGTGCCCTTTCGCGGCCACAAGCGGCCGTCCTCCTGGTCCTGTACTCCGGCGCCTGATCTGGGTTCATGGAGCCGGGGCTGTGGCTCCTTTTCGGGCTCACAGTGACCTCCGCCGCAGGTAAGCGCAAGCGGCGGCGCGCCTTTCCTGGCGCGAGCGCACACAAAAGGACACAGGGCGGGGGACCCGAGGCGCGCAGAAGATGTGCGTAGCGGGGAGCAAACTCTTGCCTGGGCTCTGCACTCCTGGAGACGCCTGGGGGCAGGCTGGGGAGCAGAAGCGGCGCGCAACGACTACCCCCACGGGCTCTGGGGGTTGCAACCCACGCACTGGCTGGAGACCTGCTGCCTGGGCCGACTTGGTCAGTTTTTCATGTAATTGGGGACTTTTCAGAAAGTTTGCAAACTATTCAGAGGCTGTGTCAAACGCTTGCAAAGTTTTCAGAAAGTATGCAAAATGTATGCAAGTTTTCAACGGGTGCAAATAGTTTGCAAGCTTTTCACAGAGTGTGCAGATAGCTTGGAAACTTTTCAGAAACTGCGCAGAGCTTTGGAAACTTTGCAGACATTTTGCTTGCTCCACCCCCCTCCTCAGGTGTTTGGGGGTGGCGGGTGTTGAGGGGTCTGCACACTCAGCTCAGGAGCCCCTTAATCTGCCTCCTGCAGGATTGGTGCCTTGCTCCCAGTCTGGGGATGCTGGCAGGCGCGGCGTGTCCCAGGTCCCCACTGCAGCCAGATCTGAGGGCGACTGTGAAGAGACTGTGGCTGGCCCTGGTGAGGGGACTGTGGCCCCGACAGCACTGCAGGGTCCAAGCCCTGGAAGTCCTGGGCAGGAGCAGGTGGCCGAGGGGGCCCCTGAGCACCACCGATCCAGGCGCTGCACGTGCTTCACCTACAAGGACAAGGAGTGTGTCTACTATTGCCACCTGGACATCATTTGGATCAACACTCCCGAGTAAGTCAGCCTTTCGTGGTGAGGAACGTGGCTCCCGGACCAGGCCCACGTCTGCGCATTTCCAGGAGGACCTCACTCCACCCCAGCCCCGCTCAGTCAGCCCAGAGCCTGCCCTGGCACAGCCTTTAGCTCTTGCTGTGGCCTCCTGCCAGCCCAGGTCTCTTCTGCAGGTCAGGGGTGTGAGCCACATCCCCTCGAGGGCCTGGCCCAAGAGAAACTCAATCCTGAGTTTGATCCTGTGGAAGTGGGGGTGGGGGGGGTGGGGGGGGTTGGATGGGGGAGTTGGGGGGGCTGCCTCTGAGTGAAGTGAACTGACCAGGGGGATTAGATACCTGAGAAGTCTCCCTGAGTCTCTTTTTTGAGATAGAGAAAGCCCGGAAAGTTTATCTCATTCCCCAGGTGCTAAGGGGGCTCATACTCACTGTTGACTCCACCAGGATCCAAGGGGTTTAAAATTCCTTGAAAGCATCCTGGTCTCCAGGGAGTCTAAGCGTGGGTTTAGCTGAGCCTGATAGAACCTGTGCAGTCCACTCCGGGTGAAATTCCCCCGGGACGGGCTCCCTTCCTCCCTGCTGGCCCTGCTGGATGCCAAGGCAGGGCCAATTCACATCAACTCATCCATGGGCCTTCCACAGTCTGGTTCCAGTCACCCACTGCCACGGCCACAGAGGGCCTTCCCTTCTCTCCCGCAGTCCTTAGGAACTCTCTTACCCTAGGCCCTAGACAGCACCATCCTGAATTTGTCTTGGGATTTGTCCTGTGGGGAAGTCAGCCTTCTCCTGGGGCCATGTGGAGAGAGTGTGGCTCTGACAGGGGGAGGCTTTGATGACTCCCAGTGTTCAGGGAACCTCTCCCTCTGACACATCATCTTGCAGGCCATACAGAGGGCTTGACCTTGCTTGGGTCACCACCCCTCTGGCATTGGCTTCCCCATCTCTAAGATCTGGGACTTGGATCAGACGCCTCTAAGTTCTGTTCCCTGGGTGTTCATGGGATCTCTTGGGACTCCTGCTTGTACCCTATTAGGGATTTTTAGCTGGGAACTCAGAGACGGTTGTGAATGCAAACCCCTGGAAGTCTGGAAAGGCAACTTTGCCACTGTGTCCCGGGGCCATCTTGATTCGGGTTCCTCACTTTTACCTTTACCCCCAAGCCCCGTAATCTCTGAGCCCTCGGTAGCAGCTTTGATGGGGCTCACTTACCTCCTTGTGTCATCGGCACCTCAAAAATGAAGTGCAGAGGAGGGTAGTAAACCCGAGGGGTGGAATGTCTTTCAGACCAGGGGACAAGACCTCTCATCACATCTGGGATAGGTCTGGAACATCACACCATCACGCTCGAAGGGCAGGCAGGGTGGCTTCACGTTGAGCCAGCAGGACACTTGCACAGGGTCCCGCACTCAGACAGATTCTGGCTTGGCTTAAAGTCCTGCTGTCACTGTCTTGAAATCCTTAATACTTTCTGAACCAAAAGGTGCACATTTGCATTTTCTCCTGGGTCCCACAAATTCTGTAGCTGGTCATGATACCCTGATTTGCTGGCTGGCCTGTGTCCACCTAGAGGATGGGAGGTGCCTCCCTGTTTCTTTCCCTTTGTGGAGAAGATAGAAACCGTGAGTGCTGGGCCATCATCGATTGCCTCTTATCCTCAGACAGCAATGGGAGTCACCTTTCCTTATAGCCCCTGCACCTTGGCACAGCCTTTCCGATTCTTATCCCGTGTCATTGTGCTGTGATCAAATTCACTTCATAGAATGGAGGGCACTGCGCAGTCACCAGGAACTGAGTTCTTGTCTTGACCAGAATCCCCAGCTGTGAATCTAGAAGGAGGAAGAAGAAAGCTAATGGAATGACAGGTAGGGACCTGGGGTGGTGGGCAGGCGGGAGAGGATTTAGAGACCATCTCATTCGTTGCTGTTTACCAAGCCCCGGAGCACTGGCTGGGGAGGAAGCGATGACTTGAGACATGTCCGAGAGTCTCAACCAACACCCTGTGATCTGTTTAAAATTCTGTCTCATGCACCCTGCCATCTGTTTGAAGTCCTGTCTCATGATTTTGAGTTTGTCCTGAAATGAAGCTGTGGATCTCTGACTTTTTCCAGGACAGCCAACTTGATAACTTCCCCCCTCAAGTGTGATTTACCTCTTCCCCTCCTTCCCGACCCTGGTTCAATTTAAACACGAAGAAAGAAGGATTAAATCTGGTGTTTGGGCGTCCCCTGAGCTACTTGGGAAACAAAAATGACAATAGCCAGACCTGAGCGTTTTGAAATGAGACAGGTGAAATAATTTTTGTGAGGCAGAATTTCCCGAATGGCCTCCTTCCCTCCCTTCCTGCCTCCCTCCTTTCTTTCTTACCCTCCAAACTTCCTCCTGCCCTCCCTCCCTCTCCCCCTCCCTTCTTTCCCTCTTTTCTTTCCTTTCCTTCTCTCCTTCCCTTCCTTCCTGAAACTCTGTAGATGTGTAGATAGGTCTGTCTGTCATCTTTGAAATATCTCAGACAAGACTGCAATTAGAGAAAATGGGCTATAGTGACAGGGAACATGAGTGACAGGGAGGAATCTAAAAAAATCACTGAATTGAGCAAAAGAGGCCATGGTAGTGGGTGACACAGTCTTTTCTAGTGGTTCTGTCTCCCCATTAGATCGCAACCCCACCTCTCGTGTGTTCCCCTCTCCTGCTGTCATGTCCTCTTCATTCATGGACTGGCCTCGCTCTCCGAACTTCTTCACTAGGTGTGATTTCTGCCTGTCCCAGCAGCGGCTGCTCTGGGCACTAGAAGGAGCCTTGATTCTTGTGCCTCAGTCGGGGGTCTTGAACTTTGGGTGCTTTTCACCTTTCAGAGTTCTCCCACTGCCCATCCAGCTGTGTGAAGACAGGATCAACACTCCTAGTTGATCTTGGACAGAAATTTCTTGAGTACGGTCATTTTTGCTCCCTTTGAGGATTTGAGATGCTGCAGGAGTCATGTTGGGAGTTACTACCGAGACCTGCTTTGCATCTCCTCGAGGAAAGTTAACTGTCTAGTTCAGGTTCAAGAGACTAGTTGGTCTCTTAAGTCTCTTTTGGAAAGAAGGTCTGAGATTCCTCAGCTGTCCCTTTGGCCCTCCTGCTTTCTTCCCCTCCTTAGTCCTTCCAGACCCGAGATTGGTCGGCCTTTCTGTCAGCCCCCAGCATGACACAGATGCTCGGGAAATGCTGGTTGATTTATGGCTAAGTCCTGCAACCTGGGAACTCTGGCTCATCTTTGCTGTTGCTGAGCCCCTAAATCTCCAGTGCCTTCTCCCACACAGGAGGCCTCTTTCTCCAGGTGCCTGGCTGCTCTTCAGGGGCCTGCACATCCCTGTAGACGGCCGTGGGCAAGAGAATTTTCCTTGGGGATGTTGCCCATAACTTCTGTGATGTCTTCCCAAAAGTCCATGGCCCCAAAGAGGAACCAAATTTATACTTGCCCCGTCAGGGCTGCTGGGATCACAGCTCATCAGTGGGCTAGCATGATTTCCATTAGCCTTTCCTTGGCTGTCCCCAACAGTCCCCAAGCCATCCCAGCACTGCCAACAAAAACAAGGTCCCAAATCAGAGAAAAACATATCCCATCCTATTGTCATGGAAAATTTGCCAAGAATAAGATAGTAAGGGGACAGGTGGTGAACAAGAGATCCGTGTGCTGATGTCCTTGTACACTGCAGCTGTTCTCTATGAGCAGACTGAAGAAGCAGGTAGCTGGGGCCTGTAGGAGACAGAGTTCTCCAGAGAGACAGAACCAACAGGGTGTGTGTGTGCAGATTATGCATATATCAGAAGTGTAGTTGCCAAAGGAAATATTTGGTTGCTCTTGGGGGCCATGGATTTTTATGGAGGATAAGACAGAAGTTATGGGCAATGTCCCTCCAGAAATATATATATGGAGAGAGAGAAAGAGAGATTTTGTGAATTTGGCTTACACGATTGTGGGGGCTACGCAGGACAGAAATCTGCTTGCCAGCAGGCTGAAAATTCCCAAGGAAATTGATGTCAAGGAGGTCTGGAAGCAGAATTCTTTTCTGTTTGGGAACCTGTCTTTTCTGTGAAGGCCCTCAGCAGATTGGATGAGGCCCATGCATTTTGGAGGGTCAGCTGCTTTGCCCAAAGTCTACTGATTTAAATGTTAATCACATGTCAGAAATACCTTCAGGGCAACATCTAGGCTGCTGTTTGGCTAAACAACTGGGCACAGTAGCCTAGCAAAGTTGACACCTAAAGTGACCCATAATGGGGATATCAGCTTGAACCACATTTCACGGTGGACCAGCCCCTCAGAGCCCGGCTGAAGACTGAAAACCTGTTTATCCAATGGCTGACTGAGCTGTGAAGCATCCAGCAAAGAGCCCCACTGTGTTCCTCCCAGACCCATGGGCTGAGGGATCCTACCCCTGTTCATCCCTCTAAGGACATCTGAGGGAGGCATTGCGATGCTGGATGGTGACTGGAATTTCTAAATCAAAATCTGACACATATGGGCTAGCAAATAGGAATGTAGTTACGAAAAGAACAGGGCAGGATGTTGGGAATCATGACCATGGTGGAAAATTTGGGATTTACAATCCCCACTTGTGGAGAAGACTCTAGAACTCTGGAGTGCTGCCCCTGAGTCCTGGCCATGACTATCTGTGTGGCCTCGAACCAGGAGGTGCCATTGCCTCTCTGTGACCCTCTGGAAGGTGCAGACATCAGCCACTCCAGGACAGTGAGCTGCCGGGTCTCTCCTAATCCCAACAGTCTGATCAGCTCCTGTCAAAATGCCCAGGCCGGCTTCCCAGACTGCCCTGGAGCAAGCCACACTTAACTTAATCCAGCAGGAATGCCATTTGTTTTGAGTTCTTTTCTCCCCTAAAGGCATAAAGAGTTAAAAAAAAAATAATAATAATTAACGAAACAAAAACAAAACATTTAAACTTGTATTTTAATGTATTCTACCACAAAAGGGCAGCGTCACAAATTCTGACTTTGCCTTCTATATTCTTCAAGAAAGGCATCTTGGCATGGTCTCAAGAAGAGATATTCCAAATTTTAGAACATCCTGATAGAACGGTTGGATCTGGAAGCCCAACTTCCCGAACATGAGGAGCCAGCTGAGCACCAGAAGGTGATTTTGGGATCCTGATAAAAGTCACCCTGGGCCAAGTGTGGTGGCTCACACCTGTAAACCCAACACTGGGAGACTGAGGTGGGCAGATCACTTGAAGTCAGGAGTTTGAGACGAGCCTGGCCAACATGGTGAAACCACGTCTGTTACTAAAAATACGAAAAATAGCCGGGCATGGTGGTGTGTGCCTGTAATCCCAGCTACTGGGGAGGCTGAAGCAGGAGAATCGCTTGAACCCAGGAGGTGGAGGTTGCAGTGAGCAGAGATCGGGCCACTGCACTCCAGCCTGGGTGACAGAGCAAGACTCCACCTCAAACAGAAAAAAGTCACCCTGACCTGTGAGCCACACCTGGCAGTATCATTGTTGGACATGTGGCCATTTGAGGCAGAGGGCCAGTCTTTCTGCCATCATGGTTTTGGAAAGGAGTCATGAACAGTCTGCTGCTAATTCTGATGCCATGCATGGATGGTGAGGATGGCCGACCATGACTGTGACCTCATGTCATCTAATGGGATCGGCATGATAGCCCCATTATTTGGATGCTCTTGTCCCTGTAGTTTACAGGAAGAAGCTGAGCCCAGGAGGCAGAGTCAGTTGCCCAAGGTTGCAGAGCTTGTGAGTAGGGACCTGGGCTGCCAGCCCAGAAGTTTGGCCCTGAAGCCTGCCCTGTAAGCCTCCCCCTGTGTGCACGTTCCCAACATGGGCTTCTTAGGTGACTAATGTGCCTTCTTAGGTGACTCCTGCTTTCCTTCATTCAATATGTTTTCCCTGAGTGCCTCACCTGGGTCAGTACGGAATGGGGCTCTGGGACCCAAGAATGAATAAAAGACATGGTTCCCCATCCGTGACTGATTCAGGGTGGTTTTGTTCTTTTTGAGACAGTGTCTCATTCTGTCGCCCAGGCTGGAGTGCAGTGATGCGATCATAGCTCACTGCATCCTTGAACTCTTGGGCTCAATCGAATCTCCCACCTTAGCCTCCTGAGTAGCTGGAACCACAGGTGCATGTCACCATGCCTGGCTAATTTTGTAATTTTTCTTTCTTTTTTTTTTTTGTAGAGATCTGGCCTTGTTACATTGTTAGGGCTGGGGTGTTGTTCTTTTTGATAGTGATAATTCATATGTATAATTCTATGTAATCATATATTTGCCCTTTTGCAAGATTATTTTTATTGACATATGTTAAGCCATGGGCAAAGCCCAAATTCTTGTTCCATCACAAGTCCTAAATTTTATTCTGGAAATGTAGCCTTGGCTTGCATAGAAGCATGTGACTCTTTAGCCTACCAGAGCCCTTAGTGGGTTCTCTGCAGGTAAGAGGGGCTGGATGAGTGTGCACTCCAAGCAAACCAGAAGGTTTGTCCTGATGTCAGAGAAGCTGGGACAGAGGGGGCTGAGTCTGGGGGAGAGGTCAAGGGACCCCCAGGCCATGAGCTCCGTTCCTGGTGCAGGATTTTTCTTTTCTTGGCTGCTGCTCTCTGCCTCGTTCTGTCTTCTTGTTTCTTGGTGTGGTTACAGGAGCAGGGCAGACATAGGAGGTGGGGCTGCTCAAATCCATCTCTTCTTTGCAGATCCAGTTTCACACTGCGGTGTAGGGACTCCTGGGGTTTAGAAAGAAATGGGGGTGGGGCCCACTCATCCGAATTGTCCTGTGGAGGAGGAACAGATCCATTTGCATGGGTTAAGAGCTCCAACTGTGGGCTCAAATGCCTGGGCTGGAATCTGGACCTGCCACTTAGGAGATGTCACCTCTGAGACCTTCAGTGTCCCCATCTAGAGAGTGGGGGACTAGATAGCACTCTATGAGGAAAGATGTTTTCAGGATGACACAAGAAGTACACAGGGCTTGGTTAGCACAGTGCCTATAATCTAGTAAACACTCAACGTCTTGAAGACAGTGGCCACAATGATAACAACACAACCTCCAGCCCTGCAGAAACCCTTCCTGGGCCAGAGCCAGTCCTTCTGCCATATCCCATCCTGTGACTGGAGGATGCTGGCTGGTGAGTAGAAAGTCCTTTCTCAAGTGCTGCTGGGGTCCACCTCCTTGGACCGTCCGACTGTGATCTTAGCTCCTGGAGTGCCCCGGAGCAAGCCTGTCCACCCTGTCACCTGCAGGATGGTCTGTTAGCCTCCATTAGCAGAAGGCTTACAGACCCTGGGAAAAGGTGTGCCTGGCTGTCTGCTGTTGCTGATAAGGAGCCTGATAAAGAGTCTGTGGTCAAAGGTTGCTGGGCTGGGCTGAGATTCAGTCCCGCCCTTCCAGCCCCTCCTTTCTGCTTTCTATTGCTTCCCTCTCCCCTTGGTAAATCGCTGGAAGTTTTCAGGAATGGGGCATGGTGCTCTTTGCGGCCACCAGTCTGGGGCTGTGTCTGTGAAATAGGAGGTAGGGGTGGTGATTGGGGTGATCAGGGTGTCAGTTCAGGAGAATAGGAATGATCTGTTTAGTGCCTCTTTGTTAAACACCTATGCTGAGAGCTCTGTGAGGCATCTGCGGCTCTCATGTCCTTGGTACGTCCAGTAGAGTAGATATAATGCCTTGTAATTTGCAGCTGAGGACCCCATGGGGCCCCAGTAGCCTCACTTCCGACCTCACCCAACATTGCCCAGGACTGAAGTGAGTGTCACCAACCGGGAGTCACCAGGAAGCAATGGAGGAAATCCCACAGACACCGGTTTAGAAAACATCATTTCATGATGTGCTTTTGAGACGGGCATGTGAAGGAAGAAGGTGTTGGCCAGACTAAAAGGGACCCTGAGCTTGAGGTTCTGACTGATCATGGTTTCAGGAGTTTCTTCCCCTCACATAACCATTTCTATCTCTTCCTTAGAAATTAGCACACTTTGGGGTACCAGTTTTGAGTTGGAGTGGCATATTTCTTAGAACACTGGACAGCAAGCTACTTCTTTAAAATTGGAGGGACTTGGGGCTACATTTCGCAGTTTGTTGGAAAGGTCAGTCCTACGAGGACTTTTCTGTTGGGGATACACAGGCAGAAAGCCCGTTTTCTGCCCCAGTCAGCAGGAGGAGTGAGTGGTCCAGGAACAAAAACAGACTTGGTGGAATGCAACTAATCTCCACTTGGGAGACAGGGACTTGAGGCTGGAAGGCAGTTTGATTTGTAGCAAGAAAACTTGGTACAAAGAGGTTGTGACCCTGTGTGACCCCAAGGGAGAATTTGGATTTCTGCAAGATGAAAGGGCCATTACAGTGAGGAACTTGGCCTTAAATCTGAAGGCAGATGAAAGGCTCCGATGTGTCTGGTTATGTTTGTTCCCGCAAGAATTTAAAACAAAGGAAGCTGGGAGGCAAACAATGCTGCTGCTTTATAATTCCAGTTCCAAACCTCAGAGGAGAGCTGTAAAGGGTGACCCTGTCTACGGCACCGCCCCACGTTCCAGTGTATAGGAAGGGGATGGTCTCTGTTTTGCATGAGAAAGTGACCTGGTCTCCTTCGTTGTGGTGTTTTAGTTGAAACAGAGTTCCTCAGAATTGTAAATGCGCACACATATACACACAGACTTTTGTGCACTTTGGAATAGAAATTAATTGCACTTGCAAAATAAATGGCAGAGCATGGCTGACTGCAGATGGCCACACGTGAATGAATTGTTTGTCTGCGTAGTTTTGGGTGCTTCTGAATCCTGGTTCACCCACCAGTCCTCCCAAGAGCAGACAGACAGGATGAGGCATTGGCTCTGTTTCTCATCTGCCCCACCTCAGAGTCTTAGGAGGGCCAAGAGCGTCGGGAGAACTTGGGGACATTCACAGGCTTGGAAGCACTGGCCTCCTCTTCTTTTATGGCCTTCTCAGGGCAGATTTGGGGGGAGCTCTTAATAAACAGTAACTCAGGAACAGAACCGTCAGGGAGGCCTGTTCCCCAGCTCAGTAATTTAAAAACCAGAAACAGCTTAATTTCATACGCATTGATGAGAAAGGTGCTGACAGACATGGCCGATGACATGACTGGCCGCTGGTGGACAGTTTCGCCCCATGGCTTGTGGAGTGTAAAATAGCTCTGCCGAGACCATCCTGGCTAACACGGTGAAACTCCGTCTCTACAAAAAAAAAAAATACAAAAAATTAGCCGGGCGTGGTGGCGGGCGCCTATAGTCCCAGCTACTCAGGAGGCTGAGGCAGGAGAATGGCGTGAACCCGGGAGGCGGAGCTTGCAGTGAGCCCAGATAGCGCCACTGCACTCCAGCCTGGGCGACAGGGCGAGACTCCGTCCCAAAAAAAAAAAAAAAAAAAAAAATATAGCCCTGCCGAGAGTCAGAAGCAGCTGCATGAGACAGCAGAGGTCCATGTAACTTTTCTGGATTTTTGGAAATCTGATTTCCATGGGTCTCTTGCAGGGCTGGGAATAGACTGGGGCGAGTGAGGCACTCCCTCACGTACAAACTTTCAGGAGGCACCAAAAACTCAGTAGGAAAAAACAAGTAAAATGTCATGCACTGTTTTCAGAAAACCAAAATGAGTGCAAAAATTCATAATCGACCGAATATTATTTTTAATAAAGGCAGGATCCAGCCCTGAGCTTGCTGCACTTACTCACCTGCCTCACCTTAATCTCAGTCCTGGCATCTTGTTTGAGGATAAAGCCTGTGTCTCTAATACAGACTCAGTAGTTTGAGGTAAGTGATAAATCTCTTGGAGCTATTACTGGAAAGGGGTCCCGATCTAGACCCCAAGAGAGGGTTCTTGCACCTCAAGCAAGCAAGAATTCAAGGCAAGTCCATAGAGTAAAGTGAAAGCAAATTTATTAGAGAAGTAAAGAAACAAAAGAATGACTGCTGCATAGAGCAGTGGTGTGGGCTCGTTGACTGAGTATACTTACAGTTATTTTTCGATCATATGCTAAACAAGGGGGGGGTTCTTCATGAATTTCTGGAACTGAGGGTTCCCCCTTTTAGGCCTTATAGGGTAACTTCCTGATGTTGCCATGGCATTTATAAACTGTCATAGCACTGGTGGGAGTGACTTTTAGCAGCTAATGCATTATAATTAGAGTATAATGGGCAGTGAGGACAACAGGAGGTCACTTCGGTTGCTATCTTGGTTTTGGTGGATTTTGGCCATCTTTTTTTTTTTTTTCCACCTCCTGTTTTATTAGTGGGAGTCTTTGTGGCCAATGTCTTGTGGGGACCTCCTGTCTCATCCAGTGACTAAGAATGCCTCACCTTCTGGCAATGCAGCCCAGTAGGTCTCAGCCTCATTTTACCCAGCCCCTATTCAAGATGGAGTTGCTGTGGTTTGGACACCTCTGACAAAGCTACCAAAAGGACATTACGCAAGGACACAGACAATTAGGTTGGGTGGAAGATGAGTGTATCTTTACAGTCATCATGATGGTGAGCGCAAGTCTTGCTCGTGAAGATTTTTTCCATCCTTAACCTGGTATCTCCTGAAAATTAGCAAGGGTGTCTTCTCTTGCTTTCTTTATTCAAAGGCATGTATGATGGTGTTGGCATTTTTTTAATCCCTCTGCACATACCCCCATCCTTACGAAAATACTTGCTCCCAGTTTTCCTTCTTCTCTTTCCACTGCTGGGAACTATTTTGAGCCCTGTCTGTCTGCAGCTTTGCATAAAGTTATAATGAGGCTGGGCCAGGCAGCCATGGATTTCTCATGTCTACATTCGGCCTGGAATTCAGCAGGGTCACTGGGGGCTGGGGAGAGAAACTCTAGCCTAACTCATTTGATGCATTTGGGTTGTACCAGATGGAGGGAAACCTGCTAATCTGTACGATTCCATAGACGGCTTAATTCCCCACGTTTTGGAGGAGTTTGTTTCTCTAATTTTTTTTTTTAACCATAAGTCTTGAAAATCCCACACAACAAGAGTTATTTTTCTGTTGTTCTCTTTTCCTTTGACCCCCTGGTGCTTCCTCCAAATATCCTTAAGTGTGCGGGTGCCTGTGTTAGGGGAGGAATAGGTCTATGGTCCAATGAGCTGACGGGATGATAAATTCTGTGACTTTGAGATTCTTTTTAATCTCAGCCTTATGGTAATAGGCCATGGAAGAGTGTAAACAGTTTGGGCTAAAGCTTTCTAAATACAGTTGATGAGATCCTGGGAACCACTTATCTGGGGTGGGGTGGAGCACCACACTTTGAGTTTGGTGTTAGTGCTGGGGCAAAGGCCTAAGGCCTTCTCCAGTGATTGTGCTGTTTAAGGATATTCAAGGGATGGTGAGGGCCTTTGGAAATATCTGAGTGGAGTTTGGAGCCAGAGGGACCCTGGAGAGACCCAGCCAACCCTTTTGTTTCTCAGGTCCAGAGGGAAGGTGCCCACCTTTCCTGTGAATGAGTCATCCTTGGGACTAGAAGCCTGGGTCTGCCAGCCTAGGAAAGCCTCTGTTTTGCCTCTGCCACCTTACCCATCTGTGCAGCCTAGTTTGTTCACCAAGGTGCTGATGTGGCCTGCAGGAGTTATTGCCAAGACATAGTTCTTCCACTTCAAGTAATCTAGAGGCCACAAGTAATCTAGAAGGTTTTCTAGGAAAACCCCTCAAAGACTGGCTGATTAAGGACAAAATAAGTAGAGATCCATTGAGTCAGCCAAGAACGTCGTATGTTTGGGACATTGGGTAGGGCCGTGAAGTGATGGCTGATTTGGATCTTAGTCATTCATTCATTTAACAGGTATTTATTTTTGAGATATTGGGACCTGATTTTGAGCCAGACATGGTGTCAGCTGCCCTGGATGGAGAGGTGAATGGGGCAGACACAACCAGTGGCTCCGGCTGGACAAGGTCTTGCTGTTGCTGAGCCAGTGGGTTGTGCCTGGGCCAGACACCATCTCTTAAATGAAACAAAGGAACTGACCCTCATTCTTAGGTCTGATTGGTAGGGGTCAGTGCTCAGTATTCTTTTTGAAAATGTATGTGATACTGTTAAAATTCTCAAACAGCCAAGTCCTGGATAATTCCAAAGATTTTTTGAGGGGGAAAAGAGGGAGAGAGAGTGTATTTTTTAAAAAGGCGACAATTAACCCACAGCACATTGCTCACTACTTTTGATATTTCTAAATATTCTAGAATCATGGGCTCTTTCTGAGGGCTGCAGGAGATAGACTTCCCATCTTGTGGGGTGGTGGGATGAACAGTCTGCCTTGGGTCCTCCCAACTTTAAACCGTGAGAATTTTCTGCAGCAGAAGTAAAGCTATGAGTTGCCGGTTCACTGTTCTGATGTTTAGGAAGCATAAGCTTTGTATAACATTCTTTAGAACCAGAAAGCGCCTGTGTGTGTTCTCTGCTTGTATAATGAGGTCACTGAGGAGCTATGTTTCCTGGCCTATTTTCTTTCCTGGAGGTTGGAAACGCACCCCATGGGCTGTCTGGCATAAGACCTGGCCCACAGTGGACTTTCATAAGCATTTGATGAGTGGGCAAGGACTAAGTTCAGTAGAGGACAAAACTTCCGAAGTGTTCAAATGAGTGTCCGGGGGTGGGCTCCGAGCCTCCTGGGAAGGAAGGGATCGCATGCCTGCCTCCACCTGCTGAAGGACAGACAGTGGGCAGTGGGCACACCTAGGGGAAAGGAGGGGCCTAGCCTGCTTCCACCTGTGGAGGGCAGACATTCCACAGTGCGCACACCTGCGGGAAAGGAGTCCCGTCAGCTTACTGTGCTGGGTTTGTCCTGATTCTGAACATGCTTTTTTGTGTGTTGTTGCAGTGAAGAAAATTTTTGCTTGTCCTCAACAGCTGGGGAGACTACAAGCCTTCCTCTTACACCCAAGAGGCCGTGGTTGCCATCTCATGAAAGTGAGGTCCAGGGTCAGCCAGAGTTCACTGGTCACAAGCAACAGAAACGTAGTCTAGCTGGCAAAGCACAGGAGGAGTTTATTGGAAGGACGCCAAAAAGCTCACAGACTGGAGGCGAGAAGAAACCCTAGGCTCTGAAAGGAGGGGTGCTAGGACAGGACTGGGGGTCTAGGGGTGTACCAAGTGGACAAGGGGGGGCGGGGCCGCTTGGCAAATCATAGCTCCAGAGTATTTTCTGATCTCGAGTTTCCCCTCTCAGGAGTCTCGGGAGAAAGGGAGTCAGATTGGCCCAGTTTAGGTCTCCTGACCAGTCCTCAGGCAGAGGTAGGTAAGGTCCATCGACTGATTGCCCCCCAGGGACCTCACACAATGGGAGGGGGATAATTCTCCAAAGAAAAGATAGCAGACTGGATCCTAGGAGACAAAAATAACCAATGCTGGCCTCCTGCTGCAGAGAATTCCCTGCTTCTCAGTCCTTGGAGTGCAGGTGCCCCTGTTCCTGGTCCTATCCCTCCCCTTTGTCTCCATGTGTTTGTGCATAGCAGTGTCTGCTGGATGTTCGCTGAAGCAGAGAGTCCCTTCCATGGGCCTTTGAATGGTCAGCCACTTCCACACCAGAAATTGCATATGTAGGTGTGCTGGAGGGCATTTTGTTTTTTCTAAGGGTATTTGGATTAATCTTCCTATTTCACCCTGTCTTACTCATTAGAGCCACGTTCTAACTGGTTCAGATTACGGATGGTAAATAAAGGTGATTGACACTTTTCTCCCTGCCCAGGCAGACATTTCTAAGCTTGGGAGAGTTGATGAGGGATGCCTTCTAGGGAATGTAATAAAATCTGAAATCGAGCTGTAGTTAGAAAGCATGCAAGGGTCTAGAAGTTTTCTCCAGGGAATGGCAGGAGGTGGTATCCAATGACTGCTGGTGCCTGGCAGCTGGGGGCTGCCTCCTGACTGTCTGCCAGTGGGAAACAGTTGTTTCTCCTCCTCCTGGCCACAGGACAAGTCACAGAGCCACGCTTTCTGTACAATATGTCCCCTGGGCCAAAAGGCAATATTGCCTCTGCTTTCCCAGTTCAGAAGGAAAAATGTGAACCGAGGAAGTAAATCATCAACTTGACATGTATCCTAAGTGTGACATGAACATGTTCTATTTGTTGGGGAGACACTCAAGTCACCAGCCGGGCTTTTTAAATGAAAACAACACCTCTATTTAAATGAAACAACACCTCTATTTGTAAAGAGGAAAATAGTATCAGGTACTAATTTTGTTCATGTGTCATCTGACCTGTCTGCCTTCGCTTTATGGAATAAACCACTAGACTAGGAGTTGTAAACTCAGATGCTCCTGAGGGCCAGACACATAAAAAAGATGAGTTGAATGGGGCCAGGTATAAAACTACTGAAAATGGTGGGGACTGGGGCAGAATGAAGGGCTTATGCCCAGTCTCTGACATCATTACCTGGCTGCCATGCTGGAATATGAGATTGGTATTAGCACAACTTCCAATTCTTCAAGAAAAGCTGGAAATTGGGATGTTTATGTGAAATTTCCAGATTTAACAAAAAACACTATGGTTCACGCCTGTAATCCCAGTACTTTGGGAGGCTGAGGGGGACGGATCACGAGATCAAGAGACTGAGACCATCCTGGCCAACATGGTGAAACCCTGTCTCTACTAAAAATACAAAAAAATTAGCTGGGTGTGGTGGTATGTGCCTGTAGTCCCAACTGCTTGGGAGGCTGAGCCACGAGAATTGCTTAAACCCAGGAGGCGGAGGTTGCAGTGAGCCAAGATTGCGCCAGTGCACTCCAGCCTGGGGACAGAGTGAAACTCTGTCTCAGAACAAAACCAAAAACAAAACACTGTTGACTGTAAAAAGCTGACAAAAATGCCAATTTGCTAACCTCAGTACTGGATTAAAAGTGTATGTGTGCAGGGCCCCGCCCCTTGTCTGTCTGTTCATAAGTTTCACCCGGAGTCTAGTCCAGCACCTGCATGTTGAAAAGCAGTTGGCAAATATTTGTTGAATGATATTCAGTTGTGGTGGGTGGAATAAAAACTGGGTTTTCAATAGGGAATGACAGTTTGATAAGCTTTCCTAAGAATTTAGAATCTGGTCAGTGGGAATACCTGTGTCTCTTCTTTCAAAGTTTCAGATATACAGGCCAGGTTCCTGATCAGAAAGATGGAGAGTGTTAATTCATTTATGAAAAGGCAACACGGAACTTAAAAACAGAATCTTTAAAACAAAAGTCAGCTTTCCTTATTTAGAAACTTCTCGTAGAGAGAAAGCAAGCATTTTCAGTGTGGTGTTGCAGATGAAGAATGGATATGGGAGATTTGGGAATTTAATATTTAATAACACTTAGACATGATGTTTGGAAAAATGTGACAAATAAGAAACATTTGATAAATAAGACTCCGATGTCACCAATCAAATAACGAATGTTCTGAATACCTAAGTTGAGTGATAATGTATTAGATGAACACACACAACACCAGAGATTGCATATGTAGGTGTGCTGGAGGGTATTTTGTTTTTTCTAAGGGTATTTGGATTAATCTTCTCACCTGCTTTTCTTTTGCATGGAGCTCTGTGTTATAACTGAGACATGAACAGATGGAAGAGCTGCTTACTTGTATAAAGGATTGTATTGTGAAAACTCCATTGTATTACAGAGCAGTAGGCCCCAACCACTGGGCAGGGCATGCTGGTCCAAGGTTCTCGGCCAATTTCATTTCACGTTCATGGTCCACTGTTAGGTCTTTCCTGTTCACTATTCAGTAAACAGCCAGTGACGAAGCCATACAAAAATGAAATATAAAGACTCATGAGATATGAGTACGTTATCACAACTGAAATAGAAGCGCTCATGAGCTGGTAATCTGGCATCAGACCTCGGTAAGAAGGTGGTGTCGAATGAGCTGACCTGTGGCCTTGGGTTCCTTATTACCCTTTTTTATTGCTAAGTCAAACATCTCAAATGCCAGGCTTAGTAGATGGAACTTTTCTGATACAACTCACTTGACCTCCCAGACCAGATAAATAACAATAGTAGCTACTGTTCGCTGACGGCACTTTGCTGAGTATTTTCCATGCAGTGTCTCCTTTGCTTTGTCCAACCACCCTTTTGTCGACCAGGAAGTTGTTGAGAGGGTGAAGTGATCATCATGTAACATAAGAACAGTATTACCAGGTCATGTGTCTCTGTGTGTACCTTGCACATACCTGTACCTACTGGCCTTTTTTTCCTCTACCTGTTTTCATAGTCCAACAGCATATATCTCCTGAAGGCAGGGACACATAGGGGTACGCCTTTCTGTGTCCCTATGACACTTACATGGATACTACGCATATAGCGGATGCTTAAAAACATTGGAGATTCTTTCAGTGATTTTTGTGGTTATTGAACTCTTCAGGGTGAAAAGAATCCAGTCTTGCCAGACTAGAATGATCTCACCATGAACTATCAGTTCGCAATCAATGATCTGTCCGCCTGGCCTTGTGTGAGGCCCATGGTGGGTAAAAAAGAAGTAAAAGACCTGCCCTCTCTTTTGAGGATCCAGTAATCTGCCTTTAGACTTGGGTAAGAAACACTGCAACTCTGGGCCCTGTGGGTTGGAGGACTGCTTCTGACACTGCTCTGATCATGCCCCCCACCCCACTGCAAGAGTCTGGGACTGAAAGCCAAATGCACCCTCTTCAAGACCCTGTTCCAGGTATTCAGGGGCTGGAATTCCCTACTCACGCATCCCCCAAGACCACTTCAGGGCCTGCACAGGTATCCTCCAGGGCCTGACACTTGGGGATGAGCAGGGCTCCGGGTACATATCCGCAGGCCTGCAGGGTGACAGCTGCTTACAGGGAAGCAGCCTGGGGCATCCACCGGGAGTGCTTGAAGCCAGCGCTGGTGTGGGATGGAGCAGGATGGCAGAGAAGGTGCTAGGTCTCCACCACATTCCAATACGGATTGGCCAGGAGCCCAGGATTCTAAATTAAAGGCTGGACCTGTAAGGTGTTTGGAAGCCACATTTGTCCAGATACAGGAGATAACACTTTTTCGTTTAAGGGCTTATCAGATCGATTGAAACCTTTAAATGATTAGCCCTGTGAGAGGTGGGCCTCCATTGTGAACTCTTGTTCCAGACTCTACAATGTCAGAGGCAGGCCCTGCTGGGCCATCAGCTTCCCTCACCTCCGCACAGGTCAGCCAGCAGGGCACACCTGGAAGGCCCAGGCCTTGGTGGAGGGGTTTGTGTGCCTCAAGGCTGTGGGGGAGGGGAGGGGGCCCTGCCTCTCTAAACATTCTCTGAAACTGCCAGGTTCATTTGCATACCAGCACTTTGCTGTGCTTGGCAGCTGGAGAAGTGCTAAGCCTGTCTTTATTAACAAATACCACGTTGCCTTGTTTCCTTACTTAAAACACTTTAGAGTGTTTTTGCTCAAGTTGAGTGGCTCTACATGTGTAAATGCTTAATCAGCTGACAGCAATTTCAAAATTGCAGGTCTCACTGTTGATGGAGAAATGGGAGCCTTGTTATTCCTTGTGTGTAATTTTCACCAAGAAATGGGGGGCTGGATTTAATGTCAACACTTAGAGATTCAATGTGGCCCTATTACTGGAAAAATACACCTTTAGCCAAACCCTGCCTCAAAACAATATCTACATTGTCTTGCTGCACCCCTTACCCCATTTCCCATTCCTGAGAAAAAACGGGCTCAGTAGAGGGCTGGATCCTGCCCTCTGTCTCCGTTTCCTGAGCGCAGACGGCTCATCAGTGGAGCCTGTCTCTGCCTGGAGGGAACCCACCACCTCTGTTTCTCGAGGAACTTGGGTGGGAAGGAGTTAGGGGGAGAACAAGAGTTGAAAAACAGGGCGGGGTCAGTTTTAGGCTCTTGTGTCCAACCTAGCAAGGAGACGAGAGCAGGGAATTCCCTCTAAGCATTAGGTCACTGTGAGGCGCCCTTGCCCAGTTTGCCCTCACCGCCTCAAAAAGGCTTTATGGTGTGTGATTCAAATGAAAAGAAATTCAATTTGATTTTATTTTGAAAATGCAGAGTGGGGCTGGGCGCAGTGGCTCACACCTGTAATCCAGCACTTTGGGAGGCTGAGGTGGGCAGATCACAAGGTCAGGAGATGCAGACCATCCTGGCTAACACGGTGGGACCCCATCTCTATTAAAAATACAAATAATAACAATAATAATTAGCTGGACATGGTGGCACATGTCTGTAGTCCCAGCTACTCGGGAGGCTAAGGCAGGAGAATTGCTTGAATCAGGGAGGCGGAGGTTACAGTGAGCCAAGATCTGTGCCATTGCACTCCAGTCTGGGCGACAAGAGCAAGACTCCGTCTCAAAAAAAAAAAAAAAAGAAAAGAAAAAAGAAAATGCAGAGGGGATGTCAGGACTCGCTTTGAAGTGGATAATTGGTACTACGAAGTGGGGCTCATGGAAACCAAGGTGGTTAATTTTGGGGGACTACTGAGAAAACTAAGATTTATTGGAAAAGTGAATTTGGTCAATGTTTCTTCTAGCTATTAGTAATTTGTCCCTCAAATCATGCTAGTAAGTTAAGAATCTGCTTTTAACTTCTTCCCGCTGAACTGCCTGGCAGGCGCCCCCTTCTTCTCTGGGGAGTGATGATTTGGATGTGCACACTCATTAGAACCAGGTTTCATGGGTTTTGCTCTGAACCACGCCATTACACTCCGCCTGCCAACACCAACCATAAATGAAATTGGTAAACAGTTTCAAGCCCTCTTCATAATGTGGCTCTTCTGAGGCTGGCTTCACCCTCAGCTGCATGGCTGGGCCCTCGCTCACCTCTCTGAGGGCATGGAGTGTTCCTTCTGATGAGGAAGCAACTTTCAGAGGCCAGGATGCATCTCTAATGACTGTAATTGCATTTGCCGTCTTCTCATTAGCACAAACTGCAAGGCCTGCTGTGCACACGGAAGAAACTCAGTTCAAGGCCCAGTTCTGGCCTCAGGCTGCGGGGTAGGCAGGTGGTCTGATCAGGGCAAAGACCCGGACCAGCACGTAGGTTGCCCCACATGCCCTTGGCATAGGAAGAAAAGCCTCTGGAAAGGGTGCTATGGTATTTCTCGGCTTTCCATGAAGTGAGGTGGAGGCCCAGATGGTACTTCCAGAGCCGAGGAGCAGAACCTGGCCCGGAGGAGTTAGGCCAGCCATAGTTTGGTCTTGAAGAGAATGAAAGCCCGCCCATGTTCACAGAGCGCTGAGCCCTGGGGCGTTCAGGCCACACCTGCAGCCCGTGCCTTGGGTGAGGCTAAGGGCCTCACGAGCGCAAGCACACATGCCCAGATGCCTGCTGGGCTCTGAAAGGGCTGGCTGCTGCCCAGCTACCCAGACCCTCCATGTCCTTCCATGCCCTCAGCCCCAACTCTCTTCCTGGGGGTTGCGGAGGGCAGGGAGTGCACAGTTCACTCCAGAACCTTCCTAAGACCCAGAGCTGCAGCAGGGAGGGTGTGAACACCAGTTTCTGAGACCTTTCAGCCAGGCAGCAGTTCTCGCTCCACACCCTTGGGGGCCCCTGAGCAGGGAGGCCTGCGTGTGCTTACCTAACATTACCCTGTGCTTTGCAGACAGACCGTGCCCTATGGACTGTCCAACTACAGAGGAAGCTTCCGGGGCAAGAGGTCTGCGGGGCTGCTTCCGGGGAACCTGCAGCTCTCGCATCGACCACACTCGCGCTGCGCTTGTGTGGGGAGATCTGACAAGGCCTGCCTGCACTTTTGCACCCAAACTTTGGACGTCAGCAGGTATGACCCTCCTCCAGTTTCACTCATTTGCAGATAGGCATCAACCCTTGGCAGGGCCAGGCCAGGGGCTTCTCCAAGGAGGGTGTAGGATGGTTCAGTCATATCCTGACCCACTGTCATCTTGTGGGCCAGAGAAAGGAGGTGCTGAGTCCAGAAAAGACCCAGGTCCTCAGCATCAGGAGGGCAGGAGATGCAGCGCGCCCACCCGCTTGCTGCCTTTTGGAAAGAGGCTTCACAGTGGCCATGGCTGCATCTGGTTTCCAGACATGTTTTTCTGGCCTGTACAGCACTTTGTGAAAATCTGAATAAGTTGCCAACACTTAAAAGATTGAAGAATTAACCCCTGCCAAATGCATGTTTTTAGCCTTCTCGAAAATAGCCCATAAGAGTGCAAAAGGCTTGTTGGGGAAAACAAAAACAAAACCAAAAACAAAAACCCAGCACGTAGGACCATCTGATCTCAGAGACTCCCTCCTCTTTGGCCACTCTCGGCTGGAACTGAGTGGGGGCATCTCATGTTTGAGTAGGACGTGCAATATCCATTTACCTGTGTTACTAATTTATCTTACTTTGTAGCCCCTGGAGGCCCCCAAGTTTGAGACCCTGTGGTCTGTCCTGGTTGCTTTACGGAATCTTGTAGATCACGTTGAATGGGACCAACAGGCAGACTCCATGTTTGACCCAGGGGCTTTGAGCTGTTATTCACTTAACAGGTATTCCTGTTAATGCTCCTTACTCGTCTTTTTCTTAACTTTGGGCCAGGATTCATGAACCCAGTCAGGCAGATCAGCCCTTTCAAAACCCTTCCTGGAGCAGGTGTAGGTGAGCTGCCCTGATGCACACAAAAGAGACGTAGGCAGGGGTGAGCTCCCAACACCCCAACAAGGCAGACGGTAGCACTCAGGACCCCACGATCTGCCATCTGCGAAACCCAGTGTGAACTGCATGGTTTTCCCTCCTTCCGGGCTTTTAAACATCCGAAGAATAACTGAGTGGTGAGCATATTCTGTACTTCGGTAGAAATCCACCCACTGAGTGCTTAGCCTTCAGAAACTGTGCCTGAGACGCAGTCCTTGGGGAATGCACTAATGTGCTCATTGGTGGGGAAGAGGAAGTCATAATTTGACACCAAAAAAGCAGCCACAGGGAAAGGCAGATTGATTCATTAAAACCAGCTCTCTCCTCACAGTCATTCAAGGACGGCAGAAAAAACAGACAAAGAAGAGGAAGGGAAGGTGAGAGGTGCCAACAGAGGCCTGTGTCAAAGGAGGTGAAGATGCGATGTGTCATTCCTTCGGGGGTGGGTGGAGGGTGTTTTGAGGGGGTGGCATCTGGTCTGGTCCAGTGGGAACCCCAGATCTCATGGGATGCTACACCCACAGGCAGTGGTGCCTTTGGTGGACCGTTTCTGGGAACAGAGCAGGCTGAAGCTGTGGACAGCTGCTGTCACTTGCCTGGCCCTGGCCACCTTGCTCTGTGTCCTGGGAGCCAGCCCTTGCATCCCTTATAGCTCTGGGCAGTGATGTCCTCCCTGGATTTCACTGGCCTGGACAAAGCTAGCCAACCACCACTCTCAGAGGCCCCGCAGGCTGCCCTGCCTAGGCCCACGCTTCGCCTCTGCTTCCTTAGCAACATGTGGTCTTTCTCCTCAAAAAAATCATTTCTTCTTTTCAGCAGCTGATTCCTGGCTGAGGTGAATTACAGCAGCTTGACAGCAGGGTCCCTTGGTTCTCCAGTTCATTTTATTATTTTTTTAACCCACTTGTCTTTTTTGTATGAGAGATCCTGACGGTTTCCTGTAGTCAAACTGGGCTTATTTGTCATTCTATCAATCAGAATTCGTTATTAATGACTCAGCAGCACATCTGCAACGGGATGGTAATTTGTGTTCATAATAATAGCCTGGAGGTGGCTTGGGTTTCTACAGAGACTGATCAAGGGAAGATGAAACCATGCTCAGTATACAGGAGGCTTTCCAAATTGGTGGCAGATCGCTTCTAGTCTAGTCCAGAGAGGGATCTGTCAGCATCCATAATAAAAATGGAGCGGGAGGAGGAGGGCCAAGGCGGAAGAGACAGAGCCCGGGAGAGCATGAGTCAGACCCAGATGGTCCCACTTTGCCTCTTCATTCTTTTTCCTCTTTTTCTCTTCCTCACCCCAAACCAAAGCTCCTCTCAGTGAGGGCGGGATGTAATTAAACCCATCCATCCATTGCATCATTTATTCATTCACTTATGCATTCGTTCAGCAAAGATTTGTTGGGCACCTGCTGTGGGCTGGGCACGGTTCTCGATGTTGGGGACACAGCAGGAACAAGGCATAGGATCTCTTTTATGGAGCTTAACTAGTGGGGGATGCAGACAGCAAACATGTACAATATAAAGTGAGATTGCAAAGAATAACAGAAAGACATGGCAGGGGTAGGAAGCGTGGGGTGGTTGCAGTTTGAGATTGGGTTGACGCAGCCTCGTCTTTCTGACCAGGTGACCTGAAGGAAGGCTGGGAGAAGCCATAGGGATGAGTGAGGGAAAGGAATTTCAGGCAGGGGAACCAGTGAGTGCAAAGGCCCCAGAGTGTGCTCAGGGAACAGCCAGAAGGGAGCCCTATACAGGAGAAGCACACAGCTCCTTTAGCTGTTGTGGTGATTATTCCTGTTCTGTGTCACATGTTCAAAAGATACGATTGGTGGTGCAGGTGTCCCAGCAGGGCCTGGAAAAGTGGTTCTTTCAGGTCTCTATGACTCACGTAAAGCTCTAGTAAAAAGCTTTACTTGGGAAGAAAAAGTTTCTTATTAAGCCAATGTTCTTGCTTTCTTGCAAGATTCAAGTTAGTAATTCCCAGATTTGCATTCTGAGTGGAAGCTGCCACCGTCCTTAGCTTGTGATAATCAAAGATGGAACCAGGCTGCAGGAGGGCTCCTAGCAGCCTTGTCTGCTGGTGTTGTTCTTTTCACACTTTTCCAGTCTGGTAATAGGCTCGGAAATTGCTGAGAAGCACTGGGAAGAGGGTACGTACAGTTCCAATCAAGGAACAGGCTGGAGAGGCAGTAGGAAGACGTTCCCTTTTTCAGCTTCACAGAGCTACAGAGCTATGCTTTCATAACATACCTTTCTTTTTTTCTTTTGCCCCCTTTCCCCAAGATAGGTTGAAGTCAAGGACAGACAAAGCAAGCAGGCTTTAGACCTCCAGCATCCAAAGCTCGTGCCCGGCAGTGGACTCGCCCTCGGTCCATCTACCTGCCCCCGCTGCCTCTTTCAGGAAGGAGCCCCTTAGGAGGACAGGCCTGAAGCATCCTGGTCTTGGGAGGCTTCTGTCATTTATCACACACAGTTCAGATTTCCACCTCTTTATGGACAAGGAGTGAATTTGCCTGGGGCAGAACACCCACCCAAAGAGTCCCCACTTAACAATACCCCCCACTGCAAGAATGCCCAAATCCAAATGACCCCCGTTTTCCTAATGGGTAAAATGATCCCAGATGTGCCCCAGAGCATGATGCCCGCAGCTCCGGTTTCATGCAGGAAATTGTTTTTGGAGAGGTTTGGCAAGTTGGAAAGCCACTTACTGGCTTTTGACATGACTTCTCTTGGCGAATAAGTGGACTCCAAGCTAACTCTTTGCAAATGTAAACACGTGTCCATCTTGTAATAAATGTAAAATGCCCATGCAGCAGAAGCATGAGACTTTCATATCCTTGCCTAGAATAGGCTGCATGGTGTATGTCAGTGAGGGTCACGAGGCATCGGCTTTAGACACAGATCATAGCTCTACGGGAGTTTATGAATTTGAAGCTTATGGGATTTTGTCAGAGAAATTTTCAGCTGTGCTTGATACCCACCAAAAGAATGTATCTCAAAAGAATGAAGGAAGAAGAAAAAAGGATCCTTGATGTTTGTGACAAGAAAAGGAGAAAGTATCTGCAATACGGAGCTTGTTCCTGTTCAGTGACTGACCCTCTGTATTCTGTATAGAAACCAGGAGGCTACACAATGGAGTTCCCAGGCCTTGTTTGCAGGAAGCCGACTATAAAGACAGCCCCAGCTCAAGGCTATTAGGTTGAATATTTGCTTTCATGAATAAATGTGGATCTTTGGGGAATGGCTTCAAAATAAGTCATGAACACAAATTCTTTGTAAATTATGTAAATTCCTGTTTATCTATATAAATTGGCAACAACTGGGAATTGTACCGCCTGACAGTTCAAAATCTCTTTCAGCTGCTCTCTTCCAGCCGAGCTGAGCTTACCATGAGTGTGGAAATGTGGCCCTGCCATGTAAAGTCGCCTGTGCAGGGGAGAGGCCACCCATCTCCCCACCCGGCCGCAGAGAGATAAGAAATGGCATTTGAGTTGGGTGTCCAGGGCCCTGTATGGAGACATTTAAGATGGTGTATGACGCAGCATTGGCCTTGACCAAATGTTAAATTCTCTATGCGTATTTCATAAGTTATTACAGGTATAAAAGTGATGACCTATCTTGAGGAAATGAAAGTGGCTGATTTGCTGGTAGAATTTTGTACAGTTTAGAGAAGCGATTATTTATTGTGAAACTGTTCTCTGCTCCAACTTTTTTATGTGGATCTGTTCAAAGTAGTCACTGTATATACGAATAGATAGGTAGGTATTTTAAATTGCATTCTGAATCCAAACTCATATTCCTTAGAGCTTGAATTACATTTTTAAAATGCATATGTGCTGTTTGGCACCATGGCAAGATGGTATCAGAGAGAAACCCATTCATTGCTCAAACACTCAGAAAGTACTGCCAAAAGCCTAATAAAAAATCTAAAGTTTGCTCTGATTTGTGGGTTTTCTTCCTCACTGTCTTTATGTGCGTGGTTATGCGTCGACTTTTCATGGACCTCTGGAGAGGACAGGAAGAAGTTGTGGTTTGGGAAGTGGAATCCATCTAAAGTCAGTTATGGAGCTAGATGAGGGGCTGCCTGAATATTAAGGAAGAAGTGGGGTTTGGGGACCGTTCCAAGAAGACAAAACATTCACAGCAGTCAGGAAGAGAGAGACCTGGGGAGAGTGCTGGTTCTTCCTCCAGACCATTGTGCCTTCCTAGGAATGGGGAGGCTTCCTTGTGGCCCTGCCAGAGATGGCTGTGCAGCCCAGGATTCTAGAGAGAGGGCACTGCTGGGAGGCTCAGGATTCTAGGGGAAGAACCGCAGGGCAGCTCAGGGTTCTCGGAAGAGGGTACTGCAAGGAAGCTGGATTCCAGGAGAGGGCACTGCTGGGGGGCTCAGGATTCTAGGGAGAGGGTGTGGCTGCTGAGTTCTTGATAACCAGAGGCAGCAGTGATCACACCTGCAAGTTTTTAAAGCTTGTAAGACATCTCTGGGGATTGGGGATGTTCCGAAGGAGTGGGATTTCCTTCATTTTCTTTCTTCCTTTCCTACCTTCTCTACCTGCCTTTTGAATAAAGAATCAGAGACCATCGGAGACAGGGAATTGGACAAAGACAGGCCCAGCCAGAGAGCAAAGAGAAATTCAAGAAGAGGAGTAGGTTTGATGGCTACCTGATCTGAGAAAACTCGGGAGCCTCTTCTTTTAATTAAAGTCATTTTAGAGAGTTTTGACTTTGATGGATTGAGAGAGTTGGTTTTTTTCTGCAGGATGTGGGGCAGCACACAGCAGGAGCTACAGTATTCACTGGAGGCACTAACAGGACCTGGAGTCCAGGAGCCCGCTCAGGTGCCACGGAGGCCGCAAGCAGAGGAGGACAGCCAAGGACTTCCAGGAGCCATGGCAGTCCGAGGCCCAGACATGGCAGGCTTTTCTGGCATCTGGGTGGAGGAATGAAGGGGCAGTCTATGGATTTGTGAGCAGGATTGGCTATGGAAATTGCAGGGCCCCTAGCTTAGAAGGATTAAGAACTTCAGATGGTTCATTAAACCACCATGAGCATCAAGCCCTTCTGAGCCCAGGATCCCGTTCACCTGCGAAGGTTGCCTGCAGCTGAAGCCCAGCAAAAAAAGGCTGTTGAGTCTGGAGACCTGGATTTGACACCACGTCCTTTAGGGAAACCAGGTTTAAACTCTCCCAGCCTCAATTTCTTTCTTTTACCTTCTCTTCTTTTTTCTATGTCTTTGTCTATCTGCAAATATGTTTATTTTGAAAATTGTAAGTGATAGTTTTTCTGGGGATAGCATTTTAAGTTGCCAGTAGTAGCCCCTTAGTTGGAGGATGTTATTTCATTGTCTTTTGAGGTCAGTTATTGCTGGTTAGAAATTTTCTATAAGACCAATCACTCTTCCTTCATGGGTTAATTTCTGGTGGCTTTAATGTTTTTCTCTTTATTCTAGACATTCTGCAGTTTCAGTATAAGGTGTCCAGGCAGGTCTTTCCATTCGATTTATACCAGTTAGAATTGGTTTGACTTTTCAATTGAAGGACTTCTCTCCCCTACTTGTTTCTGGAAGACAGTGTTCTCCTCCAACATTGCCACTCCACTGTTCCCTGGCATCTCTGGAGTACCTGTTTAAACTTTACTTAAAGTGCCTATTTTCTCCATTTCTCCTTTGCCTGCATATGTTGATATTTTCTTTTTTCCCCTATTTTTGAGTCTGAGTTTAGTATTGAAAACCCGGGGCTGTCATTAGAGACTGTGTGGATTATCAAGGGGGTATATTTCTCCGGGAAGCTTGTTCCTGACTGTCAGTCAATCCACGGTGGTTCCTAGGATCTCTCCTTGCACAAGATGGGTGTGAGGAGCCCAGGACACACATGAATAAGTCTCCAATTTGTTCAAAGCGTATGCCATCGTTTTAAGCCCTCAACATAATTCTATGATGTCTGTATTCTTCGTGTCCTCATTTTACAGATTATGAGAAAAACTGGGGCACACAGGGGTTACCAGCCTATGGCCATATAGCTAGAAATTGGTCCTCACCTGAACACATTGTGCCACCTGTACTACTGTATAATTCGTTAATGGCAGGTGATGGTGAGGAATGAAGGCTCAGAATAATTTTATGGAGAAGGTATTTTTAATTAAAACATTGAACAAGTAAAACTCTTTGACTGAAAAATTGAAACTATGAAAACATTCTATGTAGGGACTTCTTGACCCCTCCCTGTCCTGTCCACCCTGCCTCACCTCCACCCCCAGATAACCACTATCACTACTGTCTGGAGTACCTTTTCATCTTGCATTGTGTGAGTAGGAGCAAACAGGAACATGTAGTCTTGCTTCTCACTACTTTCTCACACAAGTTGGCCTGTAACACTGTTTTCCTCTGACACCGCGTCTGCCACCGAGGGTGTGGGTTTTTTTTCCTGACACCAAATACATGTTGTTTCCCACTCCAGCTATCCAATTCTACAACACCAACCAAGTGTCCAACAACTGAACCCAATTCTGACTTTATCTACGTGGAGTTAGCATCAGAGCCAGCAAGCTAAGGTCTCAATCCTGCAAGACTCTCCCTATTTCAGACACCAGCCACACAAGTGGGGTTCCCAGCTGATCCACATTTCTTCCCAACCTACTATAAATTTGGGGATGCCATAAGCTAACTATACCCCCATGTTTGAGAACCCATCAGAACAATCCCCAGAACTCAGGGAACTACTGTGCATACAACTTCAGCTTTACTATAAAGAGTGTGACCCAGGAACAGCCCCATGGAAAACAGGCAGAGAACAAGGTCCTGGGAGAGGAGGTTTCCAGCCTCCAGTACATCCACGTGTTCGCCAACGTTGAAGCTCCCTGAACTTACTTAAGGCTTCTTTATGGCAGTTTTGTTACCTATGCCTGATTGATTAAATCATTGGCAATTGGTGACTGAACTCAAGCCCAGAGGTCAGGGGATGGAACAGAAAGTCCAAGGGCAGGGAGAGAGCTTTGTCCCCAGTTACTCCTGTGCAAGTGCTGGCTCCATTGTGATTGGGCCAGCGTGGGTACTGTGTCCATCCTGAGCTAATCATTGGGCTTGAAGGTTACCATATAAGGAGTGGCCTAGGCTCTCATACTCAGTTTCTGGGCCCAAAGGAAGTTTGGATGCTTTTCCCAAAGGAAGGGAAAATGGATAATGAGCACCAAAACCCATCAAGGGCCCATGGCAGGTACCTGGTGACCCAAGAGCCTTGATTAGGACACTGTGCCTGTCTAGAATTACGTGGATTAAATGCTTCTTCCAAGAGAAGCCATGGATGGTTTCCATCAATTTCCAGCCTCCAAAATGAAATGCATCTCAACAGGCTTATTCAGATACTTCTTTCCAACCATACACATTGTCCATGTTTCTCACTAGAGAAGACCTGGTGACATCTTCTTTTATTTCTTTCTATAACCTGTGGTCCAGCAAACAGCCTAATGTTGTAAGTAGGGGAAAGAGATGATTTTTTTTTTTTTTTGAGACGGGGTCTTGCTCTGTTGCCCAGGTTGGAGTGCAGCGGCAAGATCTCGGCTCACTGCAAGCTCCACCTCCCAGGTTCACGCCATTTTCCTGCCTTAGCCTCCCGAGTAGCCTGCCACTACGCCTGGCTAATTTTTTGTATTTTTAGTAGAGACAGGGTTTCACCGTGTCAGCCAGGATGGTCTCAATCTCCTGACCTAGCGATCCGCCTGCCTTGGCCTCCCAGAGTGCTGGGATTACAGGCGTGAGCCACCGCACCCAGCTGAAAGAGATGATTTAATGGGAAAATTGCATTCTGTTTTTGAAAGTATCAGAGGAGCCTTCCTCCCAAATCACAATGCAACAACAAGCCAGTGGCCAGTGAGCGAGTGACATCATGACAGGGATGCCCAAGAAATTATTATCACAACCATATCCCAGTCATACCTGAGGTCAGAGTATCTGGAGTTCAAAAGTTCAACCTTAAATATCTTAAGTATGCATTCACTTGGTTGCTAGGATCAAAAACCAGGGGAACCTTCTTCCTGGTAATTAATTGATTAACCTTGGGACCTGGAATCAGGGAACCCTACTTATAAGTTTCAGATAAGGAAACACCAGCCTGCATTGGAATTGCTATTGGACATTCTCCAAAGTGATTTAATAACAGAGGTACTTCCTAGTCGTTCGGGCAGCTTTAGATATGACTCGAGTTTAGAACTGTGGTGGGTGAGCCTTTTCTCTTGGTAAATATTAAGTCAGCATTAAAATAAAAAAAAAAAGACAGTTCTTAAGAATCTCCTATTTCCCAAGCACTTCAGTCGAAGTGAGGGTAACTCCTTCACAGGGCTATGAGACCTTCCATGATCTGGCCCTTGTTCATCTCTACAGGCTCATGGCACCTGACTGCTCTTGAAACTCCAGCCACACAAGGCTCCTTGCAGCTGCCGGAATTCCTATCCACCTTGTAACCTTCAATTAGACTGCTTTTCTGCCTAGAATGTTCTTCTTTCCTCCCCTCCTACCTCCACATCCCCTGGCTAGCATAGATTCCATCCCCTCCTGGTCTGGGTCCAGCCCCTCCATGGCTCTGTGTTTGATAGCATTTATCACAGGATGGCATGGCAGGCCATTGCCCACTGTCCAGTCTCAGAGCAGAGCCACACAGAAGCACAGTCCAGGCACCAAAAGGCGACTTGAGGGCTCTACTTAATCTCCCACATGCTGCGAAGGGAGCATGATCCATGCTTTGTAAAATTTTCCCATTTTCTCTCTCGCTTGCTTCCTTCACCCCTGCAGCTGCTGCCACCTCTCTCTCAATACCTTCGTAACCATGTCTTGCACAGTCCTACTGGAGAGCCTCTTGTCCTCAGCTCCTTTCCCCAATTCTACCTCCCGGAGGGTCTGGAGAACTGGCCCAGTGTGTAGAGATCCTCTGGGGTGGTGAGGAGGGTGAGGCAGTAGAAAACAAAGCCAAAGGGAGAGGAAGGCCCAAGGCTGGAGACCTCGTGGTTAATTTGTAAATAGTTTATCTTCTGCATACTTACTTTGTCACTTTAAAAAAATAACTTGTCCCCTCTGTCTACCCCTCCCTTGGGAGGGTAGAGTTGATATCTGTTGTGTTTGCTGCTGTAATCTTAGTACTTAGACAAGTACTTAGCACTTGATTGCACTCCATAAACATTTGTTGAGTGAAGGAAGACCCGAAGATAAGCACCACATGGTCCGTGCCTTGAAGGGGAAGCAGATCTCTGCTGGATCGGCGCAGTGTAGACACCTGCTACCTGACAAGGCTCTCCTGTCTGGAGATGTAGCCTCTAGGAGCCACCACATGTGTTCATCAAAAGGCATGCTGGTGTTTCTCAATTCAGACCAGTGCTAATTGTCTCCTCAGGGGAACTTGCAGTTCTCATTTTCTCAGCAATCGGGTGCGATGAGCCTGTAGAAGATGCTTTTCCAGAGCTGTTTTAAGACTTTTGCAGGCCCTGGGCACAGTCATTTTCAGAAGTTGCTGGCCACGGCACGCCGATGCCATGAAAATGCAGATGCATCCCATGCTAGGTAATTATCGGAGGACTAAGATTTTCCAAAATGTTTACCATATTTCCTTGGAAAATTATGTGGAATTGGGCTCAGTAAAAGTGACAAAGATTTTATATATATATATAAACATATATATAGACTAGTCTATATAGATTATATATATATAGATAGATTTTATCTATATATATTTAGACATTTAGACTGAATCTCGCTCTGTTGCCAAGGTTGGAGTGCAGTGGCGTGATTTCAGTTCACTGCACCCTCCACCTCCCGGGTTCAAGCAATTCTCCTGCCTCAGCCCCCACGAGTAGCTGGAATTACAGGTGTGTGCCATCACGCCCGGCCAATTTTTGTAATTTTAGTAGAGACGGAGTTTCACCATGTTGGCCAGGCTGGTCTCAAACTCCTGACCTCAAGTGATCCACCCATCTTGGCCTCCTAAAGTGCTGGGATTACAGGCGTGAGCCACCGTGCCCAGCTGACAAAGATCATAATAATTTGAATTTTCTTATGATTTTAAAATGTTTTGATTTCATTCAGAAGAAATTATTTTGCTTGTGAGCACAAAATTGTACGCAACTCATAGGTTACATACTAATAGAGTCACAGTTGACTAGTTGACATAATGTTTTGTTTTGAAGGCGTGTAATGAGGCATTTATCAGTTTTATTTTGCAAGGTTGTTTTTGTTTTCGCCTTACTTTGCTTTGTTTTGTATTTTAGGGCCAATGGATTCTATATTTTTCAGCCCTCAAACATAGGAACCCTTGGAAGGCTCCTAAGCCATAGCTTTGTTCCTGTTAGGAAGCGTCTGAGGCTAAAGCAGCTCTGGGCTGCCATATGGTTCTTTTCTATGTGGGTCCAAGTGTTGCCTAAATCCAAATGATCAATCAAGAGAGAAAGCAAAATGCCTGAAGTTTTGTTAGCTTTGTGTCAGTGAGCTATTGCTTTACAGCAGATCGCCCCAAAATTTAGTGGCTTAAAATATAACTTCCCTCCCACCACCCCCCATAAATCTATGCATTACCTGAGTGTTTCTGCTCATCCAGGGTGAGCTGGGCTGATCTCGACTGGGCTAGCTGGTGCATCTGCAGTCAGCTGATAGCTTGACCTAGGACTAGCTGGTCTGGCATGGCCTTGGCTGGGGTGACTTGGCTCTGCTCCACATAGTCACTCATCTGCAGAGTAGCCTGGCTTGCCCTCATGGTGGGAGTGAGGGGCCCAGTGGGTGAGAAAAAGTGTCACGTTCAGAGACTTGGGTCTCTGAGGCCTGGCTCCTGTATGTTCTATTATTTGAAGCAAGTCAAAAAGCAGCCCAGATTTTCAAGGGGCATGGGAATAAACTCTACCTCTTGATAGCAGGAGCCATAAAATCACATTACAAAGGGCGTGGATGTAGAAAGAGGGGGAGAATTGGAGTTATATCTTCGTAACAGCTGACTAGCAAATCTATCATTTATTTGTTTCAATATTACAAGGAAATGTTTAGCCCTCACAAAAAGTATTCCTTTGCTATATTCAAATCCTGTCTGTTCTATACAATGTAATCAATGTTACCTTGATCTATGTCAAATGGCAATGATACAAAATGCACATTTGCTAAAATGCTCTTTTACCACATGGAGCGGCGTGGCATCAATGTGCATACACTGGCCCTCGTGTTTTATCGGAAGCCTCGAAGGCTGGCGAGTGAGAGCTTGGGCTCCAGGCTCTGTAACTCTGGTTTTCACCAGTTGTTTTCTAGGTGTTGTTTGAGCAACTAAGCCTCTCTGAGCTCTAATACTTTTGCCACCTGGAGAAAGCAAGGTTACCTTCCTCATGGAGTCATTGTGAGCATTCAATGCACATCAAATGCTTGGCACAGGGCCAGACGCATTGATAAATGTTTGCTCTTATTGAGCCGAGAACCAAGTCTGTGTTCAGGGAAAGTTTGTTGAGTGAATTAATTAATGATGCAAGCCCAGCTTTTCCAAGGGCAGAGAATCTGTGAGGAAAAGGAAGCATAGAAATGTAGGCACCCTTTTGGGGTCTCTTTCAGAAGAAAACTGCTTCCTCATCTCCTGTCTTATGTTGAGTTCCTGGGTTGTTGTATAGCTAACAGGAGTAACCAAGACAATTGAAGGATGGGACGAGGGCTTTTTCTCAGATCTCTAAAATGCTTCTTTCCCTCCATTAGAATAGTAAAGCCATGATGACAGCAAAGGGTGACAGAACATGATTGGAGGAGTCCCAAGCTCTTTTTGATCCAGGCTTGGATGGGGGTGGGCAGAAGCTCCTCTTCTGATCGACAGTCATTGCTGGAAGACAGATGGGACATAATTGTGGGGGCCCCATGGGAGAGATTTGAAATGTCTCAGGGAAAGAAGGGGCTGTGAAGGGATCCCCTGAGGACACTGGTAACATTTGCAGTGGGACACTTTGGCTCACAAGAAAGCTTCTGGCCATGGGAATTTCGGAGCCCAGATGGTGGGAAAATCCTCAAAAAACCTTGGGATTTGGGTCTCTGCAGCTGGGCAGCAGCTGTGGGCCTGGAATTAGAGCCAACCACAGGTGGTACCACCTGCTCCAGTGACCACATATTTCCCACCCTGGTCACGGAGGCCCAGCCATTTCTCCCTCAGAGTTTTGGGAAACGTGGAAGAAGAATGGGAGGAGATCATTTGTTGAAAGGATTAGGGAGATGGGTGTTCAGCCTGGAAGCCTCCCAGAGGCTCAGGGTTAGTTACCAAAAAAGCCCAGAACAGCAGAATTTGTGCTGTTTTCCCTGATGCCTCAATTAAATCATCCTCTGACGTCACATTTTCTGCACCTGCAGGGTTTGCGGTCCACACTTGGTAATGTGGACTCCATAAATTCAGAGTTTATAATTGTTCTGACAGGGCATGTATTGGAGCTTTTTTTTTGAATTATCTATAAAAAAGCAAATTAAGAGCACAATCCTGACTGCATGGGATGTGCCCAGCCTTCTAACAGGAACAAACTCTTTCCTGGCCTTTTCAAAGTATCTGTTATCATGTAATAAATTAATAGGATAATTACAAATGGTTCTTTTCCAGGTCTACCAGATTTCTGATGGACCATATTCTCTTAGTTTTTATTGTACTTGAAGTAATACATAAGGTCACACACATTAGCACTTTAAAGTAGCTAATTACAATTATTTCCATTATGATGCATATGGAAAAATTTCTTCACCCGCGATGAAACTGAATAGGTGTTAAGGGCACATGTCTAGAGTCAGGCAGCTTTGTTTTCTACCCCAGCTGGCCTGCTTGGTTCCTTAATTTCTCTGAGCCTCAATTTTTCCACCTGTAAAGCGGGAATGATCATATACCCAAGACTTCTTCACCTGTGATGAAACTGAACAGGTGTTAAGGGCGCATGTCTAGAGTCAGGCAGCTTTGTTTTCTACCCCAGCTGGCCTGCTTGGTTCCTTAATTTCTCTGAGCCTTGCTTTTTCTGCCTGTAAAATAGGAATGATCATATACCCTAGGCCTCCCGCCAACAGTCAGCACCATTGTGCCAGGTGGACCCCGGAGGACTGCAGCCTCATGAAAGATCCAAGCTAGAGCCACCCAGCTAAGCCTCTCTAGATTTCTTGGCCTGCAGAAACTTTTAAGATAATAAATGCCTTTGTGTTCTAAGTAAATTAATACTACTTATAATGATACTGACATATAGGATTACCGAGGAAGAAATTCATCAATGCAGAGCACGTGCTGAGTATGGTGTTAGCATACAGTAAGTGCGCATACATGGTAAAGTAAGAAGTTTTACGCTAACGTGTGGAAGGAAAATGTAGATAAAATGTACATGCTCACAAATGGGAATTGAGGTAGGGTTGCCAAATTTAACAAATAGAAATCCAGGAAACCCAGTTAAATTTACATTTCAGATGAACAATACATAAAATGTTAGTAGAAGTATATTCTATGTAATAATGGGACATTCACTGAAAAATTAGCATGACTTACCCGAAGTTCAAATGTAACTGTGTTCTATATTTTATCTAGTAATCTAGATCAAGGCGATTTAGTTCCTCATGATCCAATGGGCATCTGTCTCTGATGTAGTTCATCCCTTTATTCCCTAATTGAAAAAATATAAATTTTTTAATACTAAAATGAATTTTGGTTTTAAACCTGGTAATAATACAGAGGAATTTACATTCTCACAGCATACCAGTAAAAGTGTAAGTTGGAATGCTTTTTATGTAAACAGTCTGTCAAAATGACTGAAGAACTTGAAAATGTTCATACTCCAAGTTTTGATTACAAACATATTTACCATAACGTTACTTAAAATCACAAAACACCTCGAAAAAACCCACTGCTTAAATGATAGTAATAATCTGATATTTTTCTCTAAGTTTTCCAGCAAAAAGCAAGACATCCTCTGAAGACTGTCAATGAAGATTTTGTTGGAGTGAAAAAAAATAAGCAATAAAAGTGTAGTCTTCTTGTTTGGCTATAGTCTGGCCTGGAATGGATATTTTGGAAGTGACTCCTCATGTGCAGGAAGGACTCTTAGGCCGTATGTGTGGGCCTCTCGGCAGTTCAAAGCTGATTTACAGAGCATCAGTGCTGACTCCTTGACAGAGAGTCTGCGGGTCAGAGGAACTTGAAGTCAGAATGTGAGACTGAAGTCTCAGGAATACACAGAATTCATATCAATTTCCTTTTACACATAACTTGTTAAGAAGAGCATGTTTGCCTAAAGTGGGGTGCTCCTCACAGATTCTGGGAGCACAGAAGAGCTCAGGAAATGCTGGGGACAGAGTGGAGGCTGCGCTGGGAGGACTCCGGTGTGGTTTCAATATCAGCATGGTGCCAGGTTCTCTGTAGCGCCTTCTTTCTCCGTGAAAGTGGCCAACTGTTACTGAATCCTGGAATGTTGGATGGGTGAATGGGAGCCTGGCCAAGCCCCTGCTGGAATTCACAGCCTGATTCTGGGAACTGATGGGTTATTGATTCCTTGTGACATTGACTTGCATGACCTGACACCCCTTGGTCTTTTGTTGAGGGCTCAAAGAGTTTAGGGCGAGGGTACCTAAGAGGACAGAGAAGATGGAGGAGGACAGCATGGAGTTCATCCCTTCCCTGTCCACCCCTGTGGTGTGATTTCAGCCACTGAGGTTGATTGAGGTGGACTGTGAGCTCCACCCTCCAGCTAGGCAGACATGGGACCTACAGCAGGCAGGCAGGTGTCAGGCTTAGGAGAGGGCTCTGTGGTTCCTTCTGCTGCAAACTCCCGTGCAGCCTCAGGGCCAACTTCCCCACTTGGCACAGTGAGCACAGGGCCTAGGGCCCATGAAACTTTTAGGGTCCTATGAAAATGTTTTAATTTCTTCTTTCTTTCTTTCTTTTTTTTTTTTTTAGACAGAGTCTTGCTCTGTTACCCAGGCTGGAGTGGGGTGGCATGATCTCGGCTCACTGCAACCTCCACCTCCTGGGTTCAAGCGATTCTCCTGACTCAGCCTCCTGAGCAGCTGGTGTTACAGGCGTCCGCCACCGTGCCTGGCTAATTTTTGTATTTTTAGTAGAGACAGTGTTTCTCCATGTTGGCCAGGTCTTGAACTCCTGACCTCAGGAGATGCGCCCACCTCGGCCTCCCAAAGTGCTGGGATTACAGGCGTGAGCCACTGTACCTGGCCAAAAATGTTTTAATTTCTTTTAAAATCAGATGAAAAAGTGAACATTGTAATAATAATGGATATGGATCTCCTCCATAATGAGATGGGCTGTGTGACCTTGGGCAATTTACTTTGCCTCTCTGGGCCCCTGTTTGCTTGTCTGTAGTTAAACAGACCACCTCATCTCTGGGACTTCAAAAGAGGAGAGGACGGTCAGCAGGGGTGGCCTGCTCAGAAGGGCCATACTTTGTCCCCAGCACCCCTCAATAACTCCAAGCACAATGCCACCCAAGACCTCACAGCCAGGCCTTCCAGAGTCCAACAAACTCATGTCCCATGAACACAGCTCGCTCCCTTGATCTATGTGCACCTGGGGATGCTGGTGGCTGGGAGGTGAGTTCATGAGGCCTCAGATCCGCCCCTGAAGTCAGTACTGTCATTCACCCGTTCTACAGACGAGGACACAGAGGCCTGGGAAGAGTCAGCAAGGACAGAAGCTGGGTTCACAGCCCCCCAGGCCAGCTCCAGAGGCCTCGATCTTCACCAGCTCTGCGCCTCTGGGCTTGAGAAGATTGGACAGGAAGAATACAGGAAGCTCCGAGAAAAAAGAACTGAAACTGCGCCAAGAGTCAAGGATCCGCTGCCTCCTCAGACGTGTAGCAACCTGACAACATCCATCAAAATTAAAAGCACGTGCACCCTTGACTTCACAATGGCCTTCTAGGAATTTACCCTCCCAACGCACCAGTGCACGTGTCTAAGATACAAGGCTCTGCCGTAGCAGAACTGCTTCTGGCAATGAGTTTCCAACCGCCCACAGCCCCAGCCTCAAGTGAGGAGGCAAAACTCCACAGCAGGTTGGCACGGGCTGAGCTGTGCCCCTCCACTCAATGCAAATATTTCCTGGATCAAAATGGAACTGCGTCAGGGACCAAGACAGGCAGGACCTCCTCCACACCGTGGAAGCTAACACGGAGAGAGGTCCCAGTGGATCCACCAGAGAAAAGGAACGTCCATCTTATCTTTCAACTAGAGTGGGATCCAGTGCAAACCAGCACACACAGGAGGATCCACTGTAGTTGCTGGAATATTAGACGGACATACTGTGTGTGTATATGTGGGAAACTTCTGGAAATGTAATGTTGGGGTGAAGGAGGTAGGAGGCTTTTTCTTCCTACTGTTATGTCCTTCAGTCATGGTCATTTGGTTTTGCACTATCATGAGCATATATTAGTTAATACTTATAAAAAAAAAGAGTTTGAATTTCAAAACTTCCATGAGCAGCTCTGAAGTCAGTGGGTCAGAGGGGTTCCCTGCTCACTCCTGGAACAGACCCATCCACCCCCTGCCACCTTCCTGGGCTCTGCAGGAACCACATTCATGCCAAATTTGGAAGTGGCTGGGTTATATGCTCTTTACACCAGTGCTGCTGGACATAGACTTGGGAGTCCTTTTTATGGAGGAGAGGGACCAGGAAGGCAGAAGTGCCCCGGGCCCAAGCACGTTACCTTCTCAGCAACTGCTGTACTCTGCACATTTGTTTTATTGTGGGAGTTCTGCAAGAAGGTGGAGGAGGCTTGTCCTGAAAAGGCTGGTGGGGCCAGAGGATAGCCGGTGGACCTGCTATCTGCACTCCTCGAGATGACCATGGGGAGCCCCAGAGATTCTACCCTTTTGGCTGGGGGTAGGAGCAGCATGTCAGGTCTGATAAATGTTAACTCCTTTAATTGCACATGCAGGCTGGGATCATTCAGAAGAGACTTTAATATTTAAAAGCAGCATTTTCATTTTCTTCCAAGGCAGTGTTAATCCACAACTAGCAGGAGCCAGCCCTTGGCCCAGACATACATGGGCACCATCTTTGCCAGCTCTGCCTGCAGAAGCCTGAGTGCTCTGGGCTGGAAACTTGGCCCAACTCCTCTGAATGACCATGGCAATTTCTTTGATCACTGCTTCAGTTTCCCCATCTGCACTGTGGGGATAGTGATAACACTTTCTCATGGGATGGTTGTGAGAACTAAATGAGATAATGCATTATATGTGCTTAGAATAATGTGTGCTAGGCACATGTTATCAATAAAAATAATGAGGAGGCAGAGACAAGAAGAAGGGGATCTGCTTTGCAATCTTTTCATGTGTCTGCTATGAAACAATGTCACATCCATCATCATGGGCGGCCCCATTGTGTGGAGCATAAGTCACTTCAGGGCCTTTCTAAATCTCAACGGGGATGCAAGCTGGCTGGAGAAGGACCCTCTGGGTTGCTGAGACGTGCCCTGTGTCAGACTGTGTGGCCCAGAGATGTCATCTTTGCAAAGAATGGTATGTTGCAAGAGAAGAGATGGGACGCTGTTGAGTGGGGAGGATGTCAGGGTTCAGATATGTGGGGACAAACTCACTTTGTAGCAAAACAACATCTGCACCCAGCATGGGGAGACTGAGGGTTTTGCTAGGGAGCAGTTGGGGAGATGGATCCTGATGAAAAGGAAGTCTTCCAGCCAGTTCTTCAAACAGCTCAGAAGGACACCAGAGTAAAGAGGGCCTTGTGGTAACAATTATGCAGAGCTGATGGAGTGAGCCGTGGCACTTTGGGGGTGGTCCTCGCTTTCTAGAAGCTGATCCTATGGGTAGTGGCATCCAGGAAGCCTTCTAGAGTGTGGTCAAAGCTTTAAGAGATGAGAAGTTATTGCAAGAGCCCTAGGGGGCTAATCCATTCGAGAAACCACAGTACATGTGGCGATTAAGCCTGTAGACCTCCGGAGGGACGTTGGGTGCAAACCCGGGCTTCTAAGCGAAAGGCTTTTTGACTTGAGGCAAGTAATTCAACCTGTCTGTGTCCTGGTTTCCTTCTCTGCAGTTAGGGTTCGATGAGATGATAAGTGTTTTAGAAGCAGGTGCAAGCTCCCTGTGATCATTCTTCTGCCTTGGTATCCCAGTGGGCATTGAGAAGTCTGCTTGGAGGAAGAAGCCCTTGAATAGGGCCTCAAAGGATGAGGAGGTGCACCCTGAGACGGAGGGGCATCTAGGCAGAGGGGAAGCATGTATGCAGTCCCACGGCTAGGATTTGGGGGTGGGGCGTGTGTGAGTGTGTGAGTGTGTGTGAGTTTGTGCATGTGAATGTGAGTATGAGTATGTGTGCCTGTGTGTACATGTGTGTGAGTGTGCATGCATGTGTGTGCTTGTATGAGTGTGTATGAGTCTGTGTATGTGTTTGAGTCTGTGTGCTTGTGTGTGTGTGCATGTGTTTATGTGTGGCCTGTGTGTATGTGTGCGTGCTTATGTGAGTGTGTATGTGTGCTTGTGTGAGTGTGCATGTGTATGTGTGTGTGAGTATGAGTGTGTGGGTGGGTATGCATGTGTGAGTGTATGAGTGCATGTGCTTGTGTGTGCATGTGTGTATGAGGGTGTGACTGCAGGCATGTGTAGTGTATGTGTATGTGCTTTGTGTGCTGGTGTGAGTATATATGAGTGAGTGCATGCTTGTGTGAGTGCGCATGAGGGTGTGTATAGGAATATGTGAGTGTGTGATTGAATGTGTGTGCTTGTGTGAGTGTGTGTGCATGTGAGTGTGCATGTGTATGAGTGTGTGTGCACATGTGTGTGTCTGTTGCTAGGGGAGAGGACTTAGCATTAGTGAGCAGCAGGAGACAAAAGGGTAAGCAAGTTTGGGGTTCATGCAGTCACATGACAGGTTCTGGGGCTTCCTCTGCAGGCCTGAAGGGAACAAGCCTGGTTTGGAAGCACTGAGGCTGAGGTGGTGGTGACAGGTCCTCACTTGGTTTCACCCTGGGGGTGTGGGTGGGCACAGGAACAATAGCCGAGCAGGCAAGAGGGGACAGAGGCTGCGTGCAGGGCCTGAGCCGCCTAGAAGGAGGCTGCCTTCCTAGCCCCAGCGCCTGTGTGCTCACAGGAAAATCCTCCTCCTGAGAGATTTATGGCTGGTGGCTGCGACAGCTCTCCAGTCCTTTGCAGGGGAGCTTGGCAGCTCCTGGCTCGGGCTTAGGTAGAGCCCAGTTCTCTCTCAGAAAGTCCAGAGCCTGTCAGCTGGGCAGAGCTTCAGGGCAGCCCCAAGTTGCTCTGTGAAACAAGGTGCCACCAGGCAGCCAAGGTGACAAGGGGCCTGCCATCTGACAGGGGTGGCTTGGATTTGGAGGAGGTCACTGGACATCCCTGCAGATGGTCCGGGGCCCTAGCGTGTGTCCTCCTCCCATCTGTACCTGGTCTGGCCCCGGCAGCTGGGTGTGTTGTTGGGGACAGAAATGAGAACAAGGAGTGCCCTCTTGGGGATGCCGTGAGGGTGGCACAGCATCTGCTCTGCGCTGGGCCCATGTTGCCTCTTTGCCAGGTATGTGAGCTGGCTCAGCCCTGTGGGGAGCAGACACTTTGGCATGTGCTTGGAGACATGGCTCTCGACACCCGCCGTCCTTTACTGAGCTCTGCGCACTGGCACTGGGCTGTGCACTCAGCTCATCTTGTCTCACTGAACCTCACCACAGCCCCCTGGGGACGGGACGATTGCTGGCTCCCTTTTGCAGATGTGGGAACTGGGGAAAGTAGTAAAATTCAGGAGGAAGTGGGCGAAGGTTGACTTGGACTTTGGACCTTTGTCTTGAGAGCCCACAAGCTTGGCCTTGTCACCATTTTGAGAGCTCAGAATCAAGCAAGCCTCCTGATGTGTGGAACTCTAGGGTGGCTATCATTCATTTTAGGCTGGCTGTCATTTATTCTAGGCTGACTGTCATTCATTCTGCCCCTTGAACAGAGCAAGCCCCAGACCAGCCTGTATTCAATGGGCTAGGGTTTCTCAGCCTCAGCACTCCTGACATTTTGTGCAGCTCGTCCTCTGTGGTGGGGCCATCCTGTGCATTGTGGGGTGTTCAGCAGCATCCCTGGCCTCGACCCACTGGATGCCAGTAGGTCCCTCCAGGTGCGACAACCAAAGATGTCACCTCAAGGGCACAGTCACTTCTGGTCGAGACCCGCTGTTTTAGGGAAAGGCTAAGATGACCTAGAAATGTCACCAGTTTCCCCTTTTCCTCCAACCCCAGCCCTAGTGCCAACCCCCTCTGCTGTCCTAACCTGCTGACAGTGAGCTCTCAGATTCTGTCGCCTGCGTGAGTGTGAGCCTCCATCAGCCTGGAGAGACAGTCCTGGAAGTGGACACTTCTACCTGCCTTTCTGGTCACTGGTGCTGCCTTGAGCAGAGTGCCTGAGTGCCTGTGAGCTTTGGGGGATTGGAACGAGCCTTCAGCACCTCCTCGTGCCACTCTAGCAAGCCTTGGGTCACACTCAGGCTAAGTTGTCTGAGGGGTTGAGAGGGTGACAAGATCCCAGGGATCTTGAAAGTTGTCTGCAGAGCGCTGGTGAGAGCATGGGGATGTGGGCACCCCAACACTCTGCTGGCAGAAGTCAGAACAAAGCCTTCCATCATCGGAGCTGGGTCCCGGACTTGAAGCTCGTGTATTCTTTGGTCCAGCTGTTCACCTCTGGAAAGAATCCCACAGAAGTGTAGGCGTGTCTGCTGAAGGCTCTTCATCCCCGTCACTGTGTGGCAGTGTGAGGAAGAGGAAATGAATGCTGAACAGCAAAGATACAAAGAAGAAAAGCCAGTGGCTGCTGCACAGGTGAGGATAGACTGGTTACCAGTCTCTACGGTTTTACTCTCTCCCATACAGTTAGCAATGTGACTTCGTGGCATCTCCCATCAAGAAGTGCAGCCCTTGAATACAGGCTGGTCTGGGGCTTGCTCTGGTCAAGGGGCAGAATGAATGACAGTCAGCCTAGAATGAATGACAGTCAGCCTAGAATGAATGATAGCCAGCCTAGAGTTCCACACATCAGGAGGCTTACTTGATTCGGAGCTCTCAAAACCCTGTCTGGCTGCCATGAGAACAAGCCTGGACTGGGCTGCAAAGGGTGAGAAACCAGGAGGAGGAGAGCCCAACTGTCCCAGTCAAGGCCACCCTCGTCTTGTGACAGCCAGCCAAACCCCAAACACGGGAAAGAGCCCAACCAAGTACAGCAGAGTTGTACATCTGAACTACACCTGACCACAGATGAGGAAGCTCAGAGAGTTTAGCAGAGCCACGCTGCTGACCCCCAGACTCACAAACAATAATCAATGTGTCTTGTTTCATAACATCAAGTTTGGGGCTTGTTTGTTATGCAGCAAAAGTCAACTGATAAACAGTGAATAGATCAAGGCTCAGAGAGAAGAGCTGGTTTGCTCGAAGTCATATTACTAGTTGGTCTTGGATCCAGAGTGTAGACCCTGGCCCTAGTGGAGTCAGTTACCATAATAACATAACCGGAGTCAATAAGGGGTTTAATGGAACAACCTTTAAAAACTTCCAGTAGAAATAAGCTTCACGTCATGACTGCACGTGGCTCAGAATCTCTGCAGTGGCCCTCAGCTCCCAGGCTGAGCAGCAAGAGAACATCCAGGCATGTTTATAGCTCAGACTCTATTTCTTAGCACTTTGTGGGGGCTCCTGGCTCATGGAAATGAACATCTTGGGCTGCACTGAGGCAAGAGAAATCCAATAGAGGCAAGGATTCCAAAAGCAGCTCTAATACAAGTAACAGCAAAGCTCCCTTCATGGAACACATGGCTGGGAGGACCTCGCAATTCTGCAAAGGGAAGGCTCAGTGGGAGAGATGTAGATACTCTTTCCCAATTTGGGGGCTTGATCCTAGCGAGCCAAGGCTGTGCATCGCAAACGGAGGCCTTGGGGGAAAGTGGGTGGCTGAGTAGCAGCTTGGACTCAGTGCCGTCCTATAGAACTTCTCTGATCTCAGCTTTCCCTTGGTAACACGGGGGTAATAATTATTCTTCCCCACTAGGCAAAGAAGCAAGAGAACAGTGTTCCTGAAAGATAAATAGGCTGTACAGAAAAGTGTAGCACAGGGGTCAAGTCTGTGGACTTTATTTCAGGTATGGTTCTTGCCTCTTAAGAGCCATGTCAACCTGGATAAGTTGCTTAACTTTTGGAACCTTGTTTTTGTCGTTGGAAAAGGGAGGGAGCATTTGACCATGAGAATACAAGGACCGTGATCATGGACAGAGCCCATGGTAAGCCTCTTCCCCAGATTCCCCTACCCTAGTGCTTTAGCCCAGGACCTGTCATGTTATAGGCTCTGGATCAATCGTGGCTGAATTCACTGAAAAAAAATAGTCACCATTCACTGAATACCTACTACATGACAAGTACTTTAAATACCACATCATCAGAGCTTTCCAAAGAAACAGAATGTATTCATTCGTTCTCACGCTGCTAATAAAGACATACCTGAGGCTAAGTAGGTTATAAAGGAAAGAGGTTTAATTGACTCAGAGTTCAGCATGACTGGGGAGGCCTCAGGAAACTTACAATCATGGTGGAAGGGGAAGCAAATACGTCCTTCTTCACATGGTGGCAGGAAGAGAAGTGAGGGCGAAGTGAAGGGGGAGGCCTCTTATGAAACCATCAGATCTCACTTACTTTTACCGTACGGGGGAAACTACCCCCATGATTTAATTATCTCTACCTGGTCCTGCCCTTGACACATGAAGATTGTTACAATTCGAGATGAGATTTGGATGGAGACACAGCCAAACCGTATCACAGACCAAGCAGGATATACATATACATGTAATGAACCGGCTCCCATGACTGTGAGAGTTGGCAGGTCTGACCTTTGTAGGGCAGGCCAGTAAGCTGAAAACTGAGGTAGTATTTCTATGTCACGGTCTCAAGGCAGAATTCCTTCTTATTCAGGAAACCTCAGTTTTTGCTCTTAGCTCCTTCAACTGATTGGCTGAGGATCATCCCCATTATTGAGGGTAACCTCCTTAAAGTCAACTGATTGCAAAAGTGAGTCATTTCTACAAAGTATCTTCACTGCAACATTTCAATGAGTGTTTGGCCAAACAACTGGCACCATAGCCTGGCTGCTGGATTCTGGCTTGTGCTGCTGGGTGACAGCCAAGACCACCTGTGCTCCTTCTCTGCAAAGGTGTGCAGAGAAGGAGCAGGTTTGAGGGGCCATTATCACACACCTCAAATTCTAAAGGCAGGCCATTTCCACACCATGGCACCATTTCCACAAATGTGCTTTATAAGCAGCTTATTTTGTGGCTAGTGATTCCCTTCTGGGGGGAAATTGCCTCCTCTCTCTCGTTCTTTCAAGATTGATCAAGATCAAATGTGTGTGTGTGTGGTGGGGGTGGTGAAGGGTGACTGGTTAAAGATGTGAATTTAGACCCCAGCTCCATTCCAGAGCCAACCAAGTTGTAATTCGCCCTGAGCTTTTCCTAATATTAGGTTTGTGCACAAGCAATTGCGGTTTTTGCCATTAAAGTAATGCCATTAAAGTAATGGCAAAAATGGCAATTGCTTTTGCACCAACCTAATAGAATAGAGTCAAATGTCAAAATCCCAGGCCAGCAGCAAACAGTCCCTTGCTGCTCTCCCAGTCTCCCTGGGCAGTGGGACCCACAAGCACAGCCCCCTCCTCCTGAATGCCATTCTGTGGGATTCTGGAAACTCCAAAGGGATGATCTGGGGCAAAGACTCACCCATGGCCCGGCACCAAGAGGGCCGGAATAGTAGGTGCCTGAGGCCTGGGTCCAGGGCTTGCTTCCAAAATTGCACTCAAGGCTCTCTTGCCTTGGGGATAAAAGACCAATTCTCTGATAAGGCTTGTGATATTGATTTTTAAAAAGTCAAAAGAAGAATATTTTTTGATACAAATAATGATGTGAAATTCAAATTCTGATGTCCACAAATGAAGTTTTATTGGAACACATTCATGCCTGTTCATCTGCCGATTGTCTGTGGCTGCTTTCTTGACACCATGGTAGAGTTGAGTAGTTTTAATAACCATGTGACTCACAAAGTCTAAGATACATACTACATGGCCTTTTACAGAAAGATTTCCTGTCCCCCCCACCCCCGTTTAGAATTGTGCAGCCTTCCCTGCTGGTTATTAAATAACCACCACCCTGAGCTCCCAAAAGCCCGCTTCTAACCCTCCCCAGGAGCCTTCAGGACCTCTCCCAATCTATGGATAAAGCTTGTCTGTCTGGAGAGCTCTGGAACCCTGTGAGAGCCTACCCATGTGTTGTTCTCACTGATGGTGCCCACTGTGTGCGTGTGCATTGTGGTTGGAATCCCATCCCTGATTTTCTCACTGCTCCTTCAAAAATGCTTCCTCCCTGCCTCAGAGTCTTAGCCCATGCTGTTACCTGTGCCTGGGATATGCTTCCCTACGTCTCCACCACCATGCACCCAGTCTGCGAATTCCTTCTCATCCTCAGATCTCGTCTGAAGTATCAAGAGGGCCTCTTATCCTCCAACATTAGGTCAGGTCCTTCACTACACACTTTGGAAGAAGGTCACTGTGCAGCCATACTTAAGAAGTAGCCAGTCATCCTCCATCTCCCTGAGGGCACAGTATCTACATAAACTATTTGTAATTCTTCTGCATGGGAGATTTATCTCTACTCTCCAATTTATTTACTTATTCAATCATTTATTTAATCAGTATGGTCTATGGTCTCATGGATATTTATTTTTACTTTGGGTTACGATTCAATAACATTTTATGTATTTTATTGCACAAATTGTCCCAACTTTGGCCACGGGGAGCTCTTTCAGCTGGCTCCTGTGTCCCTTTGACATAGTCTCATTGTTGTTAGTGGAACTTTTATTATTTGCTTTACCATTTCCTTACTTTCTGGCACTGTAAGACCTCAAGGTCATCTTGTATCAGTCCTACAAGAAGCTACTTTCCCAAGGATCTTTTGTTCCTTTTACTGGGCAATGATATTAGAAACCAAGATCTGGGTGCAGGTGGGCTCATTGCTATAGGGATGCTGTTGCTTGTAGACCATCTCAACTGACAGAGTAAGGGAATCCGAGTGTGCATATTAACCCATGTATATGCACAGATCTATAGATATTTTTATTTGGAACCACCTGTATCCATGTAAAGCTCAACGTAAGTTCATACTGATGTCTCCAACTCTAACCCAGACTGAAGCTGGCAGGCTCCAGGGTCATCCAGACATACGTGGGGCCTCTGTAAGGGGCTAGATTGGATCCTGGGTATGTGCTGAGTTTCATAACCAGCATCGCATCTCAGCACAAATGTTCATCTGCCCCTATGGGTGTCTACTACAGGTTGATGAGGCACAGGAGAGTGGAGAGGGTTTGGAGCAGAACTGTTCTTATTCCTGCTCTGTTGCCTGCTAGCCCTGTGGCCTTGAGCTAAGCATGTAACTCCTTCAAGCATTAATTTGCTCATCTTTAAAGTATGGAGAAATAATAATCATAGTACTTGCCTTAAAGTGTTGTGGTGAGGATCAATAAATTAATTCATTTCATTAGAACAGTGACTGGCGCACAGTAAGGGCCCTGTGGAATGTCAAAAATAATGATATTGATGATGATAATGATAATAGTGATGGATGATGATGATGGTGATGATTGGTGATGATGATGAGGATGATGATATTGATGGTGATAATGATAATGATGGATGATGATAATGGTGATGATTGGTGATGATGATTATGACAATGATAATGGTGATGACTGATGTTGATAATGAAGATGATGATGATGGTGACTGATGACAGTGATGATGATGACAATGATGGTGAGGATGATGGTGGGGATGATAATGAGGATATGATGGATGATTATGGTGATGATTGATGATCTTGGTAATAATGATGATGATGTTGATAATGAAAATGATGATGATGATGGTGATGATAACGATAATTAATGATGATGGTGATGATGACCATCATCATCTCAGGCTATTGGGGCCTGCGATATTGGGGTTACACTTGGAAAAAATTTATGACTTTCACCTTGGGAGTATTTATTTGGCTCATATGCTATTGCTGAGTGGGCCAGGAAGCATGTGTAGGACTGGAAATTGAGAACTTGAAGTTTGTTTTTGGTCAAGGTCCCCAGAAGCGGCCCCTGAGATGAGGGTTTGAGCACAAGTGATTCATTAAAGGGGCACTCCTCCAAAAAACTGGTCAGGTAGAGAGAGAAGGTACAGAGAGAAACTGGAGAGGGAAGGGAAGAGACCAAGGAAAGGTGAGGCTTCACCTGAGTCCCAGCTTCAGCCTGAGCCTGTGGGGAGCTCTGGATCATGAATTTTATCTTGTGGTTCATCTTGCTCAAGACAAAGGAGCTGGGCTTCTGCATTTCTGCATCATTCTGCCCTTGGCTCTGACCTACCCTGGGGGATGAGGGTTTGAGAAACCAGACTCCCAGGCACTCCTGACCCTCAGTCCAAGTGAACCATTCCAGTAGCACAGGCATCATCCTCTAAAGAAGACCGACACTGTGAGCTGTTAGGAGCAAACACACAGAAGCCGGGTGGTGGGGGGTGGGGAGGGGACACACATTAGAGGGATCAGAGGCATGCCGGTGCCGCACTAATGTGTCTGTGCACCACGGAGTTCACATCTACTCTTCCAGTAACGGCATGTGATCTCGAGCAAGACACTTCGTATAGTCACTCACTCAAATGTTTTCAGGCACTGACTCCATGCCAAGCACAGTGGGTGGGACTCCTTGGAAGCTGAATGTCCAGCATGTGCATCTGACTGACTGACAGCTGTCACGTGTGTGACACTGGGGAACCGCCTGGAGCCCCAGGTCCTCCCCCTCACAAGAGAATCTATTGGAATTCCAGGAAGTGATTTTGTTTAGACAGGTAGCCCTGAGCCTACTCTAAATTCATTTGAAAAAGTGAATCTTCACACACTTTGGTATTTCTTGAGTGACATTTTCTTGCACCTCACTACGTGGTTACACCAAGTTTACCATAGGACTCTGGTCCAGGGAGCCTCGGCTCCCCCATCTGTAAAGCTCAGGGCTTAGATTAAGAGATCATCAAAGCTGCTTCTAGCACTGACTTTCTAGGACACTGAGTTAAAACAAACATGAGTCAAGCAGTTGATTAACCCCAGGTTCTATTTTTCCATTTGAACACTGAAGGTTTTTCCTAGTGGATCTTAAAAACAAACTCCGGAAGGGCCTTTTACCTTTTCCAGGGATAATGTTGTAATCTAAACAAATATGTAAGAAGCAAAAAACAGAAATGGTGAGATGAGAGTTTAATGTAGCGTGCTCGAGGCCCTGGATGATTTATCACTGTCCTCGCAGACTGCACAGCTTCACAATGAGTTCATGAATGTGTCTCTCCTCTCCTCCCCCAAGGATCTTTGGCCAAGCAGGCCCCTTTAACGGAGAAACCATTTAACATGCCAGAAAAGATATGGGTCTGTGGGCCACCCAGGAGGCAACCCAGCCCTTGAAGATGTCAGCGAAGACACAGAGACTCAGAGAAGGGCAACTTCAGAGTTGGCCTTTGGTTCTTTTATAGGAATTCCTCCCCGCAGGCTGCCCTTTCAGGGCATGATAGTGTGGACAAATCCACTGGACCAGGTCACTGTTTTACAGCTATCGGGGTGACCCTGAGCCAATCAAAGCAAAGTACATAAGCATCATGGCAGTGGAGTCCAAGAACCATCTGGGTCATCCCCACACCCACCCTGTCCCTGTCCCACCATGTCGATTCTCATCTTAAACTCATCTGTTGCATCTTGCACTGCGCCTTCATAACCTTACCCAGTGGCAGATCATAAACAAATGACTCATGTGCTTATATCTTTAGTGCCCATCTCCTTCCCCATGAGACTTGAACTTCTGGGGATAGGGATTCATTCAGTGCATAGAGAGATGAGGGCTCTGGGAAGGTTTCCAGGAGACAGTCCTTGGGGGACCTTGGGTTGTGTTACTTCACATCTTCTCATCTGTGAAGTGGGGCTAATAATAGTCCCCATCTCAGAGGCGTTCTTACTATTTTTATTTTAGAGATGAGGAATTTGCCATCTAAAATGTGATAACCGCCCATCTGAATTATTGCCAAGTCATCAAGTTATCCATAAATCATCCATCTATCCATCATTTATCTTTTCTCCCTCGCTCCCTTCCTTCCATCCAGCCATCAAACCATCCATCCATCCAACAATCACTAAGTATTTTATGATGGAAGGCTGCGTATGAGGCTCTTGGGAACACCATAGTGATCCTTTCAGGAGATCTTTAGCTAATCATAGTGGGAAAAGAGAATCAAATAAATACCTATATTTCAACCCAGTCAGATTAAGAGTGCTAACAGAGGATTTTGGAGCCCACAAGAGGGAGGGGCCTATTGTCCTGAGGGGAGGTGGTAGCTGGCTAGAGGGAAGCAGGCAGGAGAAGCAAATTGGGTGAGTCTCGTGTGCCAGATCGTGGAGTTGGACCCAACTTGTTAGCCTAATGAAACTCTAGTGCAGGCCATAGAAAGTGAAACTAAGTTTTAAGAGTGAAAAAGAAACAAAAAAAAAAAAAAAAAAAGAAAGAAAGAAAAATGAGCCGGGTGTGGTAGCTCACGCCTGTAATTCTAGCACTTTGGGAGGCCAAGGCAGGAGAATTGCTTGAGCCCAGGAGTTCAGGACCAGCCTGGACATCATAGCAAGATCCGGTCTCAAAAAAAAAAATAAATAAAAATAAACCAAACAAGGGTGGTGCATGCCTGTAGTCCTAGCTACTTGGAAGGCTGAAGTGGAAGGATTGCTTGAGCTCAGGATATTTGAGGCTGCAGTGAACTCTGATCAAACCACTGCACTCCAGCCTGGGCAACAGAACAAGACCCTGTTTCCCAAAAATTAAAAGATAAAAAGTGATTTTACCTTCCTCTCAAACTGCAGCAGCTCTTCATGATCCTGAGGGCTTGGGAGAGTTTAAACTTGCTTTGTCTAACGGAGCGTGGCTATAACAACGTGGGCACTACTCTGGAAATCTTTCATCTGAAGCGATGCAGACACTGCCTCCTTCCTTTCAAGGCAGAGCTGTTTATCCACCTGGGTCTTGACATTGGTGTGGAATCTCAGAGGAACCTGAAGCTGATATCACTGGAATTAATCTGAGTAATTAGTTCCCAGGAGATGGCAGAGCTGATAGCAACTTGCTTGGTGGTGGAATTTTTCCCTCTTGCCCTGTCCCAGAGCACAGTTGACCCTGCACCCCTGGACGGCTCTATTTCTTTCCAGTGATGGTTCACAGACTTTCAGGATCTCCCACCCTGATCATGATGTGCCCTCCTCTGCTCCCCTTGGGGTTGGCCTCCCCTGACAGTGTGACAGTTATTTCTTTAGTCATTCAAGCTGGTTTTCCTCATATTTTTGCTTCCCCCACTTTTGGCAGCTCACTGGGCCCCTCTGTGTCCCTGCACCTTTAGGCAGGTGTGTTACAGGTGCCCAGCTGGAAACCACCTGCCGGAGTTTCTTCCCTTCCCGAAAAACGAGCCTGTGATGAATTGGCCATGTGCATTTCACAGTTTTCACATAAAACCCAGGATTCCTGACTTCTCCCAAGGAACTGGGTAGTCTGGTCCTGTGTCTCCACCTGGCAACAATGGGCTGGAGCTGGGGACCGGTTGCCACCTTCAGGAGGCATATTTCTGCCCGCTTGCCACTCTCCCCACCCAGCTGTGGGCATTTACAGAACTAAAGTGGGGTGTCCTCGAGGAGAGAGGGAGGGGGAAGGGGAAGGGAAGGGCAAGGGGCCATTTGGCAGAGATGGGAAAAAGATGGGGAATGTGGAAGGCCATTCATTCCTCACTCAGGGACCATGATGGGCCACGTGAGAGAGGTCAGATGCTTGTACGAGCTGTATCAGCCTGGTCTCAACACTGGGGCAACGGGCACCTCTCTGGTGAGCCGTGTGGACAGGTGGACCCAGCCATAAGAATCTCTCCTATGCTTTGGGGCCGGCTTGGACCTCAGCACAGCCCTGGGGGAGTCCCACAGTGCCCTCCAGCTGGTAGATGGGCACGTGGAGGTGAATTTCATTCATGGGGAGAAATAGGAGCCTGGCTAGTTCTTGCCCCTCTTGAGATGTGGCCTGTGATTCTCCTGGGCTATGAGGATCTCGAGAGCCCGGGAAACAGGCCCTTTTCCCCTTCTCTGGGTTGCCCAGGCTCTGTGCCTGGCAGCCATGGCTTCATTTATTGATCAAGGTGGCAGCAATTTTCTCCTCACAGAATCTAACCCAGTGCACGCCCCTGGCGTGTGTGTGTCTTTTGCTTGCTGTCAGTGACGTGTGAGGCCTGGGGTGGTGGATGGGGCCAGAAAGGATGGAAGCCTGGGGAGGAGACGGTTCCCAACCCTCATGCGGCTTTCCTCCACTCTTCCTCTGGGTCCACGGCGCCTCATGGAACACTTGAGGTGGCCCCACCTGATGGATGAGGACACCAGGTCTCAGAGACCTTCCCAGGTCACAGGGCAGGGATTCAGAAACTAGGCCAGGCCTGAATCATGCCCTCTTTAGAACAGGGTGGCCTCGTTGCTGGGCATTTTCTGCAGTGCCATGGTGCCTCATTTGCCTTGTGTGCACAGGGCTGACCAGTCTTGCCTGCGTGCATGCACCCAGCAGGGCCCCGCAAGGTCCTCCCTGCTTTTCTCTCTGCCTGGAGTACACACCCCCCACTCTCTGCTCACCACTTACTGCCTCATCCTAAATATACCCTTTAGGCTTTTTGTTTTGCTGTTTTAGATGAAGAAACCTTTTAAAATTAAAATGCAAAATCAGATCTTTGCCTTTTGTGATAAAAGCCCATTTCCTCCTCAATTAAGCGTAATTATACAAAAGTATTGATTGCATCACCTGGTAAAGCTGAGCTCGATATGAACAGGCTGGGTTTTGGCTTCTGTAACTCCCAGCACCAAGCCTGGGGGCCGTCAGGAGCCTGAGGGTTCCGGTTTCAGGTGCGGCCACTCTAGTGCAGGAGGCAGGCCTTTCTCATGACCCCTTCTAGGAAGATGGGTCCCACCTGCTGTGTTTCCAGTCACGTAGTCGCTGCGGCTGGTGGGTCTCCTCCGAGAGGACGGTCACCCGGGAGAGCACAGACCCCAGCACTCCCAGGCCTGGCACCTCTAAGGGGCCGAGTGAATAAAGTAAATGAGACGGGTGAACACGGCTCAAGGGGCGTTAAGGCCATGGGCTCCCATGCTGCACGACGTTAGCCCTGCCTCTCCTCGCTCTACAACCTTGGGCGGCGGCCACAGAACTCACTCACGGAGCCTCAGCTTGCTTATCTCAAAAACGGACGCGACCATGCAGCCTCTTCCCGTGGGGCTGAGGTGAGCACTCAGTGGAATGATCACTGTGCCTCAGGCAGGACAAGAGCCACAGGGACTGTGGCTATTTCTAATATCTTTAGTAGTACTAGTATTAATGGTGCACAGGAGTGGGGGCAGCGGGAGGTCTCAAGGGACCCTCCTTGTCATGGGTGTTATCGCTGGACCTTGGGGATGGCTTCAAGGGCCACAGGAACATTCGCCAAGTAACGGCTGGGATCCAGGAAAGCAAGAGGGAGATGCTGCTGGGCCTTTCCAACGGCCTCTGCCTGTCTCCCCTGCCATGCTCAGCTACTGTAGAAGTTGCGAATTTGAGCTGGGCCAGGCTTCTTTTTCGCTGCTTACCATTGTCTTTGTGATGAATGCAACCCTCTCTGTCTCTCTCCCGTCTCCCCTCTTTCCCTCTCTCCCTCTTTCCCTCTTTCTCCCTCCTTCCTCTCTTCCTCTCCCCCTCCTTCCTCTCTCCCTTTCCCACTCCCTTCTCTTCTTCCCCCTTCCTCCCCTCTCTCTTCCTCCCCCACTCTCCTCTTTCCCTTCCCTCTCTCTCCCTCCCCTCTCTCTCCCTCCCCTCTCTTTCCCTCTAGTCTTTCCCTCCCCTCTCCCCAACTCCCATCTCTCCCTCTCCCGCTCTGTTCTTCTTCAACTCTCTCCTCTCTCTCTCCCATCTCTCTCTTCTCTCTCCCATCTCTCTCTTCTCTCTCCCCTCTCTCCTCTCTCTCTCCCCTCTCTCCCTTCTCTCTCCCTTCTCTGCCCTCTCTGTCCTCTCTCTTCTCTCTCCCTGTTTCCTCCTGCTCACAGGAGTCAGGGCTCACACTCTAAGGCACTAAAGGCCATGAAGAATACCAGGAAGTTTCCTCCAGAGGGAGCAGGTGGCCCCTGTGGCTGCCACATGGTGTCCTGGGGGTGGGCTTGGAGCTGCTCTGTGAAGATCCAGGGGACCTGCATCTGGGGGTTACATATGGCACAGTGCTAGAATTCTAGAGGGGAGCTGTCTGAGCACTCCTCCAAGGCCACATCCCAGATGTAGTGGGAGCTGCAGGGTCAGGTCATCGGTAGTGTATTTCTTGCTAACCAGATGTGGGCGGGTATGTACCCTCCAGCGGATCTTTAGGAAGGAAGGAAGCTGTCACTGGGCCTTCCCAGGGCAAGCCCAGGCTTTCTCACACACCGTCTCAGTCAGTCCTCATCCCATCCTGGTGGAGGGATCAGGACATCATTTCCTCATTGTGCTGTGGGGACAAAGGCATAGCCCGTCATGCAGGCTGCTGGGGTGACCCACAGGCACAAGGCACAGAGAGGGCTTAGCAGACAGCCAGGCATGCAGTGGCCCTCAAAATGGCAGCTGTTGCCATCCCATTGTTCAAATAAGGAAGTGGAGGCCCTGAGAGGTTAAGGGCAAACAAGATCCTGGAGGACTGGAGTCAGGGAACACGTCCCCAGGGCAGTGCCACTACGCACTGGCAGTGTGGCCGTGCCGGAAACGGGACAGGAAACACCAGCTGCACTGGTGTCAGTGCAGCCCAGGACCCTACACTGCAGCCCAGGAAGCTGCTCAATGTCTGCAGCTCCTTGGCAGGCCTCCCTTGCCCCCGGCCTGGCTGTCTGCCTGTGCTGGGCACCATTTTGCTTCCTGCACCGCAGTGGAGGTGGGGCGGGAGGCAGGGCAAGGGTGTTCACCAAAAGCTCTGGCTGCTCTGGGGAAACCCTTCTCCTTCCCACTGCTCCTTCACTGAGTTGAGCCCTGTGGGGAGGGTCCCATCTGAAGTGTGTGTGCTTTTTTTTTTTTTTTTTTTGAGACAGAGTCTCACACTGTCACCCAGCCTAGAGTGCAGTGGTGTGATCTCGGCTCACGGCAACCTCTGCCTCCCGGGTTCAAGCGGTCCTCCTGCCTCAGCCTCCCGAGTAGCTGGGATTACAGGCATGCCCCACCACACTTGGCTAATTTTTAAATTTTTAGTGGAGATGGGGTTTCACCCTGTTGGCCAGGCTGGTCCTGAACTCCTGGCCTCAAGCGATCCTCCTGCCTCAGCTCCCAAAGTGCTGGGATTACAGGTGTGAGCCTCTGTGCCTGGCACCATCTGATGTGTTCATCACCAGATTCCCCAAATCCAATCCAGTACCTGACACGCAGCAGGAAATGTATTAGAGTTGATGAATGAATGAATGGGCTGACATGTCATAGTCACTCTGTCCTTCCCTCCAGGGCATGAGCTTGTAGAAGACAAAGCCATGACAGAACCTCCTGGAGACAGAATTCACTGGCTCAACCAGAGCACCTTTGTTGAGGAGACAAAGCCTGGTGTGGAATGGGTACCTGGTGGCCCAGAAGGCTGAGTGAGGGGTGTGGTAGGCAGCCTGGATGACATGGCAAGCTTTGGGTGTTTTCTAAGCACAGAGGGACATTCCTACTAGAGCTGCACAAATCTTGACACAAGCAGGAGTGTCCCCTGGCTGTTAGAAAGCCAGAGCTTGGGGAGAGCATGGCCTCTGAGTGGCAAGGCCCATGGGAGTGTGACTCTACCAGGCTTCCGGCAGAATCCCGGGAGAGAGTGGAGGTAGAAAGACTGTGTGCCTGGGAAAGTGATGGCCTCTTCACTCCCTCACCAAAGTCCCAGTTTTTAAAGTTAAAAATTAATGGACAAAATATTGAACATTCAGCTTTGGCAGCAGAGGGATAAACACAGGTGCACTTTGTCACAGTGACAGAGTCAGTGGGCGTTCATTTCTAACACGGTGAGCATCATTTGAATGAAGACAGCAGCCATCAGTTAAATAAATAGTTAGGCTCTCCTAAGCTTGAGTGCCAGCTAGGCTCAGAGCACGGACTTGGAGCTCACTGACTGGCATCTGTCAGCTTCTGAATTTGGTGCTGGTGTGGTTCCCTCAGAGCTCAGGGAGGTTGGGGAGGGGGTCTGTTCCAAGAATGAGCAGGGAACTCCCTCTGACCCACTGACTTTGGAGCTGCTATGGAAGTTCTGAAATTCAAACTCTTTTAAGTATTAAATAATATGTGCTCATGATAGTGCAAAACCAAATGACCATGACTGAAGGACATAACAGTAGGAAGAAAAAGCCTCCTACCTCCTTCACCCCAACATTACATTTCCAGAAGTTTCCCACATATACACACACGGTATGTCCATCTTACATTCCAGCAACTACAGTGGATCCTCCTGTGTGTGCTGGTTTGCACTGGATCCCACTGTAGTTGAAAGATAAGATGGACGTTCCTTTTCTCTGGTGGATCCACTGGGACCTCTCTCCGTGTTAGCTTCCACGGTGTGGAGGAGGTCCTGCCTGTCTTGGTCCCTGGCGTAGTTCCATTTTGGTCCAGGAAATATTTGCATTGAGTGGAGGGGCACAGCTCAGCCCGTGCCAACCTGCTGTGGAGTTTTGCCTCCTCACTTGAGGCTGGGGCTGTGGGCGGTTGGAAACTCATTGCCAGAAGCAGTTCTGCTACGGCAGAGCCTTGTATCTTAGACACGTGCACTGGTGCGTTGGGAGGGTAAATTCCTAGAAGGCCATTGTGAAGTCAAGGGTGCACGTGCTTTTAATTTTGATGGATGTTGTCAGGTTGCTACACGTCTGAGGAGGCAGCGGATCCTTGACTCTTGGCGCAGTTTCAGTTCTTTTTTCTCGGAGCTTCCTGTATTCTTCCTGTCCAATCTTCTCAAGCCCAGAGGCGCAGAGCTGGTGAAGATCGAGGCCTCTGGAGCTGGCCTGGGGGGCTGTGAACCCAGCTTCTGTCCTTGCTGACTCTTCCCAGGCCTCTGTGTCCTCGTCTGTAGAACGGGTGAATGACAGTACTGACTTCAGGGGCGGATCTGAGGCCTCATGAACTCACCTCCCAGCCACCAGCATCCCCAGGTGCACATAGATCAAGGGAGCGAGCTGTGTTCATGGGACATGAGTTTGTTGGACTCTGGAAGGCCTGGCTGTGAGGTCTTGGGTGGCATTGTGCTTGGAGTTATTGAGGGGTGCTGGGGACAAAGTATGGCCCTTCTGAGCAGGCCACCCCTGCTGACCGTCCTCTCCTCTTTTGAAGTCCCAGAGATGAGGTGGTCTGTTTACAGACAAGCAAACAGGGGCCCAGAGAGGTGAAGCAACTTGCCCAAAGTCACACAGCTGCTTACATTACAGAAGAGATGCCACTCTGCTTTTTACTGAAAGCACAAAAGTTGTGTCTCCTTGCGTGGAATAACCTTGCTGTGGCTCTGATGCTTCATGGCCTGGGTATGAATTCTCATCTGCTGATTTCTGACTGTGGGCAAATTTCTTTACCTGTCTATGCCTGCAGATCTCTGAGATGAAAGCAGAGATGCACAAGCTTACTCACTAGCAGGGCCACGCTGAGGTCAGCACCTTGGGCAGTCTCAGTCCTTCCTTTTGGATCTGGCACCGGCAGGGCACCAGTGAGAAGAGGGCTGCCTGTTCAACTCCCACTGAAGCTACAGGTGAGTCCAGGCCTCAGTGCAATGCATGCTTTTGTGATGGCCCCAGAGCCGAGCAATTTTATCATCGTCTTGTAACTCATCCATTACATCTGACCTTTGGGTTCACAGAATAATTAATGGGGCACTTTGGGTGGCGCTTGAAGTGTCAAGTTTTTAATTAATGTGCCGGACTGAATACACTTAGCTGGACCATTCTGCCCGGTCCATCCAATTACCCAGACTCATTATGCAACTCAATTGCATTTTCCATTACTCAGTGACTTTGCTAAATGGGAATCCATGCTGCAGACAGACAGCCCAGCGCCAATATTGATTAGAGAGCACAGTTTATTACCCAGTGGAGGTGATGCTTGGGGCTGTAAATCTCTTGCTGGACACAGCTTTTCTGCAGCCTCCAGGTGGGGGACAGAATTGCATTTGGATGAAGCATTTCAGCCATCGACCCTCCTTCCAAACTTCCTCTGTGTCCTGCCTTTTGTTTAATTGAATTGCCTTTCCCTTGCCAACTCCCCCCTGTAAATACACTCAGGGACTTCTCCTGCTTTAATAGCTAACACAGATGCACGGTATTTTTCACCTTCCCCGGGCTCCAGAATGACACAAAGCATTGAGCTTGCCAGGGAGCATTATAGTGGGATCAGCCACAGGGGAGGATGCTGAGCCTTCTTTGTTCTCGCTGGATTTAGGATGGGTCTTGTGCCAGACCCACCTTGTCTTGCTCTGAGAGAGGGAGGCAGAAGTCAGTTAGTGGTCGAAACTTGTGTTTAAGGTTGTGATTGTAAGTTTCTCCTCTACCCACTGTATCAAGGGTACTCTTTCATACTCGATAACCTCCTTCCACTTTTATTGCCCCTTCAGCATTGGTTCAATGTGTTTTCCTAATCTGGGGCACAGGCTGCAGCAGGGAAAAGAAAGAGAAAGAGTACAGGCTGGTGCAATGGTTGGGCTGTGTCCCTCCACTGTGTCAAAGCTGATGAACACCTAGTCCATGCCAGACACTGCACATTTGCCATCTCTAGTCCTCAGAAAGCCTAGGAAGCCTGTGTTTGGGTTGCTTTTTAAAAAATTTTATAGTTTAGATTATTTCATGTTCACAAAAGCGTTGCAAAAATAGTACAGAGAATTCTCATAGACCCCTACACCCAGCTTTCCCTTGTGTTAACACTAAAGTAAGTGTTTTAATCAACGATCTGTGGAAAAGAAAGCTGAGGCTCAGAGAGGTTAAGGAACATCCACCAGGTCACACAGCCATGGTGGGATTGGAGCCCGGATCTGTGTTTAGCTTTGCCTAGGACATCCTGTAAGCATGAATGACTGTCTGCCAAAGGACTTAAAAAGAAGGAGCAGGTGCTTATCATGCGATCACAGAATTCAAGAGCAGGGCTGTAGGTGTCTGCAAAAGGGAGATGTCTGATGCCCAAGCACAGAAATCAAGCCAGAAACTCATTTATGTTCAAGATGGATGTTGCTTTGCAAAGGCACAGAGGAGATTGAATTCCTAAGGGGTCAGAGGGAAAACAAGAAGACTTTGAGCGCAACACTGACCAGCAGCCCGCACCCTTCCTCCCTCATTTAGACTTCAGTAGTCTTGTTTCAGGGACCCCAAACTGCCCGAATGACCGGCTTCCGACCCACCTTGCCAGAGCCAATCAGCAATCAGCATGTCTAATTGAGCCGGTGTTGACACTCCTGTTGGCAATGTAATCGTGCAATTAGCAACAGTTAACCTTGAGAATAAATGAACCATCACAAAAGAAAAGTTTTGCTTTTGCCAAGCTGGACAGACACACTTTCAACAAACACCATTCTGATTCTCTGGACACTCCTAATGAGAAAAGGAGCTGCTGATGGTTTAAACAAATAGAGTAATAGATCCAAAAAAAAAAAAAAAAATCCCATTTATTAAGCACACACTGATGGCAGGCTTGGCGGTAAGCACTCAACATTGACTTAGCTCCCTAAATTCCCTCTAAAAACGTGAAATCGGTGCTGTTTTTATGCCCTTAAAAATCCCCAACATTTTAATTTTGAAGTAACAGTAGTTACACAGGAAATTACAAACATAATAGAGGGGTTCCAAGTATCGTTTCCCCCAGGTTCCCCCAGAGGTGACACTTTATATGACTACAGATTATCAAAAGCAAGATTTTAGCATTGGTTGAAGCTATAGCTCTTTTTCAGATTTCACCGTTTTCCACGCACTATTTGGATATGTGTGTGTTGTGTATGTCGTTCTGTGCAGTGTTGTCAGTATTATCCCCTTTTCATAAACGAGGAAACCAAATTGTAGAAAGGGTTAAGGGATTTGCCCAGGTGACCAAGCAGAGCTGCATGAAGGTCGAACTCCAAAGCTGCACCCCTGCCTGCCTCTCTAGGTTTTCCAACACCTCTATCCTTTGGGAATGTGATTAATATGGGGGAAGACTTTACTTGTGGATGAAGTTAGCCCTTAAACTACACATACAGCTAGTGGTCAAAATGTTGTCTTGTTAATTTATCTCTTCTAAAGATGATATACAAAGGGCAGAACACTTCCGTGCTCATGCTCACTCTCCTGCTGTGTGTGTGTGTATGTGTATCTCACAGAGTGCCTTCCTGTGTGTGGACCCTGATGGAATGGGATGAGTGGGGAGTCACTGTGACTTCCAGTCTGGTAATGTGGCCAGAAAGCACATGGCTGCCTGACCTGGGACAGCTGGGATGGGAGAGACCTAGTGGCAAATGGAAGCCCACCTCCCACCATGTACAGGGTGGGGGGCACCAGAAGGCCCCAGCGCACCGAAAGGGAAAGTTCTATAGCTCTTAACATCCAATGGCCTCAAATTAATAACAAATTGCAAAACTAAGGCACACCGGGGATTTGGCTTTGTTCTTGGAGCTGTTAAGAATGTAAAAGGTCATCGAGCTACGTTGAAAAACGCAATGTGCCTGTTTGGTGCTTGGGAGATAGGGGATTTTTTTTTAGGGGGGAAGAGTTGGTTTAATGGTTCTGGGGAGGGTCCTGAAATCATCTCCCTTGTGTGATGATTGTGTGATGATTGTGTGATGATTTTTAGGGTGGCGGTGGTGGTGGAAACTTACTGCAAGTTAAATTTTTAAAGAATCAATAGCATTTCAGATGATTGTGAATTAGGGGCTATTTGCTGAGGCTTAAGGGGATTAAGATTAAAGCCTGAAGATGATCAATGGGTAATGACCACAGAGCAGTGGGGTGAGGGAACGGAGCATGTCTGTGGTCTTGGGGTCAGGGCCTACAGGAATGAAGAAGGTAGCCCCAACAGGACCCCTTTTATCATTCACAGCGTGCAGTATGTCCGCACATGTCAGATCTGAACAAGCCGGGCTCAGATGCACTGGGAAAGCCATTTGCTAGGTTGTTCACCCTTGAGGGTGCCCATCCTTTGCCCTTTCTCCTTACCACCCTTGCGGATGCCCCCACCCACCACGGAGGAAATGAGACTTGCTCTCCATTCAGACTTGGAGCAGACAAAGGCCGAGGCGCAGACCTGCTGCTCCTTCCGTGCCAATCAGTCCTGGGGCTGTAATGACTACGATTTTCTGATTTGAAGGCAAAACCAAATGGCTCAGAAGAGTGATTCAGACCCCACGTGGCCCACTTCCTGAGAAGAAGCACAAATGGATTTTTCTTTCTTAAGCCCAATTTTGTGCTGCTCATCGACCCCTCATCATTTCTGAGCTCTGTTTTCTTCCCTTCTGCTTGAGGGAGGCACAATTAACGGAGGCCCAGAAAATTTTTTTGCTTCCTGTTTCTTGGCTTTGTGGGTTTAGCTTGGCCTTGGTGCTAAGAAAATGCTGAGGAGCCCAAAGACCTGGAGTTGCCTTGGGAGAGTCGCTCACCCTTCTGGGCCTCAGGATGAAGGCCCCGGGGGCTGCAGAGCTGTCAGCCTGTGCCCTGAGCTGGGACTCTGTGGAAATGTGGGCAGCCCAGTCTGCCCAGGGTGACTGATTCAGACTCTCCAGGGGTCACTGCCTCTTTGGGTCAAACATCTGCTCTTCACCAGGTGAATTTTAAAGTGTAAACCAGCTGGGCACAGTGGCTCACACCTGTAATCCCAGCACTTTGGGAGGCCAAGGCGAGTGGATCACTTGTCAGGCATTTGAGACCAGCCTGGCCAACACGGCAAAACCCTGTCTCTATTAAAAATATAAAAATTAGCCAGGCATGGTAGCATGTGCCTGTAATCCCAGCTACTAAGGAGGCCGAGGCAGGAGAAACACTTGAACTGGGGAGGCAGAGGTTGCAGTGAGCTGAGATCGTGCTACTGTACTCCAGCCTGGGCAACAGAGCAAGACTCTTTCTCAATGTAAATAGATAAAGTGTAAACCGGCTCAGAATTCTCCACCTGCTCCCCCAACTCAGAGTGAGACCCAGAGTTAGGACTTTGGCCACAGGATCCTCCTCTGTCTTAGTGTGCATGTCAGGCTTGTCTTTCCCAGACTCTGCTAAGCCACGCTGGCCTTCTTTCAGCCCGTGTTACTCTCACAGGAGTGGTTGCCCCAAGGCCTTTGCCCATGCTGTTTGTGCTGCCTGGATGCTCTCATCCGTCCACGCTCAACCCCATGGTCCTCTTCAATACCCAGGCCTGCCGTCACCTCCCTGGGCCATTGTGTGCGAGACAGCCCCTGGTCTCCCTCCTACAGTATCGCTTACTTGAGTTTCTGTGCAGCCCTTATCTCGGCCTAAAGTTTTCTTCTTTTTGTTTGTTTACCTGCTTACAAACTGCCTGCCACACCAGGATGTGCTCTTCCAGCCCCGCATCTCCACACCGAGCCCCTGGCCTGGCACGGAGTAGGTCACATGAGTGCATGAATGCATTAGAGGCAGTGTCATGGAGCCTTGCTCAGCAGTGACCCTTTGTGAGTCTGGGTTCAGCTCTCTGGAGCTGCTCATTTTACACATGAGGGAGCGGAGGTCCTGGTGGGCTGATCCTAAAGTGAGTGATCCTGCCATAGCTATTAGTGGGGTCCTCAGGCTGCCCTTGTCCACGCTGGGGGCACCTCCAGGCAGCTTTGGATTTGAAAAGAAGGCTGCTGGTGCCATGAAGCTTCTGAGTCCAGCCAAAGGGCCCTCTGGGGCAATGGGACAACCTGGCCTTGTCCAGAACTGAGGCCCCGGAAGCGAGCAGTTGAAACAGGTGCCATGAGCTCAGTTCTTTCAGTTAAAGCTGTGCATGTTCCCAAGATAGAAAAGGTCAGAGACAATGCAGTTATTCTGGGGCCATGGAAATCTGCCTGGTGCTTTCCAGGCTCTTAAACATGTCCATTTAATCCTTCATTAAAACCTGTCCATCAGCTCATCTCTGTGCATTTAAAATATTTCACAATCACTTCTCCCCTCTGGCAGGGGCCTGATTCTGGAAACTGAACTCAACCTGCCCCTACCCCGTACTCCCAGGATGGGGTCCTGGCCCAACAGAGCCAGCCAAGGCCTTGCAGGGTAAGACTCGGCTACTACCTCCGTGTTGGGTGCATCCAGTCCACCGGGTTACATGGCTCCCATTGGAGGTGAGCTGTCTGGGTCTCTGTAAATCTATTCCCTTCTCTTCCCCCACCATCAGGGACATCGGGCAGAGAAAATGCCAGACATGGACATGGGACATGGACACTTTGATCTGTGTACTCATGTTCTTGTGCCCCAGAATTTTCCCTTTGACTTCAGAGGTGACCACTGAGCCAGGTACTTGCAGTCTGTACAGAAGCCCTTTCCATCAGTTTGCAGCCACAAGTGTACCCTTCACCCCCAAGAGCGGGCAGAGCCCTGTTAGAGGGTGGTTGAGGCAAAGCCAAAGGCCCAGGCACACCGCACCCCCACCCCCCCAACAGAACTGGCACGTGGGAGGCACTGAGGCCCAGGGGCCTGTGCCCTGTGCCTGCACCCCGCCTGCCTGCCACAATGCTGAGAGACAGCAAACAGGAACCACTTGAGGGGCCATCAGCCGCTGCTGATGCGAATCAAAGAGCACGCGGTCCCCAGCCCAGGGCGGAAGCACGCTGGCCACCCATTAGTTGTTATGGAAACTCATTACCCCAAGAGGTCATTCAGCTGAAAATATAAACAATTTCCCGAAAGGTTTTAGCAAAATTCATGGGTGACAGCCGTAATGGCATTATTAAGGGAGAGGAGGATGTACTCTCCTGCAGCTGTGGGTTGCGGCCCTGCCTTGTGTCAGGCGCACCTGCTCTCCCGTGTCTTTCCACTGCCACCCACCCAGTGGCATGAGGCCAGACATGCGGCAGGCCCTCCTCAAGCCTCGTGAGTCCTCCTGTCGGGGGCTACTCCACTTCTCTCAGATACTGTCCTATACTGGGGAGAAGGACACCCCAAGGCAATGTGCCTCTTCTGGGCTCCCTGAGCAAAGCCCTCTTACAAAGCTGGGTGCAGAAAAATATCACCTACAATGCTGGCAAGTTATGACAATTAGAATAGCTATGTACTATCAGCAAGGATTATTATTACGTGGTATTATTTAATTATATTCTTGTGATCAATTATATTACTTGTAATTATTAATAAAAACATCAAGTATCATTAGGTTCCAGGTCAGTCATGTTTTAAGTGCTATAATTCTGCTCACAAGCATATGAGGCAGGTACTACTACCATCTTATTTTAGAGATGGAAAACTGTTGCATCTTTCAGTATGCTTTCATTCTATTAAAATGTGACCGAGAGCCTGTGCCAAGCAGGAATTTTAAGTTTCCGGAAAGTTCTGTTCCTGTCTTCATTCTCTCCCTCTCACCTTTTCTCACTTTCATCCAGCATTCATTCCACAAATTCTTACTGATTCTACCATGTGCTACATACTATTCTAGACACAGAGCAGCAGTACGCATGCCTGTGCTTTGACCACTGTGTTTTCACTTGGCTTCTTCTACTCACCTGTCAGAACCTAGATGTCATTTCTCCCAGGTAGCCTTTCTGGGACTTGCTAGTTGGGGTCAGGTGCTTTTTGATGCTTCTACAGATTCTGAACTTCCTTCATCTCCATACTGGGAGTTCTATGACAATTGCTTACTTGTATCTGTCTCTTCCTCTAGACTGGGAACGCTTTGCAGGCTGGGAATGTTTTTTGTCTATGTTTTCAGGGCTAGGCACAAAATAGGTACTGAATTTTTGTAGGATTTTATCACTAGGAAAAAAGTTCCAAGAAGGCCAGGTCTCTTTTCTACCCTTATATCCACTGGAATAGTGGAATAGTGTCTATAGTGCTTGCAAAATATATATTTGTATGATGGATAAATGGATAGATGGATGGCTAGATGGATGGATGGTTGACTGGATGGGTAGTTAAGTGGATGAATGGATTAATGTCTGGATAAATAAAATGTTGGTTATTAGAAGGTTGGGTGATTAAATGGTTGGATAGATATTCGGATGTTGGACAGATGGACTGATGGATGGATGGACATATGGGTGGGTGGTCAGATATATAATTGGATTGATGGTTGGATGGGTAAATGGAAAGTTGTTAGGATAGAGGTTTGGGTGACTGGGTAGATAATTGAATATTGAAATGATAAATGAATAGCAGATGGTGGGTGTCTGAGGTCAGTTTCCCTGGGCAACAGATTCTGAGCTGGTGTTTTACGTGCAGAAAAATTGCTGATATGTGCCTTCAGGATCAACACTTATGGAAGAGTGAACAAAGATAGATCAGGCAGCAGGAGGAGTCAAACTGAGACAGAGTTGCAACCTCTGCAAATCCCACAGGGAGCTCTGGAGCTGGGATAGCCCTTCAAGTTGTCTTGCTTTGAGGCAAGGAGTCTGTCTTTATAGCTCTCATTATCAGTCATTGGGTGCACACTGTCCCTGGGGGAAAGGTCTGATTAGGGATGAAGCATCTTTTTCAGCCAAGGGCAATGCCTGGAGAGGGACTCAACTGAGAGTTCTCATATTTTAACACTTGCAGCAGCTAGGAGAATGAGGGCTTCTGTCCAAAAGGCCCAAAAGGCAGGCCCCAGGTCATGCACCAGAGCATCCACCGCACTTCACCTTTCTGATTCACTTACTTGGCTCCTCCAGGATTCAACCACTTTTCCTGGACAGACTTACAAGAGAAAGGTCAGTGGGACAAACTGCAAACCTTGCTGCTGCAGGTGCTCTAGAGCCACACCTGATACTCATTGCCTCCCTCCCCTGCTGCCTGTTCTGAATTGGCTTCTCCATCAGGCAACACCTCTGCTCATTCTAGGGGCATACCCAATGATGTGATGTTTCCGAAGGATCTACGCCATCAAGTTACCAAACTTTTCTTACGTCGTGGTTGCCACATGTTCCAGTTACTGTCAAAATTAAGTAAGGGAGTACAAGAGACACCCCGTGGATCAACTGAGTGTCAAGCATACTCTTGCCTGGCTGCATTGCCTCATAGCAGCTTGGTTCCTGATGATCAGGGTCTATTACTCCAGGCAAGGCGGCTACTTCTTTTGTTGCCTGTTGGTCTCTTAGTATGAGAAGCCCAAAGAAAACCATAGCTTAAGGTTTAATGGAACACTTACTGTGACCCTTGGTGGAAGTGTCCTGGGAACCTCTAAACCCACAGTGCCCAGATACAGATAAGGGACACATATTCCCCCAAGGTGGTCACTAGCCATGATGGTAAACAGGGCCACTCGTAATTCCACCCATAGTTCCTGGATCCGTATATGCTCCTCTTAGGGACACAGTATCACATGGTGATCATTGACTTCGTTGTATGCTGAAGGATGATGGCCCAACTTCTTAGGATATCGTTTGCAAGTTAGCACCTTTACTGTACTTTTAAAAAGCCACGTTGTCACTCTATCAGGCTGCCAGTATCTGAGTAATGTGTTATGTGAGAGGACGGGTGAGTCCCACGGTCATATGCCTAATGCCAGAACTCCTTTGCTGATGAGTCCTTAGTATAATGTGATATACGCGGGATCTTGTACTGTCAGATCAAATACGATGTAAGCATTCTGAGTACAGGGCTAGCTGAGACCCAGGGCATAGTAAAGACAAACCCATAGCTGAATACGTCAACCGCAATCAAGAGAAATTGCTGCCCTTTTGAAGGTGGAAAGGGTTCTGTGGAATCAACTTGCCACGAAGTAGCTGGTTGGTGGTGTTCTCAAGGGCTAGTGGCATATTAGAAGCTTTGTGTGTGTCTCCCCAGATGATTGGGCCACTATACTAATTTGGGTGGACCTTTGTAGGATGGATATTTGGTGGTGGCAGTAGCTAGATCAACCTTGGTAAGTGGGGAGCTCATGCTGTTGGGCTCATGTGTAGCTTCTACCTGTGCTACTACAGCTATTCCATTAATGCACCCATGGTGCTGTCCACAGTAGCTGATGATGAATGCCGGCTCAGGTCAGCTGGCCTAGTCATTGTGTCTACTTGATTGTCTAGTGGCTTCCAAGATAGATGCTCTCTATCATGAACATGTAATACAACAATCTTAGCACTGTATGACAACTTTCACGGGTCCTTCCACAAGCCTCTTTTTCAGACCTTCTTGTCCCAAATGTTTAAGTCTTTGTTCTCAAGACCTCTGACAAGTCAAGCTATTTACCTCAACCTATGAGTCCATGTGTATTCTTACATTGAAGTACTGTTTTTTCAAACAAAAATAAGTGGCCAGGTGCACTGCCCAAAGCTGTGCAATTTTGCTCTGCCTTTGGGAGTATTTTCTTTCACTACTATCTTTCAGGGTCACTTCTGAGTGGTGACACAGTGCACCTGGTATCTGTTTTTGGTTTTCACTCACATGCAATTAACCCACTCATGAACCAAACTCAGGATTTTTTCTCATTTTTCAGCTCATAAAGGAACCACCCCCATCTTCAGTTGGCAATGCTTTGAGCAAAGGGAGAGGTGCTGGTGTCACCATGGCAGATGACAAGCAAGTCTAGACTTCCTCCTGCTCCTGGGGCTTACATGTGCCCCCTGATCCTGCTTGTGCTTGATCCAGGAAGTACCACTTCCATCTAAAATATTATTGTTATTTATCCGTCTTAAATACATTGTCGCTGGATCTTCCTGACTTGATGAATCTAAGAGAACCCAACTTATTTGGGTAGCTCTGCCTGAAGGTCACTTGATGATCCATAGTCAGGCTCCACATCTCCACCAGGGCTGAGGAGGTTACCAGGAGCTCTTCTGAAAATGGTCAGCAATTCTCTATTGCAGATGGCCTTGCTCCAGCATCCAAGGGGTCTACAGTGTGACTTTCTTACTAGGATTTGCCATGCCATCTTTTCCTGTTGCTGACACCTCTAGTATAATAAGTTCAGCTGGGTCACGCGGTCTGAGCAGCAGGGCCACTTATGCTGCAGCCTTGACCTGCTGCACAGCTTTTTTCCTGCTTTGATCCCCACTGGAAGTGGGCAGCCTTGTGTATCACTCAATGAATTAGTTGGATCAGTTTTCCAAAGTATGGAACATGCACCTTCAGGTCCCATAGAGGCCTTCCAGTGTTTTCCTTTCATTTTTGTGGTAAAAAGTATGAGATGCAATCATTTGTTTTTTATTTGGAGAGGATGTGCCGTTATGCCCCCAGATGACAGATGACTGGACCACTGTACTGACATGGCTGGCTCTTTGCAGGGGTCAGGCTCTCCCATCCTTTGGAACACATGTGACTTCCCAAGAGTTCCAACTTGCCGTTTCTTGCTCATCCAGTGCAATTAGCATGATATAATCAGATATCACAGAACCAATGGGATGTTCAGTGGAATATCCTTATAATCCAGGTTCCTTCAGAAGGATAGAGAACAGGAGACTTAATATAGTGCTTAGGCAAGACTGTAAATGTACCCTGTTGTCCATGGCAAGTGAATGGTAAACTATTTTTGATCTTCTTTCTTGATAGGGATGAATGCATTCAACAAATTAATGACTACATCTCACTCTGATCCACTTGCTTAATATAATATGTACTGTTTCAATTTGGCAATGCCCAGCAGTAAAATTTGGAACTGGGTTCCCAGGTGAAATAAGACTTCTTGAGCCTAAGCTACAGTGTCCCTTGCAACTCTTCCAGAGCTCTGCATTGAGGTATTAGACGCTTGCCCAGGTAATAAAAAAGTTTGTCTCATCCTCATTTTAATGGTATTCTTTGTATGCGTAGGGCCTCTTCAGGAGCCTTGCTGGGAAGGGGTAGTGGGGCCAAGCTGGGATATGGATAGCCCATGGCTATTATGCCATCAAAACTGCATTCAAATGAATGAAAATCTTGCACAAATCTAATAGTCACCCTACTTCTCATCAACTTGCTACTGAGAGCCTTTCATGTACTTAGACATACAAGGCAAGGGACTGGCCATTTAGCTGGGGAGTATAAAGAGTGCATGACACAGGCTTTCCAAGGAGGCAGGGCAAAGTAGGCTGGAGAGCCCTGAAGCTTCCCTGGAGGGAGGATAACTTGGGCAAGGAGAGAGCCTGGCCACCACAGACAAGGAGTCAGGAACGGTAATGCCTTCTTTAAAGAACCATTCCTAATTATATAATAAGTAATATAATAACTGACAACAATAATAAATGTGACATTTATTGACAAGTACACAAACCCATTGGTGTCTATTATAAATTTCACCCTCAAAACCACCCTTCATTCATTTAGTAATAGAACAACTATTTTTCAGACACTGAGGGTACAATGGTAAGCAAAATGATGCGATTTCTGCCTTCCTATGGCTCCCAATTCAAGAGAGCATGTGGGGACAGAGAATAAAGTCATCCAATAAATAAACATGGCAATTTCAGACAGCAGCTAGTACTATGAAGAGAATAGAACAAGAGAATAAACAAGATGATGCGGCTGAGGGGTACTTGGCCTGGATGGGGAGTGCTTCAGGTGGGAGGTTAACGAAGCCTCCCCAAGGGAATGACAGTTGTGTTGGGACTGGAGCACCATACAGTTTGTGCAGAAGCATGTTTCTGGAGGAGGAACAAATGTGAGGGCCTTGAGGCAAGCATGCTCTGGGATGTTTGAGGAGGCCAGGGGAGGCCCCTGTGGCTACAGCACAACCTATAAGAAAAGTAGCTGGGAACACTGATGGGCAGATCATGTCTGGGGATAGATAATCCAACTCCCATTTAGGATGAGTCTTCAACACTCAGGAAGGAGAAAGGAAGGCCGGACCACACTGAACACATGTCCAAGAGTCAATTAGGCCTTGTGTTTAAAGATCATAACCTCTCCTGCCCCCACATTTTCGTCAGGAGGAAACGGTGACACATGCTGTCCCTTGTCCTGGAAGAGACCTTGCACCACCAGTCCTGTGTCTGCAGCTCCCAGAACCGGATGGCCCAGGCACTGTGTCCATGTAGCCCTTCGTGTATTGTACTGGGCCTCTTCAGTCACTGCTAGATTTTCCAGTATTGACCAACAGAATGCTTCCTATTGGCTTGTTTCTTGGAAGAATGAAAAAGAGATGGGAAGAGGGGGTGACAGCCTAGCTCCCCACGTGCAGGTCTCTTTCCTTCCCCTCTCCCTGACCTTTTCCATGCATGCTTCCGACATCCCCATGTTGAGAAGACAAACCACAGATAGAGTAGCCTCTCCTGGCCCACAGCCAGGGGCGTGGGTGCCTCCGTCCTGTATGTGCAGACAGCTGAACAACCAGATTGTGACCTCGGCCTGGACTTCCTCAGCTGGCTGGAGATGAACTCGTTTTCAGAACTGTGAAACTTGACATCCTTTATCCGGATACCTTCAACTCCCAAGTTTGCTTGGCCAAAACAAGCCATCTCTGCTTACTCTTTGGGGCTCTTTCTCATGGAAAAGGAGGCTGCTTCTGTGGCCATTTCCAAAGGCCCAGTGTCCACAGAGTCTTTCTTCAGCACCACAGTCACCCCTTTGGATCCCGGGGGGAGTATCCTGCTGTCATTTCAGTCACATTTTTAGACAATGAAACTAGATGGTGAGGAAGGGCCACTCTGTGCTGGTGCTTGTGTGAATTCAGGAGGGGAGCAGCCTGATCACTCCCCCAGGGGCTGCTGGTTAGCCCAGGACTGGAGACTCATTAAATTCCCAATTAGAGGTTCTGCCACCGAGCAGGTGCCTTCAGCTTCACCCCAGAGAGGAGCCCTGCTCTGCCCTGGAAGGGCCTAAGAAGATTACATTATTTACAGTCACAACTTATTGTGATGCTGATGTTGGTGCTTCCATTTGGTGTCAGAAATTTGTACATTAAGGACTTTAAAGTTTTCTTTCGGCATGGGGTTGTCGGGAGCTGCTGCCTCATGCCCCCAAGTTTATCGGGTCCCACTTTCCTTGCAGCCTTCTCTCATCCTCTCCTTGCATGCATTTTAATTTAAGTTTGTATTTAGGGTCAGCATCTTGAAAGAAGAGTTACCATCATTTTTAATTTTTAGCATCACTAATCTAACTTACTTGTTCCATGAGTTAATAGTGTTGGCTGCTTGAAGAGCACACGCCTTCTCTGTGAGTTTGGCAGCTCCATCTGGGGTGATGGCGAGGGATGAGTCCACTTCGCTGGGCCAGCCAGAGCCAGGCTGGGCTGGGCTGTGGCTCATTCAGGCCTTGGTTTAAGATTAAAGTTGGGGCTAGAGCTGAAGACGCCACTGGGGCCTGAGGCAGAGCCAGGCTTGGCCTCTATTACACGGCAGGGTTATTCTCATTCACAGGGTGGCACCCTTCTGCTCTGTCAGCTTTCCCAAGCACATGGAGTTTTAAAAGCATCAAGAAAGGAAAATAATAAAAACCTTTGGGACTGACAAAGTAGGAAGAGGGTGCTGAATTAGAGGCAAAGAAGGAGACCCAGAACTTCACAAACCCAAGCACCTGCTAGAAATGTCATGGCATCAGGACAAGGAAAATGATTCCAGAACTATCTGTCTCCACCCTCCCCCCATCCTCCTCGTTGACACTTTGGAAGCCTTACTTGAGTGATAAGGATATTTTACCACAGCATTTTTACTTGGGCAACATACTTTATTGTTTAGTTCCAGGGAGAAAAATGGTCAATAGATTGATGAAGGCAAAATGACCTTGTTGTTGAGCAAAACCCTCCAGACCTCATCACCTTCAGTAGCACTGCCTTCACCTAAATGCTAATGACCTTATTGTGATTGATTTACACAGGCTCTCCCCAGTGTGTTTGCACTGCGTGTGGCATTTGACATTTCACAGCTTGGCCTCTCAAAGCTGGGATCCAGGCTCAGCACGCACACTTCCAAAGCAGACAGTAAACATTCCTCAGAGCTTGCTCTTGAACTGACGTGGTGGGATCATACACAGCATTCTTAGTTGATGGAGTAAAAATCCTAATCAGGGAGAGTGTATGCCCTGGGAGACTCGTAAAACAAGTTACCAGTAGACTATGAATCAATCGATCGATTCATATTATTAAGCATTCTGTGGCCCCATTCCACCCTCCTCCCCAAATCAGTTCAGCTCTGGGAACTCAAATGCAGGGGCAGTTTTCCAAAAGGTTGAAAATCTCCCAGATGTTATGAGATGAGCTCACATCAAATGGCAAACAGTTCAAGGAACTGTGGTATGGAAGGAGGCAGACAGAGCTTGGACAGAGACATGAGTAGAGATTTCTGGAGAAAAGCAGAGGGAGGATTTGCATAGTTGGAGGGAAGTGGGCCAGTGGGCAATGATGATGAAGGCAACATGCTGAGTGGTTGCCTGGGTCAACCACTCTTCACTGTTTGAGCTTCACGGATTCTTCTCAGCCACTCTGGAGCTTCACTATTCTCCCTGCATAATGTAGCCAGTGACCCCATCTCTCAGGGCTACGGTGAGGTTCTAATAGGCAAAAGAGGTGTGACTTCTTTGTGATTTTTTCAGGAAAGAGGAGGAGATGCCTCCTCTTCCTTCCTTGGGGGTTGGGGGCAGGAGTGGGGCTCACACCTGTAATCCTAGTACTTAGGGAATCAGAGGTGGGAGGATCACTTGAGTCCAGGAGTTCAAGATCAGCCTGGGCAACATGGCAAGACCCCGTTTCCAGAAAGAAAAGAAAAAAAAAAAAGAGTTGTGGTGGGGTAGGGGGCAGAACAAGCAAACTTTCAGAGATGGGAATGGGCAGCAAAGGTCAAGACCAACTCCAACAAACTCCACAGGGGTATTTGTGTTCTGTCTCTGGAGGGCTCAGCCCTTGCTAGGGCACAGCCAGCACATCCGGCTTCTTGAGCAATTAAGCCATTTCATCAATCACCTGAGAGCTGTTCCTTACTCCAGATTACCAGGCAGGCTCCAGGGTACCTTTTGCCCCCATAAACAAAATTCCATCACTGATAGCACAGACGCTCCTCTGCCTCAATATATTGCTCCAACAGGAATTCCAAGGCAGAGAAATGACATGTATAACTTTCTCCTTATTAGGCAATAAAACATCCGGAAGTGTGAATGTATACAGAACAATTCCATGCATGTTAACCACATCTTCAGAATAGCTCTAAATTATTCTCAGCTTCCTTTTTCCTGCAAATGGCTTAAAGGATGCACTTTTTAAGTCCATACACTTGAAAGATAGAAGGACCCTGACAATGGGGTCTTTGCATGCAGACGGAATACAATCGAAAGTTCAGAGACATTGATAAAGAAGCTGGGTAAAAATCTGGCCTTGGGAAATGTGAAGTTTTTTCCCCACTTTTTTGTTTGTTTGAGGTGTATTTACATTCAGTAGAATACTCAAATTTTAAGTTTACAGTTTTATAAATTCTGCTATGTATATACTCATGAATCACCATCCCAATCAAGATGTGTGGTGTTTTATCACTCCAGAAAGTTCCCTTATCTCCTCCTCCTCCGGGTGATACCACCCCACCTCAACCCTGGCTACCCAGAGGCAAACAATATTCTGATTTCTTTACTACAGGTTAATTTTACCTGTTCTAGAACTTCATATGGGTTGGATGATGTAGATATACTGGTTCGTGCCTGGGTCTGCCACTCAACCTAAGGCTCTAAGAATTATCTGTGTTGTATTAACAAGTGGTTATGTCTTCCTCTCTCCCACCTACCTGCCCTTTTTCTCTTCCTTCCTTCCATTCCCTTCTTCTTTTCTTCCCTTCCCTTCTTTTCCCTTCCCTCCTCTTCTTTTCTTTCTTCTTTCTTCTTTTCTTTCTTGCTTTTTCTATCTTCTTTATTTCTTCTTATTTCTTTCTTCTCTTCTGTCTTCTCTTTCTTTTTCTTCTTCTTTCTTTCTTTTTCTGTCTTTCTTTCCTTTTTCTTTCTGTCTTCTCCTTTCCTTTCTTCTCTATCTCTCTCTTCTCTCCTTTCTTTACTTTTCTTTCTCTTTTCTTTTATGGGGATCTCACTCTGCTGCCCAGGCTGGAGTGCAGTAGCATAATCATGGCTCACTGCAGCCTCAACCTCCTGGGTTCAAGTGATCCTCCTGCCTCATCCTACTGAATAGCTGGGACCACAACAGCTGTGCACCACCATGCCCAGCTAATTTTAAAAATTATTTTTTAGAGATGGGGGTCTCACTATGTTGCCCAGGCTGGTCTCAAACTCCTGGGCTCAAGCAATCCTCCAGCCTCAGCCTCCCAAAGTGATGGGATTGCAGGTGTGACCCATTGTGCTTGGCCTGTTTTTTTTTTTCTTTCTTGCTAACATTTTATCGTATGAACATCGCTCAATCTGTTTACCATCCTACTATTGAGGAATATTTGGGTTGTTCGCAGTTTGAGGCTGCTATGAATAAAACTATCAGGAATTTGGGCATATGTTCTCATTTCTCTTGGATAAACTCCTAGGAGTGGAATTGCGGGGCTGCACAATAATTACTGTATAGATTTTATTAAAAACAGAAAGCTCCAAAGTGGTTGTGCCATTTCCCATGAAGCTTGGAGGCTTCTGAGAGTTCTTGTTGCTCCAGATCCTTGCCAAGCCTTGGTTTCAATGGTCTTTTTAATTCTTGTCATTCTTACATGAATGTAATGGTATGGCATTGTGGTTTAATTTATGAAACAAAGGGTAGTATTGTATTATGATTAAGCTTGGTTGCTTTCATCTGGGATACTCTATGGACAAAGTCAAAAAACAGCTGGTGGCTCCATGAGTTGGGATGAATGGGGAGCTGCTAGCAGGGGTCTCAGTACACACAGCAGAAGTCACCTTAGAGAAGTGCCATCAGGGAGGGCAGGGCCATGTGCCACTCAGAACAGCCCTCACAGGCAGTCCTAGTCCCTCAAAGCCCTCAGTTTCAGGATTAAGCAGTCCAGTTAGGGACCGAGCGAGAACAAGGGGAGGGGGCAAGTCCTCTGTTCTCCAGGTTGACTCCTTTGTCTCCAATGAACCACGTGTCAGGGTTGCACAGGCCTTGCCTCACAGGCCCAGAGCCAGGCCCCACAGCTAAATCCGAAGTGCCCCGAGTCTCCATTCAGGTATGTGTTGCAGGGATCTGCTCAGGCAAGTCGGCTGGGCCAGGCCACTTGCTGCTGGCCAAGATGGCCACCACCTGGCAAGAAGAGCCTCAGCCGGGCGCAGGGAAAGGTTATGGTGATTGATGCAAGATCGATTTATTTCCCCACTGCCCAGTGCATGGTCAATCCTAATAGACAGCCCTGAGCCACAGGGGGCCCACCCCCACCTCCAGCTCGACCTCAATATATCACTCCTCAAAAATCCCAAAGCACAGGGAAAGGTCAGCTTGCTGGTCTTGGCCTCATTCACAGTAGATCCCTGGCACGCTGCCAGAGCTCTGCAAATCGTGTCGTGGCTACTTTTGCCCCCTCCCTGCTTCTCACTCTCTCAGGCTCCCATGAGGGATATTTCAAGCCAACTCAATCATAATACATTTTAGAATGATGAGGAGGGTGACAGTAGTGACGGTGATGATGACGACCATTTCTCGATTGCTTGCACAATGCTAGACTGACTCCATCATTTAAGTATCACAGCCACCAAGTTTGAAATCAGATCGCCAATCTTCAGTGGAGAGGTGGAGCTGGTAGCTGAGAAACTTGCCTAAGATCACATTGAACGTGGTCTGCAAAGGAGACCAGGGGAGCATTCTGTGAATTCTATGACTGACATTTTAGGCCACAAAGTGTTCGGGATAAGTGAGTTGTCCAGTGAGGGGAAGCAGGAAGTGCTCTGAGCACCGAAACTTCTTTCCTTTCAATGGACATCATTGCCAGATACTCTGCATGATTTCTTGCCTTAGGGAACAGAACATACTCTGCATCATTTTGCCTTTTCTTAATGGACGGGCTGGATGCGAGATGAAACAGGCAGAACAGTGAAGACATAACAAACAATCCTGGAGTGTGGCCGGGAAGTCACCAGGAGAGCTCCGAGTCCAGCAAAGAGGAGCAGGAAGTGTTTGTGGAGCAGCTGGGACCATGTGCTTCCCTGAACAGATGAGGCCTTGCGATCCTCAGATCTGCTTCTGACCTTGAAAAATAAAACCATGTCAGACACCTCAGCTGTCTGAGTGTACTCACATGCAGGCAAAGAAAATCACCCCCAGCTGCTTCCACAAGGTCAGCTGGCAAAGCAGCCATCATTCCCTGTGTGCTGTCCAAGACCCAAGCCTCCTGCTCAGCACTTTGCACACTGAACTCTCAGCAGCTTCGCGAGACCAGGATTCTCCCTATTTGACAAGAGACTTGGTCACCAGTAGGCACGAGGTGGTATAGTTGGCCCTCAAGCTGGGCCTGTCTGGTTTTGAAGGCCATGATCAACGTGGCATGCTATGTTATGCCATGTCAATGTATGAATGTGTTATGTGAGATATGCAAGCACATGCTAACAGCTTCAAACCTTAGCTAAAGAGAGATACCAAAATCCATTTCTATCCTTTCCTGGTTCTCCCGTCCCCCTCCTCAGAGACAATAGATAATAATGTTCTGAACATCCTTCTAGGGATATTCCATTCATATACATATTCTATGCATAATTTTGCATAATGACCCTCTTACTCTTTATGCACGTAAGTACACATAATGTGTATTTTTTTCTGTACTTTGCTTTTCTCAATTAACAGGGTGTTTGGCAAACTGTTCGGCACGAGTGCAGATGGACTTGACTCATTCTCAGTGATGTCCTGTAGCTTTGCATGGGTGAACCCCAATTTACAGAGCCGCTACCCTTTTACTCTGCATCTACACAGTGTTCTTCTCATATCTTGGGGCAAGCGTGAGAATGTTTGTGGGATGAATTCCTTGACAAGGAGTTGCCAAGTCAAAGGGCACACCCCTTTTTAATCTAGAGGGATGCTGCCAACAGCTCTTCGTGAGTTGCTCTTTCTACTCCCATCAGCAATGTTCAAGGGCGTCGAGTTTCTCATACAGAGCAACCACAGGGTGCTGTCTGACTCTGTAATGGAGCCAATCTGATGGACGCCTCGTCTGCATTGCTCTTACTATAAGTGAGGCTGGGAAACTGTTTATAGACTTTCAAAGCCAACTATGATCTCCTTCACTGTGATGTGGCTGTTCCCATCCTTCAGCAGACACTCTTGCTGGCCTCTGTCCTACTCTACAAAGCTCCTTGCAAGAGGGCAATGGGTAGTGGACTGGGGGTGGAGGCCATGGAGGGGCTGCAGGAGTCTTGGACTCTAAGACCAGCAATGCATTTACCTCTCCATTAATCTTGTTCAAGACAATTGATCACTTCTGAGTGTGGTTTCCTTCTGAAAGGGGTTTAGATCAGAATAATCCTAAAAATCTCTGAATCTCTAGTTATCGCACAGACAGTTGTGGCCGGCAGTTTACTATCTACTCAGAAGGAAGTGGATCCGAGCTTCAGAAGAAAGAATTTAATTTAGATACTGTGGACAAGTTCCTGATGTCTCAGGATATTAAACTGTGGAATGAATGATGGCAGTCTGGGGTAGAATATCTTTGTAATACAAAGAACTCTGAAAACAAGACGACTGGTTTGTCCTAATCGGAAAAGTTTCCTTCTGGCCCTGAAGGAAATCCCTGGCTGGAGGTTTGAAGCCAGTGTGTACACAGGGGTCTTTGAGGGTCTCAGTGTGTGGTGGGCTTCATGTTCTCGTAGTTGGGTGCCAAGTCTATTGGCAGTGTTTGGCCCACTTACCTGTTTGACCCTGGAGTTCATGCGTTATCTAATTTCATGATTCAAGTCATTACACGTGTTAGGAGCAGACACATTGTCAGCTTTAACTTAATGAATTCCTAAAATTAGCATTGTTGAAAAAATGAACTGCAGGGGGAACTCCTGATTTTAATCAATAGTTCAAGTGAGTATGGTTAAAGAATGTCGAAATTCAGCAAAAGCATCCAGAGCATCCACAACAATGACCTATGTCTGACATTTTAGGCCACAAAGTGTTCGGGATAAGTGAGTTGTGCAGTGAGGGGAAGCAGGAACTGCTCTGAGCACCGAAACTTCTTTCCTTTTGATGGACATCATTGCCAGATACTTTGCACGGTTTCTTGCCTTAGTGAACAGAACATACTCAGCATCATTTTGCCTTTTCTTAATAACTCAAGGTCTTATTAATAGCATCTCGTAGTAATTCAGACAACTGACCCTGACCTCTCTGGTTTTGCAGAGCTCTCGAATACTAGTATTTGGGGGAAATTAAAATTGTCCAATTTGTCCTCCTTAATGTAGGGGAGCACCTGTCAGTATCCCAAAAAAGATCCTAAAGAACTTACATTGAGAGGTCTTTAGTGTCTGGGAGACCCTGGACACTAGAGCCAGCTGTACAGTAGGAGTCTTCGTTAGCTAACTACCACCCCCTCAACAACTGCCCTTTTGCCCTCTAATCTTTACCAAGTGCCTACCAAGCACCTACCATGCCCAGGCACTGTTCTCCCTGCTGAGGCGTCAGTGATATGCCAGGAGGCAGAGTGGTTCCTGCCCTTGGGAAGCTTGAAATCTATTATGGTGACAGGTATCCAACAGGGCCCACTATAGCTACACCTATAAGGATAGGTTGTTACATGCATGACCAAGGAACTACATGGGGTCCCAGTAAAAAAGAAGAGCAGGTGATGGTGGCAGGGAACCTGATCTTCATTCTGGTTTCATAGATGTTTTACCAGGACATAGTTTCCCAAGATTAGGGGGTAAATTGCAGTTCTGCTCTTCCCGATCATGTGAACATAGATGATTTAAAAGTCCCTCCCAGAACCTCCCACTGGTGGAGCCTCCATGCTGGGAAGGAGCAGCAGAAGTGGGTCTCTGAGAGCTCTGCATGGAGTAACAGGTTCTTGAGCACACTGGAAGCTCCCAGAACATCACTGCATTGTGGGGTGAACCCAGGACTGTCCACTGGGAACATAGAGCCTCCAACACCCATTTCATCCTCAGAGCTCTGCAGGGACAGGTGAGGGATCAGGGCCAAGATCCCCCAGGCACAACCCCTCCCCTTTTGAGGACCTTTATTTTGCGCTACAATTATAGGAAGGGTGTAATCCCAGCACTTTGGGAGGCCGAGACGGGCGGATCACGAGGTCAGGAGATCGAGACCATCCTGGCTAACACGGTGAAACCCCGTCTCTACTAAAAATACAAAAAAAAAAAAAAAAAAAACTAGCTGGGCGAGGTGGCGGGCGCCTGTAGTCCCAGCTACTCGGGAGGCTGAGGCAGGAGAATGGCGTAAACCCGGGAGGCGGAGCTTGCAGTGAGCTGAGATCTGGCCACTGCACTCCAGTCCGGGCCACAGAGCGAGACTCCGCCTCAAAAAAAAAAAAAAAAAAAAAAAAAGGAAGGGAAAGACTGAAGGAAGAATCTAGTCATTAAACAGAGGGGTGACTTCAGGCCCTTGGAGCAAGAACCGTGCAAAGAATCTCTTTAGACTTGGAGGGAAGATTGGTTCCCTGCAATCCAGAGAAGGAGGTATGTGGGTCAACTGTCCCAGAGTCCTGTTCTTATGTGTCCCGAGAGAACCTGCAAAAGGAGATGGGGCTCAGGGCTAACATGCAGAACTGGAAGGTGGGATTACCCTCAGGGAGCTGGGGAGGAAACAGGCCAGAGTGACTGCAAACAGCTAGCAGGCTACAGGAACCTGGGAAGGGAGCAACGCCAACAAGGTGGGATGGGGAGAGGGGAAGAGATTAGCGAAAGTCCCGGAGAAGATAATTCCCAGGTCCAGACCAGCTTCCAAGGCCTTCTTTGTGCCTATCTCACAATTACAGAAGAAGCCCCATTTATGAAGTGCCTACTGCATGTTAGCACTGTGCTAAGCGTTTCCAATATGGCGCCAACCTGGGTCAGGTCTATACACCACTGGTGGGAGATTTCTGATGGATTGTGTGCAGATATTTTTTGTTTTCATAGCTGTGGGTTTATGGACCTTGGTAGGTATTAGAAAATGTTTTATTGCTCATGCCGTCTGGGATTTCACGGTCATTATTGCCGAGGAGTAAGTTAAGTTCTATAAAGTAAGTCCATCTAGAGTTGATTTAGAGAAAACAGTCTTGCAAATGGTAGTCTGGGTAGGATGAAGAAGGGGCTGAAATCATAAAGGAGCATGCCAGTGGCTGTGTTTGGGAGACACTGAGCCTGCATGAGGTTGAAGAGCATCCTTCAGAGTGCACGGATGTGAAGAGGCTGTGGGTTTCCAGCCCATGTCTGGCTGGGTCCAGAGCTGGAGCTGAGGGTGCCTGGGCTCTTCTTCCTGCTCAAGGTGTTGGCCCTGGGCACTCAGTGAGGAGACAAAGCCGGCCCACCCCTCTGCCTCAGTCCTTCCGGACCCCACCTTTACCTTTCTCTGCTTCCTGGACACCACAGTGCAGCTGAGACAAGGCAGCCTCAGGGGCACACAACCTGTGTTGCTGGGTACGTGGATAGAGCCCAAGAAGAGCCTGGAAGCACAGCTCATTCTTTCAGTGGAAAGGGTAGCAGGTAGGTTGAAGGACAGTTCAGAGCATGAGCTTTGGCAGCAGGACTGGGATTCAGTTTCAGGTCTGGCTGCCCCTAACCTGGTGGTCTCTGGCCAGTCCTGCCACATTCCTGAGCTCCAGACCCCCTTTTATAAAATAGGGCAAGTCATGTGCTCCCTGGACTACCTTGGAGGTCAAATGGAGTCAAGGGGTTGCCCTGTGCCCCAGCCTCAGAGCAGTATCTGGAGGGCCCCAGAAAAATAATCCCTTCCCCACCAATCGCTGGCTGATGGCCTGTGCCTGCCTTTTCCTTGGATGAGGACTTGGAAACTGGAGAGGGCCAGGTTTTTGTCAGCCCTTTGGTTTTGGGCAGTGTGTGGCACCAGAAAGACATTCCTGGGACAGGCGACAGGCAAGGCTCTGAGGAGGGATCCTCACTGTGGGGGGAGCCCTGGGGCGGGTGCCCAGGAGGGGGCAGAACCGAGGAAGGAAGGCAAGACAGCGGGGCCAAGGGAGAAAGCTACTGGGCCCCAGGCAGGACAGAGGCCAGCCACTGGGAGGGAAGGGCTTCCCACCCCTGCCCAGGCAGGAAAGGGACCTCTGCTCCCTGTCACCTCCTCTGTCCTGTGCAGGAAGCTGGGAGGGCCAGGGCCTGGCAGGCAGTCATCACTGCCTCATTCCTGCTTCACCCCGAGTCTGACAGGCGAGGACCGCATCACTTTCCCCAGGAAGATGAGCCAGCTAATAACCAAGTTCAATAAGAGAATCAATTAACATGTCTAGTGGCAGAGCTGCTCACCCTGCCTCTTCCCGGCAGGTGCCTGCTAGGGTCAGATGCAGCCCATAATTATAGCGTTAGGTTTGCAGCCTTTTTCATGGTAATTTGTTCCTATGAGAGAACAAACAAATATGTATATATATGTCTGTGTATATATAAATATATAAAGTGTGGTTAAAATGGAGCCTGAGCAGAGGTCCGGGCTAGTGGCAAAGACAGACTCATTTAATTTCCTGCATGCTTGCTCTGGCTTGAAGGCCTGCAGCTGTGTGGCTGCTGTTTCTGAGCAAAAAACACACTGTTCTAGGAAACCATCTTCTCCATGATTTATCAACCAGCGTTTTGGGAGCCAAATTAATTGCTAAATGTTCTATCGAGTAACTCATGTTTGGCATTGAAAGATCTGGCACAGGGAGGTTGGAGGTTTGACGACCAGCAGCTTTCTCAGAAGTAGTCCTTTCCAGCAGCAGAGCCCATGCGCAGGGGAACTGGCTGATGGGCTAGAAACTTGGGCTGCAGAAACCATTAGCTGATGTTTCTAGAGAGAGCCTTGCTGCTGTCTCTCAAACGTCTGCAGCTCTGGTGGCCCCCAAGGTGGCTTACTGGGCTGCGGGCCTGGGCTGTGCTTGTGTCTGCCTGTGGGCGTCTGTCTACACAGCTCTGCCAGGCATCTGGAATGGAGGGTCCTCCCTCTGCAACCCGAGCCAGTTTGAGAATCTGGCCTCACCCCTGTTGATGTTCTCCTGCCTCTGTGCCCCCACCACAAGTGGGGTAGATGGGAAGGCACAAGGGAGTTTTCCAAGGCTGAAAACGGGGCCATGGTAATTCAGGAGGTGGCTCCACTCCAGATGTCTCAGGCCATCTTGCTGTTTGGTGCACCCATCCCGCTCTAGGGCCACACTCGCCCTGCCCAGTCTCCAGGCCTCTTCCTCAGGCTGCGCCCACTATTCAAGGTGTTCCCCCTCCAGGCCTGAAAGCCCCACTGCTCAAGACCCAGCTCCCGGCCCACCTCCTCCGGGAAGCCCTCTGTGAGGGGGTTCTAGGCTGGGACTGTTATGACCTTCCGCCTGCACGTTGGTTTGGCTCCTCGTACCTCCTGTGTCCCCATGTGGTGAGAGACAGGTGGCAGCCTCTCCACGTGTGTGTGTGCATCTCCTGTGGTGCTGAGCACATGGCAGGCGGGGAAGCAGCTCATCAGCGCCGGGAAACGTGTCCTCCATGCCACCTGGTTAGAGTTTGTGGGGCTGGTGCAGCCCCAAGGCCCGTGTCTCTCCAGTGAGGTCTCCCAGCTCCCAAAGTGGTTTTCTCCTGAGGAGCCGTGCTAAAAATGCTGGTTCCAGGACCCTGACAGAACCAAGCTCTCGGGAGACAGCGCTCAGGCCACCTGGGCTTTTTCGTAGAAGAGGCCTGGGATCTATTTCTGAAGTAAGCTCTCTCAAAGAAATCTGACAGGCGCAGAATTTCAGAGCCACAGGCCAAGGCAATGGCAGGGGTCTCCAGTAGCCGCCTGTCTCTGGGGCTCCTGGCCCACACGAGGCCCCTCAGGCCCACACATGGTCCCTCCAGCTCACATGGCCCCCCACACAGTCCCTCTGGCCCACACATCTCTCTTGGCTGCTGAGGTTTTGTGCTTCCACCAAGCCAGGGGACCGTCCTGTGGCCCTGGAACCACTGTGAAAGCAAACAGCCCTCGGCTGTGTTAGGAGACAGCTCTGGCTCCTCCATCCTCAAATGTGAGAGCTGATGATTGGGGTGGAGGAGGAGATGAGTGGGGAGTGGGTGGGGGAGAAGGAGGTGATGTGGAGATGAGTGGGCAGGAGGTGAGCAGGGAGGAGATGAGTAGAGCAAGGATGAGTGGAGGAAGGAGGCGATAGGAGGTGAGTGGGCAGGAGGTGAGCAGGGAGGAGGTAGAGGGGAAGGAAGTGATGGGTAAGGAGGTGGGGTAAGGAGGTGATGGGGAGGAGGTGAGTGGGGAGGAAGGTGGGGGGAAGGAGGTGATGGGGAGGAGGTGAGTGGGGAGTTGGTGAGAGGGGAGGAGGTGAGGGGGCAAGGGAGGTGATGGGGAGGAAGGAGGTGAAGGAAGTGAGTGGGTAGGAGGTAAGCAGGGAGGAAGTTGGGGGGAAGGAGGTGATGGGGAGGAGGTGAGCAGGGAGGAGTTGAGGGGAGAAGGAGGTAATGGGGACAAGGTGAGGGGGGATGAGGTAGGGAGAAGAGGTAAGGGAGGGAAAGGGGAGGAAAGGAGCTGAGCGGGGCAGAGCATGTCTCCTTTCTTTAAGCATCCTCTGTATTCTGCAGAGGCCAACCAATCTGGGTGTGGGCCTTCCTCAGTGGCCCATGAAATAACTGCTCCGCAGAGCTGAGCGTGGGTTAGAACACCAAGTCCCTGAGCAGCCCCACCTCGGGGCTAGGGCAGGGAGGCCAGGGTCCCCTTTCAGTCTCACACCTGGGATGCACTCCTAGGAGCCTGCCAGGTGTTCTGCTCAACTTAAGGTCTCAACCACCAGCCCAGGGCATTGCCACCTTCCCACAGTCACGGTGATGATGAGCTTGGAGCCCTGCAGATGTCAAGGAGGGACAGGGCTGCACCCCTCACCCTGGCATCGCTCCCAGGTCTGCCAGCCACAGAGGGTGGCGCTGGATTCAGTGGGGAAATGTGGGTTTGCACCGGCTGTGCTCTTTACCATGCACCTGTGGGCAAGTCCTCCTAGGGCCAATGGGAGGAATCACAGAGGCTTAGACAGGCAGCTGTCTTCATTGCATTCCTTCCTGCTCCCTCTGCTATGACAGGCTGCTTCCTGCCTGGGAGCTCCTGAGTTCAGAAGGCTATGAGATGCTTCGAATTCAGGGGGTAGTTTCTCTCTCTCAAAGGGTCCCTGTAGACAGAGGAGGGAGAGTTGGGGGTGAGTTCAGTAGGGAGGCTTCAGACAAAACCCAAAGAGATGAGCTAGTTTCCTTCCTAGTTAGGTGGCCAGCGTCCTGTGGCCACTCAAGCATGTGTCTGTCCTCGTCTGTTCCAGCATGGGGCTGAGGCTCCTGTTCAAGGATTGGGGCTGTCGCTGGTCTCGCATTCCTTCTTCTTGAAACCCAGACAACCCACCCCAGCCTGAGCTTTGGACGTGCAGGGTATCTGCTCAGAACAGGGTGTCCTGTTAGCCTGTTGTTCAGCCTTGCCTGGTTGTCCCAAACCTTGAGCCGATCTCCGTAGCCTCAAAGAATCTTAGACTTGGGAGGGAGGGTGACCCGGAGGACCTCATGTCCTGCATTTGGGGACACAGACACAATAATGGCCTAATTAGACAAAACTTGGCTCCCCTTCCATCAAGCTTGTTCCGTTTCACTCCTACCTCTGCTATTTTCATGTTTGTTTCTAAATACACTCACCTTTTAAAAACATTAAGTAGATTTCTTTACACAGGGTCAGAAGTGGGAAATCATTACTCCTTGCCATATTTAATAGATGGTAACTGTGAAAAACAGAAACCGAGTGTTACTGAAGTCTAGCTAGAGACTCTTGCCTCAAGAGGATTCCGAGCCTGAGTCCAGCTTTGTTCACAAGGAAGGTTGTCAGTGATTGGGGCCTGTGGATATATTAGAGATTTTTCCTGTCATCGTAACGCCGCACTTTAGCAAATTCTGACCAAGTGCAGCCCTTCAAACCCTGGGGGGAAACTGAGGCACCATGTAGCGAAAGAGGCATTAGGTCAAAGGGGAGTCTGATAGCTGGGTTCAGACACCAGCTGGAGCTCTTCTCCACACCTTTCCATTTCACTCGCCACTCCCTCTGTACCTGTTTCCCTCCTCTCCATTAGTCCAGCCTCAGTGGCCATACAGGTGGGCGTGGTAGGGATCAGCATGTTCTGTCTCGGCTCCATGGTGGTCAGTGGGGGCCTCCAGTCCTCTCCCTTTGGCTGATGATGGCCGTCTCCACATGTCAGCCACAGCAATCCTGTCCTCAGGCACTAGCTGCTGTTGGAAGAGAAACAGGAAAATTCCATCCATTCTCCTCAAACACCAAAGGGAATGTTTAAACTGGAGCCAGTCAGGGGTCGGGGGTGGAGGGAGTGGCCTCCATGAGGAATGTATGACAAATCATGTCACCTGGCTTCTTGGCTACATGAACAGTGTTATTTTTCTCCCAACTCCTCCCAATTGTCCTCATGTTGGGCACTGTCCTGTGTGCCAGAAGGACAGGGAGAAGGACAGATGATGGCCCCGCCATCCATCACAGTTCTGGCAACACAGAAGGTCTAGAGAGGAGGCTTGGGGGTGCTGGGGTGCAGGGCTCCAGGGTTTGTGGGGAAAGCTGTTTCGGAGTCACCACAACATCCATCATCAGCTATCACGCACGTGCTGTTCCACCTCTGTGTTTATTTTCTGAGCATCTCCAAGAGCCTGAGACACCAGGGCGGGGCATGGCAGGAGGACATGTTTGTGTTTCCCCAAAGAGAGCTTACCATCTTGTGAGGTAGCAAGAGAAAATGCTGAGGAAGTGCTGAGCATCAGGTGGGAGCTCCCTGTTTTAGTGCAAGAGGGGCCATAACAAAGGGAACGATTAAGTGCAGCTTGAGTAGTGAAAGGATAAGGAGACGGACTAGGCAACAGAGCGAGACCCCATCTCTACAATAAAAGAAAATAAATTAGCCAGGTGTGGTGCTGCATGCCTGTGGCCACACCTACTCTGGAAGCTGAGGCAGAAGGATGGCTAGAACCTAGGAGTTTGAGGCTGCAGTGAGCTATAATGGTATCACTGCACTCCAGCCTGGGTGACAGAGTGAGACCCTGTCGCTAAAAAACAAAACGAAGAAAGAAATGCCCAAATGTCCCACCCCCTGCACGTTTTTAGAGTGCTTCTCAGTTTTTCACCACCAACTTGGTGTCCCTAATGGGTCTGGGCAGTAAGGATGGAAATAAGGGGTGTGGGAAGTCAACAAGAGAAGATAAATTGCCCCAAAGTTATTAATTCCAGTAGGTCATAGGGCCACACTCCTTTCCTTTCTCTCCTGAGCAGCACTTCAGCTTGGAAGGTACAGGTAATCCCTTAAGTGCTTTATCAAAGAGAATAAAGAACATGGAGCTATCACTCCTTGGCTGAGATATTAAAAGAATAAATTCAGGTTGGGTGCACCACCTTGGTGGTCAAAGAGAGGCCATATATCACACCTAAAGGACATTCACTGGTGTCAAAAAGAATGAGCTGTCTTTCTCCCCAAGGGAAAATTGCATGTGGTGGAGGGAGATTCATTCAGCTGGGTTTTTGCAAGTCAGGTCAAGAAGAGGAGGGTGCGACAGGGATGATCACATCTGAAATATGATTGGCAGAGAGCAAAGTGACCTCAGTGGGAAGGAAAGTAAATTACCTTTTGGTTTCACATTTTCTGAAAAGCTGTGAGCCAGGCCCTTTGGCACAAAGTAGATGCTAGGGCGTCACCTCCATGATGGGGAGCATCATCTGGGGCTGATGGGGTGGCCAGGACCCTCACCAGGATGCCGCACCTGCCCAGAGAGCTGCTGGCTGGCCCAGGATGGGCTTTGGATGCTGAAGATGCAGTTGTTGACACAGATGTCTGTCATCAATGCCTGCCTGCCTTGGATGCGAGGTTGGCAGGAGCAGCTTAGGGTCTGACCTAGGCCTTCCCTGGGAAACCTACCTTCATCCCAGCTCTGGTCTGCATTTTCCACGACAACCAGAGACCCTTTCCAAACACAGCTGCGAGGCCAGGCATGGTGGCTTCTGTCTATAATCCCAGCACTTTGGAGGCCAAAGTGGGTGGATCCTTTGAGCCCAAGAGTTCAAGAGCAGCCTGGGCAACATGGCAAAACCCCATCTCTAAAATAAATAAATAAATAAATAAATAAATAAATAAATAAATAAAATGAGCTGGGCATGGAGATGTGTGTCTGTAGTCCCAGCTACTAGGAAGGTTGAAGCCCAAAGATCATTTGAGCCTGGGAGGCGGAGGTTGTAGTGAGCCAAGATTATGCCATTGCACTCCAGCCTGGGTGACAGAGTGAGATCTGTCTCAAAATAAAATAAAACACAACTGGGCAATATCATGCCTTTGCTTGAAATCTCTCCCATGGCTCGTGACTTTTCGTAGGGATAAAATTCAAGTGAATTGTGAATGAGCTAGAACCCCAATACTATTCCCCAAGAGTCTCCCACAAGATGGAAGACAGCTCTAGGAGTTTCCTGGGGACTGCTGTACCAAGTGACCACAAACTGAGAGGCTTATAACAAGAGAAATGTATTCTTTCACAGTTCCAGAGACCAGAAATCCGAAATCAAGGTGTTAACAGGGCCACGCGCCCTCTGAAGCTTCCAGGAGAGGCTCCTTCCTGGCCTCTTCCAGCTTCTGGTGGCTCTGGGTGTCCTTGGCTGGTGGCTGCATCCTCCAATCTCTGCCTCCATCCTCTGCCTCCGTCCTCATGTGGCCTTCTCCTCTTCTCTGTGTGTCAGGTCTCACTCTATCTCTCTCCTACAAGGATGGCTGTCATTGGATTTAGGGTCCAGCAGGATAATCCAGGGTGATCTCATCACAAGATTCTTCACTTAATCACATCCACAAGGACACTTTCCCCAAATAAGGTCACTATAACAGATTCTGGGGATTATGATGTGGACACATCTTTTGGGGGTTACCACTCAACCCATAGTAGTAGCTGGTTGTTTAAAGCTGGGGTCCCCATTCATAAGCCCCTCCTCCAGCCTCTGCCTCCTCCAGCCTCCTGGATGGATCTAGGTGGTCTCCGATTTGTGTACTCTGGACACCATATTAGAGGAGGGAGGGAGGTTTACATCCTGCTGGGGACAGGGAGAGACAGAGGCTGATGGTGGTCAGAGGGACCATTTGCTGTTGTCTCCTCCCGCTGAAGGTAGCAGGGCTAGAGGTAGTGGTGTGGCCTCAGCCTTCCAACCCCAAACCAGACATGCCTTTTCCCCTGAGCTGACAGTGGGAAAGTTGGCTTGGACCCAGAGGATGGAGTCCCATCTGTGTGAACATGGCAAGCAGAGATACCTGCGGCCCTGGAGGCAGCTTTGTCCAGGAAGCAGAAGCCTGGGCTACACGTGGTATGAGCAGTGATCTGCATTTTATTAACTCTGCCCCCAGGCTATTGACTGCCACCAAGTTTGCCATCCTGGTGAGGAGCAGGCAAGGGGTACAGTTTCTGAGTCTACAAAATGGGAATAAAAGTGGCACTTACTTTATATGGTTGTTCTTACATACGATGCTCTCAGGATGTAGTTTGTGAGAAGGCAGCGGGAATGTAGTAAGTTTAATCAAAGTTTGTTGAGTGGGGGAAATTCAGGAAACTTCTGTCAGTCACTTTAGCCAATTTGAATCTCTCCTTTTTTTGTGCAAAGACATACTACAGCTTACTCAACTGGTACTAATTTATCTAGGGTTAGCATTTGATTTTATTGGGCCTTGGATTTTCATCTATTTTGTGTCTATCTCATTGCTCCAAATTACTACAAGCTCCTGAATTGCAGGGGCCACTTCCTATTCCTCCTGGGATGATCAGGTTAGGGGGCCAGGGTGCTTCTTTAAAAGTCAGATTTTGCTTCTTTAGTCTTCCCTCTTGTTAATGAACAGTTGTTGGATGTCACTTTGAGCCTTACTTGTTCTAAGTGTTTATGTTAGTTAAGGGTCTTTCTGTGTCTATAGAAGGAAAAATTCAAACTGAATTAAGCCCAGACTAGACTTTATTGACTCACCTAGCTGAAAAGCCCAGGGGTAGCTGCCTTCAGACCTGGCTGGACCTAGTAGTTCCAGTGTCATCACAGGACTCTAACAACTGTCATGGCTCCACTTCTCTATGTGCTGGTGCCAAGACTATCTGTTCCTGGGGGCTCCCAGCAGCCCCAGACTCATGGGAAAAAACGACCATGTCTTTCCCTTGGTCACTCCAGCAAAAGTCTCAGAATTAGCCCCGATTGGACAATCTGGGTCACATGCCCATCTGTCAATCAATCACTGGTCAGGATTATGCTGACTGACTGAGGACTGAGTTGCAAGCCCCACCCCCTGCCCTGCTCAGCTACAAGGACCAAGAAGGGGAATGAATTCCTCTAGGAACATCAGCATGCAGCTACTAGAAGAAAGGCTAATGGATGCTAAGCCGCCTCTGTGGCCCTTGTCACTCAAATCCTAACAAGTTCCAGAAGTAGGTACCATTACATGTTGCACATGAGGACAGATGAGGCACAGGGAGGGTAAGGGACCTGCCCAGTGGCACACAGTTGATCAATTGATAAGAAGACTCCAACCCAACTACAAGGTTCTTTGTAATGACCTCAAAAAGAATTTTTGCTGTTGTTTCTCTGCTTTCCTCTGTGATTCCCTCACACCAGCACAGTGCGAGACACACAGTAGGCCTGAAAACACTGCTCATTTGAGTCCATGGAGCCTTTTTCTGATGTTTATGTGATTGTTTACTCCTCAGGGTTTCCAAAGACTACAGAGTATGGCCAACAGCAAAACACATCAATTTTTACTGCAAATTAGTTTTTGAATAAATGATATATAAGTTCATGCATCCTAATTAACCAAAAATTATTTATTACAGCAATTAAAATAAAGTTGTGTAAATGACTGTAATTTTAAGTTCTTGACAAAGCAATAAAGCCCATTACTGTTTCTTGCCCTGCCGAGGCTCCTGGAAATCCTGCCAGCAGCTCAGCTGTCCTGCCCCCCATGAAGATTGCAAGGAGCAGAGTCAGAGAATGTATTGAGCTGGGTCCCCTGGGGAACTGACTCCAGGCTGGAGGCCCTCAGGCAACAATCAACATCTTCTGACTTAGTAATGCTAGGAGGGTATTAGAAACCACTAGACTCCTCAGCCACCCAGACACAAAGATATGAGGTGGGGTGATGTGCACGCCTCTCTTCAGAGCAGCCCAGAACGGCCAAGTCCATTCTGCCTCTAACTCTCCTTCCCCTTGCTTTGTCCTATGACTTGCTGGGACCAAATTGAAATGCCCCCTTTTCCCAACCCAACATTTATCCATCCATCCATCTAGTCATCCATCCATCATCCTCCATCCATCCATTCATCCTTTCTTCCATCCATCCATCCATCCATCCATCCATCCATCCATCCATCCTTCCATCCTTCCATCCTTCCACCCATCCATCCATCCATTCTTCCACCCACCCAATCATTCATCCATTTATCACCCATCCATCCATCTGTCATCCATCTAATCATCTATACTTCATCTACTCACCTGTCCACCCATCTCTCCAATCATCCATCCACCTAATTGTCCATACATCCTTCCACCCATTCATTCAATCATCCATCCATTTATCCATCCAATCATCCATCCAATCATCCATCTGATTATCGCAGTTCATCCATCCATCCATCCATCCGTCCATCCATGTTTCCATCAATGTACCATACCCCAGGTGCCTGTTTCTCATTTAAGTGTCCTTGGGGGCATAGTGACTACTGGAAAACTCCAAAGAGAGCTGTCAGCCATGGGCTTAGCCAAGGATCCTGGGGAGTGCCAGGAACATTCCCCTGGGAAACACCAATTGTTGCCCCATCCCTAGCCCTACGAGAATTCTGGGGGAGGCTGAAGAATGAGTGGATTCCTTTTCTCTATATGGAGGGGAAGAATGCAGGCAGGAGAATGGCATAGAAGAAATGAAAGGCATTTTAAAGAATTTTGGGGCCATAATTCAAAGAAGTAAACCTGTGCGAAGCCTACTTCACATCATCATTTTCCAGTGGAGGGGAGCATGAAGCATGGTAGGATTTCCCAGATATTGGATGGGACATACTTATACTAGAAAGTATGTTGTTTATTTGAAATTCAAATTTATTTCTTTTCTTTTATTATCCTTTCTTTAGCATGATCTGACAACTGTAAGCTTACAGACCCACCTGGGTTCTGCCTCTTGTTGGTAGCCTTGGGTGAGTCATTCTGACACTTGGTGAGCCTCTCTGACACTCACCTTTCTTACCTATAAAATGGGGATAACAATAAATACCTCGGGGAGTGTAACCAAAATTGCCCACCACTGGGACCACATAAGTGGTGGATTGGGTAGAACAGAAACATGAAAGGCTTACCAGGAATTCTAGGTCTGTAGACTGCAGGACAAAGGCCTCAGCCAGAAGTGCTCAGAATCCAAGTTCAACAATGCTCTGCAAGTCACAGGAAACATCTGTGGGGCAACTGTGGTCCCTGGGCTGCTATTTTGTAAGCTCCCATTTTTCTAGGGCTGTCCAAAGATGACATAGAATAACATGGGGATATATGAACCCCAAAGGTTCAGCGTGCTGAGCTGGCATTGCACAAATGGCAATTTCAGGACTCTCAGGGCGGAGATCAACCCTGTTGTTTTCAGCCCCTTCTTTTGCTCCCAATGCTCCCCTCTGCTCTCTTTTCAGAACCTCCCCTCTCCCCTACCTCATGTGTTGCAGCGACTCCTGCATCTACAGATGTCCACTGACTGCTTCCAAACCCTACCGCCCTTCACACATGGGAGAAAAAGACTTGGCAGTTTCTTAAAGGATACTCACAAAAGACCATGTTGAGACTTGGGTTTTGGAATGAGACAAACCTGAACAGGGACTTGACCACTAACTCTTTTAGCAACTCATTCTGTGCCTGTGGGCAGCTCATTCAGTGACTTCACATGCAGTGCCTGTGAAATAAGGACTGAAATAAGTGTGAAATGAGGTCTGGAGCTCCTAGAGCTATGGCCAATGCTCCATCAATGCCAACTGTGATTAGCAGGACCAGCAGTACTACCTGATTCTCAAAGCTACAAGGGCCCTCAGAGCTGACTTCCTCTAGCACAATACTGCTGGAGGACAGCTGGGTTGATTTGCAGCTTTCTCTAGCTCTTAGCTTCTGGGAAACAAGAGGTCAGAACAGGGTGACTGCTTGCTCACCCTGTGTGTAAGAAATTTTACAAGAATGGGAGCTCCATTGCCAGCTCGTTGTTTGTTTCAAAACATTCATCCATCTACAGCTTTTCAGGATGCTGACTTTAATCCACTATAAATGTGTCAGTCAAAATCCTTTTAGTTGCAGGTGATAAAATAACCAGCTCTAAGTGACTAAAACATGGGGGTTGATTCATTGTGTACAACAAGCAGCCTGGAGAACGAGAGTAACCCAGGGCTCCTGTGTTTTGCATGTGTCTCCTTTGCCATCTTCACAGTCACAAGAAGGTTGCCATAGCTCCAAGCATCATATGCTTACACCATAGTATCCTACATAAGAAAGAAGGAGGTACAAGCCAAAGATCTTTCTCTTTATAAATCTCTCTTTCTTCTGGGGGATAAACTCTTCCAGAAGCTTCCTAGCAGATTTTCTTCTATAGTTCTGTGTTGGGGAGTAGGTCACATGCCCATCCCTACACCAAACCAAAGGAAAATAGATGGCAATGGACCAGTTTGCACTTTCTGTGATTGTTGCACAAAATCAGTGTTCTAGTCGCAGGAACAATGGAGAAATGACTACTGGTTGGACGGTCAGTATTTCTGCCGTTTGTAATAATAATGCAGATAAAAGTAGCTTCCATTTGCGGAGGACTTACCATGAGCAAGTCATCCGGTTAAAAGCTTGAATGACATTAGTTCCTCACAATTTGATCATACAAGAACCCACTGTTCTTGTTCCCATTTTCAAGGGAGGCAAGTGCATTCTATGGGGCACCTGGTGCTGGCTGTCCCTGAAGCTGTCCCTGGTCCTGGCTGTCCCTGAAGCTGTCTCTGGTGCTGGCTGTCCCTGGTGCGTGTCCCATCAGTCAGTCGAGGCTGGAACAAAAACTATGAAGCCACCAACGACCCCATACTGCCCCTCCACTTCCCAAATTCCATGCATCCTCACTCAGGTCTGGCAGGAGAAGCCAAGAATAGACCCTGCCTTGCTGGTGCCCAGCAGCAGCTGCAGGAGGAGGCATGGGTCTGCCCTCTAACTCAACAGCGTGTTTTGACAATCCAACATTCCAGGCCAAAGGCAGTGATTTCTAATTAACAGGATTGTGTCCTTGGTCCCAGCCTTTCTGGAGCACTTAAAGTGACTGGGGATAACTGTTCCTGCAGGTCCTCTTTCAGTCTTCATTCATGTGGAACATTTTGACTGGGGAATGGTTTTATGCCTTGGGCCTCAAAAACATTCCAGGTGCTTTGGTCACAGGAAAGTGACCACCAGAAAGGGGATGGGGACAACTGAGACTCACGTGAGTCTGATGGAAACTCTGGAGGAACAACTTGTTATTACTTGGACCCATTTCTGAGCAATGGACAGGAAGCACGCAAATACATTTGTAAGGCACCTGCACCATGCTGGTGCTGTGCAAGGCGGGGAGCTGAGCCGTGGGCACTCACCTGCTTGGACCTCCCTTCTAAAGCTGCAGCCTGTCCACTTCTCTCTACTTGCAGAAGGCAGAAAAACCTCTCTGTTTCTTTCTGTCTCTGTCTTGCTGTTTCTGCCTTTGTCTGTCTCTGTTCTTTCTCTTTGTCTCTGATTTTCTGTTTTTCTCTGTGTCTCTGTCTCTGACCATCTCTGTGTCTAGTTCTGTCTTTGTGTCTGTCTCTTTTTTCCATCTGTCTTTGTCGTCTGTCCTTCTCTTTGTCTTTCTGTCTTTGTCTCTGTTTCTCTGTCTGTGTCTATCTCCGCCTCTGTGTCTATCTTTTTATCTCCTTCTGCCTCTATCTCTGTCTTTATTTCCGCCTCTGTGTCTATCTCTTTTTTATCTCGTTCTGCCTCTATCTCTTTCTCTATTTCTCTGTCCCTATGTCTTTCTTTTATCTGTTTTTCTGTCTGTCTCTGTCTTTCTCCTTGTCTCTGTCTCTGTGTTTCTTCTGTGTCTCTCTGTCTCTGCCTCCTTATTTCTGTCTCTGTCTCTTTTCATGTCTCTCAATCTCTGTGTTTCTTTTCTATCTCTCTGTCTTTGTCTCTCTTTCACATGCACACACACACACACACACACAGGTGGGTCTTTAGGCAGAAATGATTCTTTTTATTTAAGAATGAATTGGGCTGAAACACATTTTTGCCATTTTCAGTTTATCAAAAAGTATATGTACATATATGTGTGAGTGTGTGAGTGTGTATGTGTGTGTGTGAGTGCCTCTCTAGATAAAATGCTTCTGCCCCTCCCCACTCTCTGCCTCTGGGTAGAACACACTGATTTCTGAATAGCACCAGGAGACCCACACACTCTGACCTGCCTGGTCTGCAGGGCCGGACTTGCAGGTAGCTATGTCTGTACAGACACAACTGTATGTGTGTGTGAGGCCCAATCCTCTCTCTGTAGCAGAATGAGGAGATGGATCTTTTTTTCAGGATGGAAAACTACTGCTCTCTGAGCCATGCTCTCCTGTGTGGGTAGAAAGATGCTTCTCTATCAGGACCAGCTCTAGACCACACGGCCTCTTTTATTTGCTAAGGGTCTGCCTTCTGAAATGCAAAATAATCTTTGTTATTTGGGTTGGTTTGTTCCTCCCTGCAATGAGAAAAAAATATATAGTCTTTATGCACACAGAAAAACATACCTCCTCTCTGTCTCACCCTCTCTCTTTGACACCCGCCCCCCCGACACACACACCCCACACACACATTTTCCCTTCTCTCACTATATGCTACTGGGAAAACAAACCCTTCAGTCCTCTTTATTCCACGTACGTAGAATAATGTGTGTGTCTCCAGGCAGAAAGTCAGAAAGTCTTTTCTCTCAGTCCCTTTCCTTTTGGCCCCCCATTCTTACACACGGTGCGCGCACACACACACACACACACACACACACATGCACACACACTCTTACAGGTTCCATCACTGGGAAAAAATGTCTCTCTTCTTTCACTAAGGATGCATCACCCAAAAAGCCAGCACTTGATCCAGATGCAGATCTGATTGAACCAAATTTGTGTGCACACACACTCACACACGTGCATGCACACACATGCTGTCACACAATTTCTTGCATGCTGAGAAACAGAGGGACTGTTTACTTCTTGGGTGGTGAATCCCTAAAGAAGGGAAGTGTGTGTGTTTGTGTGTGTGTGTGTGTGTGTGTCAAAAATTATTCTGTCTTAGAGAGTGGGTCTCTGAAGTCTTTATTACTGGATGGAAATACTGGTTCCCTTGAGAAAGTTTGTACTAGGGGGAAAAACATACACATAAATTCTGTCGGTGGAAGAGGAAAATTGTGTGTGTGAGTGTAGAAGGTAAATATCCTTTCTGTGTTGATTTGTTTCTGCAACGAGAAAAAATGTTTTTACCCAGGAAGAGAAAGTGTCCTCTTTTCTTCCCACACCCCCTCCACATGTGCGCACACGTGTACACACACCCCCCCACACACACGTTTTCCCTTCTCTCACTAAATATGTGCCACTGGTGAAACAGACTCTTTATTTCTCAGTATGCGGAATGAAGTGTGTGTGTGTCTCCAGGCAGAAAATCAGAAAGTCTTTTCTCTTAATCTCTTCCTTTCTCTTTCTCTCTCTCAGAAAAGTGTCTCTCTGAAGGTTTCTGACACTTGGCAAATAGGCACCGCCCCCCCCCCCCCCACCAGACAGAAAAACTCAGTCACGCTGTGACAGCAGGAAGATTGTGTGTGTGTGTGTGTGTGTGTGTGTGTGTGTCCACGTGCATGCAGGAAGATTGTGTGTGTGTGTGTGTGTCCACGTGCATGCAGGAAGATTGTGTGTGTGTGTGTGTGTGTGTGTGTCCACGTGCACGCAGGAAGATGTCTCTATCTTGTTCTGTCTGTGTCTCTGAAAGCAGACATGCAGCAAGTCCCTCTCTCTCATCCTTATGCACATACACATTTCACAGCCTCTATCCCTAGGGAAAAATACCAACTATCTCCCTTCTCTCACTAAAGATGCACCACCCAAAAGACAGCACTCGATCGGCTTTGCGTTTGCACTGGCAGGAAGCTGCCTGGCAGGTGTCGCCGGGGGTCTCTCTCACTAGCTCCTCATCATTGGCGGCAACGGCGCCACCCCCAGCTAAGCAACCCCCCAGAGAAAGCCCCTGACCACAGCTCCCGCCTTTCCAGCTGGGAGACTCGTGTGTGTCTGGGTACAGGCAGCAGAGAGTCACTGTCTGTGAGTTGTTTACTCTTCCCAAGGGCAGGAAAATCTGCATCACGCAGAAAAATCTGTTTTGAAAACACACACGTAGGCACATGCATGCATGCACATGCACATGCGTACCACACACATACCACATGCATGCACACACAGGCAAAATGTCTTTCCTTCCTTCAGGAAAGGTGCAGCCCTGGAAAGCCCAGGCACTCTTGCTCAGTTTTCCAGAAACCTGCCGGCATTGTTTGTCCTCAGAGACAAGGTGTCTCCCAATGAGGAAAGGCTCTCGCGAAGGCCCTCATCTCTGGGAGAGAAAAACACACACTGAGAGAAGCCCACCCGCCCTCTTCCCACACTCAGAAATCCGTGTGTGTGTATGCACTGTGCAGGAGAAACAAGCAAAACGAACCAAAACCAAACCTCTGTGCTCCGGCCTGTGATCCCTCCGTACACAGGAGAACGTGTGTGCCATTTTCCAGGCAGAAAAAACAATTTTGGACATGTGCAAGCTCACTCGGACACGCACACACTCATGCAGGAAGGCCTGAATTTGCACCCCGGAAAAACAAGCTCTTTTTCCTCTTGGTTCCTGGCCCTAAGAACCGTCCGTGTACGCCTCTAGAGAGAAAATGCTTTTTCCCTTTCTTTCAGAAAAGGCTCCATCTGAAGCTCCCTGTAATGAGGCAGAAAGGAGCCCACCATTGGTAAAAGGCTCAGCTGAGTAGCTCACGCTCAGGCGCCACTCTTTCCGCACTGATAGAAGCGCGCATGTGCGCGTGCTTGTGCAAAACAACGCGTCTGGTTTGAGTCTTTCTCTGAGCTCAAAGAGACTCATTCTTTTCCAGATGGAAAAAAAACCCCTGTCTTTCCAACACACACACACACACACACACGAATGCATGGCACTTGGGACAGAAATGTCCCCCTTGCTGGCCCAAGTTTGCACTGCCTCCAGCACAGGATGCTCATTCCTTGCAGGTCTTGGCTCATGAGAAATTGCCAATGTGTGTCTGTCTTCAGACACAAGACATTCTCTCACCCAGAAAGGGCTCCCAAGAAAACATAATTCAGATAACAACACACACACACACACACACACACACACACACACTCCCCTCTCCAATTCTCACTAAGGCTTCACCACCTAGAACACAATTTCTCAGTTCTTGGAATATTTTGTGTCTGTTTATGAGCAGAAAATGATCTGTCTCCCTCAAATGTCTGTCCCTGAAGCTGCCCTCTACTCTCTCCCACACCAGAGAAAAGCCCACTTATACTCGCCCACCCTTTTCACACTGAGCAAAGTCTGTGTATGTGCGCATGCGCCTGCATGCACTCTCATGTACGTGTGCAAAAAGTTTTGTCCATTGGTTCATCTCTTTCTGCACACAAATGTGTCTTTTCCTAGGTAGAAAAATTACACACACACACACACACACACACACGTTTCCCCTTCTCTCAATAAGTTTGCACCACCTGAAAGATCATTATCTTGCTCTGTCATTCTTGGCTCTTGAGAAATCCTGTATCTCCGGTTAGAAAATACTGTTGCTCCCTGAGAAATGTCTCAAGTGCTCTGTCACTAGGCTGAACAACCTGCCATGCCCTCCCCTGCACAAACACACAGTCACACCAGTCAGCAGGCACGCACACACAGCCAGAAGAGCTCTGTATGCACGTCAGTACACAACCTGTCAGCCTTTCCCATGTCTGCGAGCGTGCGCGCGCGCGCACACACACACACACACATGCGCGTAGGCAGAAACCTTCCCCCTGCCCATCAAGTGTCACCACTTAAAAATCAACTTCATTTTCTTCTAATTCTTGGCTTATGAAAATCTGTGTGTGTGTGTGCGTCTCCAGACAGAAAATGATTTTTTTTCCTCCTAAATTGCTTCCTCCAAAGCACTTTCTCACTGGGAGAAATGATTCCCCTCCCCAAGGAAAACACTTTAGAGAAGAAGATCACTCCCACTCTGACTTCCTTTTCATATTGGAAAATTGTGTGTGTGTGAGAGAAAAATTGTTCTCTTTTGGTCTGGTTTTTTTTTTTTTTGCAAGTCAAAAACCATGTATCTTTTTTTTTTTTACAGGTAGAAAAACTACTGTCTGTCTGTCTCTCTCTTATATACACAGACGTACACACATGTGCACACACATACACACAGAATGTCTTTGTTTTCTAAGTATTTACCACGTGAAATAACCAGCACTTTCCAGTCCTCAGCCCTCAGAAAAATATGTGTTTCCAGGCAGAAAATATTCTCTGTCTCTCAGAAAAGTCTCTCTCTAAAGGTTTGCCACTGGGCAGAAATCTCTCTTTCTCTCTCACATACACACACAGCAAGAAGGAGAATGAGTGTTTGTGTTCGTGGCTTGTGTGTTTGTTTTTGTGTGTGTGCTTGTGTGTGTGTGTTTGTGTTTGTGGGTACAAGCAGATGAAAGTCTCTTCATGTTGAGCTGCCTCCCTGCAAGCAAAAATATATGTTCTTTTTTTCCAGAAAGAAAAAATACCCCAAGACACACACACACACACAGACATGTGGCTCTTCTCTATGTACTACCTGAAAAACAAGCAAACAATCACTATTTCTGGGCTTGCAGAAAATTATGTGCATGCTTGTTTCCAGGCAAATAACAATATTCTTAATTTTCACTCAGAAAAGTCACTTTTCAAAACTCACTGGGCACAAATGCATTCTCTCCTAAAAAATAACAACCTACTCTCGCCCTCTTTCCACACTTAGAAAAGTGTGTGTGTGTGTGCGTTCACGTGTGTAGTAGGAAAAAACCCTCACTTTGTTAGTCTATCTCTTCCTGCAGGCAGAAAAATATACGCATCTTTTTCTATGCGGGAAAACATGTACGTGGGGTGCACTGGCAGACACACACACACACACAGTCTCAGACAGAATGTCTGTTTTCTCAGTAAGTATGCACCACCTGAAATACCAACACTTTTGAAATTCTCGGCTCACAGAAATACATGTGTCTCCAGGCAGAAAATGTTCTTTTTCCCTCTCAGAAAAGTCTCTCTCTAAAGCTTTTCATCACCGGGCAAAATAAGTCCCCTCTCCCCAAGAAAGCACACACAAAATATGAAAAACACACACTGGAAAAGAAGAAGACTCTGCAGTGCATTCATATGTGTGTGGTTATCAGCAAAAATGTCTCTCTGTGTGGATGTGTCCCTGTAAGCAGAAAAATACGTATGTGATTTTTCCAAGTGGGAACAAAATTCTTCTCTTTCTCTCACTGTCTCTCCTTCTCACTGTCTCTGTCTCTGTCTCTGTTTCTCTCTCTCTCTCACACACACACACACACACACACACACACGTCTCTTCACTGGGCTCCATTGCTAAGCAAATATGTCTTCCATTCTCCAGGTAAGTGTGTACCACCTGAAAAACACTATTTTGTAGCTTGCAGAAAATTACGTGTATGTGTACGTTATAGGCAGAAAATGCCCTCCCTCTTTTTTTCTTTCTCTCTTTCCCTCTTGGAAACGTTTCCCCTGCCACAGCCAAGAAACACACACCACGTTAGGAAAACATAAGTAAGTACATGCTCACTCCCCAGGTACCACATGTTATGGGTATGTGCACACAGCCCTGTCTGTTGCTCTGTCTCTCCCTGCATACAGGAAAACACGTGCTTGTGTGTGTTTTCTCCAAGAAGAAAAATCAACCTTTCTCTCTCTCTGTCTCTCTCTCCCTCTGGTGGAAAAATCATAGTTTATTGCTTTCTCCCACTAGCAGAAATATCTCCTACCTTAACCCCTTACACGGGCTGGAGACCTGCACACACTCGCCCTGCAAATCTGAAAACCTGGCGCTCCCCCTCCCGCTCTTTAGAAAAAGGGGCATGGGTCACTGTCACCCATTTTCTTATCAAGAGAAGAGAGTGCCTGCGTTATTCTCTCTTTAGCTAGGATAGCTCTCTCTCTCTCTCTCACTCACACACACTCTTTCCACGTCTGAAAAGGGTGTTTGTGTCACTGTCTGGGCCCAATGTTTCTGTCCATTTACTCTGCACCGCGTGCAGGCAGTGCCTTTCACTCATAGGAAAGAAGGCATTTTCTCCCACTGTCCGATCCCCAGGGGCCTCTCAGGGACCTTCCTCCTGCCCCGAGCACCTGGACCAGGTGGGAACCGGCCTCCCCTTGCAGGGAGGCGGTCTGTCTTCCTCCGGGCTGGGATACACAGGTGATCCCAGCAGAAGATCAATGTACCCCCTGACACCCTCGCGTCAGACGCCCCTGCCCAGAAAGAGGGGACCCTCCACTTCACTGGACCCAGCCCGTGCCGGGCCCCTGAGGACACCGGGCAGCAGTCTCCTAGGATGCCCCAGGCTTGGAGCGGGGCCGGGTATCTCGGTGTCAGGCAAGTTTGTCCCCACCGAGTCACCCCAGCGGGGGACCCTCCTCCAGCCCCCTGAATCACTTGTCTCCGGGACCACGTCTCATCTAGGCTCCATCAGGGGCGATGACAACAACCAAGACTTTGCCCCAGGAGCCCGACTGGGGGGCGTTGGGCCCGAGGGAGAAGGGGCCAGCGGGCTATCGCCCCCCCACCCCCACTCTGGCGCAGCGAAGTCTGCAGCTCTCTGGGCCCTGGCGCTGCCGAAGCCGCCCCCACGCGCCGCGCTCACTCTTTGCACAACAGCGCCCCCACGAGGTCTCTGGCGGAACTGCCGGCAACGCGGCGGTCGCACGTCCTGGTCCCCCCGCCGGCTGTGCGGATCCCGAATCCCTGCTTGGCTCCAAGGTGCCTGCTCTAAGCCGACCCTCAGAGACGCACGCCCCTGACCCACTGGGCAGGTGTGCTGTCTTTCTTTGTATACAATGTTCCTTTCCTTTCTCCTCTTCTCATAGATGTTCAGATTCCAAGGGACTTTTCTAGAAGCTTCCAGAAACCTTTCCTTTTAGGGGCCCAAGAGACCCTGATTTCAGGGACACAGTGAACCCCACTTAGGACGCCAAGAAAAGGGACTTGTCTCCAATCTCCTGTCCTAGAATGTGCAGACTTGGGGGCTCTCCTGTACTCGTGGGTCCCGCACATCTGTCCAGCCCTACCTGGTTCACCAGAGGCAGCACAGACAGACGGAGCACACAGACATGGGCTCAGTTCTCTACCCATCCACTCACTGTCGGGGGAACTTGAACAACTCACATTGCCTTTCTGTGCCTCAGTCTCCCCATCTGGAACTGGACTAAAAGGACACACCCCCTGGTAGAATTTCTGGGAAGATCACATGAAGTATGAAGCTTTGAGAGCTTTTGTACCCAACAGGCTCTCAGGTGGCAGCAGTCCAAACGGTGGAGGGATCATTATTATTAAGCAGGCACAGCTCCCAGCTGAGGGGGAACTGGATCTCCCTGGCATCGACCACCCCAGGATGGTTATGGGATGGATACCTCTGCAGGCGTTCAAGTGGAGAGGCTCAGGAGGATGCCAGGAACGTCTGCTTTTGCTGGGGTTAGGAATTCAAATGATTTGTGTTCTCTGTATCCCAGCTGAGAAGTTCTGGGCCAGGGCAATATTTCTGATGCCCTCTTGTCTCCTCTTAACAAGGATTAGCTCAGCAATGTAGACAAGACCATAAAATATACCACTTTAGCCAGATCCTAGGGAGGCCACTAATGGAGCCACACAGGGCCAGGTCCACGGGGGCATCTCAATCACAGCTGGGAGATGAGGCAAAGTCACCGTCGTCCTCACCCACCCACCCCCCATCCTGGTGAGGTCAGTGCTCAAAACCTGTCTTTATTCCAGTCCGGTCTCTCAGGGCTATTTGTGCAGCTTTAAAGTCCTTCCCGGTGTCCTACCCACTTGTCCCTCTCAACCGCTGGCTGAGATAGGCTAAAGAGAGCATCGTTGCTTCAACAGATTTTATTGAGGACCTGTTATCTTTTGGGAGCCATGCTGGCTGCTGGGGACACAGCCTGAACAAGATAAGTCCCTCTTCTCTCAAGGAACTGACATTCTGGTGGAGAGAGGACAAAAAACATGTATTAATAAGTAAACAAGACAATTTCAGAAGACAAAGGCTGTGAATGAAGCAAAATAGGATGGAGAGTAGTTGGAGAGGGCTCCTTTACACAAGGGGTGGGGGGCAGGGATAAGAAGAAGGAGCTGGCCGAGTGCAGAACAGCAGGACGGGTATTCTAGGCAGAGTGAGTAGCAGGCAGAGGCCCAGGGGTCAGGGGAGAATGAGCTCTGCCCATTTGAGGAATGGCGGGAAGGCCCCGGGGCAGGTGCACAGTGGTCAGGGGAGGAGTGGTCGGGGAAGCGGCCAGAGCTGGCTTGTGCTGGATGCAAAGAGAACGTAAGGGATTGGAGTATTTAATAAATATTTGTCAGTGAGGGAATGCATAATTTGATCTATCCATGTACAGTTGACCAGACGGCCAAGGTTTGCCAAGTCAGCTTCTGTCCATTTTCTCTACTCAATGGTGTCAGCTCTCAAAGACCTCTTGCTTCAGAGCCCCTCTCTGTGCTCCTGTGAGGGCAGGGTTGAACCCTGAAAAGCCATCTCCTTGTGGGCATTGCTGTTGTGTTCTCCACATTCTTGCACGTTGACTTAAAGCTAGTCAACTTCTTTATGAGCATCTGAGGGAGAGGAACCAGATCCACACTCTGGACTCTTGACTCCAACTTTGAAATAAAATATTTAAACAGCCCATTTCATGATATTCAAAACAATAGTCTGAAATGTGTTCTGTAATAGTCATTGATACAAAATGCCTAATTCCCAAATTACCAGTCTACAGAGTTCCCAAGGAAGAAGTGTGGATGTGAAACAGCTGCGGACTCCAGTGTTTCCTGGATGGCCCGAAACAGTTGTTCTCACTCAGTTTCACTTGAGAATCACTTTCAAGGAGGAGACTTTTTGAGTTTGCCATAAATCTTACCATGTTTATTTTTAGAAGTTTCAGCTCCATGATAATTTGCAAATGATAAATGTTTTGAACCCACATTGGACTGAACTTCCCTAAGAGGAGACTGGATTACATTAGATGAAATGGAAACAGAAGTCAAATTTTGGGGAACACTGACCTCCTTGCCATGAAACCATCCATTGTGGATGTGCCCTCACCGTGGAACCTCACCTGCAATGTTTATGTGCTGGAAATAGAATTATATCAGCCCTTCACACTTTAGTCTAAACATGAGGCACTTGTTTCTGCTCTCCACCATGAATCCATGTGAATCCTAAAAACTAAGATATCTTTTATCCCAATTTCACAGTGGACCAATGAAGGAGCAGTGGATCTGTGGCCACCAAAGTCTGAAGATGGCTTTGGAGGTTCTGGGTGATGCTGGGGGCTCCAAGGTTTCTGAGAATCTTTTGAGAAGTTCACACTTGGTGACTGGAAAGCTATCCAGGGCAAGGCAAGTGTTGATCCTCACATACAAGAATTTCCCAAAGTTGAGAGAGAAGCCCTGCTGAGGAAGCAGGAGTACTAAGCTTGAGTGTTGGCTCCCCCTCTGCCTGTGTGACAACAGCCAAGCTCTAGGCCCATAGAGGAAAGAGTCTGAATCCCTAATCCAAACCTTTTAGTTCTCAGCTAGGAAACAGGAGCTTAGTGAAAGAGGGCACTGCCAGGTTGCCAGTGCAAAAGTTGTCCTTTCTGAGCCTCAGTGTAAACTCACAGGGGATGTCTTCCTTACAGTCACGTGAGCAGACCAAGCCTTCCTTCTGACTCCCAAGTCATCTGTGGACAGAGAGAGCTGGAGAAAGGGTTTCCTAGAGCACTAGCAAGCCTCTGGCCAGACATCCTCCCTTGAGTTCCATCAGAAATGGATAAACCTGGGTGCAGAGTTACATAAACATCGGCAGGTGCATCCAGATCCCAGAGCCTTATTCCTGGATCTAAGATTTCTTGCGAGGTACGGCTCCCCTGCTTGCTGCAATCCAAGAAGGGGTGAAAACGTATTTTATATCTTCTCAAGAAGAGAAGAAAAGAAAGAAAGAAGGAAGAACAATAAAGGAAGGGTAAAAAGGGGAGAGGGGAATTGAGCTACATTGGGTTCATCTCAGTCATAAAATGAGGGATGACTTCCGTAAAGTTCATATTCTTTCTGCCTCTTGTCCAATTGTTTAAGCAATTATTGAGTGTCTCTTGTGTTCCGGGGGCTATGCTTCAGCCTGAGGTTACAAAGAGTAGCAGGACCTGGCTGTGTCTTCGGTAAACCCCTACTTTCTACACTCAAGTTAGGGAGATAATGTCAAGGAGTTCAGCTTTTGCTTACTCGTTTCTTTTCTTTTCTTTTTCCCTTTTCCATTTCCCTAGCCCTGTCTCTGCACCTTGCTCTCTCCTTCCTAGCTCTGCTCTCTCCACCTCTCTTTGACCACCGTGCACAGTAATACTTTCATTCACTGAGTGTATTACATTGAGTTTTATCTCACGTGTCCTTTACTTTAGAAATGAGTGACTGTGTGATTCATGGAACCTCTCTCCACACACAGGATTCATTTGCTTTTTGGTGTGTGGGACTCTGGATGGAAAAAATTTCTTGTCCTTGAATTTAGGAGCACTTCTATCATGCCTCCTGTAATAAGTTTGGAAGTTCTATTTGCTATATTTTTGGAGGACTGATTTTAATCATAAACATATAGGCTCAGCAAGACACCCAGAAAAGTAGGATGTTTTTTCAGGGCTCCTAGCCTAGCGCTCAGGTGAGAACACAAGTTGTTTAGATTCAGGGGCATTATGGTGCTCAAAGTTGACTTTAAATGAATGATAGAGTGAGAGTAGCTGGTTGAAAGGTTTGGTGATTGGAAAAGGTCTTTCTAGCTTCATCTTTCTCAAGCAGTGTGAAATATGCATAGCAAGTCTTATTTTCTATTTAGGCAGATCCATCCCTTTGCTGTCGATAAGAACAAAACCAAAAAAGGTCACAATTTTTCACTGTCAACAAGAAACAAAGAGCAAATGAATTAGGGCTGCAGCCTGGAAAAACAGGAGCCAGGATGGGAAAAACAAAATGAGAGCGGGCCCTCATGTGTTGCTTCCTGGTCCTCATGGGCCTGCTGAGGACCCCCTGCCCTACCCCCAGAGGTGAGGCCTTCTCATTCTTCATATCTTTGTGATCTTCGGTCATTGTGTCTTTGAAAGGAAGGGGGGCAAAAGAAGAAAGGATGAGACAGAAGATGGAGGCCCCCCACCAGAAGAGGAAAACCGGAGTTGCACTCACCCAAGGAACCAGTCTACTTCTTGAGCAGATTTCCTTGAAACACGTTTATTTTGTTTATTTATTCGATTATTTTTTGAGACAGACTCTTGCTCTGTCACCCAGGCTGGAGTGCAGTGGCTTGATCATGGCTCACTGCAAACTCCGCCTCCTGGATTCAAGTGAATCTCCTGTCTCAGCCTCCTGAGTAGCTGGGATGACAGACATGCACCACCACACATGGCTAATTTTGTATTTTTAGTAGAGATGGGGTTTTACCGTGTCAGTCAGACTGGTCTCAAACTCCTGACCTCAAGTAATCCACCTGCCTCGGCCTCCTGAAGTGCTGGGATTACAGGCATGAGCCACCGCGCCTGGCCTTCAAACTGCAGTATTTTCCATGCTCCATGACATGCTTAATAGGCATCTTTAAAAATGGTGGTGCAGGAAGTTCACCCACACAACAAACAACCCTATATTTTGCATCTGAATTCTCCTCTGCACTTCATCAGGCATAACTCATTGTGAGGGAGCACATTAAGATGGCAAGAAGAGATTTCCCAGACCCTGTTGACTGTTAGGTACCTGCTAGGTACATGCGGTCTAGGTCCTCATTAGCATGGGAAGTTTGGGAACAACAGGCAGAGCTTTCTCTGGTCGTGCACACAGTGAGGAGGATCCAGCAGATGTAGGAGGAAACAGGAAGTGGATGTGTGGTCCCCTCACCTTGGAAGCAACAAGCAACTCAGCCACATGATGAACAGGAAGGAAAATGTCTGACTGATAATAGGTGACAGAATCAATCATGGGAAGAAGGTCCCTTTGGGTCAGGGGTCCCCAACCCCCAGGCCATTGACCTGATGTGTCAGGAACCAGGCTGCATAGCAGGAGGTGAGTGGCAGGGGAGCGGGCGTTACTGCCTGAGCTTCGCCTCCTGTCAGATCCACAGTAGCACTGGATTCTCATAGGAGCACGAACCCTATTGTAAACTGCACAGGCGAGGGATCTGGGTTGCACACTCCTTGTGAGAAGCTAATGCCTGATGATCTGTCACTGTCTCCCATCATCCCCAGATGGGACCATCTAGTTGCAGGAAAACTAGCTCAGGCTCCCACTGATTCTACATCATGGTGAGTTGGAGAATTACTTCATTATATGTTACACTGTAATAATAATAGAAATAAAGTGCACAACAAATATAATGCCCTTGAATCATCCGGAAACCATCCCCCTCCCCCGTCCGGGAAAAAATTGTCTTCCATGAAACCAGTCCCTGATGACAAAAAGGTTGAGGACTGCTACTTTGGGTTATAAACCCCAAATGGGCCCTGTGTGAAATGATAGGGAAGTTTATATTATTAGTAATATTAATTTTTATTTCATAAAGAGTTGCCCTTGAAATACAGCCATTATTTATTTATTTATTTATTTTAAAAAACTTGACATCTATTTTCAAGTTGTTTTAATGAGGTTACTGCAGAAAAAAATGAGGAAGAGACAGAGATGGGGTAAGGGGCAGACAGAGGAGAGAGAGAGAGAGAGATACTTTGGAAAGTAGATTTAAGCTAGGTGATGGGTTGATAGGTGCAGCAAACCACCATGGCACACGTTTACCTATGTAACAAACCTGCATGTCCTGCACTTGTATCATGGAACCTAAAATAAAATAAAATAAAATTTTAAAAAAGAAAGTAGATTTAAAAGGCAGCTGTTTGAGAGGCAATGAAAGTCTCTGTTGAGAGTGAGAAGAAATTGCCAGGAAATTCATGCTGGCTTAGCAAGTAAACTACCTCTGAAGAAGCTGATTAGTGTTTTATTTCCACCCACCCCAATGTTCAGCCTCCGGGGACTGTAGGAGGCCACCCGAAATAAGCATGCAAGGGTCCCCTCATGAGAGACCCACCAACTCCAGCTGTCACTCTATTACCCCATTTCATGTATTCACTTTGAAATTATGATGGGAAGTTGATGCCTCGAACGGTCTGCCTTTTGGCAACCGACTTCCTCTTGTGTCTGGAGCCATCAGGTACACATTCACTGTTGCCTGGATCAAGGGCCTCTCCTTGGGCCCTGGCCCCAGGGCCAGAGCTGCACCCATGCTCTCAGCTCCCCCAAACCCTCTACACCCACCTTCCACTGCATGGGAACACAGCATTACCAGATCTTTTGACTTTTCCAGAGAAGCTGCAGATGACAAATTGTGGCTCCATCTGGGGTTTCATAATTCAACTCCTAAATTGCATTGCCAAAGGGTGGCAAATGCCACGGCCCTCTTCTGGAAGGGCCCACATGTCTTTGCCCACAGACAGTATTTACCAAACATGCCGACGTAGCCTCCTAAGCAGATGTGAGGACCATCTGGCCCAGCCAGGTGTTTTCTCCCACCCTCTCCTTTCTTGCCAGCCTCCTCCTTCCCGTCCTCATCACCAGGCTGTAGCTGGCCTCAGGGGCACCATCTCCAGTTGCCATTTCAGACCCTTCCCTGTCGAGGGATTTCTGGGCCTGTTGAGGTATTTCTGGGCCCCGTTACCTCCAACTTTGCTTCTTCCAAGGCCGTGTAGAGAATGGCTTGGTGTTTCTAATTGGGGGAGCGTTTTGTTCCTGGGTGATTGTTATTGCAGAAGGAGCTTACATTGCACTTAGAATGGCAAAGACTGCACAGTGTCACTGTGTGTTCTTGGGCAGAAGCCGGGCCTTGTTAAGGAGATGCCAGTGTTTCTGCAGTGCCATCGCCAGGCCCGGAAGAGGGTGTCCTCAGCTCCCCAGAAGAGGCCAGTGTCAGGAAAGAACATTCCTCCACCTGAATGTGAACAAGCCAGAGAGAGAACAGGGCTGGTGCCCACAGCCCCTGGCAGATCATCCGAAACCTGACGTCTGCTGAGGGGAAGAACTTTGCCCTGGGCACCTGGGAAAAATGAGAGTGTGGCCTGCCACCCGGCACTGTGACCATCAGACATGGTGGACACCAAGCCAAAATAAGGGCCCTGGGAACAGCTGGGGCGTGCGGCTCCACCACCATCTGGAAGTAGCGAGCCATGGGCCCTGCAGAGTGGGAGGAGCAGCAGGCAGCTTCCGAGTCTCGTCCACCCTCGGAGCTAGGCCTCCTTCGCAGTTTCCACTCCGAGAGCATTTTCTAAAAGCACCTCCCATGCAAGGTACCATTGTGAGGGTTTTGCACTTATTCACTTGTGGAATCCCCATGAACACCTTTGCAGGTAGGGCAGGGGTGTCTGGCAATGTCTAGAGACATCTCTGATTGTCACAGCTGGAGGAAGTTGCTGGCCTCTGGGGACAGAGGTTGAGGATCCCTGAGGCAGGGATTGGTATTGTCAGTCCTATTTTACAGATGGAAAGACTGACAGAGAGAGATTTAGGGACCCACTCAGGGGCACCCAGTGACTGTGCAGGAACCTCTGCTTCACCGCAGCCCACTGTGTGCCCCGCTGACCTGTGTGCGTCTCTGCTAGCCCCCATACTCATCTCTCCACGTGGGCAGAGACCACCCTGTTGAATGCTCGAGAGATCCCTTGTAAGAAGGCTGCACGTACAGCACACGGTGTTGGGACCTGTTGGTTCCCCAAATTAAATGATTTGGGAGAACTTTCAAAAGAAGCAGTCAGAAAAAACCCCGCCCTACCAATCTGGCATCGGGGGAGCACCAGCCAAACTCAATAGAGGCTTTTTGTTTAAACCTCACACTCTTGGATCATAAAAAGAACATCTGCATTGTCACATATTTTAACATGTAATAATCCAAGAAGTGTGAATAATAAACACTTGGATAGGGCTGATTTCTTCCGTTCTCCCACCAGACAGGACTTGGTCAGATGCCTCCAGATGCTGGAGCTCTCATGACTGTGTCAGGAACCTCCTTCAAGAAGCAGGAACAGCACCGAGGAGCCCAGTGGGGCATCTAGCTGCTTCGCAGAGTAAGGCACAGATGGCAAAATTTTCACGCCGGTTACCGAGAATGCTGTAGGTTTTATAATTGCAAGAGTCTGTTTTTTTTCCCCTTGATCCTGCTAAGTTGGACAGTGACCACCGTCTGTTAAATACCTTGCAAAAAGCCTTCTCAACAGCTGGGCTGTTCTGTACATTTAATCTCAGTCCGGAAGGAGGAGGGAGAAAAAGCCTCATCAGTAAACACCAGCAAGCCACCAGCTGCTACCACCGTGTCCTGCAATTGTCTGACCCCAAATTCCTCTCCCTGGAGCTCCTTGTTCCCGAAGCCCCTTTCAGAGGGATATAATATTTTCTTTAACAATTAGCACTCAGGAGTAAAGTGCCTGGGAACATAAATGAAAGGTTTACTCTCTTTGCAGCATTTTGCAGACTTGCTAAGGTGCGTGAAGATAGACCCCACTCATTTTTAAACAAAAGGGGTAAATGGGCTCCTCTCATACAGGCAAGATCTGGGGCCATAATCCTCTGTTTTCAGCACTTGGCTTACACCCTAAACCCTGATAAACAGTTCTTTTGTTCTCAACATTCAGATGAGATTGAATCTCTTCCAGCGCAGATCACCTGCAGCCTGGGAAAGCGTTCTAGTGCCATCTTGAGCTGCTTTGTGGAAGGGACCCGAATGATCCAGGAACTGCTGGACCGTGTTTGCAAGGCTGTCTCCCAAGGCGCCAAGCTGCTCTCTGCCTCCAGGTCTCCAGACCCTTGGCATCTACTCTCCTTTGAATTCCCAGGTGACCTTACTGACCCCACATCAAGTGGGAATGCGCTGAGGCCTTTGGAGGTGGCCGTTTGAGCGAAGCCAGCCACACTCGCCTCCCTTCTCCCACCCTCCCTGAGGCCCTGGAGGCACGACTCACTCTAGTAAAGGAGGTAGCCCCTGATAGGAGCAGGCAGAATTAACTCAGGGGTCAGCCCTGACCCTGGCCTCTTTGAGCTCTTCAAACATCATTTAACAGCAATTAGGTAATTGGGGAAGGTAGATTTCCTGAGAATTAGTCCAGGATTGGGGTTAAGAGGCATCATATGTGGAATCGGAGGGAAATGGCGAGGCAGAGGCTTCTTGTATACAAAACCTGTCCCTTCTACCCTGTTTTCCTTCCAACTAATCAGCCACCCACACTCCACCTCCAAGCTGCCACCTGGGAGTTTTCAGTGTCTTGTATGGTCCTCACATTGCCCCAGGCCCAGGTGCCCCACTCAGCAGGGCTCAGGTTTCAGCAGCCCCAGGCAGAGTTCTGTCTAATTTATGCAGGTCCGTTTAACATGACAGAACTCAGGGCGAGTGGGACCTCTGCAGCCTGTCCTTGGCCGGCTCCCACACCTGCAGTGCCTCAGTGCACCCAGGGCACCTCGAGTCCCTTATAGAGGCTGGCATTTCCTCGTTGCATGCCACTCTCCACCATTGCCCCACACATGGGAACCCAGGGTGTTTTCAGGATGCTTCTCTAAGATAATGCCAAGAGACTCCTCTCAAAGCTTTCCCTGAAGGAGCAGGGTTGTCTGTGTCTTGAGTAAAAGTAAGCATATTCTGTGGTTGCTCTGATTAGGGTGGGATTAAAGTTTTTATTTTGTTTATTTTACATGGCATTTATTAAACATTTCTTTATAATGAAGAATAATACTCATATGGCACTGGTTCACAACCAAGGGAGGTGGTTTGCCCTCCAAGAAACACGTGGCAATATTGAGAGACATTTTTGGTTGTCACAATTGGGTGGGAAGTTGGGTGCCCCTGGCATCTAGTGGATATAGGCCCAGGATGCTGCTAAACACTGTCCAATGCATGGGACAGTACCCCACAACAGAGTCACCTGGCCCTTAGGGCCAGTAGTGCTGAAGGCAAGATCTGACCTGACATGCAGCAAATTGTCAGAATCTTAAGTGTGTATGTCAGTGTGTTTTTACATATAGACACTCTGTGTTAGTTTCCTAATGCTGCTGTTAAAAATTACAAACTTAGTGGCTGAAGCAATACAAATGTATTTGTTGTTAGTTCTGGCAGTCAGAAGTCTTAAAATCAAGGTGTCAGCAGGAGTGCATGCCTGCAGAGGCTTTAGGGATAAATCTGTTTCCCTGCCTTTTCCAGTGTCCAGGGGCCGCCTGCATTCCTTGGCTCATGGACCCATCTTCCATCTTTCAAGCCAGCAGTGTAGCATCCTTAAATGCTCCTCTCTCTCTGATCCTCCTGTGTCCATCTTATAAGGCTCCTTGTGATGATATTGGGCCCACCCAGATAATCCAGGAGGATCTCCCCATATCAAGATCCTTAACCTCATCAAATCTGCAAAGTCCCTGTTGCCATGTAAGGTGACATGCCTATAGATTCGGGGTTTAGATTTAGGACATGGACATCTTTGGGGCTGTTATTCCGCCTTCCACATAGGCTCAAATAAAAGTGAACACTACTTCTGTGATCCAGAGGCTCCTGTGTGCCTCCTTCCCATCAGAACCTCCCCAGCACCGTTCTGATCTGTATTACCAAAGAACACTTTGCCTGTTCTTAGGGTGAATGATTTTTAAAAACAAATCTGTCTTTATTAAAGGCTACATTTGAAACATTAACACAATTACGAAGAAATCCCACCATTGGATCGCTAGAAAGCTGCAGAGAAATTCCTAAGTTGAACACTCAAACCCAGCTTAGAAAGGACCAGAACTTAATTAGAGTGAGACGTGGTTATCTTACAGTGAGACAGATTCATATTTATCATGGGATGGGAGGGCCAGGGAAGGAGGAATGAGAGATGAGATGTACATTCCAGTAATTAAATATGTTCTCAGAGGAGCAAACCATGGCAGAATTGTAAAGATGCTTAATGTAGCTTTCTAAGCCACTGGCGCTAGTATACAAATTGTCCTCTGGGTGAGGGGCATGGAGACTTGGCTACTCCATGGGTCTAGAACGGTAGGTTTGATGATGGCAAATTGCAGTTCATCCAACAAATGCTGCAGTAGTACTTATTGCCAATCCCCAGGGTTCAGGGAATAGGGGGCCAGGATCGGAACGTGAAAGTGACCAGACCCAGGCATTATCGGAGCTCACTATCTATGGAGAGAGGTGGTCACCTAAATGGCGTGTGATATGCCATGTTTGGTGCCAGAGCTTCGGGCTGGGAGGGCAGGGGCATCTGTGAAGGCCGTAGGAGAGAAGCAGAGCTGGACACCCTGGGGAGAGGCGTGGGTGGGCACATGGCACCCTACCATGAAGAGTCTCGTGTGCCTGGTAACGAGTCGGCAAGGCCTGTGCTTGGTGGGTTCTGAGCAGGCTCCTACTGTGCTGGACCAAAGCAGGAAAATTGAAGGCCCACTAGGAGGTGAAATGCAGTGGCTGATAGGAGAGGCTGGTGCCTGAACTGGAGAAGTCACAGGATGGAGGGAGCAGCTGGAGATGGATTCAGAGGGTTGGGGAATGATTGCATTCTGCAGAGCCAGTGAGGCTCATGGCTGGGATGTTGGGGTGACGGTGATCCAGACAAGAGCTACTCAGTGGGAAGGGGAAGGGACAGGGATGAATCTTGCTTCTAAGCACATTCCCTAGGATTGGGTTTTTTAGAGCAGTTTTACATTTAGGGAAAAATTGAACAGAAAGCACAGAGAGTTCCCACACATGCCCCATACTCCTCCCTAACTAATCTTATTATTATTAACATCTTACCTTTGTGTGCTACATTTGTTACAGTTGATGAACTAATATCGATGCATTATTATCAGTTAAAGTTCATAGTTTATGTGAGGGTTGACTCTTGGTGGTATATATTCTATGGGTTTTGACAAATGTATAATGTCAGGTGCCCACCATTACAGGATCATACAGAGTCATTTCGCTGCTGTAAACATCTCCCGAGCTCCACCTGTTCATCCCTCCCTCCACCTTGAACTCCTAGCAACCACTGATCTTTTGACCATCTCTATAGATTTGAATTTTCCAGAATGTCATGTAGTTGGACTCACACAGCATGTGGCCTTTTCAAACTGGCTTCTTTCACTTAGAAAGATGCTTTTTTTTTTTATTTTTTTTTTTTTATTTTTTATTTTTTGGAGTCTCACTCTGTCACCCAGCCTGGAGTACAATGGCACGATCTTGGCTCACTGCAACCTCCACCTCCCGGCTTCAAACAATTTCGCTGCCTCAGCTTCCTGAGTAACTGGGATTACAGATGCACGCCACCACGCCCTGCTAATTTTTGTATTTTTAGTAGAGACGGGGGTTTCACCCTGTTGGCCAGGCTGGTCTCAAACTCCCAACCTCAGATGATCCACCCGCCTCAGCCTCCCAAAGTGCTGGGATTACAGGTGTGAGTCACAGTGCCAGGCCAGCAAGATGCTTTTATGGTTCCCTGTGTGACTTTCCACGGCTTGCTGTGTCTTTGGATTTTCAAGGTGATGTGTTAGTGTGATGGTTGTGAAGCCTGAGATCAGAAGAAGCCATAAGACACCAGATAAAGCCATCAGAGGAGCAATGTTTTGCCAACCAATGGCTCAGAGCCCACCCTGTTCCCACCCTGCCACTAGGAACCCTTGCCCAGTTCTAGAGGGGGCAAGATCATGGATGTGTCACTGGCTAATGTCCTTGTCCAAGAGTGACCCAAAGCCAGGTAGAGTTTCCTAGAAGACCATGTTACCTGCCTTCATGAGCAGAAGAAATTTCTCCTTTACCTTTCTAGAGAGTTTTACCCAGGCAGCTCAGAGACCCCTGTGCTTAGGCTGCTCCTGGTGGGGTGAGGAGTAGATGGCAAACAGCCAGCTAAGGTCCTGTCTCCCCTCCCCATGAGACCCCAGGGTCCCACCATCTGGGGCACGCTGGCTGCTTTCCCTGCCCAGCATGTCCAGCGGGCTGTCTTGATGAGCTTACCCTGGAACATACGGGGCCTCTTCACATGTTTTGTTTTTCTTCTTCTTCTTCTTAAAACAATAATAGCTGGACTACAAAACTATTAACCTGGCAGTAAATTATGGGAAATTTATTGCTATGGTTGTTTTTCAAAAATTGGCCATATTATCCCAGAGGAGGTACAATTAAACATTGACGAATAAAAGTCACACATGATTTGGATGGCGCCTCTTGTCTGAAGGTTTCAGAGACCACCTCTCCTTTTTCCATCAAATGCTCTGCAGGGGACCTCAGAAGCTGAGAAGTGGCAGAGCTCAATCCAAGGTTAAACACAAAGTCGTCCATGGAACGCCTCGTTCCTCGCTGTTCTCTGTTGCTCTTGCAGCCTCCTGTTTGTGTTTCAGAACATGCTTATTGTGTCGTAGGACCTAGGAGCCACCAGGGCTCTGAAAAGAGCTTGACCTTGACCAGCAGGCTTCCAGCAGGGTCAAGATGTTGCCAAAACAGCCAGGAATTGGGGAACTGATGAGAGAAGAGAAGAAAATCTTGTAAATAGACATGTGGAAGATGGTGAGACATTGAGAGAAAAAATGACAATGTAGGTTAAAGAGGGTCCCAATGACAGAATCCTCCCAGAAAGATGTTCAAAGAGGGAAGAGTACAGCGTGGATTCCGGAGAAGAAGGTTCTTGCTGTGCCTGGGGTTGTGGTAGTCATAGCAGTCTGGGGGAGGGGGTCCACATATTTAGGGCCCTGGGATCATGCAAAATGATGGAGAGTATAATCCCAAATAAAGGCGCTAGGCAACACCACTTGTAGATTTCAGGGAAGGAGAGAGATGGCAGCCACTGGTGTGGTCCATCGCAAAGAGTGGCTGAAGGTCTTAGGTGGGGAGATGCTCCCCAGGGGAACAGGCCCTGGGGAGGGGTGTCCTGTGGTTGTAGCCACGGTGAAGTGGAGACAAGTTTGAGTAGATGCTGGGGGTCTTGAAAGCCACCTAGAGAATATCATTTGTTCATTCCTTCCACCTACACCCACTGGGCACCCACTATATGCCAAGCACTGTGCAGGGCAGAGAGCAAGCCCTGCCTTGGGCCATTCAGGCTTTGTTCTGCAGGCAGTGGGAGCCGCGGAGAGCTGATGAGTGATGGAGGGCCAAGGTGACTCTGGGTTCTAGAGAGACGCCCCAGGCGCACTTCTTCCCATCACCCGGTCATGTTTCCTGACCTCACATCTGGTGTTATCTTTGTGGGGAAGAATGCTTCGTCTCACCGTCTCATCCCAACTCAGGATGGGTGCCTTGGAGTAGGCATGGAGAACGTCTATCCAGACCATCCCCTGGATGGACCTTGATTTGTGCAGGAGGGGCTCCATGAACATCCTAGCCCCATGAGCCTGCTTTGGATGTCTGCAGATCCAGTTAGAGTCCAGGCTTTGCCTCCAGCTCCCCTCATGACAGAGCAAGTCATTTAGTGCCCTGGATTGTAACAGTAGCAGCGGCAGCAGCTCTCACCAGGGCAGTGTTCAGACTCATTCATTCCTTTCTCTTTCGTTGCTGGGTCAGCCTCCTGCTCACAACCACCCTTTGAAGTGGACACTATTAAGATTCTTGTTTTACAGAAAAGGAAACTGAAGACTCAAGAGGTGAAAGAAGTCACTGGCCCCAAGGCCACCCAGCCAGTGTCACAGACGGGGCTTAGATCTGGGGTTGCCAAGTCCCACAGGCTGGCACTACTTCACCTAGAGGGTTGACATGTACTGGGTGAAATGCCAGTTTGGAGTCTGTGACCATCCTCTGCCGTTTGACATGACTCAGGATTACGCTGCAGATGGAATGGAAAGCCCCACCTGGCTGGCTTTCATATCATGCTCTTCCCTGGTAGCTTCCCAGCCCTGGAGAGCTGCGAACAGTGAAACTGTGAGAGAAAGAGGTCCGCGTGGCTATTCCACCACTCTTTCTGTCCTACCCGATTCTCCTCTCTCTTGCCCTTCCTCAGCCAGAGCCAGGCCTATAACTGGAAAGTGGTATCTCCTTAGTTTTTGACACTGGAATAACTATTCTGGCAAGTTTATTTCTTCTGTGAGTTTACTTTTCATTCTGATCTGTCCAGTTGGTCTATAGGGACCCTGAGAGGAGCAGCTGACAGAGGAACAAGAGGAGGGAGGCAGGGCCTGGGGTTCTGGAAGGAGATGGTGGCAGTGGTGGGACAGGAAGATTTTTAGTCTGTTCATCGAGGCTGTGATACATTCCAGCTCTCTGTTTTTCTAGCATTTCGTTGTGATTAGCCTTGTGGTGAGTCCACCTGTGTCTTCCTGGAAGGTTGCTGTACCTCCTGCTTGGACTATGTATCCAGGATCCTTGGAAGAAACTGTTCTGGTCAGCTTTGAGGAAAGGGAGATATCCTAGGCTTTTTCTGCACATGGTCACCCCCAGACAGCCCCAGCTTCTTCAAGAATCCTTCAGAGCAGCGAGAAATCATGCAGGAAAACACACCCTCCCAGCTGTTGGGAAGCCTGGCGTTCAAGGATTTGCATCGTTTTTTGGATCTTGGTAGAAATACATAAAACGATGCTCCTAAAAGTCTGGGAAGACGGCTGGACTGCACAGCTGGCTGGGACTCCAATGAAATTAAAAATAAAGAAGGAGAAATGGTGGGAAATTATTGCAAAAGTATTTTCTCCAAATTGAGGAGGGCAGTAGGGAGATGAGAAGAAATAACTTATTGGAGGTTGGGGAAAGGGCAGGATTTGCTCTAATAAACATCTTACAAGAAAGTCAAGGAGTGTCTTTCTTGGATCCATAACAAGTCGTGCACTCAACATGCTCCAGGAATACGGCCCAGTAGGATTAATGAAGGAATCCACATGCTATCAACATATGGTAGCAGGCACTAACGAGCTCATACCCTAAAACAAAGCAGATGGGGCTTTGTTGGAAGAAAAAACCTTACGTTAGGTTTCAGAGGTATTTTAGGGTAATGATAATAACACCTATTTTCTGCTTTGTCCAAAGCTTCCCTATCGTTGTCAATCGGATAGCACTGTGAGGATCCCCAGCCACGCTTGATGGACAGGAAGCTGGCAGCTCAGCTGTGAGGCTCATAGGCCTGCCCAGGTAGATGGGGTGGGAACAGGTGCCGAACCACGGCTCCCTTCCCTGAGCTCCCTTCCAGAAGAAGGCTTTTCTGTGACTTCTACGTGACTTTTCCTTGTTCCTATTCTCCTCTGGAGTTTGAAAACTGGGGCCAGATATGTTCCATGGGATGCCAAAGTGATCCCTCCCTCCATACCTCCCTATCTCCAGCTCCTTCCTTCCTTCTTTTCTTCCTTCCCTCATTCCTTCCTTCCACTGAATTAATTGCATTTGAAAATGAAGAGAATTCATGTTACAATCCAGATATGCAACTTCTCTGGAAAAGTTAAATCTGTCAACAATGGCTGTGGTGCTCATAGTAAGACATGGCTGGATAGAGCAGGTGCTTTTCCATTGACAGTCAACCCCAGCCCACATCCATCCTCATTTCCTCCTGCCTGCCACTCTAAGGTGTTGGAGTTTGTAACCTCAGATTCTTGGCCAGAATCCACCTATAACCCACCTATATAGGGCAAGCACTCTCCCAAATCTTCAAGGCAAATGAGGAACAGAGATTGAGAGAATGATCTGGATAATGAAAGGGAAAGTTTTAGTTCTTGCCAGAATTTGATGGACAATATGCAGTGGTGTCTACATTCGACTTCAAGCTCATCACATTCCCACCAAGTCCTCCACAGCCTGAATTTACGTGAAACAACTTCAGAGTTTATGGGTGTAGTTCCGATCCAGCTACACTATGTCAAGTTCAGCTAACCTGTTTGGTTAACGGTCTTTTAAAAATATCAGTGGAAACTAAATGCTCATCAATAAAGGACTGGCTAAATAAAATGAGATATTGCATGTGAGGGAACTCTAATTCGCAGTTAAGATGAATGAACTGCAGCTCTGTTGTTATAAATTTAAACACACACACAAAATGATGTTCTATAACGGGAGCTGGCAAAGTACCATCCCGTGCCCATTTTTGTAAATAAAGTTTTATTGGCACACATCCATGCCCATTTGTTTACTTATGGTATGTGGCTGCTTTCACACACAGTGGCAGAGCTGAGTAGTTGCAACAGAGACCATATGGTCTGCAAAGCCGAAAATGTTTCTCAGCGGGCCATTTACAGAAGAATATTTGCTCTCCACTACCCTCTGTTATTTGGAATACATATATACATATGTATATATACACATATATTCACACGTATGTATTCACACGTATGTATGTATACACACGTACATACGTGTGTATATACACACACATGTAAATATACATATGTATGTGTGTGTATATACACACACAGATAGATATTTAAGTTCATGGCAGAGATTCATTTTGAGTGGTGGTCCAAAGTTAGATCATAAATAGCATCAAATGTTCTTGATCTGAAAATTCTATTTCTCTAGTTTAAAATAATACTTGGAGCAGTATGAAGAAATGCTAACAGCTGTCAAATTTCAGTTAAGGATTCAGAGGTGTTTGTTTTATTGTCTTAACTTTTCTGTATTTAAAATGTTTTAAATAAAAATTATTTCATAGAACAAAAAAGTTTTAGGACTGGAACAATTACATCTACATTATAAAATTCTTAGGGTGACATTTGTAATTACATGTTTAAAGTGATCTACCATAGGGATCTTCTTAAATATTCGGTGTATTATCCCTTGTTTTAGTCTACATTATTTGGGAAGACAGGATTTCTTTTTCAGATTTTCTTCTACTTGTATATTTTACAAATTCTCTTCTATATCTTTATAAATAGTTTCTAGGTACCACCGACAAATTATCTTAATTCAGGCACCAATTTTCCCTCGTGGTCCTGTTTCACTTGCCCTCAACACAGAAACAACAAACAGGCCCATCCAAGAACAACAGTCTGTTATGCAACCAGTGCCTTCCAGCATGGAAATAACCCCATCTAGGAGCCCAGGAAAAATAAGCAGCCCTGGGTCTTGTCTCACTTTCTCAAATCACATGGACAATTTACATCCATGAACTGGAATTTCAATTTGATCTCAGAGTTTACATGCGGGGGCCAAGGCACATTATGAGGGGAGGAAGGGGAGCTGCTGAAGCTGAGAAGAACTGGAATTAAAGTCATGCAAAGCAGATGCCGGGACTAGTGGATGCCAATGCAAGGCAGGTGCTGGGTTGGGCCAGGTGACTTGGGAAGAGTGGGCTCCCCAACCTGGGCCAGCCTTTGGGCAGCTTAGGGGACAGTGGCCGAGCAGTGGAATCTGGGGTCTGTAGTTGCTCCACCTCTAGCTCTTTCAAGGAATTGAGCATGGAGTCTGGCAATTTCAGCAGAGTATATCTTCTTCCATACCTGAATGAGGGATTATGCTCAAACTGCTGGGCAGCCAAGTGGGCGTCTTTTGAAAACAGACTTCTGGAATTTCCCAGACTTCTTGCAAATAATCCACAGTACTTTGTTGGGGTGGAAAAACCTGAATTTCTTCCTACTATGTCTGGAATACATACAGTAAAGTCTTTATGACTTGGCAGGGTGTGCCTGGCCAGGAAGACCTCTGCTCTTGGCCAGGCTGTGTAGCAATGAACTCGGTGACCTTGGGAGATCAGGCCCCTCCAAGGGTCTCTGCCTGAGGGGTTGGGGGGCTGGGAGGGTCAGGGGCCCCAGCCTTTGTCCTTAGATTTCCTACAAGTCAGATGATCTTGGACGTGGTTTGTGATCACTGCAGATGTGGCCAGGTTGGCTGCCAGCTGCTGAGAGGCCTGGATGGAGAGTGAAGGAGACAGGGAGAGTGAGCAACTGGCTCTGAGACCCAAAGCGGGGCAGGAGGGGCCCCTTTCCCTGTGTGGGTGTGGCCTCCAACTGGGGACCCTATGAGGGCCTCTCCCAAGACTCTCTGCAGCCATATAGTTCCATGACCTCATAGCCATCTAGCCTGGCTGGGAGTATTCATTCTTCTGGCAGCATGAAGTGTCCTTCTCCAGTTCTAATCTGTCTGCAAAGTCCTCAGACGCCAGCTTTCCACACCATCCCCCAGACCCGTCGCAGCTGCCTGCCCAATCCCCCTAGAGAATCCTGCAGGAGAAGGAACTCAGGTCAGACATAAACCTGAGCTCGAGTCCTGCCTGCCGCTTGCTAGCTCGGTGACCTCAACAAGTACTCAACTTCTCCAAAGCACACATTCATCGCCAGAAAACAGGGATGATCACACCCCTACCACCTTGTAGGGGTGTGACAAAGACTCAGGGACATGAGGACCAGAGTTCTGGGCCCATGACTGGCCTGTAGCACTCAACCTAGGACGTCTCCTGAGACCAGTGATGGTTCTGGTCCTTCTCTGCTGGGGAGAGGCACTTTTGCTGATGCCCTCTGTTGACCTCTGCAGAGCCCCCCTTAGCCTCTGCCCTTCCCTTAATGAAGGAGGCTGCCAGGCACAGGCAAGGTCAGGATCTGGGCCTTCCCTACCAACCACAGCTGACAGGGGTGAGTTCTAACACCACAGCCTATCTGGGGGCCCCGGTGGGCGGCACGGCTCCCTCCTCCCTACCCCAGCCTCGTAGACAATTCCCTTTTTACCCAGGGACCCTCTCTTGCATGCCCCGCGTGGCTCTGCTCACTCATACATGGAGCCTTCCTCTGTGCTGACACTGTCCTATGGGCTGGGAAATGGCACTGGCCAAGGAGGCCGGGATGTTAAGGAGGAGGCATTCGGGGAGAGGACCACAGAAGGAATGGAAGGGACATGCAGGCAGGGGTTAGGACTTCAGCTGAAATAGCACAGGACAGTGTTGGGGTGACTAGGCCATGCTTCAGGCAGGCTGCTCAGGGAAGGCTGCCTTGGGAGGAGGGGGCACGTGGGCTGAAACCTGGCTGGGCAGAAGGAGGCGCTTGGCCAGGAGAGGAGGGCATGGGTTTCAGGCCTGGGGAGCAGCTGCTGCAAAGGCCCAGTGGAGGTTTGCGGAGGAGGAGGGGGTGTGGGCAGGCCCTGGTCAGGTCCCTGAACTTTGTGGGAGGAGTCAGGATCCAACACTAAGCACCCATAGTGGTGGGGGTTGTTGAAAGGTCTGATTTCCACTTTAGACTGGGTGGAGAATGACCTGAAGTGGAAAGGCGAGAGTAAGAGGGGAGAGAGGGTGGTGGCTTGGTCTGGGGTGGGAGACCTGGAAAGAAGGGGAGAGACTGCATGACTCAAGTCCAGGAAGGAGTCTGCGCTCAGTCTCTCCTGCCCTTTACTATGGGGCACGTTTTCTCATTTCAACTCAGGCTAAATTAAACTAATTTAGCCTCATGGAACCTAAGAATTAATGGATGGCCCAATGACCCCAAAGCGGCTGAAATAAGAGAATCAAAAACCCTCCACAGCGAGGGCGTAATGGAAGATGCTTCTGGGCCCCAACCTGCTCTGTCACAGCTGGGTTGTAATAAATGAACACATTTGGGAACTCCGCTGTATTTCGCTTCATCAAAACAAAAGAATGGAATGTGCCACCCCGGTTCCTATTGAAAGGGCCCCTGGCCCCCAGAGCTTCTCTGAATACCTAGGACTGTATTATCAGGATTTCTCAGAAATCGCTTCCAAACACAGCTGCCGCTCTTTAGGGAATGGTTGACCTTAATTAAATTATTGAGAATTACTTTAAGATTCATGTTTTTCCTCATGTTACTGAAAAGTAATCATCGTAATAATGAAGACCGCATGTGTCCTGGATCTAATTATTCAATCATTATATTGTTAGATCGTTCCTATTAGTTGCTTTGGCAAAAGGGTCAAATGAAAAAAGTCAGGCATTCTTTTTCGTGTTGACATTTTATTTTCTATCAATACAATTCGCTCCAGCCCGAGACATGGCAGAATGGGACGTGAGCTGGCCTGCGTGGGGGCTCAGCTTTGTCCTTCATGGAGGTTGGGTCCGGAGGGAGGTGAGCAGTGCCCCTGACTGATGCGCCATGCATCACTGCTGGACTAGGGCTGGGACTGGGCCCCAGAGCCAGGGTCTCCAGCACTGGCAAGAGGGAGCTGCTGGGTCCTTCCTTTCTCGCTGGGCCTTCTCCTTGGATCCATTGGCCCCCGTAGGTACTCCTATCCAGCCTTCCTGCTTCCCCCAAAGTCCTCAAAAAGTAGTTGGGCTCTAAAAGATAAAAACAAATCAGCAAAAGTAGAATGAGTAAATGTTTGAGTACACACCTAGAAGTTTCGATGACCTCAAGTATAGAAAACTGTAAGTTACTTTCCTCGTAATAAAGTTTAAGTCATCAGAACAAAATGAGCAAAACAGATGTATCTTAAAATGCAAACTAAAACATTATAAGAAAATGGTAAGGACAAATTACAGTAATTTGTGACTTTGCATGTGAGTAAAATCCTGAATAATTGAAAAAGCAAGATGATCAAAATCTTTTCAGAGATTATTGCAGCCAAAAAAAAAATCTCATGTGACCTGGTAGGAGTTGTTGCAGGGCTCAGCGTGGCCAGACCCGAGAGGCCCTGCAGCACCTGTCATAGGGGACTCGTGCTCTGTGGCACGTAGTAGCTGCTCAATAATTCCTCCCAGAGGGGACTGCTGACAGAGTCCTTGCTTTTCCCTGGAAATAGTGGATTGTCAAGCTCCAGACAGAAGAAACTTAATTTGATTTTGTCCCCTGAGTCAGTACTGATTAAGGCTATCATAAAGCAAATTGGCTGAGTTGGGGCCCATTTCAGGAGGAGCTGGAGTTGCTCTGCAGCCCAGCACGGTTCTGAGGGCCCCAGGTGGTGGAGTCTGCAGCAATGGAGGAGGGGAGATGGGCACTCAGTATTAACCCAGCTGCAGGTGAGAAACAGTGTCTCAGGGTTTAGGGGGGGATATGTGAGCCTCCAGGGTTGCAACTCTGCCTTGCCCTTTGCTCAGACCAGCACGTCCCTCATTCACTCTATTGCCGTATGCATTCAAAGAGTGGGTGCCATAGTTCCCAGCAAACATGTGGCTCCGGACTTGGCCAGATATGCCTGGGTACCCATGCTGGTACCCCATGTGTGAGCTGTGTCTCATCTCTGCATGGGGACCTCTCATCTCTGAGTCTCATCATCTCTGTGGTTACTGTGAGGAATTCAATGTGTGCTAAATGCCTAGAAGCATGTCCAGCACACCTTTTATGACAGGGCATGTCAGTGCACGTGGCACTGCCAGCTTGTTTCCCATCCCCTCTGCTGGGGACAGGGGCTGAGTCAGTTACCTTTGCCAGCATGTTCCCAGCACTCAGCAAAAAGTGTGGCACAGAGTAACCTCTCAGAGATGGTTTGCTGAATGAACACACCAACCCTCAGCTCATGTGACCCCCAAATCCCAGCTCAGGATGGAGAAGGCAAGTTGGGAGCAGGGCCAGAGCTAGGACAGGTACAGGATGGAGAGAAGTTGCTGGGAAAGGAGGCTGAGGTAAGGCCAGGCCGGTGAAAATGGGAGCATGTTACTCAACCTCTGCCATGCCGGGTCCTGGAGAAAAAGATGCCTGCAGCTTTGTGGAGGATAGGAGGGAGCTGGCTGTGGTTGTGTGAGGGCCCTTGTGACTGTGAAGCTGGAGAAACCTGAGGAGGGTTGTCAAAGGTGTGTTGGCCTGCTGCCGTTAGATTACTTTGGTTGCAAGTAATGGAAAACCAAACTCAAGTTGACTTAAACAATTAAGGGAAGTTATTGGTTCCTGTAAAGCCTGAGAAGTCCCAAAGTGGATCTAACTTCAGTTTAGCTAGATCCAGGGACACACAGCAGTGGCACCAGGGACCCACTTTCTTTCCATCTTGTTGTTCAACCTCTTACAAAGTCAGCCAGGGCATTTGCATGTTGTCCCAACATTTGTCACTTGCGAATGGCTCTCTCTACTGCACAGGACATCACAGGAAAATCCCAGAGCAAGTGGGATGGGACTGATTCCTGGTGCTGAGACTCTGCGGAGGGACAGGCTACTTCTTTGTGATTACTCAAAAGGCGAGGAGGGGTGATGAAATAAGCCATGTCTAAGCTGTGTTTCCTGGAGCCCAGGGTCGTCCCAGAGGAAGGGGCTGAAGGAGATGGGTGAGCTTCCAATTCACTCAGAAGGGCTCCTCTTTTATCTGCCTTCCACAAAAGAGTTCAGACACAGAAAGGCCCAGGGGCAAGCCTGAAACTCACCAAACCAGCTGATCCGAAGCACATTTTACTTTGAGTGCTCATTGTGTGCTCTGTTGAGTGCATTAACAGCTTCATAGCAACCCAGGAAGTGGATGCTATCACAACCCTCCTTTTACCTACGAGAAAGTGGAGGCCCAGTTAGCTAGTGGTAAAGCCAGAATATCTGACTCCAAAGCCTGTGGGACAAACCCATCTCTCCACCAAGCCATCTTCTGTACACAGCCACCCCTTCAAACACAGATGCAGTAATGCATACAGTAGGTGTTCAGCAGGTGTTTCTTGACTGAATGACTGCAGGTCTGCCTGGGGCCATGGCTCATGCTCTTTGTACACTTCATTTCTCTCAAGTAGGACACTATTTAGCTTTCCTCCAAAGAACCCTGCTGTCATCTTTGCAGTTAAGAAGTTCAGTTCTTCCCCGTTTTTGTAATTGCAGGATGACCCCTAGGCCCATTTTCCAGGAATTATTTGGAATTGAGAGGGAGCAAACTCTGAAGGAATGCTGAAAAGCCTTAGAATTGGTTCTGTCTGTGTCCCACCTCTTGCAAATCCCTAGTTGTTATTAAACATTGTAATTCTTGTATCTATAGGAGCCGTTTCCCCAATTAGTAAATAGATATGCCTGACTGCAGTCACTTGACTTGGCTGACTCATTCATTCCTTCACTCACCCATTCACTTATTTATTCACTTATTCATTCACTCATTTACTGATTCATTCCTTCACTCATTCCTTCACTCGTTCCTTCACTCGTTCCTTCATTCACTCATTCATTCCTTCACTCATTCATTCACCCATTCACTTATTTATTCACTTATTCACTCACTCATTCACTCATTCATTCCTTCACGTACTCATGCATTCCTTCACTCATTCATTCCCCCATTCACTTATTCACTCATTCACCAAGTCATTCATTCATTCACCAAGTCATTCATTCACTCACCCATTCACTAATTTATTCCTTCATTCACTAATTTATTCCCTCATTCATTCACTCACTCATTAATTTATTCACTCATTCACACACACATTCATTCATTCACTCAGAGAATTCAATATATTCATTCTCTCAGGCATTCATTCACTCAGTCACTCATTCATTCACTCCCTCATGTATTCAGATATTCATAGAGCAGCTCCACATGTTCATTACAGTTGTGGGCACTGTAGAACATGATGTTGAACAAGGTAGGTCCCTGTTGTCATGGAACTAACTGCCCACAGTGGGCACTGGACCTGCAGACAAGTAAGCAATGCTAAGGGTGGCACCAGCAGAGGGGGAGGGCTGCCCTGGCGGTAGTTCCAGCAGGACCTGCCTTTCTGGGCATCACAGGGAGAGATCACTCTGTGGAGGAAGGAAGTTACCAAGGCAAGGGGAGTGGGTTGGAGGGAATGGAGAGAAGTGTTCCAGTCAGAGGGCACGACAGGGGCAAAGGGCAGCTGGACATGGGTTCCAGAAACGGAAAGCAGCAGTGAAGTGGGAACACAGGAGGGAGCCAAGGGAGTGCAGGGTCCTTGCCATAGTGTCAGGGCGGCGGTATCGCAAGCCATCTCCAGTTGCTTCTCTCATGCTTGGATGTGTAAGTCTTGATCAAACCCTCCCCTGCATTCCTGAGAGCTGCAAGCCATGCAGGAACTGCAGGTAGGTCACCCCCCTCAGGAATGCTGCAAAGGGCAGGAGCATGGCCCTGGGGAAAGGAGGCTCCCACGGGACCCACTTGGGTACCACTTGGGGGACCCAGGCCCCCATCATGTCCCAACAGCCCTACAGACCTGTCCCTCTGGGAAAGCAATGGTTTGGTGAAGTGTCAACAGCGTAGCCCAGGAATATTCTGGAGATACCTAAGGAAAGCAGCATGGGTGTAGGGGGGCACCTGTTTCTCAAAGCCAGGGGGTGCTGAATGTTGTGGTGGAAGTGCCTGGAAGCTGTGGATTGAGGCACAAGAGCAAAAATGGGATGAACTCAATGCAGTCCAGACTCTCCTGTCCCCTGCCCACAACTCCCAGGGTGCTCAGTAGAGACAGACCCCTGCAGGTCCTTGAAAACCAAGGAGTGGCTCAATAATTAGGTTGATTTGCATTTAATAGGGGCACAAATTGCAGCAACCACTAACCATGGCAACAAGCAATTATATTCGGCTGAAATTAAAAATGAAAGTAAAAGAAGGTACACCTAATAAATTCAGCCAGTTCCTTCTTGGTCATGGGGATTACAGGGAGGATGACAGAGCTCTGGCTCACAAGAACTCACACTTGGTCAAATTCAAGAATGTCACCGTCCTGAAATTCTTAGCTATGTTTAACAACGGGACCACGTTTTCACTGTGCTGGGCCCCACACGTGATGTGGCTGGGCCCAAATGCAGCATCTGGCTGCCATACCTGGTTTGTGCCTCCATGAAAATGTCCTTCCCTCTGCCATATAAATGTATTCCATCCTATTTCTCAGATGATTTCGTGGCAGCGTTTTCTTTCTTTTCTTTTTTACTCAGCCTTTTAAAGTAAGGTATAGCATGTGACCAGCAAAGTTTACAAATCTTATGAGATGACTTTTTAACATATGGTCTAACTCTTGTAAAAATATTAAAACTTCCATCCCCCACAGAAGGGTCCTGGCATGTCTTTGGAGTCACCTGGCCAGGAATCCACCAACCTGATCACTGTCACCGTGGGTACATTTTGTGGCACTATTTCACCTCTGAAAGATTTTCTTTTCTTTTCTTTTTTGAGACGGAGTCTTGCTTTGTCTCCAGACTGGAGTGCAGTGGAGTGATCTCGGCTCACTGCAACCTCCGCCTTCTGGATTCAAGTGATTCTCCTGTCTCAGCTTCCCGAGTAGCCGGGATTACAGGTGCCTTACACCATGCCCGGCTAATTTTTTGTATTTTTAGTAGAGATGGGGTTTTGCCATGTTGGCCAGGCTGGTCTCGAACTCCTGACCTTGTGCTCCGCCCACGTTGGCCTCCCAAAGCACTGGGATTACAGGCATGAGCCACCGTGCCTGGCCAAAGATTTTCTTTTCTTTTTTTTTTTTTTTTTTTTTTTTTTTTTGAGACAGACTCACTTTTGTAGCCCAGGCTGGAGTGCAGTGGCATGATCTTGGCTCACTGCCACCTCTGCCTCCCAGGTTCAAGTGATTCTCCTGCCTTAGCCTCCTGAGTAGCTGGGACTATAGGCGCCCACCACCACGCCCAACTAATTTTTGTATTTTCAGTAGAGACAGGGTTTCACCATGTTGGCCAAGTTGGTCTCGAACTCCTGCCTCTGGTGATCCGGCTGTCTCGGCCTCCCAAAGTGCTAGGATTATGGCATGAGTCACCATGCCCGGCCAAGATTTTCTTATATAATTTCCCGACTACTCTTGTGGGTTATTCAGGCCCCTGGGAATCCAGGAAATCTTAAGGGGAGAAATAAAATATAGAACTTCAAGTAACTCTTACTATGGCAAAAGCACCTAAAGTTGAAAGATGTTCTAAGTCTTTCAAATAATGTAAGACATAATTCCATTTTGGAGGTGCATTTCTGCAATGAACTTCTTGTGTCTTTTAGGTGGTGCTTTCAGGGATCTGGAATCATATATTTTGAGATGATAGACTATCTTAAATTATCTTAATTGTTTCATTAACATGAACTTGATATAAAGTAGCCTGTTGAAGTGCATTATAAGGAGGGAAAAGAGATTAATAACCTAATCAAGCATTTGGAAACAACTGACATGCCTCATGGAGAGAGTACTCTAAAAATTTCATTTAAAAATGTAATTACATTGATTGGAAAGACAGATTTCTTTGTTTCAGAGAGCAGATCTTATAGTTTGAGAGCATTTAGCTGAATTGATAGAATTATATTTAAAATGCTATCTTCTTAATTGTATCAAAATGTAATTTTCAGGCTTTTACTGCACAAAGAGTTGGGTTTCTGGAGCCTTCTGCCCTTTTAATGTTGATTTCGTGTGACCACTGGTGTTTCTGGGAACAAGAAACATAAAAACAAAAGGATTTATATTTATGGTGTTTTAGTTCAGAGCCAACCTTGTATAGGGAAGGTGGCTGTGACCTTTGTAGGTGGGGGTGCAGGTGAGAGGGGATAAGGAGGGGGCACTCTGCCAAAGCTCTTTGAGAAATGCGCCCCCACTCTGGGTCCTCGGTGACCTCAACCTTCCTCCCTGGATGCTGCCTTTTCTTTCTGGAGTAAGACCTTGGCATATTTTTAAAAATCTTCTTGGCAGTGTCAGATTTTCATTATTTAAGGGAGGTTGCATTTTTGGAAACAAGTCATTTGGAGCTAAGACTAGGTCATGATAAGCAGGGAAATATCACTCTGAGATAACATTCCGGACAGTGAGTCAAGTCCCCAAAGCCGAGGCTGATCCCCTCACATGGCTTCAAAAGCCCCCAGACTTTCGTCCTGAGGGTCCCCTTCCTCCAGGCCATGCACCCATGAAGATATTGAAGCACCTTGTTGCAAATAGCTGCATAAACAAACAAGCAAACTAGAAAACCACCTAAATGCCTCGGACTGTGCCTTGCGGAGGCTCCTGGCACCTGTGCCCCACAAGAGCTTGTCACTCTAAAGACACTGAGAGATATGAAAACATTTCTGAGAGAATGTGGAGGTGGGGGGATCCCAAGAATCAAACTGTAAGTACACATAACAGTTGCAAAAATAAAAAGAGCTGCTGCATCAGGGTCATGGGATTGGGGGACTTTTCCCCTTGTTTTCACCTAAAACTGTGTCTTAATGAAAACTAAAATCCAAAGAACAAAGATGAGCACGTAAAAAGGTTCTATAAAAAGCAGGCTCCTATGCAATGTATTTCTGAAGGAGAGGTGACAAGGTTTGGGCCGGTGATGCTGTCTTTAGAGGCTGTCTCAGAATATATCATAATCTGTTAAGGTAACCTTGGCTGGAGAAGACAGTGTGTGTTTGGAAGCACATGTTTCCTTACATTACTTACTAATAGTAATAAATAGCATTTGTGAAGTTTACAGAAAATGTTCCTGCAAAATAACTCACCCTGTCCAGTGCCACCCAGAGAGGCTATTGCTCCTGTCTCTACATGATGGGGGGACAAGGGATGCTGGGAATGCCCTAGATAATGTTACTGAGGGTTCACAGCAACATGATGGGTCCACAAGTAAGTAGCCTGTCTCCCCATCTGAGGCCTCATCAGAGGGAAAAGGACTTGAGAAGATACCAGTCTCTTCTATCCTCTGAGACAGACAGGCTCTCTTGTCTACACCCCCTCCCCATAGGTTTCCCAATTTTCTTCAAAATTGATTTCACTCAATCCCCATGGCATCCCTCAAGATGCCTGCTATTTGACCTGACTACCCTTACAGGTGGGAGATGAAATCCTAATCTGAAGTCAGGAGATCACAAATTCAAATTCCTACAGGAGTCAGAGCTAGGGATGAGAGTTCCTGTTCTCATGTTAAATACATAGGAATCCTCTTTACTCTCTCATAGAAAGGTCCATTCCCTAATTTTTTACTCAAAACATGAAGCTCTTTTGATTTATCTGTTCCCATTATTTACAAAGCCTGAGATAAAGGGAGATGTTCATCTAATTTTTAAAAAGTACCATGCAACCAACTGATAATTAGCAAGAAAAATAGACTCAGGGAAACAATAGGGAATGGTGGGGACTGTGGCAAAATTGGAGTGTTCACATTTTATCCAAAGGGAGCTCAATTACAACTGATAGCTGCCATGTGAAAAAATAGACCTTATGTTGTTACATTTTCCTATTTTCAAGAAGAAGCTGGAGACCCAAATATGAGAAAATTCCCAATTTTAAAGTATATTGAAAGACAGAGTCTCATTTTGAAGAATTTCGAGACATTATATCAGTTAAGTGTCTTGGTTTGGGTTTCCCTGGAAACAGACCATGAGACAAGGACTCAAAGACAAATGGTCTATTTGAGAGACAATCTTAGGAAATACTCCTGGGAGAGTGGGAAGGGAGAGTGGGAGAGGAGAAGAATAACAGATATGCTGTTGAACAGGTAACTTCTGGAAGCAGCAAAAGTTCAGATTGCTCAGAGATGGTATAGAACAGTGCTTTTCAAATAGTCTATGGTGAAAGATTTGTTTCTGTTGCCAAGCCATGGAGGGTTGATATTTTTGTAAAATAAAAGATGGGAACAGGCCGGGCGTGGTGGCTCACACCTGTAATTCCAGCACTTTGGGAGGCCAAGGTGGGAGGATCACAAGGTCAGGAGTTTGAGACCAGCCTGGCCAATAGGGTGAAACCCCATCTCTACTAAAATACAAAAATTAGCCGAGTATGGTGGCTGGCACCTGTAGTGCCAGCTACTTGGGAGGCTGAAGCAGGAGAATTGCTTGAACCTGGAAGGTGGAGATTGCCGTGAGCCGAGACCATGCCACTCCACTCTAGCCTGGGTGACAGAGCGAGATTCTGTCCCCCCAGCCACCTCAGAAAAAGCATAGAAAATACAAGCCCCATTTAAAAATTATTAATTTGCTTCAACAGTTTTAAATTAATGTTCCAAACTGCTGTAAAAGTTTCTAAATGCTGGTGCTCAATTTCAGTACTTAGCCCATCACAGGCTGGTAATAAACAGCTGAGAAAACCAGCCCACACTGATGCGGAACCCACACTTGGAGTACTGGGACGGGTGCAACTAGCTCAGGACTATCCCATCTGAGGGAGGAGGAACCTGGGGTATTTATCCACCCCCTCCTGCTTGCACACGATTAGGGTCTGTTTCCAGGGGCAATTCCATGTGTTCTAGGTAGGCTGGGTATTCCTGCAGCCAAACAGCCCTGCAGCTGAGAGTTGCAAGGAATGCTGGAAGCAGCCTTTCAGGGTAGAGGTGAGTGCTAAGGGAATGTGGATGGGGCAGCAACAGCAACTGCAAACTAAAAATCTTGCTTCATCTCAGCTCCATGGTCGTGGTTCTCCAAGTGTGGCATCTGGGCTGGTAGTACCAGCATCACCTGGGAACTTGGTTAGAAACGCAAATTCACAGGCCCCACTTCAGACCTACCAAAGTAGAAACTGTGAGGGTAGAAGCCCAACCATGTGGATTTTGACAAGCCTCCCAGAGAATTCTAATATATGCTCAAGTTTGAGAACCACAGCTCAATTGCATTTTAAAGCAATTAGGCCAAGGAGAAATATCCTTGTTCTTACATAAAACCAACATGACCTTAACTAGCATTTTGGCTCCTTTCTTTCGACAGTCTCAAAGTGAATCATTTTCATAAGAATTGCATTATTGAAATAAATATGAAGTTTAAACTGTATATTTCCTGTCCCTAAACCATACCAATAAGTCCAATGTGTACAAATCACTTTCAAATCCACCCATGGAGATCTGTACTCAGTGATGTTACTAGAATCACTCCTCTGTTAGATATCAATAGTGGCAGATGATAAACTCTCTTCTGCAATGCGACACCTTCTTTACTAATAGACCAATAAGCTGTCTGAAACAGAGTTTCACTGATTAAACAGGAAATGCCATCTGTAGAGTCTGCTATCCTTCCAGGGTCTGCAAAGGATGGGACCCATACAAAAAATAAAAGGCCTTTCCTTTGCTCAACTTTTAAAACAATTCTTATTTTTCAAGGCATTTTCATATAAACAAAGAGAGCCTGGTCATAACCTATGAAATAGGCCAAATAATAGTAGAGATGTCAGTATTCTGGGGACAAGGAAACAGCACTGGGATGAGGAGGGACTTGCTGGGTGTGTGTGTTTGCTGAGGGTGGGGTCCCACCTCCCCCTCACCTCCCCCCCTCCTCCCCACCTCCCCCCCTCCTCCCCACCTCCCCACCTCCTCCCCACCTCCTCCCCACCTCCTCCCCACCTCTTCCCCACCTCCTCCCCACCTCCTCCCCACCTCTTCCCCACCTCTTCCCCACCTCCTCCCCACCTCCTCCCCACCTCCCCACCTCCTCCCCACCTCCCCACCTCCCCACCTCCTCCCCACCTCCACCTCCCCACCTCCTCCCCACCTCCTCCCCACCTCCTCCCCACCTCTCCCCACCTCCCCACCTCTCCACCTCCTCCCACCTCCCCACCTCTCCACCTCCTCCCACCTCTCCATCCTCCCACCTCTCCACCTCCTCCCCACCTCCCCACCTCCCCACCTCCCCACCTCCTCCCCACCTCCTCCCCGACCTCTTCCCCACCCCTTCCCCACCTGGTGCTGTTTATTTCCTTTAACAAGAACCAGAACTTGGATGGTTTTGCTCAAACATAGCAGCTCTGACACCCCCAGAAAGGCTGGGAAACGTAGAGGTTCTGTTTAGCTTTCTGTCCCCGCTGTCGTGAAATAGCCCCTAGTGAATGAAATTCTGTGCACAGCTTCACCACCCAACAGAGCGTCACCCGCTCTGGGCCTCACCTCCCAGGTGGTCAGGGTTTGTTGATACCTTGGTGTCGCCAATGAGTCTGATGAAGACAGAAGGTTTTAATTAAATAGATAATTGGTCCTGAGAATCGAGATGCAAACAGAAGCACAACAAATGTGCTTTGCTATTTGTAGACATTTGTAAAGTTTAAGTGAATGGGCCACATTAATTTGAAGGTTTAATTTCTTGGCATTTGTGGCTGTCTCTGTTGAAGTGGTTCTCATCTGGGGTGATTCTGGCCTCCCCCCGCTGCACTGTGGGTACATTGGACAATGTCTGGGGATGTTTTTGGTTGTCGCAAGCAAGGGGTGGGCAGGCTGCTGACATTGAGTGGATGGAGGTCAGGGATGCTGCGATACATCCTGCAATGCACAGACCTTCACCACAGAGAATGATCTGACCCAGGCTAAGAAATGCTGCTCTATGGCTTTAAGCCAGTACAATTTTTCACAATCGATCATAATAAACAAAACACACTAGAAAAATAGAAGAAGTTGGGGGAGGGATTCTTAGCATTAAAAGTACAGATTTGCTATAAATGAAGCTGGATGTCTTGGTTTTGTCCCTGTTTGCCTGAGGAAGGGTTATGCCTGCTGAGAGTTCATTAGTTAGTAGTTTTTGGGTCTATTTTAGGCAACCAATCAACCAATTTTTTTTTTTTAATGAAAGTTTAAACCCTCACCTTAGGCGAACTGTATCAAAATAAGGTTTAGGCATGCGCAGGCTCTTCCTGCTCTGGCCAGCTGCTGGCCTGAATAAGATGCTAACTTTTCTCACCTGTACAGTTCAGCTGCCTTTGATGGATTTTTATTGAGTGTCTACTCTGTTAGCCACCACAGAGCTACTGTTAAGTTGGGGGGAACTGGGAGAGAAGAGGTTCAGGCCAAGTAAAAAGTAGAACATCAGAAGGAGACCAGCGAGGAGCTAATGGGGTGAGACTCAGAGGAGCTGAGGAGGGAGAGAAAGGGAGAGGCAGGGTCGGGAAGGTCTTCCATGAGCCCTGGCCCCCAAGAACATCAGGTTTCTCCCAAGGCACAACTACTCTAAAGCCCTAGAGAAAATTCTCTGAAGTCTTGGTGGTAGAAATTTCATTGGAATTCAGAAGTGGGTCTGTTTGGTTTCCTTCTTTCTACTCTTTCATCCTTCTACCTGCTTTCCCAAACACTGGCACCAAGAAGAAAACAAAAGCCTCTGATGCACGAGCTCCCTAGAGCGCAGCAACAGGTCTTCCAGTTTCTTAATTGGAGACATAAAGGCAATCATGCCTGCCTCCTGCCTCCTGTAGAAATGAACACATTTTGGTAAACTATTTGAAGATGCACGGGAAGACGCAATCATTCCTGGCTGAAATGGACCATTGCAGGCTCACCTCATGAAACACATCTCATCTGCCCCCTCTCATAATCAGATTATTAGTGTGAAAATGGAGCCTGAGTGCCCGGTGAGGAATATCCCTACAAGAATATTGATAATATTTACAATGTCTAGAGCGCCTTCCTTTGGTCTGGTGGTTGGGAAAGGGGTTGGAGTGGTTCTGACATAATCTTCACTTCAGAAGCCTGGGTCCTACCAAGAGCAGAGGCCCTGAAACAGACGCTCTCCTGAGAGTCCATGAAGGAACGACGCTCCTTTCCGGTACTGGGCAGACCCGGTAACTCCGACTTCCAAGCATGTGGCTGGGACAGCTCCATTTTCCAGGGAGCTGCTGTGATGGTTTTTGACCTGATAGTAGTGACTTGGTTCAGTTGTTTCCTGAATGTTTTTACAGAAATAATCAATGTATTTCCAGTGTGGTGTTCTCTCTTAGCCGACAAAACAAGAGGTGAGGCTCAGCCTGGAGTGATTCCATTACACCGGATGGGCACAAGATACAGGCCTCTTTGGTTACCGTCCTGGAAGAGATTTCATCTAGAGGCAGGCTAAACAGGAAACTGGAATTTCTCTCCTCTCAAATGATTCATTATTGCTGCAACATCTTAATAAAACAGACAAAGGGTCAGTAATTCGAGCTCAGTAATTAAATGGAAAAAGAACAGCTTAGTGCAACGGTTGAGCGTGGTAATAGAGTCTGACATATAATGACATATAAACGAAGGGAAGGGGAGTGGGGGTGACAAGGTAGGTGAGATATTAGACAGCTGACCCCAAGCTTGTCATTTTCCAGTTGGTGCAGAACTGAGCTTTGTTCGGGTACCATGGCTTTTGTTGGCCGGGGCCATTGTTGGGGCCTTTGACAGGCGACCCAGGCAATTTCATTTATCCAGATATAAGACAATTAAATGAAAATGAAATGTTTGTGTATTTCCATTTCTTTTAATATTGGCAAATGTGAAGTTTCCTAAGAAGCTTGCCTGGAGAAAGAAATTTATCTCAGCTTTCAAAGTGGGTGAGGTGGAAAAGCGCTAGTAAAATTCCTCCTGTGACTTTGGGGGCTATACGAGTAAGAAGGAATTCCACAGGAAAATGGAAAGAAAAAAAAAAAAAAAAAACCACCTCCAGCTGTCATCTTCACTGTGCTTATCTCTTGCCTAATTATAAGATTGAGAGGACGTTGCCCCAGGCAGTGAAGGGCTTGGTTTAAGAAAGAGAGCTGTAAGGATGCTTGGTTTACCTAAATAATAGGCTTTGTCAAATACCTATGGAGCGGGTGAGCTGTCATTCCGGGAGCTGGTTTTCCAGCACTCTGAACTGTCTTGTGCCTTCCAGCAGCCCTGCTCTGAAATTAAACAGCCAACCTGAAGATTAGGGGCTCCCGTGAAGGGATTCATTGCAAGTACTGCACATGTCTGTAGCTAGAACCCAATTTTATAGGCCTTCTGGTTGTCAAGTTTCACTCTCCTTTTCCTTTTCCTCTTCAGAGATAATCACACAAACAATTTCATTTGTCTTTCATGCAGAGAGAGAAATAGCAGGTTTAACAGTCCTGAACACCCATCTATGGTTATCTCAGTGTTCTTTATCTCTGAGTCAGGGGACTTTTCTACCTCTTGACATTCATGTCTTCCTGAATGCCCTGGCGACTCCTGTTCTCAGGGCCACCCAGCGCCACTGCCACAACTTCCAACAGATGGTTGTTTCTTCCTATGCCTCTGTCCTGACCCCAACTGTCTAGCCAGGTCCTTTTTCCCTTCCAGGGTTGGAAAGTACTTGTGCCGACAATTTTCCAAGCCCTGAGCACATTAATCAGTTGCTCCAGATCTGCTGGTTGAACTTTAGGCCACTAGCACAGAGCACAGTGGCTGCACTCAGGGGTGTCAGACGTCCAAAGAGGGACAGGGGCTGCGAGAACCTGGCATGGTACAGCACAATGAAAACATCGAGTGCCAGTCAGGTCTCCCAGCCTAGGCACTTGCTTCACAACAAGCTAATTATTTTATCGGCTTCCTCTGTATGTGGCAAAGGACAGTGGAGCTGCAGGAAGCACTTCGATTCTTCTATTCTGTCAAGGTTCAATGTGATGCACGGAAACCTGAAACCTCACCAGGACTCTCTCCTTCTTAGACAGGGAAGGGATGAGAGTCTCGTAAATAGAGTCCTGGTCAAATTCTGGCTTACCATGGCCCACTGGGCCCAGAGACTCTCCAGGGTCACTGCCCGGTCTGGTCTGGGTGTATATTTTGGGCTGCCATGATCGGCAGGTGGAGCCATCCCACATCTGCTCTGTGTTCTGTGAGGTAAGAGCACTTTTAGTGGGGAAGGTCAAGTGTTCCCTCGGCAGCTTCAGCCCCTGGGGTCCAGATATCACATCTCATGAGGCGGGTGGTGATGAGTACTACCCTTAAAAATCTAAAAGTGGCCAGGCACAGTGGCTCACGCCTGTAATCCCAGCACTTTGGGAGGCCGAGATGGGCAGATCACGAGGTCAGGAGATTGAGACCATCCTGGCTAACACGGTGAAACCCCGTCTCTACTAAAAATACAAAAAATTAGCCGGGCGTGGTGGTGGGCGCCTGTAGTCCCAGCTACTCGGGAGGCCGAGGCAGGAGAATGGCATGAACCCGGGAGGCGGAGCTTGCAGTGAGCTGAGAGAGCACCACCACACTCCAGCCTGGGCGACAGAGCGAGACTCTGTCTCAAAAAAAAAAAAAAATCTAAAAGCTTCAGGGATGAGAGTCCCCTTCATATCTCTGTGTGCTTCACCTATCTAGTCCCTGCAGAAATGGAATGAGTCCTGCAGGATGACTGTCGACCACCATAAGCTCACCCAGGTCGTATAGTATCCCTGACTCAGTTTCTGTGCCTGGGGTGTTCCTCTTGCGAGAACAAATGAATTTGGCCTTAGGTACATGGTCTGCAGTCACTGATGCAGCCAATGAGTTCTTTTCAATCCCAATCAGAAAAGAAGACCAGAAATAGTCTGCATTACACTGGGATGGACAATAGTATGCCTTTATGGTTTTACCCGTAAGTTTGCCAGTGAACCCCCCCGCCCTCTATCATAATAAAATCTGGACCATCAGGACATTCCTAGAATATCACCTTGATCCATCACACTGATGACATGATCTTGATCAGGCCAGAAAAGCAAAAGGTGGTGGCTGACATGCTGCGGCCCTTGGAAAGCCACATACGCTTCAGAGAGTTGGAGATAAACCTTGTGAAGATACAGGGGCCTGTTACCTCCCTAAAACTTTTAGGAGTCCAGTGGTCAGAGGCATGCCAAGACATTCTCGTCAAAGTAAAAGACAGAGAACAGCATCTCCGTCTGCACCTAGTAAGAACTGATCCGGCCAGGTGCAGTAGCTCACACCTGTGATACCAGCACTTTGGGAGGCTGAGGTGGGAGGATCACCTGAGGTCAGGAGTTTGAGACCAGCCTGGCCAGCATGGGGAAACCCCGTCTCTACTAAAAATACAAAAATTAGCTGGGCACAGTGGCGGTGCCTGTACTCCCAGCTACTCGGGTGGCTGCGGCGGGAGAATCCCTTGAACCCGGGAGGCAGAGGTTGTAGTGAGCCGAGATCGTATCATTGCCCTCCAGCCTGGGCGACACAGCAAAACTCCATCTCAAAAAGAAAAAAAAAAAAGAACTGATTCCTGGTGTGCCTTGGTAGAGATGGAATGCCCAACCACAGGACACCATGTGACTAGGGACAACGTGTGACTAGAGGTCACGCCTGCCCATCCTGGGGTGTGTTCTGTCCTCACTGAGTCACGAGGTTGGGTGGGCCCAGCAATAGTCCATCGCAAAATGGAGGTGGCACAGGAAAAAGTGTAGGCAGGACCAGAGGCTACCAGCAAGCCACATGTGCAGGCGGCTCAAAGCTCCTTGCCTCTGCCTCTGCTGTGCCACTTCCATTTTCTAATGGAAGTCCCCTAGATCCCCGTTTGAGGGAGGCCTTGCTGCCTGGCTGCCGGCAGGGCAGTCAGTAGAGAGCCTTGAGCTGACATTTCCTCCAGGGTCGGCCTCAGCTGTGGAGAGCTGCACCCCCTAGTCTCTCCCTTCTGGGGGCCAATGACATGAGGTGACTAGGCGACACCTGGCCATGTCAGACTGATGAGGACCACCCTGACCACAATGTGGCTCATGCACTTCGCCGGATGCTCCAGGGTGTTTGGGGCCTGCATAGTTCACCTCTTCCCTTCGCCCAAGGCTGCCACCACCCTCCTCCTTTAACAAGTGCTGATCTTGGATAATCCTCTCCCACTTCACATTCCTTTTTGGCATCTGCTGCTGGAAAACAACCTTCCCAGAGACCCAGCAATAGAGCAGTGATGTAAATCTCCACAAATGTTCTCCTTGCTCAAATAACAGGTCTGTGTAGCTGAATCGTTTGGTGAGATGGTTTCATTTCCAGGCTGGTGGTGGCTCTGCCATCTGCAATACTTGGGTTCCAAGGGTATCCTGCTCATTTATCTGCCAGCCCATGGGGGTAGGGGTGGAGAATGTGAAAAGGAGACGCACCTGCTTCTTAAATGCCTTGGCCTCAAAGTGACACACTTCACAGGGCCACATTCACAGAACAGGGGGTGGGGCAGCCCCGGCTGGTGCCACCTGCTGCCCATGTGGTCTCCCCTTGGTCTCGTGGCAGCAGAAGCTGACGTTGATGCTAGCAAGTGAATGTAAGCTGTATGTTTGGAAGATGATCCTAGAAAACACTAGGAGAGGATGGAGAATGACACAGAGAGAGGGAGAAAACCCATACTAGGTGCGTTTTGAAGCAAGTTGCCACCTTGTACAAGCAGAGTTCACACCAGCATAACTCGGGGAGGAGGCAGGGTAGCGCACGCCTGAAGTCAGCCCCCCGGGAAGGAGGTAACCGCATCACCCACCGACCCTCTGCTCGTGGTCACTTGAGGCTGACCCCGACGGCATCAACTCTCTGGTGCTTTAGGTGTTTGTTCCCTGCGTGGAGAGTGGCAATGACTCAACCAGCAGCCCTCCTCCTATGGGTGCAAGTGCAGGGAGGAAACGCCGCATCAGCCTCACACTCTTAGTACGGAAGGGAAGATAAATTTTAGTGGACTGTTAGCCCAATATTATCTACTTAATATTGTTCTTCAAAGCTACTCACTTAAAAATGGATTTACTTTTTGAAATATTTGGCCTCCCTCCCTCCCTCTCTCCATCCCTCCCTCCCTCCCTCCCCTCCCTCCCCTCCCTCCCTCCCTCCCTCCCTCCCTCCCTCCCTCCCTCCCTCCTTCCTTCCTTCCTTCCTTCCTTCCTTCCTTCCTTCCTTCCTTCCTTCCTTCCAAAGCACTATGTTTCAGGCACTGTGCTAACCACCCAGATTGTAGCAGTGCAGAAGCAGTTCAGGACCAGCCTTCCGGAATTTCTGTTTGGTACAGAATGACGGAAGAATTAGGTTGAAGCCAGTGGTAAATTCCATAGACCTGAGGGGATACCCATGACCTTTCCATGAATTTTTTAAACACCCATTTTATTTGTCAACAAGGCATCTCCAAATATTGTTTTTGTTGTTGTTATTCAGGAAAAATGCACACGTGCAAGTGGAAATGATCTCTGTGTTGATGTGTGTCTGTGCACACAGGCCTGTGCCTGTGTGTGCCCGTGTGTGTGTGCACACGTGCCTGTGCCTGTGTGTGCCCGTGCGTGTGTGTCTGTGTGCACGTGCCTGTGCCTGTGTGTGCCCGTGTGTGTGTGCGCATGTGCCTGTGCCTCTGTGTGCCCATGCATGTGTGTTTGTGTACACGTGCCTGTGCCTGTGTGTGCCCATGCGTGTGTGCGCATGTGCCTGTGCCTGTGTGTGCCTGTGTGTGCCCGTGCGTGTGTGTCTGTGGCGTGGTGACAGTGCAGTCCTGGGGAGCCCGGCACATCAAAGGGTCACTGGAGGAGTGGTTCGCATTGCTTTTGAAGAGCCTTTCTGCCTCTTGAATGCAAACACAGCCCATCCATCTTTCCTCCAACTTTAATAATAGTTTTGTGAAAGCCCCAGGGACTCTTTCCCTTGCCTAACCTTCAAACCAGATTTACAGTCAAGGAATGTTAGACATGAATTAATTACCCCACTAAATACAAGCAAGACACAAGTGCACATAAAAGGGAAGAGAGAGGTCCTTATCTCCCACACAGAAAAGGTTACCAGAAAATGCTGTTGCGTGATTCCTCCTGCCATCTCACCCCCAATGCATTGGAAAGCCACCTGCTCCAAGTCATTTTCTAAGGAGAATCCCTCCCTCCCCCAACTCTCCTCTCAGCTCCAGATCCACAACCCTGCATCCAGGCATGGATCCCTCACTTTCAAGGAGGCAGAGGGGCAAAGCCCCTGTCTTTTCTCTTCTGGGATGGCGTTTTAATTGCCTCTTGTTGCAGATGTGATTTTTGTGCAATTATTTCTAGCTTCTGAGGAGGTAAATGCTTTGTGCTGTGTCAAAGCTGCTGTGCATTTTATCTTTTAAATTGACTTTCATTTGCCTCAGCTGTGATTTCACCAACTCCATCAGTGCCATCTCTGGAAACTTCTCAGGGAAATAATAAAAAAGTTCAAAGCAAACAGACAATAAAAACCAAACAGCTCTTCATTGCCAATCTTCCTGTGAACTGGCATGACTTAGGATGCCTCGATTTCAGAGGAGGTCTGTGGGGATTAAAAAAAAGAGAGAGAGAATGTCAATTGCTCCCTTTTCAATTTGACTTGAAACTTATATGATAAATAAAAGTATTTGACTTGAAACTTACATGACAGATAAAAACACTTTAAATACACACACACACACACACACACACACACACACACACACACAGAAATTGGTACCAAATCTTTTCCACATCAAACTGCACTTTCAAAGTTCTGCTTGTAAATAAATGCTAGAAAAGTAACTTCACGGCTGAGGGCAATGTTAGGACAATTCTGTAGACTTGGCCCCTTTAGAATGAAAGTTTCAAGGTATGACAAAAAAAAAAAAAATGGTGGTGGGGTGGGGGAGAAAAAAAGGCCCCTGGAGCCACAGTTTATTCAATATATTGAATTCAGATTTCATAAACAGCAAAAATGTCATCCTAGAGAGCATATGCAGAAATCTGTTTTCTTCAGAACTTCTAAAGTGGAAACCGAAACATACAATGAAGACAATTAGATGAAATTTGAAAAATGTCAAACCAAGGAGAACTTGGGCAGCTTTAGTCTGAGACAGCTCGGAAGGGGATTCATGCCTGTATACATGGGTTGGAGGGGGGTGGTGTTCCTAAATGAAGGACTGCAACTGCCTGGAATGACAGGATCCAGAAATATTTGAATCAATTAAGTCGAGGAGGGCAGAACATTTTTGAAAATCTGCACTGCTGCTTTGTAGGTTTTTAAAAAATCTAATCTTAATAATTCCACGTCCAGGTGACACTGACTGTGCGAGGCAGCTTTGCCTTCCAATTCCGCATGCCAAGGTCAGTCTTGTTTGTAACCACAAGGGAGGGAATAGCGGTTTGTAAAGTTTGACCTGGACACAAATCAGGAGGGAGACCCTCCATGGGCATGCATTTGGAAATTCAGGCTGACCCAACCTAGTTTGGGGTGGGGGAGCCCAGGGCAGAAGAGAATGGGTGGTGTGGGGAAAGGCCCAGGGGTCAGCAGCCTGGCTCCAGACCATGTCTCCCTTCCTCTCTCACTATGGTTCCTTCAACTTCTTAGAGTCTATTTATTTGCCTTCCCTTTAAATGGAGAAAACGATGGCTGCTTTTCCAGCTTGTGGTGAGGTTTCCAGAGCAAGCCTATGGGGTGAGCTTTTTAAGCAATTGGTTTGCTTGGTGATTACTGTGGTCTTTGAATAACCCCTCATTCTCAATCCCCAGAATCACTTGTCTCTTGTGTATTGACCAGGCCACTTCTAGAAGGCAGCGTTTTCATGAGCCACCCTAAGCACTGCTGAGGTTGACGGGGGGCATGGCTGTTGACTCCTGTGCTGAGTACCACACAGGGAGTATCTTAGGGAATCCTCACTGCAAAACAGGGGGTATGTGGTCTTCAAGCTGTGAGTGAGGAAACTAAGTCACAAAGAAGTTGGAAGATCACACCTCGAGGAAGGGGTCTGTCTCCATTGCGCACAATCGTGCCCAACTGTGTGGTCCCCACAGTAACTGCCAGCCCTAGGAGCTACTTACATGTAAATGAACTAACATTTAATTTAAAATTCCATTCCTCTATCACAACAGCCACATTTCAAGTGTTCAAAAGCCACACAAAGCCCGTGGCTCCCATCCTGGTTAGCGCTGACATGGACCATCTCCATCACTGCAGAAAGTTCCACGGAACTGCACGAGTCCTTCTATTTAAGTCTCAACTCAGGGACAGAGGGCTTATAAAACAGGGTAAATTTGGTAGTGATTATTCACTTGTGAAAAAAGAATTGTAGACTCCCAAAAGGAGTTGCCCAAATGACTTCTGTTAACCAGAGGATTGAAAAGTCTATTTTCATATGATTAACTGCTTGACAGAAAAGGCTGTTCAGGGAGAGGGGAGGGAGTTGGTGATGAGGCTCTGGAGACATCTCCAAATGTTGGGAGATGCTTTTTCATGAGGAGGGTCCAAAATGCAGATGGAGCAGAGTCCTCCTCTGAAGGGGACACCCTCAGGCCAGCAGGTTCCAGGTTGCCTCCTCAGCATTTTCCTCCAGCTGGATTTCAGCTGCAAAACTGGGATGCCCAGCTGCACAGAGCAGGTCAACAGTGAGTCTGGAATGTTCCATCTGCAGACTCCTACCTCTCTCCCCACCTGGCTTCTGGTCCTGGCTTGACCACCAACTTGCTGTGTGACCTTGAGCCTTTGACTTTCTGTGCCTTCACCTCCCCACCTGTAGATGAGAAGGCTGGGTAGCCCTGCAGCACCCTACACATCCCCTTCCATACCTTCTCTCGGTCACTCATTATTTGTGTGAGGTGAGGGCAGAGATCAGAGCATGAACAAGACAGCATGACCCACTCATCCCACGCTGTCAACAGCACGACCCACTCATTCCATGCTGTTGAGTCACCTACCTGTCCGTCAAGTTCTCCAAGCCGGCCAAGTGTGAGGTGCTCGTGGGTGAATGATAGCCTGGATGAGCCACTGAGTTCACCTTAGGGTTCAGTGTCCCTGGAAGTAGAGTAGGAGCCAGAGATTCTTGTTTATTGAAGACATGCTCTTGGGAGCCACCTGTAGGGGAATGAAAGAGAGGGCTGGAAAAAGAGCCAATCAAAGAGGTGGATTCAGGAGGATCCACTCAGCCCCACCCCATAGCAAAGTCTGGAGCCTCCGTTGCTCCTCAAAGTCTCTCCACTCCTGAGTCCCAGAGGCGAGAGACCTAGGCTGGTAGACTAACCCCATCAGGCAGTCACTGATTCTGCTCATTCATTCATTCCATATCTCAATATTCCCCACCCCTGTAGAGGAGGAGATACAGCCTCTCAGGCAGCCCCGGGCGAGGCAGCTTCCACAGGCCAATGGCAATCTTCCAAAGATCGGTGCCTGTGTGAGCCACGAGTTGTCGTGGGGTGGGGGCGAGTGTATCAGGCACGTAACGGGGCTTTGGGTGGACACCCATAGCTTCCCCCACACAGTTCTAGTATCTTTGTTTTCACGATTCTTCTATTATTGAAAGGCAAGGAAAGGGCATTTGATTTCTGTTTGAACTTCTCTCACTCCAGGTTCTTGGTTTTGCTTTGCCTTTTTTCAAGTAGAGGTACATTTTTGTTCTTTCCACTGTTTATTGAGGTCCCTCAAATAGCAGTGATACCTCCTCCCCAGGAAGAAATGAAGCCATCTGGTTTTGTCCCCAGCTAGCTGTGCCATGATAAATGACAGCTCAAAGGTTTCAGCCAGCACAGAGCACAATGGAAAGTCGCCTCATTAACAAAGTGTATCATTGCATGTTCTGGAACAATCCATCTCAAAGGGGGCTGCATTAATTAGAAATATTTTCATTCAGCATGAGGCTGTGGTAGAACATTTGGCCGTCTGGAAACAGGAAAGAGATACCCAATTGCCCAGTTCACCAACATGTTTTGCAAAGCCTTGGTATTTAAATGTCCCTAAATAGACACTGCATTTGGCTTGATGCAACCTCCCCCTTTAAGATTCCCATTTAAAACTTTTGCCTTATACATGCGATACTTTTCTCATTAGTCACAGTGTTTCCTTCTAATAAGGTAAAGTGGTCAGGGAAGTTGAAAATAATTCTTTTCTTGCCAGACAAGAAAGAAAGGAAATGTTTTGAAAGACTTACTCCTTTTTTTTTTTTTTTTTTTTTTTTTTTTTGAGATGGAGTCTTGCTCTGTTGCCAGGCTGGAGTACAGTGGCACGATCTTGGCTCACTGTAACCTCCGCCTCCTGGGTTCAAGCCATTCTTCTGCCTCAGACTCCCAAGTAGCTGGGACTACAGGCGCGCGTCACCACGCCCAGCTATTGAAAGACTTACTCTTACCTTTCATGATACACTAGGCTTGTGTCTGTGTCTCAACAGCTGAGAGAAGCCTCTGGCTTCAGCTTATCCATCTTCAAAGCCTCAGATGTCTCAATGCCCTGGAAGTAGCGAAATTAAATCTGACAATGATTAGGAGAGTAAGAATGTTACAGTACATACTCTTTTTTGTAAAAGGCTGGAATTAGGTCTGGGTTGCCCCTGGCTTCCCATTCGTAGCACAGATACATTGGAAGTGGTGTTGGAAACGGCTCAGTAGGTAGACCATGAGTTGGGAGTTCAGATGGACTTGAATTCAATATCCCAGTGCTGCCACTTATTGGCTGTGGATTTTGGATAATTCATTTAACCTCTAAGCCTCAATTTCCTCCTCTGTAAAATGGGAAAAATAATATAAATCTTATAACATTGCTGTGACAATTAAGTGTGCAGAGTAAACGCTTAATACACATTAGCTATCATTGTTGTTAATGACAATATTACTGGCCTAAGGTTCCCATAGGGCTCAAAGCCAAAGTCCTCGAAGAACAATCCTCCTTCCTGGAGGGAGTTTATTTCACATGTATTTTTCTGGACCTTTCTCATCAATGAGTATTGACATTTCAGTTTCTGGTCTCCACCTCAGGGAAGAGAGTGTGGGTGGGAAGACCTCTCTTGGGAGCTGGGCTTGTCTTGACTCCTACTTGGGGGAGTTTCATACTAAGTAGAGAGGTCAGCTTTCTTTATGGAAACTCAGCCTTCTCCCTGGACTGGGCAGCTCAGAGCAACACAGGCTGCAAGGGAGCTTTTGTGTCTTTTTCCAGAAGGCAACAAGGCTAAAAATGTAAGAGTGTAGGTCAGTTGGTGACCCCAGAGCTCAGCATTCTAGTGGACTCTGATGGTCCTGCTGATAAGATGTAATGAATGTTAGAAAAAAAAAATTCTAGAGATAAGGGTTACAGAAGATTCCCATGCCAATCACGTTCCCTCCCAATTGCGGGAAAGAAAGACGTAGAATATAATATCATAAAATTTAGAAGATGATAAAACAACCTTGCCTTTTCTCCTTGGGTGAAATTTTTTCCATTTTTGGACCCGTTTCTACTTCGCTTCCCTGCTCACATATGTCTGCATAGGTTTAATTAGGATGAAACATCCATGGTTCAGCACACTCTTTGGCAAATGAGGGAAATAAGCACAGAAATAAAGACAGGAAACCCCACTTGCATGCCAGTCTTGATCACCTGGGATTCATGGCAAATCTTTCCCTTGGGCTTTCAAGGCTGTGTAGGATACAGATTTAAAGAGGGAAGCAGGAGATGGCCTGGAGCAGGTGGTGAGGCTTTGGTGGTGAGGCCTCGAGAGCAAACACAGAAGTTCCCAGGAGGGAGAAGTTCCTTGCACCCCACGCGCTTCTGCCCTGCTGACCAGTGTCGTTTTTTTGCAAGAAGGAAAAGGCAATTAAAAGTGCTTCCAGACACTCCTCTAATGGATCAAACAATTAAATTCAACATGTGTCTCTTTAGCTCTGATATTTTGTTGAAACATAATGAGCATTCAGTTCGCCTCTTATTGTAAATGAAATATTCTCCAGGCTGCCATAATTTGGAGAAGGGGATTCATGAGGAGCTTTTCAGCTTAGCCAGGCACAGGGTGGCATGTGACTGTCAGGGTAACTGACTCAGCAGAGGTCTGAGAAGATTGTAGGGTCTCAGAGGACGGACTCAGGGCATGGTGTGAAAGAGAGGAGGCGCCGTGAGAATTTGGGGATGTAGGAAGAACACATGGGAAGGCAGTCTTTTTAATTCGCCTGTTTCCTAACCAGATCCTTTCCTTTCCCTGCAGTTGGGAAGTTTTTAGAGGATTCTGAAACGAATCAAGGCATACTATTAGAATGATACCATCTACAGGACACAGATGCCCTTGCTTCTCTGAGTGTGGAGGGAAGACACTCTTGGCGCTTCTTATTACTCATTTCTGGCTTCTTTGGAGAGAGCCTAACAGTTGTTCCCATATCCTGTGGGCAAAGGAGGCTGCATGTCTGGGTGAAGCTGTAGCAGCACCCAGGCTCAGAATTACAGACGCAGGGGTTCTCTATGGCATCCCAGGGGAAAATGACTTGTGACAAAACCATTTCCAGACAAAGAGCTAAAGCTATTTAGATGTATGATGTCTCCAGTACGAAAAAGTTCCCAGATAAATAAATACAACCCAGGGATTTTACCCTTGACCACTGTGATCCAGAGCCCGTAATGTCAGAAATGGGCTATAGGGATTAGGGATAGCATTCAGAATGTGCCTGATTCAAACACATGAAAATCTGTCAAAGGTAAGGTTACATTTGTCTTGACTCCAACAATTGATTGCTAGGTCTGTACGGTATTTTTTTCCCTCACTCCCTCCCTGCCTCCCTCCCTCCCTTCTTCCCTCCCTCCCTCCCTCTCTCCCTTCTTTCCTTTCTTCCTTCTCTTTTCCTCCTTTCTTTTTCATTTTCCTTTCCTTTCCCTTCCCTTCCCTTCCCTTCCCTTCCCTTTCTTTCCTTCCTTCCTTCCTTCCTTCCTTCCTTCCTTCCTTCCTTCCTTCCTCCTCCCTCCCTCCCTCCCTCTCTCCCTTCCTTCCTTCCTTCCTTCCTCCTCCCTTCCTTCTCTTTTCCTCCTTCCCTCCTCTCTCCCTCCCTCTTTCCTTCTCTCCTTCCTTCCTTCCTTCTTTCCTTCTCTTTTCCTCCTTTTTTTTTCCTCCCTCCCTCCAATTCTTCCTCTTTCCTTCCTTTTATGGCCAGGACATTCCAGTCCGCTTGTTTATAGAGCTGAAATCAACTGGCTAATTGTCAGTTTTTCTCTCTGCTTTGTAATAAGCATGCCTTACCTGAGCTGGGTGCTTACTCATGCAAGATAATAAGAAATACAGAAAGCCACAGGAGCATTTAGAAGACAAACAAGTCATAAAATTGCCTATTAGGAACTCTTATTTAAAATCGTGTCCAAAAGTTTCTGCATTCTTTCTGTTCACACCCAACCTCCACCCCCTTTTAAAAATTTCCAGCACTACATGCAACAACGTGGATGTTTTCAAAGGTCATGTCCACCAGGCTCCCTTAAAGCCTCACTCACTTTCTTATCAAAGGAAAAGAGGGTGAAAAAGACACCAAGAAATTCTGGGGAAATGTTAATTAGGTACAAAAAGGCAAATGCAAATCTCAGATTTTTCCAAAAGCTAAAATGAAATTGCTTTTCCACACTACCTGTTGCTGAGAAAACGTACTGAGGCAGGTGGCTGAGTGGGTTACGTGTATGAAGATGGGGGACGCTGCAGCCCGAGTCTGTGTGTAAGAGTGCTATTCTACAGGAGCCAAAAACTCCTTCAAAAGGTTTCTGTAACCAAATGAAAATAAAAATGTGTTATTTTCATGTCATGTTAATGTGCTTTTTTTCCCCTTGCCACTAATTATGCTATTTCAAGAAAATAATTGGAATTAGCTAGAAGAAATTAAGAATAGAAACTTGCAAATTATATAACCTTAATGAATCTAACTTTTGGTAATGAACTTAGTTGCTACTTAGCATGCATCACTAAAGCCTGCATGAAACAGAGGAGCCCTCCTCATTCCTTAATTCTACTGAACCATTCTTAATCATTCATAATTAAGTCTGCCTCAGAAATGATAGTCTCCATGACAATATTGATTTAGTTTCTTTTTGCATCTTGGCCAAATGTTGGGAATGATAGAATTCTGAGTCACAAAAGGCTAGTGCCACCAACGAAGATCACAGAAACAAAAGGATAACGGAAGGGCGTCACCAAAGCCCTTTCTCTCTGAACTTCCAGAAAAAGGAGATAGGAAACGAAGGAAAACTGAGTGTGGGGCTTACGTGCTCACTGGCTCGTTTTCAGCCTGAGGTAGCAACTGAGAACACATATTGATACCTGAAAAATAGAAGCCCAGAAAGGTATGTATCTAGGATGTGGGAGCAAATGTCTTCTGAAGGCTGGAGGAGAGACCCTGCTCTCCCTCACCTCGTCTCCAGCTTCCTTTCTGCTTGAAAGATTATCAAAGTCTGCATTTACAGAGAAAGTGAGTTGAATGAAGAGAAATTCAAAAAATGCCCTGTTTAGTCTTCATCACCTTCTTATTGGGTCCTTTAGTTGAATACACTCTGGACTTGAGAATGTGCGCTGTTACCGTGAACTCGAAGAACTCCAAATTGCCCTCCAATGGTGATCACTCGTTTCACCTGCTCTTCATAAAAATGTTCTCCTCCTGCCAAGAGTCCCCAAAGCCCCATCGTCTGAATCCTGAACTCTGACATTGAAGAAAATGAAGTCAACTCAAATGCTCAGTTCACAAAGCAGTGCGATTATTTTTAGAACATGTAGTAATGAAAATGGTAATGCTTACAGTAAAAGTAATAGACTCAATGAAAGCCTATCTTCAGAGATATAAACAGGAGTCAAACAGTGCATAAGCCTCGTATTTTAAAAGTTCAATGAAGAGTCTGCCTTTAAGGGGGGTGGAAAAGACCCAGGGCGTTAATGGGCCTGCTTGAACATGCTCTGTCTTGGAATGCCAGATTCCAAAAGTCAGAATTTTGTTAACTCTTCAAGATCTGTTTGTGATTTATTGTGCTTTTTCCTTTAATGCCTTCCGGCCAGTTGGGAAACAACATTTTATTGAATGAGAGTCTGATGTGTATTGAATGGTGTACTAGAGGCTTTTTAAAATGACATAAAATTGTCCAAGGCCAGCAACATCTTGCAGATGAAATTGCTGAAGCATCATGCAGACAGAGGGCTCCCTTTGGGTGAGAAATGTAACATTTGAAAGGCTGGGTTGAGTTCCACATGAACCCACGCTCGCCACCCCAGACTGTACCCTCACAGTGAGACTTCGAGTCCTGAGTAAGCTTGGTGATGTGTTGAGAATAGTAACAGAGAGGCAGACAGTCCTGAGTTCGAGTTTGAGTTCTGCCACCAACTAGTTGTGTAACTATGGCCAAAGTCATGGCATCTCTCTGAACCTCCATTTCTTTAGCTATGAAATGAAGACAGGCTGGGTGTGGTGGCTCATGCCTGTAATCCCAACACTTTGGGAGGCGGAGGTGGGAAGATTGCTTGAGCCCAGTTCAAGACCAGCCTGGGCAACATAGTGAGACCCCATCTCTACTAAAAGTTAAAAAACAAAATTAGCCAGATGGGGTGGTGCAAACCTGTGATCCCAACTACTCAGGAGGCTGCAGCAGGAGGACTGCTTGAGCCCCAGGAGGTTGAGGCTGCAGTGAGCCGTGATTGAACTGCTATACTCCAGCCTGGGCGACAGAGTGAGACCCCTGTCTAAAAAAAAAAAAAAAAAAAAAACCCAGAAATGAAGATGATTACCTCTGCTCTACCTGCTTTCTAAGTTGTTGAGGAATTCAAAGGACACAGGAGACATAAAAGCAAAAGGTAAAGTGTTTGCAGGTTGCAAACAGAGCTTTCTCTGTACCAGTTGTGTGACTTGACTTTAAACAAGTCACCAAACCTCTTTGTGCCTCGGATATCTTGCTTATAAAATGAAGATAATAGTCATATCAATCCCACAGGATGATAGTGACTATTATGTGAATAAATATGAAGTGCCCACAGGATGATAGTGACTATTATGTGAATAAATATGAAGTGCCCAGCACATCATAACTGCTATACACATGTTTCTCATTCTTACCCTTAATGTTCATGTTTTTTTGAAAAGAAAAGAGAAAAGCAGATTGTTCTTTTTCCTCCAAGAAGGACCCAGACTTTGTCTATAAAGGCATGGGACCTTCATAGAACTTCCTGGGGATTCCCTGAAATAAATCCTGAAGGACAACAAGGCCGTTAAAAAATGGAGTCAGTGATATAATTTTAAAAGCAACATGTGGGCCAGGCGTGGTGGCTCGTGCCTATAATCCCAGCACTTTGGGAGGCCAAGGGGGGGCGGATCACAACATCAGGAGATCGAGACCCTCCTAGACAATATGGTGAAACCCCGTCTCTACTAAAAATACAAAAATTAGCTGGGCCTAGTGGTGAATGCCTGTAATCCCAGCTGCTTAGGAGGCTGAGGCAGGAGAATCACTTGAACCCAGGAGCATGAGGTTGCAGTGAGCCAAGATTGTGCCATTGCACTCCAGTCTGGTGACAGAGCGAGACTCCATCTAAAAAATAAATAAATAAATAAAGCATGTAATACCCACAACATGGAAACAAATGAGATTTTACTCTCAGATAAATGGATGTCCAATGTACATGTTTATCTATGAGGATTCATGCAATAAACAAATAGCAGAACACTTGTTCATCCACCTAGAAGCTAACATGTGTTGAGCATCTGCTGCGTGTCAAGTCCTTGCTAAGTTCCAGGGATGTGCCTGTGAGAGAGACACCTTGACGTTCTCAGAGTTCACAGCATAGCGGAGGAAGAAGGATGATGAAGCGAAGTGCCCACGTGTCAAGAGAGGAATAAAAAGGAATGGGTGGTGGGTTCTTTTGGGTGTAGGGGAAGGGATTTGGAGAGACTCAGAACCGGGGAGAAGCTTTAATTGGATGGAGAAGAAGTCACCCCTTCTGGGCAGAGCAAGCAGCACAGAGGCATGGCCACATTGGGCGTGGGGAAGGTATGGCAGGTCAACCCTTTGTGGGAGCAGAAGGACGGAAGAGCTGGGACAAACTCACAAGGAGCCTTGGAAACCATGCTGGGACTTTAGGCTTCAGTGTGGAGGCAGCAAGCAGATAACAAAGCCCATAAACTCATGTGGAATGTGAGCTGTTCTTTATTTTTTAGTGTTCACTCCAGGTGGGGCGAAAATCAGACCAGAAAGGGCAGAGACCAGGCCCTGGGAAGTCAGATAGAGGCTTTGGCAAGAGACAGTTGCCAAGATGAAACTGGCCCAGATGAAACTCCCTCATCTCCTGACTTTGACACATGTCAACGCACATCTCTCATCTTCTAATGAGAGGTGACAGAAGAGAGGTGCAGGGAAGGGGCATCTCGCCATCAGCAGCATTTCTCACTTCACCCTATCTGGGAAATCCAGAGAAACAGCACGGGAAGTGGAGATGGGGGGATGAGGCCTCTCTACATGGAGGAAACCCAGGAAGAAAGAGAGGGCCTGGAGTCCCTTCTCTCCATCCTCTGGGATTGGCTTTCTGGAAATGAAGAGAAGGGTGAAGAAGCCCTGGTGTGATTTCTCAGGGGATGAGCTGCAAGAATCGGTAGGATCCCTGCAGGACCAGCATTGATAGTGGAGATGGAGGTTGTAGGAAAATCATTTTATTGCCCTGGATAGAGTGGCTGCCCGTAATGAACATGACACTTTTCAATTCACACTGAATACATTAATTGATGGAGGAGCACATGGTGGGATGCATACATTCCTCATTGATATGTGTCATTGGAAACCAAGAACTAATATGGAAAAAGATTGTGTGAGCATCTTCAGCAGTCCCTAGGTAATCATGAGGTGCAAGCACATCCACAGGTAGCCTTGGGAAATGTTCCAATCCCCTTTCCCCTTGCTGCTGCTGCTGCTGCTGCTGCTGCTGCTGCTTCTGCTTTAATTTTAAAAAGTTATTGTTGGCCTGGCTCAAAGATCCCTGTTTTTCTATTCAAACAGCTTTCTTGAAGTTTGGAAAATAGAAAATATTCCCCTGGGTGTAAAGAACACACATTTCAAGAATGAGTAACCTGGCAAAGCGAAATTAAAAAGTTGGCTGTAGATACCACAGTTGTCAGACACAGTGTTTTATTATCCAGGTTCTTAAAAGTAAGTGCTAAGTAAAGGTTTCTTCCACCAGTGTGCACAGAGGACTATTAGCTTGCTCTCAGATTCAGTCTTCAGGCGCTTCTCAGACATCGCCTCCAACACCTGCTCAGCTGAATATCTGATATTGCTTTTTTCCCTCTCTCTCCACCTTCTCTCTCCCTGAGCAATAAAAGCCCAAACACATACTTGTCATTTGCCCTCTGACATAGCTAAGATTTAAAATGTCGACAATATCTGAAATATAAAACAAATCCACTGCTTCTAGAACAACCACCACAACAAAGCCGCTAATAGTTAGTGTCTCTGTCAGTCCCTATTTATGAGACGCTGATGCCTTCTCACCACAGACGTGGACCCTGGGGCAGCTGGGGAATGGGAGAAGCGATGCCATGATATAGGGCGACAGATGATGGAATGACACTGAGAAGCTGAGTGTTTTTTAAGTTTCATAGGAAATGATGATTCCTCTTGGCATGGAGACACTTGGATCTCCTTTCTCTCCCGAGGATATAGTTATCCTCAGACTGAGGTGGAACAAACATTCAGCCGGGGATGAATTTATGACTTTAGCTCATACAAGATGTGATACATTTGCACATAGCCAATTAGCATCGGGCTCCTCAAGCGGATGTCCAGATCCACACTCGGGTCCTCAAAAAGCTTCCAAAAGACAGCTGGGTGTGAAGCCGGAATGCCCCAGTTGGAAAAAGCCTCCACTGTTTATTGGCTCTATTATTCAGAGGGCAAGCTAAGCCATCTTGGGGCCTCACTTTCCTCTTTATAGAAGGAATGAACACGGTTTACATGTGGTGTCAAGATCACACGAAAGCATGGACATGCAGTGTCCTAGCATGGTGTCCAGCCTTCCTGTCTCTCTCCAGGCCTCCCTTTCTTATTCATCATCCATCCATCCATCCATCCATCCATCCATCCATCCATCCATCATGAATTCCCGTTCATATACCAGACACCATGCTGTCACTGGGCACAGAGCTGTAAACAAGAGAGATTGTGTCTGCCCGTGTGCAACTCACAGACTGAAGAGATGAAAGAACCTTTCCAGACTTTGCTAAGTGCTGGGAAGAGAGCAAAGCAGTGATGCTTCACAGAGCACTGGGCAAGAGAGCCGGGAGTGGTCAAGTCCAGCTGCTGTGGGGTGGGAGAGAGGGGACAGTCGTGTTAACACCCCTGCAAGGGCATGTTTTTGAGCACCCCATCTGTACCAGGCACCCTGCCAGACTCTGAAACGACATTGATTAAAAAGAACATCCGTGGCTACCACCCTCGTGAAGTTCACAGTCTAGTGGGGCACATGGCTGTTACCGAAAGAATCACACAAAGAAGTAGAAAATGATGAGATCGGTGTGGGCAAAAAGAGGGGCTCGGTGCCAAGATGGCCTATGTTAGGAGTATTTGGCCCATTAAAGGGTCTGTGAACATGGCCCTGAAGCAACCGTGTTTGAGCTGAGCCCTAAAGGTGGAGTATGGTCAGGGCAGAGGGAACCACTGGGCCAGGCATGCCTGGGGTGTGGGGCAGTGAAGACCCTGAAAGGAAGCAGAGGGCAGGGTGCGGCTGAAGGAGGTGTGGGTGTAGGGGAGCCTTGTGGGAAAGCCTGGCCGGGCTAACAATGCAGCAAGGTTCTGCAGATTGCAGGAGGCGGCCTGGGTGCTGAGCAGCGCATGAGCCACCTGAGCATCGGGGGGAGGTGCATCTGCCCTCAGAAGCCAGGCAGAGTCGTCCTCTAGTCTCTTTTGCTCTGTTTCCCATCTTACCCCTCCTTGTCCTCCCTGGGTCAGAAGGAACGAAGGGGGCCCAGCCCAGTGAGTTGGGGAGCCCAAGGTGGAGGTGACTGCCCCCTTAGGGTGACTGCCCTAAAGGTACTGCCCCCGGGATTCCCTTCCAGGGGCATCTTATGTATGTGACTGTGTCCTGCTCCTTTCTGGTCACCTCAGTGGTACCGCACTGCAGACACTGGAGTACATTTCACCCACGGCAGGACAATCTAGGTTGAAAATTAGTTTTTGCAGCCGTGTTTGTAAAGTAGAAGATTGAAAACCCTGTGTCATGTCCATCAGTAGGGAATGGGTTGAACAGCTCACAGCAGGACTTCTTAACTCCGGCATTATTGACATTTGCGGGGTGGGGAATTCTCTGTGGTGTGGCCTGTCCTGTGCATTGCAGGATATTTAGTAGCATCCTGGAGGGCAGAATCACCCCGCAGTTGAGAACCACTGGATGAAGATTCATATACACTATTGTCTTGTTGCTCAAGAAAAGAATGGAGGGTCCCTTTTCTGATTAGCAATCCCAAGCAGACCCGGCATGAGCACCCCTCCCTTGAAGCCAGCAGCTCAGCGTAAAGAGCTCCCAGACAGCCCTTGTCGGGCCTGGGGACAGAGGAGGGTGAGGACTTGAAACATCACCAGCAGAGAGTAGAAATGGAAACCACCTGTGCACAGTTTTCCTCCATGCAGGCTGGCTCTGCAGCTGCAGTAAGAAACATCGAGAAAAGCCGATGAAGTGAAGAAAAGGGTCCAGACAGATGTGTTTCCTGTACACATTTCAAATGTGCTGGGCAGAGGCCGGCGGAGGCCCTATGGGATGCAGAGAGGCCCCGCTGTGTTGAGGTCCCAGCTGCCATTTTGCCTGCCTTCTTGGACTCCAGGATGTTGGCCTCAGGCTCCCCGATGACCAACCCTGTTTGGGGTTAAGTGAGCACTGCTGGACAAGTCATTGAGAAAAACTCCATCCTGAGAGGCATCTTAAGCCTCTTGGGATTTCAGTATGCTTAATTGATTCCAGTTGGTGTCAAATCAGCATGTTTTGCCTAATTATATTCATTTTTGCAAGTGGTCGTCATCGGTTTCATTTACAAGAACTCAGAGTAGCCCCAAGAAATGAACTAGATAGGCTGGCAGAGCAGCCCAGAGTGGGGAAAAAAGTCTGTTTTTGTGAACATTGATTGACACATGCCTTTCCATAATCCCAGGCTTGCAAGGAGTCGTGCTCATGGCCGCCTTGTCTACTTTCCATCTCTCAGTGTCTCTCTCTTTGTAAGGCCTCCTTTGGACGACTGCAATGTAAATCAGTGGCTTACATCAAGTTTTCCACTAATATGAGTTTTTCCTTTCTCTAAAAATGGGAAAAGGGGCCTCCACAGGTCATCAAAAATGTGACTTAGGCCTGGTGCAGTGGCTCACGTCTGTAATCCCAGCACTTCGGCAGGCTGGGGTGGGTGGATCACCTGAGATCAGGAGTTCAAGACCAGCCTGGCCAACATGGTGAAACCCCATCTCTACTAACAACACAAAATTAGTTGGGCATGGTGGTACATGTCTGTAATCCCAGCTACTGGGGAGGCTGAGGCAGGAGAATTGGTTGAACCTGGGAGGTGGAGGTTGCAGTGAGCTGAGATGGCACCACTGCACCCCAGCCTGGGAGGCAGAGCGAGACTCCGTCTCAAAAAAAAAAAAAAAAAAAGAAAGAAAGAAAAGAAAAGAAAAAGAAAAAATGTGGCATAAAAACAGAACATCTGGCCAGAGATCATTGTTTAATGGAATCCTCTCCGAGGGTTCCCTCTCTTGCAGACCCCTCCAGAGCATTTCAGAGAGAAAAGCCTCGAAGCCCAGAACCGAGAGGCAGACCAGAAACAACTGAAAGCATGCCCCAACTTACAGATCCAGCCCGTGTCAGCCTATCACCTCCCCGATTGCGGGAGTCAGACACAGGTACCCTGGAACAGAACAAGGTGTGCAGTTGGGGAGGAGACATGCCACTGTCTAGCTTGGGGCCCACCTGCAATGTAGCCCCCAAATAACAGTGAAGTGGTTAAGGGCACTTGTTCTGGATCCAGGTAGACCCAGGTCCAAATGACAGCTTTCTGACTGACTTTCACTCATTTGCCTGTGATCTTAGGCAAGTGACTGGCAGCACTGGGGTCCTGCAACGTGTGGGCAACCATATCTCCCCTGGGGGTGACGGTGAGATCAGAGGAAATGTGTGCAAAGCACTAGTACAGGGTGAGGCTTTGGCACACCATGCACTGGGCTGGCTGTGATACGTGGTAGCTGGCACAAGGTCAGGCCTCTCAGACAGCTGCAAGTATGTGACTATTGGGTTATCAGCAATGTTCCCCAGCTCTGATAATTCTCTCTCCTCACCCCAACCTGTGGGAGTATGGAAAACGGGTACTAGCAGGAAAAAAGCTGAGGGTTTGGCAGGATTCAGGCCATTTCAGGGCTGTTTATGGATGGAAACTTCTCGGTCTTTGGATCACAGCAAGGAAATTTTTTTCCAATCCTTGGGTAGCTCATTTGTGAGGCAACAGCACCCCCTGTGGTTGGAAAGCAGCATTTCTTCTAGAATTTTCTCTGGGGCTTCAGGGAACCTGCACCCAAAAAGTAAACAGGGGTGTAAATGAGTGTGGTCTTTATCCAAGGAGGTAAAGGCGGCCTCAGCTTCCCCCCTCTTATCTGTGGGTGATTGCATCCATTTCCTCCCCCTCATTCTTCCTAGCTTTCATTGCTTCTAAACTGCTGACAGTGGGGACAGTGGGGAGGGAAGTGTCTGTGTCTGAGGAGCACGCAGTACCCCCTCGCATCCTCTCAGGCTCAGCTGCACCGGCTGCCAGCTCCAGCTCCACCCTCGGGGACAGCACTTACTCGACACATCCGAGTTTTGGTTTGTCCTGGCCTTTTACAGTCCTGGGAACTGTGACCGAACCCCCAGTCACACTGACCTCTCCCCAGCACCCTTCACCACTACCACTACAGAAACTTGCAGTGCTATTTGGTTTGGAAATTCCAGAAGGCCCAACTCGTCTGTGTGGGTCCGTGTTGCCCCTGCCCAACTCCCAGCTCTGTGGTCTCAGGCAGGCCAAGCTGCCTCTCTGAGCCCCTGGAGCCTCAGCCCCTGAGGGACCGTGGTGGGGCATTCACAAAGCAATCCATGGTCATACCTGGCTCCAGCAAGCCCACAGGCTGTGCCTGCCATGTTGACACGCCCCTTCACACTGCCAGCGAGTGTCTGTGTGGTCCTGTCTCAGGGGCTTCCCCCACCTGTGGTCGGGGTGTCGTCCCGTTCAGCCTTGTGACATCTCTGCGAGCTCCCCTTCTCATTGCCAACCTACCCTGAGAGATGCAGCTCGGAGAGGGGAAGGGGCCCGGCCTGCTGGGGATGTCCCTCCAGTCTAGAGCAAGATTCTCACCCAGTCCCCCCATGGCCCAACAGAACCCTGGGGGCTTCCAGGCCCCACACCTGCTACTCCTCACGGCCCCTTTTCTCAGCCTCCATGGAAGCTTGGAGATGCAAGTTGGAGAGAACAAAAGCTCAGCAGCCCTTCCCAGCCACTCCCTGCCTGGCAATCCGCAGGCTGACAACACAGAGAGGCTTCAGGAGCAGGCCGGCTTTGTTCTCACCTGCTCTCTTGAGCAATCTGTGATGGCTGTCAGAGAAACGCCTGGTTTAATTAGTTCTTCACTGATTACTATTAAGTGGCACGTTACGTAATTATCCCAGGACCGGTCCCAAATGGAGTCTATTTCAAGCAGTTGCCTGGATTTTGTGAATGAAAATTATGGTGATTCCATCTCTACTACACCACCCAGCACCCAATCAACCTATATAATGGCAAACTCAATAACCCCCCAATGGGCGGTGAACAATGCCATGGCTCCTGCGTCCAGGCTGTCTGGCAGCTCACAGGATGCTCACAACAGCCCTGACATGCGTTTGTCTCATAGGTTGGAAAACTGAGGTTCAGAAAGAGTGGGTAATTTGCCAAAGTCATACAGCTGGGAAGTCACACAACTGAGAAGTCATACAGCTGGGAAGTCACACAGCTGGGACTGGAACTCAGGCAGCCCAGCTCCAGAGTCCCAGCTGCTAACCTCTATGCAGTTTAGTTAGTGATGACAACTGCTGTTTATTTAATGGCTTATGTTGTTAGTTAACCACAGAGATAGATGGTTTGTACGCATCATCTTTCCTAATCATCACTACCAAGTGGAGGTGGTATTACGCCCATTGTACAGATATAGAAACTGAGGCACAGAAAGATCTAGCTAGCTAGAAATGGCAGAGATGGTTTTCTAGGGCTTGACAAGCCTGTTAGCACATACTTTTAGCTAGGAGGCAGCACTGTGGAAAGGTTTGCCTTTGTCCAGACATAGAAAGTGTGATACCCCGTCAGAGCTAATGCACCTGCTCCGTCCAGGCACTTCCCTTGGATCATTCAAAGCCCACATCACCTTTGTGGGATTGGTCCAATTATTATCCCCCTTTCACAGATGAGGAAACTGAGCCTAAGAGGAACTGAGGGAAAGACTTTGCCAAGGTTCCACAGCTGGTGAGTAGCAGGACCGGAACATAAGGTTGCTAACACCACAGCCTAAGCTCTTGGCCATCACTCTCTCAGTTACCAGGATTAATATCACCATGCATGGACTGACCTCTGTTTAGGGATGTGCTTTGGCCAGAAAATGAATTCTAAATGATTTTTCCTTCAGGATGGGCAGTAGGGTGCTAAGAAGACACTATTTCTTCACTGGTCTCTGCTCTGAGAGAAGGGACGTGCTGGACATGTAGTTGCCTGGGACTGGGGTTCTGGGAGGTGATTGGCTCACGGAACTGGTGGTAAGAAAACCCAAGATGCACATCCTTTTTTGTTGTTGTTCTGAAACAGAATCTCTCTCTGTTGCCTAGGCTGGAGTACAGTGGTGTGATCTTGGCTTACGGCAACCTCTGCCTCCTGGGTTCAAGCGGTTCTCCTGCCTCAGCCTCCTGAGTAGCTGGGATTACAGGCACCCACCACCATGCCCGGCTAATTTTTGTATTTTTAGTAGAGATGGGTTTCACCATGTTGGCCAGGCTAGTCTTAAACTCCTGACTTCAAATGATCTACCCTCCTTGGCTTCCCAAAGTGCTAGCATTACAAGTGTGAGCCACCGCACCCAGACCCAAATGCAAATGCTTATTGCTTTCCCCGAGTCTGCTGGGAATCCTGTCCTTCTTTCTAGACTCCCATCCTTCATCCTTCGTATCTTAGGTCCTCTGCCTACTCCTCCAGTGACACTTCCACAGAGGACAGAAGCTTTTTCATTTGTGGAGAAACCCGTCTATTGCTTTGTCTGCTCAGCATCTAGGCGCCTTTCTTTGGTAGCAGCAACTTATTCTACCTCGGAGAGGAGCCCACACTCACTCTCAGTCTACACGGCTGCCATGGGGTTTACCCTTCCTCCTCTGTGACCTAGTGGGTAAACATGTGACTCAGCCTGGCCAATCAGAGTCATAGTCATTTGTTAGTGATGGGCATGTGACCAAATTCAGGCCAGTGAGATCAGGTCTGGGAATTTTGCTGAGATTATTGGGAAGGCTCTCCTTTTCTCCTGCTGGGATGGTAGTCTGGAACTGCTTTTCTGCAAGGCCTGAGAAAGAAGCTGTGGTTCTAGTCTTCAAGATGTCCCCTCACGAGTCTCACCTCCTAGTATTCATGTCCTTATGTAGTCCCCTCCCACCTTGGATAAGGCTGACCTGCGTTACCATAGAAGGTTGCAGGAATGATGGAGTGTGACTTTCAGGCTAGTTCATTAAAGACATTGCAGCCTTCACCCTGATCTCTTGGATCTCTCTGTCTGTCTGGGGAAAGCCTGTGGCCATGTTGGGAGGTCACTCAAGCAGCTGTGTGGTGATAGCCACATGGAAAGGAACTGGGGCTTCCTGCCAATAGCCATGAGAGTGAGCCCTGTTGGAAACAGATTCTTCAGCTCCAGCAAAACCTTTAGATAACTGCAGCCCCAGCTACTATCTTAACTACAATCTCATAAGAAACCTCAAACCACTACACCACTTCTAAATTCCTGACCCGCAAACGCTGTGAGATAATACATGTTTATTGTTGTTTTAGGCAGCCTAATTTTGTGGTTATTTGTTGCAAAGCATTAGGTAGCAAATACAGGCACAAACACAGAATACAGCACTGAGAGGTGGAGAATGTCAGATTCCTCATATTTCAGCCACCTAGATCCAGCCATGCCTAAAGACAGCAAGCTTTGATTTCTCAGTTACATGAGCCAATCATTCCTCCTTTGGCTCAAGCCAGTGTGGATTTCTCTGCAACTGAGGAGCCCTCATCAATACAGAGGTTGTCACGAAAACGTGTGCCCCAGGAGCCCAGAAAAATCTCAATCACCAGATTCCAGGAAGGGCAGGAACCACAGGAGAGTACTTGGGGGTAGAGGCAGCAGGTGGTGGAGGCGCGTTACACTAATGTCTGCCTGAGCACGCCGCAGCCCTTGCTGCAGGACCTTCTTCCTCTTCGCACACAGCCTCCCCTGGATTCTTATCTTCTCCTTGTCCTTCTCCTCCCCGCCTCATGCTTCCTGCTTTCTTGTTGTTCCAGCTTCTTTGTGTCTTCACCTTCACCTTCACCACAAGCTCCCCTACACTCAGGCTTCTCCTTGGGTTCAGCCCATAGAGACCTTTGGCAGGAGCTCAGCCAGAGAGAAGAGACTGAGATTGGTTGTTTATCCCCCTGGTCCCCCACATAAGGGTCTAAGTGTCAGTGGCACCCCTCTGCTAGCCCTCAGGTCACTGGTGCTGTCGTCAGATTCCGGTAAGCATTCCTTCCTTTTGCCCCATCTGGCAAGAAGGTGGTCGTGTCCTCCCACCTGATCTGGGCCCACACTATTTTTCTTTCCAATTATATAAATAAAACATTTGCAATTTTAAAAACTCCACAGTTTGCATGGGTGAGGTCAGGGATGACAGCACCAATCAGGCCATGGGGACACAGTGTCTCCTGACAGCAGCATCAGGGCTCAGGCAGGCTGGGAGGACACATCAGAGCTGGCGACCTTGGACGGGGCAGTAGCTCCCCCGGCCCGAGGAGTGCCGCCCCCGTGTGGCCGTGCTGCCCAGCAGGCTGGCTCCTTCCCTGTAGGGTGCCAGCAGCAGCTCCTGCTCCTCACGAGTCCACTTGATCATGGCCTCGGGTGAGCGGTAGAGTAACGTGAGCTTGGCAGACAGCTCCTCCTCCAGCTCCAGCTCACGGGTCTTGCACACTAGGAAGATGTCCTGGCAGAGCTCGAGGATGTGGGCGACGCACGGCAGCTCCTCCAATATGATGGAGTGCGAGATCTCGCTGAAAAAGTGCACACGAACTTGCCCATGACCAGTGTGACCCCCTCAAGCCCACACCTTATAAATTGTCCCTGTTCTCAATTCCCCTCTGCTTTCACAGTCTCCTGCCCATGCCCTGGCTGATACAGTGATCGATACAGTAACTGTATCAGTCATATCTGTTTTGCAGAGGAGGAAGCTAAGGCACAGAGAGGTGAAGCAACTATGCACTGTCACACAGGGAGAAAGTGGCAGAGCCAGGATAGCCAGGCAGTGTGAGTCCAGAGCTTTTCAGCTGTGTTCTGAAGGCAATGTAGTGACAGGCTTTGATCTGTAGTTTAGAACAAAGGCTTGGACTGAGGTGTGGATGCTGGGCTGCAGGGAAAGACGCTGGCATCGTCCAGGTCTGAGATGAGGCAGCGGGGTGGGAAGGAAGAGCAGTAGACGCCACACTGGCAGAACATGGTAGAGGGTCCGGGATGGGGCCTGGGCTTGTGATGTGGGTGGTTCGGGGGATGGTGATAGCCTCCCCTGCGATGGGAACAGATATGGAGGCACTGGTATGGCTCATGGCTCTGAGGGCTGGGTTTTGAGACTCTCAGAGCATCTTGGAGTCGGTGTTGGCCTCAGCTCCTGGGAAACAGGATGCAGACCCCTTCAAGCTCGTGGACTTTCTTCATCCGCCCCCTGAAAGCTGGCAGCATCTGTGGCTCCCATTGCAGTCGTGGGCTGTGTCTGATCCTGAAGGCTGGGCTTCAGCCTGCCCTCCACCCCCACACACATCTGAGAGCCTACTTTGCGTTAACACCGAAATGCGTCAATGGGAAGCTCAACGCAAGCCCCTGCTGGGAGCCTTAACAGTTTCCAGCTAACTAACCATGCCTCATGTATGTTTAAAATAGTTTTTGCTATTACTGCAAGGCCCACAAATCAATTTCTTAGTCACAGAGCCTACTTCATCTCCCAGCACAGGTGAGTTGAAGCAGGATGCTCATTAAAAGAAACAACGGGGTATAAACGCAAGCACAGCGGATGGGAGCCCCAGGAAACGTGGATCAGCACTGCTGGCGAATGTTTGCGATCAGCCAGAGACATGCAGTCCCCAGGGAGGTACAGAGCGCGCCATCCCCCAGGCAGAGCCAGACACCGCCCCAGGCCCTTCTCCTTTGCCATCTCCCTGCCTTCCCACACTGCCAAGGTGGCAGGGGCTCTTGCATCCCCATCCTACAGAAGGAAACATGAAGGAATTAGAGGTGGAGCCACTCCAGCCAGGCAGTATCTTGAATATTCCTTGAGTACCTACTGGGTGCTTGGTTCCATGCTAGAAGCTTGGGCCACAACGGGGAAATAAGACCACCATGTCACTGCTCATGGAGCACTGGCATGCAGATGGGGAGACAATACCACAACAAAGAAGGAGACATCCCCAGAGTGTTCACGCTCTGAAAAAAGTAACAAAACAAGTCGATGTGATATTAAAAATCTCTGGGAGGGAGCTGAGGGTGCATGTCAAAGAAGATCTGAGACCCAAGTCCCTAGACTGAGTGCCTCATGAGGGCCTGGGAGGAGCCTCTCAGGCAGAGGGCAAAGCATGTGCAAATGCACTGAGGAGGGAACAAGCTGAGGCATGAACAGGAGGGCACAGCGGGCCAGGCTTTGTGTACCATGCTGAGGAATGTGAGTGAACTGAGTGTGCTGAGATGGCACAGGCTGGGGGAGAACAGGGCCCTGCTTTTCAAAGTCCAGGCATCTTCTTCACCACTGTGGGTCCTGTTCCTAGGTTCCAGGGCTCAAAATGTGAATGTATCCTTTGGGAGGCCACCATCCACCCCCCACAAAATGCATATGAACCTGTGTAGAGATGCAGACACTGATATGGATGTGGGTGCAGATAGAGATGTGCATAGAGATGTAGCTAAATATAGAGTGACATCGTGACATTGCAATTGATAATGATTGAAGATTTATCATGAATGATAACCATAAAGGTAGCCAAATATGCCATCTGGGCCAGGCGTGGTGGCTCATGTCTGTAATCCCAGCACTTTGGGAGGCCAAGGCAGGAGGATCACTTGAGGTCAGGAGTTTGAGACCAACCTGGACAACACAGCAAGACCCCATCTGTACAAAAAAGTAAAAAATTAGCTGGGCATGGTGGTGTGCACCTGTACTCTCAGCTATTCAGGAGGCTAAGGTGGGGGGATTGTTTGAGTCCAGGAGTTTGGGGCTGCAGTGAGCTATGATTACACCACTACACTCCAGCCTGGGTGACGCAGCACGACCATCTCAAAAAACAAAAGAACAAGCCATCTTCACAGATCCCATTTCTTATGGAAACTGATGCCCAAAGCAGCCTCACTGCAAGCATCTTTCCTATGGAGCCAAATCAAGTGTGTCTTCTTTGCCCCTAATCTAGAGAAGAGTCGTTGTGCTGGCAGCCACTGTTGCCTGCTGCCCCTGAAGGCCAGGCCTGGAGATGGCCTTCTGGTTGAGAAAGGTCCTGGTTTTATTTTTTTGCAGATGGGAAAACAAGACTGGGAGAGATCACCATTGATTTCATAAATGTTTATTGAGTATCTATTACATTCCTGGCCCTAAAGATACAAGAGTAAATGAGAAAGTTGAGGTCCCTCTCCTTGAAGTAACTTGTTCAACGTCGCACAGCTACCAAGGGTCTAGGCTGGGATTTGCATTAGGTCAGCCTAACCTCAGAGCTGTTGTTCTCTCTCCTAGGGCCACCTGGCTATGATCAGGGACCTCTGAAAGCCCAGGAGATTTTTAGCAGGAAATCTCCAGGCAGGGACATGGCAGTTCACACCTGACTGGGATTCAGGGTCCCAGAGCCAGTCCAGGTAAGAGGGGTGTGTCTTCCACCTTGGGAGCTTGGCCACTCCCAGCCCAGGCCCTATTTGGTGTCCCCTACCCCCAGCAGTAGTGGAGGCACCTAGTCCTTCCTGTACCTGAAGAAGTGGCCCTTGGACTGGTTAGTCTTGGTTGTCTGGCGTCTTTGTTACCTCGTGATATGGTTACACTCTGTGTTCTTACCAAATCTCATCTTGAATTGTAATCCCCATAATCCCCACATGTCAACGGAGAGACTAGGTGAAGGTAATTGAATCATGGGGGTGGTTTTCCCCATGCTATTCTCATGATATTGAGTGAGTTCTCATGAGATCTGATGGTTTTATAAGGGGCTGTTCCCCCTTCGCCCTGCACTTCTCCTTCCTGCTGCCTTGTGAAGAAGGTGCCTTGCTTCCCCTTTGCCTTCTGCCACGATTGTAAGTTTCCTGAGGCTTCCCCAGCCATGCTGAACTGTGAGTCAATTAAACTTCTTTCCCTTATAAATTACCTAGTCTTGGGAAGTTCTTTATAGCAGGGGAAAATGGACTAATACACCCGAGTTGGCCTCTGCCATGAACCCTTCCTGTGATCTTCCCTCTATGACTGTACTGGTATCACCTTTTCCTAGAGGTCTCTCCTAACCCATCACCGATTGCTCTTGTGCCACCCTCTGCAGATCCATGTCTCAGACCATCATCTGGGACTGTCCATCACCTTCCAGACTGGGAGCTCCTCAAGGGCCAGCTTTGATTGTACTCAAGTCCTAGCACCCGGCCCTGAGGCAGAGCAATGGCAACACCTCGTGACCCCCAGGCATGGCCTTGAGGCCAGCCAAACCAGCCACCTGCACCTTCTTCGCAGAGGCCATGCTCCCCATAGCCTCTGGAAGTGCACAGGATCTCTCTGTTCTTTCCATTTCTTAGATGCATGGTTCTGAGCACGCATTTACCTTTGTGTCTCCCTCAGTTAATGTCTGGCTTCCCACAAGGCGTGTAAATATCACGACAGGTGCAATGGTAGCCTAGTTCACATCTATATCCATTATACTAAAGGTAGTGCCTGGCGTATAATACATATCTGATATGGCTTGGTTCTGTGTCCCCACCCAAATCTTGTGTCAAATTGTAATTCCCAGTATTGGAGGGAGGACCTGGTGGGGGTGATTGAATCATTGGGAGACTTCCCTCTTGCTGTTTTCATGATAGAGTTCTCAGAAGATCTGGTTGTTTGAAAGTGTGTAGCCCCTCCCCCGGTGCTTGCGCTTGCTCTCTCTCTCTCTCTCTCTTCCTGTCTTGCCCTGGCCATATGAAGTCCGTGCTGGCTTCCTCCTCACCTTGTGCCATGATTGTAAGTTTCCTGAGGCCTCCCCAGAAGCAGAAGCCTGTACAGCCCGCAGAACTATGAGCTGATTAAACCTCTTTTCTTTATAAATGATCCAGTTTCAGGTATTCCTTTATAGCAGTGTGTGGATGGACTAATATAGTATCCAATAAATATCTGTTGCTTTGTTGAATGAATGAAGGAATGAAAGAAAAGATGACACCCTGGTGTCTTAGTGGACCTCTGAAGGAAGGCCAGATTACTCCACAGGGGTTTGTGCTCAAACCATGTGGGAATTTCAAAGAACACCTTCTTCTGCTGTTCCCAATCCACCTTCTCCAGACCTGGAAGACCCTGGGACCCCAGAGTCCTGGTGCCACTGTCTCAGCCCAGGTTGTCCTTACCCCTCTACCCCTGACTCTTGTCTTACCCTGCTGGACTTTATCCTCTGGGACTCAGCCCCACACTGGGCCCAGCATGATAGCCCTGCTCCCTTCCTCTGTCTCCCTCCTCCTTCCTCCTCCTTCTGCCCCACCTGACACAGCCCAGGGCCTTCAAGGTTCCTATCTGCTCTGCCAGCAAGGCCCACCCATCTTCTTCTCTGCCACTAAAGGGGTGCTGGGACCCGGTGTCCCCCAGGCTCCCATCCTCCATAGCCCCCACCCACCTGTGCTTTGGCAGGAGATGAGCCTTGAGTGCTCAAAAGTCACAAGCCCCCCACATCCCCAGGGGTTCAAGGAAGGGATCTTAAGGCCTCCCTGTGCCAAGGCCAATGTCTCACCAGAATACCTGGTTCCTGAGGCCAAGGCTGGGGTCGGGAGATGGGTTGTGGTTTTGTTTTCTATTTTTATTTAACCCATAAATATTCCAATACATGGCACTAAAAAATAAGAGATCTGCCAAATAGGGGTGGCCACACATGTTACTATTAACAGTTAAAATATTAAAAATTCTCTAATATCATGAAATATCCTGTCAGTATTTAAATTTTGAATTGTTATTTTATCAATATGTTTGAAAGAGGATCTATAATAGTCTATACATTGCTAGGGATTCACTGAAATGGATCAAAACTCATCCAATATGTTTACATTTAGGAGTTCATAGTGACACTGTCGGTCACTGTTAGAGGATGTCAGGGAACCAACTTATGATTTTGAAAAGTGATCAATGAAGAGAAAGAAGGAGCATTTGTCCTGCCTTTCCCATGAGGGCCAACCAAGCCCCTGCTTGTCAGTCCTTGGAGGTGTTGGGAGTGGGATTTGGGGACCCGAGGCTGACGCGCTACTCCAAGCAGTCCTGGTCATCTTCACATGGCTTCATCAGGCTGTGGTGCACCCTGACCTCTGCCCTCCGGGGAGGAGAAGAAATCCTCCTCAGTCAATAGGGCTGCCCCCATTCCATCCTCGCTTATGGATTCATCTCTCAGGGCAGTTGCAGAATTTGCACTCCCAGGGCCACATGAAAATGTCCCCTTCCTCCCAAAGTATGAAGATTTTGAAGACAGGACAGTTAAAATATTATAAATTCTCTAATATAATGAAATATCCAGTCAGTATTTAAATTTTGAATTGTTATTTTATCTATATGTTTGAAAGAGGATCTATAATAGTCTATACGTTGTCAGGGATTCACTGAAATGGATCAAAACTCATCCAATATGTTTACATTTAGAAGTTCATAGTGACATAGGACAACAGAGCATTAAACTGAGCATGGGCTGCTGAGCACAACAGGCTGCACACCCCACCTCCAACCCGCAGGCCTCTGAGCACAACAGGCTGCACACCCCCAGGGCTGCCCACCCCACCTCCAACCCGCAGGCCTCTGAGCACAACAGGCTGCACACCCCCAGGGCTGCCCACCCCACCTCCAACCCGCAGGCCTCTGAGCACAACAGGCTGCACACCCACAGGGCTGCCCACCCCACCCCCAGCTCGCAGGCCTCATCCCCTGGGGCGTAAGGACTGGTAACCTCAAGGGAAAGGAGGGGAAGGGGCCCCTTCAGGTGCAGCTGTGTTCCCACCCTTGTCTCCGGATGAAGAGGCTGCCCAGGCCTATTTTGCAGGCCACGTGGGATGAGAGAGAAGCCATCTCCAGAGACCTCATGAAGAACCAGTCGCCAAAGCCAGAAACCAGACAAGCGCTAAGAGAGCCCGGAAAGAAAATTCAAAAAGCCAGCCTCAGAGCCATAACCTTTCCTCTATCACCAAAGTGTCCTGGCCTCTGCTTTTGGCCCTGGCCCGTGCTAAAATGTCACCACTCAGAGTGCAGCTTCAGGTCCATGCGACTGGGGCTGCAGGGGCAGGAGGGGGCCCTGGTGCAACCCGGCCCTCACCAGGTCCCGAAGCCCCTCACGCCAGCTGCAACAGTGAGAATGAGGACGTTTGTGACATTGCCAGATGAGATGGTAACTAATGGCCCTGCCAAGCCCCAGGGATGCAGGGAAGGCTCCATGCAGCAGATGTTCCATGATTACGAGGAAATTGATGCAGGCGGAGGTTCCTGAGCCCAGGGGCTCTCCACCTCTGGCAGGCTGAGCCCAGCCTCCTTAAGGATGCAGCTCTGCTTGCGCCAGGGAAGGGGAATGGGGAGGGAAGAGGGGCCATCTTGTTGGGAGCAGGGAGTCTACAAAGAGCCCCAAGCATCTGCTTCTAATTCATGACAACCTGGCTCTATTCTTGCTGTTTTTTCCTTAAATGAAGTTAATAGTTTTAAAATTTGCCATATGTTGGCTTGGTTAAATTCTTTGCAGTGGTAACCCAGGTGTGAGGACCAAGTCCTGAAAGCCCCTGGAGTTGACTCTGACCACCTGGCTTGTGTCACACCCTGAGGTGCGTGTGTCTGAAGGAAGCAGGTAACGGGGAGGGTCCCCATAAAAAAACTGAGGGGCCATTACCAAGGAAGGGGAACATAGGCCAGTGGGCAGTAGTCTCACCCAAGGACAGAGAAGGGCTTGAAAAATTACAGATGGCTGGGCCATCCTGGGGCTCTCTTGGTCCCAGTGTAGCCTGGGAATCTGCATTTTAAAACCTCCCCAGGTGATTCTAATGAGCAGTGGGAGAACTGCTGCTCACCCTACCTCTGAGAGAGGCTGGAAGGACAAAGGGCTTACAAATTCTGCTATTATACTGATAACAGTACTAGCAATTGTTATTATTTTCAGTGAGAAAATTGGGGGCTCAGGGAAGTCACCTGGTACAGCCAATCTGGACGGAGGGCCCTGGCCTCTGCCATGCCAAAACCTGTGCCTTGGAATCTATTTTAAAATAGAATCTATTTTAACTTAGCAAAGTCAGAATATTTGCATGATTTCTGTTCTAGTCCATAATCAGCAATCACTTTTTTTGTTTTTCAAGCAGTAGGCAGTTCACAGGGCTGAAAGAATTGGGAGGTGAATTAAAAACTTTCTCCTTGAAGTGTTCCCAAAATCCAGACTCTGGAGCAATTAAGGGAGCCCTTCACAGCTGAACAGGAAACTCTGGTCATGGGGGCAGAGGGCAGGGCTCTCCTTGGCACTGCATCAGTTATCAGCCTGGAGAGAGGCCGAGAGGCAGGCGCTTGACAGGGCATGGCTCTTGGGGGTCACGGCTGAGTGCTCCTGGACTGGGAAAGGTCCCGAGGGAAGGTACCATGACCTTCGACAGGGGCCCTGAGGCCACCTGTAAGTTCTTTCACAAAGAACAGCCTTGAACTTCTGTAGGGAGGCAGGGAAGGGAAAATCAGGGCTCCCAGAGGCAGGAGGAGAGAACCCCAGGACTCGGCTGTTGGTACTGCCAGTAGTTCCCTTTCGTCTGTCTCTCTGTCTTCCCTCGACACCTGTCACCTTGTGCCTGTGGCAGAGCATGCGTCTGAATCAGTGGGAGGGCTTGTTCCAACACAGCTTGCTGGCCTCACCCTGAGGATCTGATTTAGGAGATCTGGGGAAAGGGAGAACTTGCATTTCCAACGTGTTCCCTGGTGAGATTGATGCTGCTGGTCCAGGGGCCACACCTGAAGCGCTTCTGTCTCAATTGATGTTCTCAACAGTTCTCTGAGGGCAGAGGAAGAGACCAAAGCTCAGAGCCGGGAGCTAACATGCCTGAGGCCACACAACTAGCAACTGACAGAGGCAAGATTCGAACTCAAGCTCAGAGATCCTGGAACCCACTAACCACAAGGTACCCTCTTCTCACTTTAAGCTTTCTCCCTAGACAGTCTGAGTCAGGGCAGCCTCTTCAGAGACAGGGACTGGAACTTAACTGCACATTGGAGCCCCTGGGAAGCTTCTAAAATTTCCAGTGCTGGGGCTGCCTCCAGACCACTGAAATCTGAGTCCCTGGGGTGGTGCCCACCAGGTTGGCAGGACATCTTTAAGTTTCCAGGTGATTTCACAGCACGGGGGCTACATTTGGGACCCTGGGCCTCGGGAGATTCAGAGTGGCCTCGGCAGCAAGTCTGGGGTGGGGTGGGTGCTGCAGGTGGCAGGCACCTGCATGGTCAGCCACACCCTGGAGGTGGCCCTGGGTGACCCAGGAAAGGGTTACTGTCCTCCCTGGAGGCAGTCGGGGAGAGGCCTTGACTATGGTTGCCGGATAAAACACAGAGTATCCAGGTAAACTTAAATTTCAAATGAACAGAGAATAATTTCTTTAGTATGCCCTAAATATTACTTGGAACATACTTAAAATTAAAACAATTATCTTAAATTCTAACTGAACTGAGCATCCTGGATTGTATCTGCTCAATGCAGGGGCAGAGGTCCCAGCCTCCAGCACCAGCAGCTGAAGGTGTATTCTCCTTCATTTGATCAAGCGTTAGGAGCCACGGTGTGTGGCAGGGCAGGGAGACGGCATCTCTGCTCTGCAGGCCCGGGCTGACGGGGAGGTGAGGTGGGAGCCCAGGGACCCTCAGTAACCTAGAGCCTCAGGTGTTTAATCTTGCATCGTGGAGTTCCAGCCCTGCTGGGCAGATGTGTTTCTTTCCATTTTTCTTTGAGGATTGCAGCCCTGGGTTTACTTGGGAAAAGAGGCCTCCATGCGGGGCCGGGAGTGGGGATTCTAAACAAAGGGGAGAGTAGAGAGCGCCCCTCCCCAGCAGGCTGCCGGAAGGTCCCATGCAGGGTGCGTGGACCCTCCCCTCTGAATGCCAGTGCCTTCCAATGCAGCAGCCGCTGGTGGGCGCTGTGGAGCACAGCGCCGGCCCTACCGGGAGGTCACTGACCCATGGGGCCGCTCCGGTTCCATCCTCGCTTCCGGGTGCAGCTCTCGCCCGGTTGCAAGGTTGCGCTTCTGCTTGGCTTCTTCGTTTTATTTTTATTGACTCTGTCCCTTCTTTGGTGTTGTGGCATCGCCTTGTATCTTCCATTGCTGCGGTAACAAGTCACCATAAACTTCGCCGTTTCAAACAACAGGGCCTTATTATCTCACAGTGCTGTAGCCAGGAGTCCAGGTGCGCGCAGGGAGGTCCCAGCCTCGTGTCTCACAGGGTTGAGCGGTCAGTGTCGGCGCGGAGCTCCCTCCTGGAGGCTCTGAGGCAGAACCCTGCCCAGCTCACTTGGTGGTCCGCTGAATCCAGTTCCTGGCGCTTACAGGGCTGAGGTCGCCACTCCTCGATGGCCGTGAGCCCTGGCTGTTCTGTGCTCCTGGGGCCTGCCGCGTTTCTGCCGGAATTCTCCATACGGCCCCTGCAGCAACAGCGGGTCAAGTCCTTGGCTCACGCTTGGAATCCCTCCACCTCCTGCTGGAGAAAGTGTTCTGCTTTTAAGGGCTCATGAGATTAGACTGGGCCACACAGAAAATCCAGGATAATCCTTTCTTTTGATGGCGATAACCCTAATCACATCTGCAAAGTCCCTTGTACCACTGGTAAGGTAACATAGTCATGGCTGTGGGGATTAGGGTGCGGCACCCCGAAGGAGCCGTTCTGCTCACCACAAACCTACCTATATAGCACAGGGTGGCCATCCCTAGTGGGCTGCTAGATGGATCTTACCCTGTGGGCACACTCCTGCCACGCCAGACTGGGACGAAGGTCCCTCCAGGCCTCAGCAGGCTCCCTGTGCGCCTGGCCTTGGAGTGCAGGTCCTGCGTGTGTCCTGTGCCAGTTCCCGCCATGCCTCCTTTCTGACGCGCCTCCCTTCTGTCCTCCAATCCACACGGCGGTACTGTGGACCCAAATGGGTCCACCAGGCAACCTCGTGATTTTTCTTTTCAATGCACAAGTAAAATGTCTCATCCCATCAATCTGAGGGACAGGAGTAATCAATACAGAACTGTGCTGCAGGTGCAGCCAGGGTTTGGGCCCCAGGATGCCCAACTATCCCTAGCCCACACTCAGGGCTATTGTGGGATAAAAAGAGAAGGGAACTGAATGGGGGAGGTGAAGGGAAGGAGAGGAGTCTGGTTCGAGGGTCAGAGGTTGGTCTCTCCTGACATGGTGTTAGGAGTGCACTGGGGTGTAGAAAGTGCCCTTGCAAATGCACTGTGGGACAGGAACACTCTGGGGGGTGGTGTGTGTGGGGATGTGCAAGTGTGCAGGGGTGGGGGATGTCCATAAGTGCCCAGAAGCAGCAGCTGCAGTGAGGGCCCATTCCCTGCACTGCCATGTTGGAGGGGCAGGGGACAGCCCACCTGGGCTGGCTGCCCCCAGGAGTTAGTGGAATCCCTTCTTTGATTGTGTTTGTTGGCTTCACCTGTTCATGGGCTCCTGGCTGAGGGAGGACACACCTAGGATATTCACAAGCCCCAGAGCACTTCTGAACACCTGTGAGAGATGCCCAATGGATGAATGCTTGGGGCATTAGGGTACCTTGAGCTTGAGATGGGGCTGGGGGCAGATGCCATAATGGTCTTCTGCTCCCTTCTAGGCATGGCCAATTAATGACAACACTTGTTCCTGCAGAACAGATCCAGCTTCATGATCTTTTTGAAAAGAGTTTAGGGTCTACTAAAATAAAATCCTTTACCTCCCCGCCTGATTACACTTCAGTCAACAGAAACTTAACCAATCACCTTTTTTTTGTGCCAGGCATTGTTCCAGGCACTGAGATAGTATGAGATCCCTTTCTCCCACCCCACACCCCACAGGACAGAGGTTCTTGACCCCCTGCCTACACATCAGAATCCACCAGGAAGCTTTACAAAATTTCCCGAGAGATTCTGATGTCATTGATCTTGGGAGTACAGCTTGTTAAAAGCTGCCCAATTGATTCGAATGTGCAGCTGAATTTGAAACTGCTGCACCATGGGATATCTGATTAATTACACCCACAGCCTTCAAACCCAGCCCGTTGCAGTTAAAAGAAAGTTTTTCAAAGATGCATAGAGCATGACTGAGGATTCTGTATAGGAAAAGGGGAAATTTTAGGCTATTAAACTGTCTATTACAATTATGATTTAACATCAATATAGAGAAGCTTTGTCATTAAAACAGTTTTTTAAGGTTATTGTGTGAATGAGAACACTAAAATCGAAAATTTGAAAATACCTGCTGTTCCCTGCCATCCTCCTGGAAAACTTCCAGGCAGCCCCAAATGTCTGTAAAGGCTCCTTTGTGAAACATCTATTCAAATGAGCCACAGGGTCCCTATTATAAAGCCAAACTGTTCCTGTTTTTCCTGCTGTTGTCACTGTCACTCTGGCCCATGCAACACCATCCCCTGACCGGGAGGGCAGGAACCACAGCCCGGGCAAGTCCTCGAGGGGAGGGATCTTTGTTTTGTTCACTGACACAGTCCCAAGACCCACTGCAGGATGAGCGCTTGGCAAGTGTTCTTGTGAGTGAAGATCTCTAACAGTCAGCGGATACAGTAGTTGTGCTGCACCCTCATGCCTCTTGCTCCTGCCAACATTGCTAATGAATCAATCACGACCAGCCTTCCCTTAAGCCTGGATGCCGTCCTGTAGCTCTCAATCCCACAATCCAGGGACCAGCAAAGGCATCACACAAATTCAGATGATGTCCTTCTATTTTTAACCCACATCCAGTCTGACCTACAGTCAGAATTCTTTCCTCCCTTCCTTTCTTCATTCATTCATCCCTCCCTCACCAAGGGCAGACAGCTCGCAGGCCATTAGATCAGCGGTCCCCAACCTTTTTAGCACCAGGGAACAGTCTCCTGAAAGACAGTTTTTCCACAGATAGCGGGAGGTGGGGTGGGGAGGATGCAGGGGTGGTTTTGGGATGAAACTGTTCCACCTCAGATCATCAGGCATTAGATTCTCATAAGGAGCACACAACCTATATCCCTTGTGTCACGCACATCCATGTGAAGAGACCACCAAACAGGTTTTGTGTGAGTGATAAAGCTTTTTAATCACCTGGGTGTAGGTGGGCTGAGTCCGAAAACAGAGTCAGCGAGGGGAGATAGGGGTGGGGCCATTTTGTAGGATTTGAGCAGGTAGTGGAAAATTACAGTCCAAGGAGGTTGTTGTCTGGCGGGCAGGGGCGGGGGTCACAAGGTGCTCAGTGGGGGAGCTTCTGAGCCAGGAGAAGGAATTTCACAAGGTAATGTCATCAGTTAAGGCAGGAATCGACCATTTTCACTTCTTCTGTGATTCTTCACTTGCTTCAGGCCATCTGGATGTCTACATGCAGGTCACAGGGGATATGGCTTAGCTTGGGCTCAGAGGTCTGACGCCTTGCACGTGCAGTTCACAACAGGGTTCATGCTTCTGTGCGAATCTAATGCCACTGCTGATCTGACAGGAGGCTGAGCTCAGGCGGTAATGCTCACTCACCTTCAGCTGTGTGTCCCGTTTCCTAATCCACACGTGACCTGGGGGTTGGGGACCCTTGGGTTAGATCATATACAGCTTCGTAGACCCTCTAAAGACATTTACTTTTACCTGAGTGGTGTGGAGATACACAAAGACCAATCAAAGGAGAACAGGCTAAGGCAATTTATTCAGAGCTTGCTATAGCCAGGGGGTCATGACCAGCACATTGGTCTGGCAGAGACTCAAAGGCAGGCAGGGGAGTGGAGACAAGGGAGAGCTTAGTGTGTGCCCTGACTGGAGGCTGTGCGCACAGGGAAGCTGAGACAGCTAGCTAGAAAGCCGCGTGTCTCCTGTGATTGACTAGGGATGCATATTTGGCTTTCTCTGGCTGGTTGTAAGTTGCAGCTGGGACAGAAATTAGGGAAGCTGTCAGCTGTTAGTCAAGTCCTAGAATCAGTTGGGGACTAATTGTTACCTGGGTTATTGCTTGACTTCCTAGATTATCTGCTAGAGATAATGATCCAACTTCCTACAAGTCTGATTGTATGTAGCAGCCTGGCTTCCTGGACCAGTTGCCACAGATTATGGGCCAGAGTTTTGTATTTACATATGGTCAGGCCGTGGTCCATTTGTATATTCAGTATCTCAGTGAGATGGAGCAAGAGGGGTGTTTTCCCTTAAAATATTTATTGAAATATAATTCACATATACAATTCACCCACCTAAACTGTACAATTCAGGGTTTTCTAGTATATTCACAGTTGTGTTGCCATCGTTCAATTTAATTTTAGAACATTTTTATTCTTCCCCGAAAGAAATCACATGTATTCGAGTCACTCCTTCCTCCCTGCTGTGCCAGGCCTAAGCAACCACGAATCTACCTTCTGTCTCCATAGATACTTATTCTGGACTTTTCGTATGAATGGAATCATATGGTATGCAAAAGCTTGATTTTCCATTGAAATAGCAGAGCCCTTAACTGCCCCCTCCCTGCCCATGGAGGGTCTCTATCCTTGCTTGGAAGTGCCTTATGACAGAGAGCCTCTGTTTACAGGGTCCAGTTCCCTGAGTTGTAATGCATGTACCCACCTATGTAACAATAATGCACCTATAACCACCACCACACTCAGAAGAACAAACATTTCCATCTCCTCCAAAATATTTCCTCTTGCCTTTTTGAGGCAGACGATGATACATTTTTTGGTCACTATAGATCCATTTTGCTTTTTCTTGATTTTTCACGCAAGTGGAATCATATGGACTTTTTGGTGTCTGCCTTCTTTTACCCTGAAAGGTGGTTTTTGAGATCCATTCATGTTTTGAGTGTATCTGTAACTGGTTAGATTTTTTATTGCTGAGCTGTATTCTACTATATGGAGATACGGCTACTTACTCATCTGTTGATGGTCTGGTTTTCAACTATGAATTCAATTTCTTAGTTGATACAAAAGTTGATACTTTCCTTTAAGTTGTTTCCGGTTTGGGCTATTATAAAGTTGCTGTGAACATTCATGTGCTTGTTTTTTTTTTTTTTTTTTTTTTTTTGAGACAGAGTCTCATCCTGTCACCCAGGCTGGAGTGCAGTGGCATGATCTTGGCTCACTGCACCTTCTGCCTCCCAGGTTCACTCCATTCTCCTGCCTCAGTCTCCCGAGTAGCCGGGGCCACAGGCACCCGCTACCACGGTCGGCTAATTTTTTGTATTTTTAGTAGAGACGGGATTTCACCGTGTTAGCCAGGATGGTCTCGATCTCCTGACCTAGTAATCCACCCACCTCAGCCTCCTAAAGTGCTGGGATGACAGGCATGAGCCACCACGCCTGGCCGCTTATCTTTTTTGTTGACTTATGCTTCATTTTTCTTGTGACAACACCTAAATGAAACCTCATGGAAATTAAAAGCGTATTCATTTTTTATTTCTGGTCCATGTATTTTGGATTAGATCTAAGACCTATGCTAAAGAGGGGATCAAGAAAAACTTCAGCTGAATTAAATGTAAAAGAGTTTAATTGAGCAATGAACGATTTGTGAATCAGGCAGCCTCCAGAATCACAGCTGATTCACACAGCCTCCAACGCAGCCAGGTGGTAGAAGAAGATTTATAGACAGAAAAAGGGAAATGACATACAGAAATCGGCACTGAGGTACAGAAACAGCTGGGTTGGCTACAGGTTGGCGTTTGCCTTATTTGAACACAGTTTGAACACTCAGCAGCCTGTGAGTGGTTGAAGTATGGCCGCAGGGATTGGCTAAGACTCAGTTATTGTTACAGGCGCATACTCCTTAAGTTAAGTTGTCAATCTTGTCTGACTATTAAGCTGGGTTACAGTTCACCCACAAGGACTCAAATATAGAAATACAAAGCCCTTCTCGGGCCATATTTAGTTTGCTTTAACAGAGGTAAAGATTTTCTCCTTGGTTTCTTTTATTTATTTGTTTATTTTGAGACAGGGTCTCGCTCTGTCACCATGCAGCTGCACTGGCACGATCTCAACTCACTGCAACCTCTACCTCCTGGGCTCAAGCAATTCTCGTGTCTCAGCCTCCTGAGTAGCGGGGATCCACAGGTGTGTGCCACCAGGCCTGGCTATGTTTTTTTGTTTTTTGTTTTTTTGTATTTTTAGTAGAGACAGGGTTTCACCAGGTTGGCCAGGCTGGTCTTGAACTCCTGGCCTCAAGCAATCCACCCACCTCGGCCTCCCAGAGTGTTGGGATTATAGGCGAGCGCCATTGCGCCTGGGCCTTGGTTTCTTTTAGACACTTGATAACATCAGCTTTTGTGTTTAGGTCTATGGTCAAATTTGAGTATATTTCTCCATAGATTTTATGGTAAGAGGCCAAGGTTCCGTTTTTTTACATGAATATTCAGTTTTTCCAGCTCCAATTTTCTAAAAGATTATCCTTCCCTATGGAATTCCCTTTGCTCCTTACAAAAAATCAGTTGACCATGTATGTAAGGATCTAGTTCTGAGCTCACACTTCTATTCCTTTGATCTATTTGTCTTCATTGCAATACCACATTGTCTTGATTACTGCTTTTTAAAAACTTGTGAAGCCAGGTAGTTTAAGTCCACCAATTTGTTCTTGTGTTTCCAAGTTGTTTTGCCTATTCTAGGTCCTTTGTATTTCCCACATAAATTTTAAACTTAGCGTATTACATTTACAAAAAGAGTCTGCTGAGGTGTGGATTGGGGTTGCTTTAAATCTACAGATAAATATCAAGTCTTTAATCTATTGTGAAAAGAAAATAAATCTCTGTACCCTAAAATTGCTGAGCCCAAGGGAAAAGTCAAGGTGGGAACTGCCTCCCATTCTCTTCCCAATCAAAAGTTCCAGTAGACTTTTTTAGTAAAAATTAGGCATGGTGATAGATTTATTTGTTAGTTACTAAAACTGATATAGAGCTTTTCTCTAAATATAATAAAGCCTCTGATTCCCTGGAGTTTTCTAACATACACCAATCATGTCACCTTTGTGGTGTGGTTTCCAGCTATGAAAGATAGAAAAGCTACATACCTCCCTCACAGTTTGCCCACAAGGAAATTCCTTGTGGAGGAAGGACAGACGTCGAACTCAAAGTCATCCCTCTGCTCAGGTGAGACAAATGCATATCTGATTGTTTCTAAGGCATAAGTGACTATTCCTAAATAGTCTAAATTGTGCATTCATTCCTTTAGTGCATTCACTGAATACACTAAATTGTGCATTCAGCGAAAGCCTAATCAGAAACTCAAAACAATGCAACTGGTTTTCTCTTATCTACCTATGACCTGGAAGCCCCCTCCTCACTTCAAGTGGTCCTGCCTTTGCGGACCAAACTGATGTACATCTTAAATATATTGATTGATGTCTCGTGTCTCCCTAAAATGTATAAAACCAAGCTGTGCCCTGACCACCTTGGGCACATGTATGTCATCATGCCTCCTGACGCTGTGTCATGGGCACATCCTAACCTTGGCACAATAAACTTTCTAAATAGATTGAGACCTGTCTCAGATACTTTTAGGTTTACACTATGAGCAAGGTCTCTCTGTATTTATTGAGGTCTTTAAAATTTTCTCTCAATAAGGTTTTATAGTTTTCAATGTATTGATCTTAAATCCATTCTGTTACATTTATCATTATTCCATGTTTTTTGATGCTATTGAAAATATTTTAAAATTTCTTTTTTCAGTTGTTTGCTAATATATAGAAATATAGGCCAGGTGTGGTGGCTTATGCCTGTAATCCCAGCACTTTGGGAGACTGAGGGAGGTGGATCAAGAGGTCAGGAGTTCAAGACCATCATGGCCAATATGGTGAAACCCCATCTGTACTAAAAAATGCAAAGATTAGCTGGGCGTGGTGGCATGTGCCTGTAGTCCCAGCTACTCAGGAGGCTGAGGCAGGAGAATCACTTGAACCTGGGAGGCAGAGGTTGCAGTCAGCCAAGATTGCACCACTGTACTCCAGCCTGGGTGACAGAGTGAGACTCCATTTCAAAAAAAACAAAGGAATATAACTGGTTTTGTATATTGATTCAAAGCAATCCCAATCAAAGTTCCAGTAGACTTTTTTGGTAAAAAAAAAAATAGCCATGGTGATAGATTTATTATTAGTTACTAAAACTGATATGGAGTTTTTCTCTACATATAATAGAGCCTCTGATTCCCTGGAGTTTTCTAACATACACCAATCATGTTACCTTCGTGGTGGTCTGGTTTCCAACTATGAATTCAATTTCCCAGCTGATATAAACCTATTGATCTCTATTTTCCTTTAAATCAGCGTTGGTAACTTTTTGCCTTTCAAGGAATTTCTTCATTTCATCGAATTTTTCAAATTTATTGACGTGCAATTGTTTCCACATTTCCTGGCCATCTCTTTGATCTCTATGACATCTGCAATGCTGTCTCTTTTTCATTCCTGATACAGGTAATTGGCGTGTTATCTTTTTCATGATCAGTCTGTAAATAGCTAAAGATTTACCACTTTTATTGATCTTTTCAAATAACTATTTTTTGGTTAATTGGTTTCTCTTTTTTTTAGGTTTTCTATTTTTCTTAATTTCCACTGCTATTGTTATTATTTCTTTCCATTTACTTACTTTGGGTTTACCTTATTTGTTTTAGTAAAATGCACATTAACTATTTTTAAGTGTGTGGCTCTGGTAGTAAGCTGCACAGCTGTGGCACTAAGTACATAATACTAGAGTGCAGTTAGCCCCACCATCCACCTCCAGAACTTTTTCATCTTCCCCAACTGAAACACTGTCCACATTAAACAATAACTTCCCATTTTCCCTCCTCACGACCCCTGGCAACCACCTTTCTCCTGAGTCTGACTACATTAGGGCCTTCATATGAGTAGAATAATACAGCATTTGTTCTTTTGTGACAGGCTTATTTCACTTAGCCTAACATCTTCAAGGTTCATCCATGTAGCATGTGTCAGAGCTTCCATTTGTATGGAGTCTGAGTAGATGCCACAGTGTGATTATTCGTTTAGTCATTAATGGACACATGGCTTGTTTCCACATTTTAACTGTTATGAATGATGCTGCTATGAACACAGGTGTGCAAATATCTACTCAAGTCCTTGCTTTCACGTCTTTTGGGTATATATCCAAAAGTGGAATTGCTAGATCATATGGTAACATTCTATGTTTAATATTTTGAGGACTCACCATTCATTTTCCACACCATTTTGTATCCTGCCAGCAATGCACAAACGTTCCAATTTCTCTGCAATGCACAAGTGTTCCAATTTCTCTGCAATGCACAAGTGTTCCAATTTCTCTGCATCCTTGCGAATGGTTTTCTGTTTCGTTGTTGTTGTTTTTATAATAGCCGCCCCAACGGGTGCACAGGTGTGTCTCATTGTGGTGGGTTTGATTTAATTTTAATTTTTGTAGCTTCTGAGAAGTGGAAGCTTAAGATGGTATTCTTCACCAGTATACTTTGCTACTCCATTTTACTGAGGTTTGATTTCACCAAAAATTTAGAAAGGTAATCCTTTGATTAAAACAAATGATTGTATCATTTAATAGTTACAAACCTTAAGTGTATTTTACGGGAATACAAAGCACTTCAAAAAATTGCCTAAGTCAAACTACTTCAAGGCCGTCTCATCTAGTGTTTTAAAGAGCTGGTTAGTACAGTCACGCACCACACAGGGAAGTTCTGGCTGATGATGGACCAAGCATATGATGATAGTGCCGTAAGGTTATAATACTGTATTTCCACTGTACCTTTTCTATGTTGAGTTATGTCTAGATACACAGATACTCACCATTGTCTGACAGTTGCCTACCCTTTTCAGTACGGTCCCATGTTGTACAGGTTTGTAGTCTCAGAGCAATGGGCTCTACCATGCAGACCAGCTGTGTAGTAGGCTGTACCATCTAGGTTTGTGTAAATACGCTCTACAATGCTCACACAATGACAAAATTACCTAACAGTGCATTTCTCAGAATGTATCCTTGTCATGAAGAAATGCCTGACTGTAATGGCTTATCAGAGCTGATGGTTACATTTTCAGGAATCTTGTAAGCTACTTGTTAACCACAGTCATTATTAAAAATTAGATAACAAAGTTATATTAAATTATATTTAAAATGCAAATAATTACTTAAAAGTCATCACTTCCTAATTACTTAACTACATTTTGCTATGATCTCTTCTTGTTGTCTATGCCTACTGCATTGGCTTGGGGAGAATTCTGTGAGATGCTGTGCTCACCTCTCCCCAATGCTCTTTTCTTTTCTTTTCTTTTCTTTTCTGTTCTTTTCCTCTCCTCTCCTCTTCTCTTCCCTTCTCTTTCTTTTCTTCTCTTCTCTTTCTCTTTCTTTCTTTTGACGGAGTCTCTGTCACCCAGGTTGGAGTGCAGTGGCATGATCTGGGTTCACTACAACCTCCGCCTCCTGGGTTCAAGCAATTCTCCTGTCTCAGCCTCCTGAGTAGCTGGGACTACAGGCAAACACCACTAGACAAATGCCACCATGCCCGGCTAATTGTTGTATTTTTAGTAGAGATGGGGTTTCATCATGTTGGTCAGGCTGGTCTTGAACTCCTGACCTCAGGTGATCCACCCACCTCGGCCTCCCAAAGTGCTGGGATTACAGGCGTGAACCACTGCGCCTGGCCACCAACACTGTTTTCGATAGTGTCACATGAGAATCTTCAGGCAGTTGTGCAGGGGGCTTCACGCTATGGAAATCAGTCCTTGATATATAGTTTTGTTGATCGTCTAGACTTTTGGTGATTTTTTCATCACAATAGTGATGGAAAATGCTAATAATGCAGATTACCTTAAATGCGTGTTCTGTCTGTGGCCGTTGTATTGTGAATAGTATCAAAAAAATTGAGGAAATATTCTTCCAGTATTTGAAAACTTGTCGGTTCAGTAAGACAGTTGCTCCTGTGATTATCAAATGAGTGGAGCTGAGACATGTCTTTGTTATTTCGCTTCTGTCTTAGCAGTTGACAGAGATGAAAATATCAGCCAAATGTTCAGGTTGTAACTAAAATTGTCGATGATACCAGCCAGATCGTTTGCTGAACTGGATATCACTCAAGCATTTATTCACAGCCTGATAATGTGACTCTATTTTGGTGATAGAATTTTAAGAGCTGATAATGGATTTTGCAAGAAATAGAGTTATGCTGAAGTTATAGGTGTGTGAAACTTACAATAGATTCTTGTTGTCTATGGGTTCTGGACTACACACCCTTCATATCAGTGGTATGTAGACCAAGCACACATGTGTATGCATATGGGTGCATGTTTTTATTTTCTGACATTCACCAGCACGTTACCACCCCAACCTTGCCAGGGCTCACAGGAAGTCCTCAGCTTTGAGTGTCTCTGGAAAAGAATAGGAGAAAATGTGGAAAAGCACAGCCCTGTGGTTTGTGGTGGCCGCGGGGGAACCTGAGTAGCTACATCTGTGTTTTGTAAACATGCGCCAATTGTACCTGCAGGAAACTGGTTATTTAGGATGGTTAGCACATGAGTCCTTAGAGGACTTGGCTTAAAAAGCACCGATTTCAGAATCTAAAGCTGAGATTGCAAAGGGTTTCCATTGTGAATGAGTACCACAACAGAGGTTTTCTGCAACCCTTTAAAAGATATGACCACAGCAAAGAAGCCCACAGATTAAATAGCTCATGGTCACTTCCTCCAGAAAAGCCTACCCATCCTCAGGGGTCCAAGTGGCCAGTGTGGGCAACACCAAACCACGTGGTTTACAATGGGCATGAGGTCAATGCAGGCTCAGGAAAAGGAGGGAGGGGCAGCGTTTCAGATCCATCCTGTTCCCAGCATTGTCACCATCGCTGCTGTGCTGCACTCACCCTTCCCTGCTCCAGCCCACATATGCAGCCTCCCCCGAAACCACCTGGAAAGGACAACGGCTGTCCTTCCTGTAGATCAGACTCAGCTCACAGAGGGTCCCTGGGGTCGAGGCTGGCCACTGGTCCCGGTTTTCCTGGTACTTTCCCGGCTTTAGCACTGACTGTCCCAGGTTTCACTGTGTTTGTTCCTTACTGTTGGTGTAATAAATGTAGTAGCTTCAAACAACACAGATTCATCCTCTTGTGGTTCTGGACTTCAGAAGTCCTCAACTCAGGCTTAAATCATGGTGTCAGAGGGCTACATTTCATCTGAAAGCTTTAGAGGAGGATTTGCTTCCTTGCCTTTTCTAGTTTCTGGAAACCTCCTGGTTTCCTGGGGTCTGGGCCTCTTCCTCCATCTTCAAAGCCAGTGACGTAGCATCTTCCAGCCTCTCTCTGACTCTGGCACTCCTGCTAGCTCTTGCAGGGATCCCTGTGATTATAAACTGAATCACAGAGTAACCTCCCCATCTCAAGACCATTGAGGCAATCCCATCTGCAAAGTCACTTTTGCCATATAACGTCACACATTCACAGGTCCTGGGGATTAGAATGAGGACATCTAGGGGCACCAACTACACCCAAGAAGCCCCTCAGTCCTGGGCAGACCAGCATGGCTGGTCACCCTACTAGGGTCCTGAAGGCTCATTAAAGCGTAGCCTGAAGCAGGATGCAACCCTCATCCCGCCGTGGCCAGTTGACAAGTGCGCCAGGGGCTGGGGGAGATGATTTACACCCAAACCTGGAGGATGCCTGTGTCCTTCCACCCCAGATAGGGCCAGGATGATTCATCTCAACCCAGTAGTGTGCCCTTGTGAAAATTAATTAACCTTTTTGGACCACAATGTCCTCTATCAAGTGAGAGTAATAAACCTTCACTTTGTGCGTTGGCGTGAGATGGAGTGGGAGGGTGTGTGCAGTCCCACACGAGGCACATAAAAAAGAGCCTTGATAACAGGGTGCTCGTGTTTTAATCAAAGCCCTATTGTCATGGGTTTATTCACATACTCTTCTCATTTCAAAGAGGGTTCCTTGGGCTCACAATGGCTCATCAGTTAGAGTGGCGGGACCAGGACTGCAGTTTGGAGCAGGAAATAAAAGGACAGGCTGGGAAATGAACAGGAAGTGAGAACAGGAGCAGGGCCCAGGTGGGGCTGGTGCACAGGACGTCACCCCTCAGGTTGGGATGTGCCCAAGGGTACAGGACACACGCTGGGCCTGGAGCCTGTACCTGGGCCACTGACTCCCAGGGATCCGAGTCTGTGTGCTGGGCATTATGTAAAACCACAGGGCAAACCAGGGCATCTCTTAATTAAGGATCTGGATATGAAAAACATATTTATATTAAAAGATGCAACCTTGAGGACATTATGCTAAGTAAAATATACCAATCACAAAAACCCAAGACTGTATGAATCCACTTCTATGATGTCCCTAGAGCAGTCAGTTCAGGAACAAAAAGTGGAAAGGGGGTTCCAGGGGCTGGGGAGAAAGTGGGAAGGGGGAGTTATTAATGTGTTCAATGGGGACAGACTTTCGGTTTTGCAAGATGAAAAAGTTCTGCAGCTGGAGGGTGGTGATGCATGCATGGACTTAACACCACGGAATTGTGCGTGTAACAATTGTTAAGGTGGTAGATATTAACCGAGGAGAGCTGGTGGCCGTGGTGCCCTTCTAGGTGATCGCCCCTGCAATAGTGCCGCTGTGCTGTAAGTAGGGTGACCAGCTCGTCATGGTCTGCCCAGGACTTCCCCAGTTTCAGTCGGAAAGTCTTGTCCCAGGACACCCTCAGTCCTGGGCAAGCTTGGAGGGTGGTCACCCTGCTTGTGAGACACACACACATGCCGTCTTCTGAGGGATCTCAGCCCTGACTGTGCCAGAGAACTAACCAGGAAGGTTCTGGAAACACAGGTGCTTTGGCCCTGAACCTAGGGAGCCTGATTTAACAGCGCTACAGAAGGGTCTGGGCTGCTTTTTCACTTTAAAAAAACATGCTTCTCGACTGGGCACGATGGCTTACACCTGTAATCCCAGCACTTTGAGAGGCCGAAGTGGGTGGATCATGAGCTCAAGAGATTGAGACCACTCTGGCCGACATGGTGAAACCCCGTTTCTATTAAAAATACAAAAAAAAAAAAAAAAAAAAAAAAAATTAGCTGGGTGTTGTGGTGCGTGCCTGTAGACCCAGCTACTTGGGAGGCTGAGGCAGGAGAATCGCTTGAATCTGGGAGGTGGAGGTTGTAGTGAGCCGAGATCATGCCACTGCACTCCAGCCTGGCAACCGAGTGAGACTCTGTCTCAAAAAAAAAAAAAAAAAAAAAAAAAAATGCTTCTCTGCAGCCAGAGAATCAATTTCCTAAGTGGAAGTGTAGGAAGGAGTGGCTGCTGGGCCACTGCCCTTGGCTGTTGTCAGATGTCACCAGTTGACCACCGGTGTCCTGGGTGAGGCTCATTGTCTGCCCCATGTCAGGTAGCCCTGGGTAGATGGGCCTCTGGGGTGAGGCTGGTGATTACCCCTCCAGGCCTGTGTGTCACCCACCCTGTGGGGCTCACTCACGTCCCAGACCCCAGGCAGGGTGAATGTATTGCCCAGTCCCAGGCATGTTGTCTTCCATCTGGGGGATCTGGATGAGGCTTCAGAGTGAGCAGGGAACTGGCATGACCGTGGTCTGGGATCGGGGGACAAGCGGCAATTCTCGCCTTGTCGAGACCTCTTGGACAGAGGTCGCTCACCCACGGGGCACTCAGCCATGTGTGGAGGGCGGAAGCCAGCACAGCTGGTGTGTCTTCCTACTTAAAAATTTGGAATAAAAAACACTGGTTCTCTAATTTTGAAAGAAGCAGTCTTATATTGGGGAATGCAGTTTTAAATCTCCTTTTTTTTAAGTGAAGTATAAAATAAAATACATGTATTTCAATCCTAGGAAAATGCTTAACCAATCTCCAAGTGTCCACTAATACTGGCATCTTTCTCTAATGAATTTAAAAAAAAAAAACTGCCAAAGGACAGTGTTATGATTACTCTTTTTATGAACAAAGTAGTCGTACTTAATAAAAACAATACTCTTTGACAATTTAACTTTTGAAAACTTATTAACCCCACATGCACACATATGTATTTTAAACTGTCAGCATTTACTATGTGATTTGTTCACAAAAGATAAATTCAGCAAAAGAACAAAAAAGAAACAGACAAACCCCTCTGGCAGGTGTTTGCCCTGCACTCAGGACCTGTTGCTGTGCCCGGCTCCAGGCCGCTCCCTCTGCCCATCTTACAAGACTGTGCATGGACCCCCTGAAACCCCTTGTAATCCGCTAGCAGCCACTAGAAGGAGACGCCATCGTTTCTGAGCTTCACCATGGCTGGGAGGAGAAGCACGGCAGCTGCTCATATGCTGAATAATTTCTGGTTCTCTTTTTTTTTCTTTTTTTTGAGATGGAGTCTCGCTCTGTTGCCCAGGCTGGAGTGCAGTGGCATGATCTGGACTCACTGCAACCTCCACCTCCTGGGTTCAAGTGATTCTCCTGCCTTAGCCTCCCAAGTAGCTGGGATTACACGTGCCCACCAACACACCTGGCTAATTTTTGAATTTTTAGTAGAGACAGGGTTTCACCATGTTGGTCAGGCTAGTCTTGAACTCCTGACCTCAGGTGATCTGCCCACATCGGTCCCAAAGTGCTGGGATTATAGGCATGAACCACTGTGCCTGGCCAATTTCTGGTTATCTTTAAGAAAAAATTAATATCGTTGTTGTAATTGTCTTCTTGCTCCTCAGTTCCACCAATTTGCTGTATCCAACGTATTTTAGGGGCTCTGAAATGATAGCCCCCATGACTTGCTCCCCTGGAGAAGGGCTACCTCTTCTCTCACCAATGGTCCCACACCTGACCGCTTGTTGGAACTTCCTGGGATGCTCTGAGGACACGCTGCTGCCCGGGAGCCACCGCCAGGGATTTGGATGTCATTGGATGGGGATGAACCTGTGCTCAAGGGTGATTTGAAACCTCAGGTGAGTCTGATGATTGACCGAGTGTGAGATACCTGTGCCTGGACAAACGTTTGCACACATCAGGGCTGATTCATTTGCATCCTCAAACACTCAGCCTAGTTTTGCCTGTTAGTTTTAAACTTTATATAAATGGGATGTGTCTGTTTGGGATGCAGTTAACACTGTGATGTGAGATTCATTCATGGTGCGCCTGTTCTAGAGCATGGCTTGGCAGACCTTTTTGGTAGAGGGCCAGATGGCAAATGTTTGAGGCTTTGTAAGCCACCTGTCACCTCTGCTGCACAGTTTTCTTTCCTTCTTTTTTTGCTTTTATAATCCTTTAACCATCCTCAGTTTGAAAGCTATGCAAAAGCAGGCCCCAGGCTGTAGCGTGTGTTGACTTCCTGCTCTAGTTGATTCATTATCATGTTATATTTCCATGTTATGAATATACAAATTTATTCTACTGTTGAAGGATATTGGGGCTGTTGGCAGATTTCGCTGTTATGAAAAACGCTGTTACAGGCAGCATGGAGCATGTCTCTTGGTATACAGTTGTGTGTGTATGTTGGGTACATACCTAGGGATAAAACTGCTGGATGGTGGGGTTATGGTATCTCCACTTTTAGTGGATAAGGCCACACAGTCTCCTGACATGTTTATAGCAATTCATGCTCCCACCTGTGTGTATCAGAATTCCAGTTGCTCCATACCCTCACCAACTCATGGCCTGTCATATTTTCAATTTCAATATTGCTAATAGGTATATAACGTTTATTATCTCATTCTGGTTTTAATTTGCATTTCTCTGATTAGTAATAAGGTTAAGTGTATTTACATAAGTGCATTGGCTCCTGAGAGATCTTTTATAAATCACCTGATCAAGTCTCTAGCAAAGCCTCCCCGCCCCCCCATGTTTTTAGCTCTGTTATTTATTCATTTATTTTTAGTAGAGACGAGGTTTCACCATGTTGGCCAGGATGACCTCGATCTCCTGACCTCGTGATCCGCCCGTCTCGGCTTCTCAAAGTGCTGGGATTACAGGTGTGAGCCACCGCGCCCGTCTGCTCAATTATTTTTTACTTAATGGTTTATAGTAGTCATTGTACATTTTAAGTGCGAGTCCGTCGTCATTTACATGTGTTCCAAGTAACTTCTCTCACTCTAGACCTCACATTGTACTCTCTCAATGCTTCCTGTGAATGATCAGAAGTTCCTAATTCACGTAGAAAACTTTATCAATCTCTTTCTTCTCTGCTTAGTGCGTTTTTCATCCTGACTTTTAGAAACCCTTTCCTACTTCAAGGTCATGAAGAATGTCTCCTGTATTAGCTTTTGGAAACTTTGTTTTAGCTTACAGAGCATGTCTCTTGGTGCACTTGTCCACACATTTTTGCTGGAGTTGATGTTTGCCTGTGGTGTGAAGCAGTGCTCGAGATTTGTTTTTCCTTTTAATGTGAATATCCAATTGGTGTGGCACCATTTGTGGAGAAGATCATTACTGGCAGCTTTCAGTATCACTCTTATTATAAATCATGTGTCCATGTATGTGTGGGTTTGTTTCTGGTTTCTCTCTTTTCTTCCATGGACCATATGACACTGTCTGAATTTCTGTAGCCTCATCATTAGTCTCAAGGTCCAGCACAGCAGCTCTCTTCCCTGATTGTTCTTTTTCATAAAACATTTGACCATTCGTGGTTCTCTGCATGCCGCATACTGGAGTTGGCTTGCCCATGATCATGTTGCTGGAGAAAAATGGTCTTTATTTCTATCTTTTCTTATTCCATATTCATTTACCGTGTGTTTGTTCCCTGGCTAGCACCAGGAGAGTGTTGAACAGAATGGTGATAATTTGGGCATTGTAGTCTCAGTCCCAATATCAAAAGGAAAACTTTCAAATATTTCATGCACAAATGCAGTGATTGCTGTAAGGTTGTTTCTGTGTGTGTGTGTGTGTGTGTGTGTGTGTGTGTGTGTCCGTCCACTCTTTAGTACATAAAGATTTCTTTCTAAGTTTTCTAAGATTTTTATGATGACCAAATTTCAATTTGTATCAAAAGTTTTTCTACTTTATTGAAAGAATCATGTGATTTCCCCCCCTGCCCCCTGCTCCCGAAAATGTGGTGACGTCCATGAATTTAATTTTCAGATGATATGCCAGCCTTGTATTCCTGGAATAAACCAACAGGTGTGTACGTAGTTGGTCCCCAAGACCACCCCAAGGTTTGGCGATTTGCTAGGGATCTACTCAGCGTACAGTGATACTCACAGCTCTATGATTTATTACAGCAAAAGGATGCAGAGCATAATCAGCAAAGGGAAAAGGTGCATCAAGTAAAGTCTGGGTTTTGTTGGGGGCTGGTGCTGTAGGCATGCCCTTAGCACATACCACATTTCCGAGTCCCAGGAGAAAAGCAGGTATCCGGCATATACCATACTGTTTGCATAAAGAAGTTGGGTGCAGTGAGCCACTCTTAGCAGTTAATAGTGGGGAGTCTCCTGAAATCCAAGTCCCCAGGTACCAGCCAAGGGCCTACCTTGCAAGCAGGCCTTTTCAAGCACAGTCGTGTAGGCCTGCTGTGTTGACTTTTCCACACAGTGTGATACTCTCATATATCACTGGATTCAGGTTATTGTATCTGGGTTTTGGTATCTCTGTTGCTAAGTGAGATTCACCCATCTTGAAGGTCTATGTCAGCCTTTAGTGCCCATGTTATGCTGACCTCATCAAACATGGCAGGAAACAGTCCTTTTTAATTCTCTCCAAAGGTGTATGCAATATTGGCATTATCTCCTCTTGCTGAACTTGGTAAACTTCATTAGTGATGCCACCTGGGACTAGGATTTTCTTTTTAGAAAGAGGGTAGGGGAGTATTCACATTTTTCATTCTTCTTGAGTCCATTTTAATAACATATGTATATTTAAAAAATTGTTCATTATCAAAGTGTTCAAGCTTCTTAGCAGAAAGTTTTTCATAATATCTTCTCATCTTTTTAATATCTGTATGATAAAAAATGTTCTAGTTTTTATTCCTGATATTTGTGCTTTCTCTCTGTGGTTGATGCCTGATGTCTGCTACTCCTCTAGGTTTTCCTTTACAATATTTTGTTTTTTTAAATGCTATTTAATAGATTTTTTCTGACTTTTTACCGCTACGACTTATCACTGGTATGACTGTGGGTAGATTACATAAATGCTTTGGGCCGTTCTGATCACTGTTATAAAATAAGGGCAGTGACTTCTACATGAGGCTCTTGTGTCAGATCTATGATGGAATGAATGGAATGTACCTAGCACAATACTGGGTAGACCTTCAATAAAGGCAAGCTGTGATTGTTTTAAAGCTGGCTAAAGGCCAGGCACGGTGGCTCAAGCCTGTAATCCCAGCACATTGGGAGGCCAAGATGGGTGGATCACTTGAGGTCAGGAGTTCGAGACCAGCCTGGCCAACATGGTGAAACGCTGTCTCTACTAAAAATACAAAAATTAGCCAGGTGTAGTAGTGCACACCTGTAGTCCCAGCTTCTCAAGGGCTGAGGCAAGAGAATCGCTTGGACCCGGGAGGCAGAGGTTGCAGTGAGCCAAGATTGCACCACCGCACTCCAGCCTGGGCAACGAGAGTGAAACCCCGTCTCAAAAAATAAATAAATAAATAAATAAATAAAGCCAGCTAAAAAGGAATCATAGGAAAATATATCATACAGCAACAGAACAAAAATTAGAGGTGAGGATAAAAAGTTAAAAATGAAGCTAAGGAAAATAATAGACAGTACCATAAACAGAAACCACGAATGAGAAATACATACTTGCTAGAAGCAACACTGATTTGCTTCTAAACTCATTCTTGTCAATCTGGAGTCTGTCCTGTAGGGAACCCTGGGCCACGTGCCAAGGGCTGAGAAAGCTGCAGGATGACGTGGTGCCTCTTCCAAGAACACAGCCATCACTAATGGTTGTGCACGGGGCTCACACTGTCCAGGCACAGGTCTATGCATTTTACGTGAATGATTGCTTTTCATCCTAACAACGGTCCTGTGATATAGATACGGCTGTTATCCTGATGTTACCAGGGTGGGTAGACTGAGGCACAATGAGGTTAAGGACTCTTCCTTATGGCTTTAAAAAATGGAACTAATGAAACACAGAGCCAGGGCTTGAACTCTGGAAGTGCGTCTCCTAAACCAGGGCTCTTAATCATACTCTGCTGTGCTGCCAGGATTTCTTTGAGAGCTTGTTTTACATGAAGTCTTACAAAAAACAAATGTTCCATTTAAATAAATGCAGTCGTGTTGTTTAGTGGGATATAAGCTCTGAATGCATTTTGAAGAGAGAATGAAAATGTTGGGACTTTGCACCACCCTGTGGTGCGTTCCCTCTGCGCAGCCCAGACTTCCCGCAGGAGCTCTGCTTTTTTCCCTGTACTTCTGGGACACGGAGGTGGAGAATGTGGATGAGAAAGCCGTCCGTTTTCTTTCAGCCATTATGGCACAATCTGATCCATTCTGTCCGCATTTCCCCGACTTGAACAGATTTTCTTTTAGAGAAAAAGAAGCTGCAAAGAGCTCTACGTCTGAGGACCCTGTAGGCTGAAAACTGCTGATTTAAGAATCTCAAGTTTTAGAGGATGAAAATACCTTTCAATTTTATTTATTTTATTTTATTTTATTTTATTTTATTTTATTTTATTTTATTTTGAGAGGGAGTCTTGCTCTGTCGCCCAGGCTGGAGTGCACTGGTGCGATCTCGGCTCACTGCAAGCTCCGCCTCACGGGTTCACGCCATTCTCCTGCCTCAGCCTCCCTAGTAGCTGGAACTACAGGCGCCTGCCACCACGCCCGGCTAATTATTTATTTATTTATTTATTTATTTATTTATTTATTTATTTATTTTATTTATTTTATTTTTAGTAGAGATGGGGTTTTGCCATGTTAGCCAAGATGGTCTCGATCTCCTGACCTTGTGATCCGCCCACCTTGGCCTCCCAAAGTGCTGGGATTACAGGCATGAGCCTGGCCTCAATTTTAAATTAATAATTCAACAGAGCGGATTTATCTTTCAACTTGTTAAAGTCAAAACAAAACGAAAACTTTTGAAAAATTACCACTGAAAAGAACCCAGAAAATGAGAAAACATATCATGAAAGAAAGCTCTGGCCTAGATCACGCACGCACCCCTCTGGGTCTGCAGTCACCAACAACACTGAGATGGCTGATGCGTGGTGTTCTTCAGGATGAAGCAAAACTATTGCTCAGGAGGATAGCCATGCTGTCCCTAGTCAAGGCTGCCTTTGTTCACCTCTTCAGCCGGCAACTCTCCAGTGCCCAGTGCACCACCCTTTCTGGAAGTCCGAATGGACTGGATGGCATTGTCTATCTAGAGCGGGACGTGGTCCCAGCACAGCCACTCCCTCTCCATCTCCGCAACCCATCTACCCAGCGGACCTGAAGGAAACCCCACTGACTCCATTGTGTTCTCTTTGTAGATAGAGCCTGTTTTCCTCCCCAACTACACAAAGGACTCAGATTTCCACCCTGGTCTCTGTCTGGCCTGCTGGCGAAGGTGTCTGGACCAAGTGCAACTCAGCCAGCCATGGGAGCTCCTGGCTATGAATGGATCTTTCTGCTGTCCACTTCCTCTCAGAGGGAGATGGACACCCACAGTGGGTGTTGTTGGGTGGGCTCAACCCTCACACTGCCCCTGCCTGTGATGGTCCCTTATACACAGGAGCTCCTGTTTCATCAAATTGTTGTTGTGATGGTTTGTTACATTCTCTCCCTCCAATCAGAGAGGGACTCAGAGGGTTACCTCGGACATAAACTCAAAAGATGGGGTGAGTGAGAAAGTGAGACAACAGGAATGAACTCAAGGGTGAGGAACCCAAGCAGCTTGGGGAGAGGCGAGAGCACAGATCACCCTCTTTCCTCCCCGGGTCCTGTCATCCCAGGTCCCTGCCAGAGGCGGGTGGACCTCACACTGGGCTCTGAGCCTGTGCTTTCCAGAGTAGGGGCCCGATCACCCTCGGCTACCTGGCTGTGGACTGGGATAATATAAAGCCCCTGGCACATCTTCTACTTTGAAAACCTAGAAAATAAAAAAAGACCATTATTTTATACCCCAAAAGACATGCAAAAATAGGGAGAAAAACATCAAATTTTAATTAACTTTTAAGCTCAAGAAGGAAAAAAAAAAATGATAGAAATTAAATGCTTTCATCCTATCACTCCAGACTCACCAGGGTACATGGTGACCTTCTATATGTTCAACTCGGCAAGAATTTGATGGAAAAATTGGTGAAGACTTGCTGTAGCCTCTCTCGCAGCGGTTAGAAACATAATCACATCCATGGCCGGGTATGTGGCTCACGCCTGTAATCCCAGCACTTTGGGAGGCCGAGGCGAGCAGATCACCTGAGGTCAGGGATTTGAGACCAGCCTGGCCAACATGGTCGCTAAAAATACAAAAAATAGTCTCCACTAAAAATACAAAAAAAAAAAAAAATTAGCCAGGCATGGTGGTGTGCACCTGTAGTCCCAGCTACTTGGGAGGCTGAGGCATGAGAATTGCTTGAAACTGGGAGGCGGAGGTTGCAGTGAGCAGAGATCACACCACTGCACTCCAGCCTGGGTGACAGAGCAAGCAAGACTCTCTCTAAAAAACAAAACAAAACAAAAAAAAGAAACATAATCACATCCACAATTCACAGTGCAAAGCAATTATATGACAGCACGACTATTCTAGACATTTCTGGATGTTAGTATCATTGCTGTTGATATTCTCCTTCTTGTTCTCAAACCAGCTCCATGCTGCTCCATGCCAGCGCCTTGCCTGCCTTCTTCCCTCGCTCCCTCCCACATTCTAGCCTCTGAAATTCCATGATTCTGCTGTGTCCTGTGCCAGAGGAGGCTGTCTCGTTAGACCAGTGGTTCTCCGATCTGGCCACTCATGAACCTCACGTGGGGTGTGTTTGAGAATATACTCATGTTCCCAGAGATCCTGACCTAAGTGAATGGAATAGGGCTGAGCATCAGGATTATTTAAAGATCTGCAGGTGGTTCTGATGCACAGCCTATTAAAAAGCTGCTGTCCAAGACCCCTGTGTGTGGATGGAATTGCAGGTGGACCCGCCACCCCTCCAGGAGATCTCTGTGAACCAGAATGAAGGGTTTTGGGGTTAATGCTGTGCTGTGGCAACCGGTGCCACCGGGTCCCCGTGCACTGTGGGATGGGCTGACCACGCCCCACCCTTGACGAATTATTTGCCAATTCAGATGTGGTCATCCATGAACCGAAATCTGGACTAGACAAAGTCTAATACAAGGCTACTGTCTCCTATACTCAAATATCCAGAGAGTGGTGTCTTAAGCTCTCATATGTTAAGTTTGGGGAATTTGTCTTCTTCCCTCTGGAAATCTAGATAAGACACAAAGTGAGCATCATCCTGAGGATACCTTGTCCTGGGAAGATTGGAGATTGATGATGTTTCTTTTTCTTTCTTTTTTTTTTTTTTTTTGAGACGGAGTCTCGCACTGTCGCCCAGGCTGGAGTGCAGTGGCTGGATCTCAGCTCACTGCAAGCTCTGCCTCCCGGGTTTATGCCATTCTCCTGCCTCAGCCTTCCGAGTAGCTGGGACTACAGGCACCCGCCACCTCGCCCGGCTAGTTTTTTGTATTTTTTAGTAGAGACGGGGTTTCACCATGTTAGCCAGGATGGTCTCGATCTCCTGACCTCGTGATCCGCCCGTCTCGGCCTCCCAAAGTGCTGGGATTACAGGCTTGAGCCACCGCGCCCGGCCAATGATGATGTTTCTAATGGCTGAGAGAGGGGCTTGGAGATTGGGGACCACGGGGACATACAGGTCTCATCCAGGCAGCTCCTGGGACACCTCTTCAACCAGGCTCTGGCTCTCAGGGACCGAGAAACCCAGTCCAGGGCAAGCCCTCCCCTGGGGGAAACAGCTCAGAGCCCTCAGCACCACCATGCAGAAGCAGTTTCTCTTGCTCCTGGGGAAGAGGCCTGGGGACTTTCCTCTCAAATGCTTACCCTTTACCTGGCTACCTCCAACCAAACAGCAATTCTTCTCCTCATTCAGAAACTTTAGAACTTTCTCCCAGCTACTTTAAATGGCACTTTCTTTGCATCCATCCTCTTTAGGCCTTCAGCTTTCACATATGGGCTCCCCCTTTGTCCAAGTCCTGTGTTGGGGTACAGATATGCCCACAAATGGGGTGAGACACTGTTCAAATAACGGATCATACAATCTGTCATGACACTGCTGTGTGACAGCCTTCAGACACCACTGTGTGTACGTGTCTCTAGAAGCACAGAGGTGAGGCCCCTTACTCACATTTTATAGGACAAGGCATGGAGATAGGAAGGCATAAAAGGAGAATTTTAAAAAATTACCTGCACTGAGATCTTGAACCCCCAGGAACCCAGTGCTCCCCAATTGCTGTGTCCCTCGACACACAGAGGGTGAGGGATCATGACCTGGAGGTGCTTGGGGTATCGGGGGAGCGTTGTGCACCCCTGCTCACCCACCAGTCTGGGCAGCTGCAGGGACACCAGGCCTTTGGAGGGGACTGCTGTCTCCAAATCCAGCATGCGGGTCATGGAGGCATGCGGGTCATGGAGGCATGCGTGTCCTCTGTGCACACGAACATTCCTCTCCCTCAGTCACTTCCTGACCTCATTTAGACAGGCATGACTCTCTCTCCTCAAAACATACAATCCTTTTCTCCTCTGGGAACTCTGGCTCTGCTGGGGAGCGCTACCAGCTGGATTCTAAAGAAGAGGAGTGGCCGGGCGCAGTGGCTCACACCTGTAATCCCAGCACTTTGGGAGGCTGAGGCAGATGGATCACTTGAGGTCAGGAGTTCGAGACCAGCCTGGCCAACATGGTGAAACCCCATCTGTACTAAAAATACAAAAATTAGTCGGACGTGGTGGCTGCTCAGGAGGCTGAGGCAGGAGAATCGCTTGAACCTGGGAGGTGCAGGTTGCAGTGAGCTGAGATTGTGCCACTGCACTCCAGCCTGGGCAACATATCAAGACTCAGTCTCCAAAGAAAAAAAAAGAAGTGTTTGCCATTTTCTGGCATCACATGGCCCTGTGGTTTAGTCTTTGGGTTAAAACTGCATCTTCCTCAGTGTGGATGACGGCGGCTGCCTCTGGTGTTGGAGGCCTGCTGAGTTCCTGCGCTGTTCCTGACCTCCTGCTCCAACCACACAGCAGCCCTGTGTCCCACGGTGCCCAAGAGGGGACTGAGCTCCCACAACGAGGCGCTACACCAGGTGGCAGTGTCATGGAGTGGACATGATCCCAGGACTTAAAGGAATACTTCGTATTCTCGTGCAAATACAGCTGTAACATTTTTGTAGAATACTAAATTCAAAAGCATTTTTCTTAGGGAAAAGAGTATTCCAGAGGAACTGGTGTTTGCATTTAGGCCACCTCCGTCTCTCCCCTTTTCCCTGCCCATGATGTCCTCACAGGTGGGAACCCCTCAGTCCCCTCTGACCCAGGAGGTCTTTGGGGGCGATGTACAAAGGAACAGTGTTCAGCTTTGTCTCGGCACTAAGAGAAAGGGCAATGATGGAAACCAGCCCCTGGTTACATTGCGTCTCGCCAAGTGCCAGGGCTATCCTCACTCTCACTTCTCCACTCGGGGTGATTCTGTCCCCCCAGGGGGCAACTGGCAGTGTCTGGAGACATTTTTGGTTATCACACAAGGTAGGCGCGCCCCTGGCATCTATCGAGTGATGATGGGGTGCTGTGAAACACCCTGCAATGCATGAGGTGACCCCTGCCACAGAGGGTCACCAACCCACCCTGGCAATATTGTCGAGGCTGAGGAGCTCTTCCTGTGGCTGCTGGAACGACCACACACTGGGTGCTTGAAAGCAACAGAGAAGTACTCTCTCCCTTCTAGAAGTCTGAAATCAAGGTCTGAAATCAAGGTCCGTGCTCCCTCTGGTGGCACCACGGGAGAAGCTGTCCCTTGCCACTTCCACTTCTGCCAGCTGCCGAGTTCCTCAGGGGTGCTGTCCTCACTCCAGTCTCCAGGACCCGCGTCTTCAGGTCTGTCTCTGCTTCGGCTTCACCCTCTCCTCTGTGTGTGCCAAGTCTCCCTCTGCCTCCCTCGGATAAGGATACCCACTGCCACATCCGGGACCAGGGATAATCTTTCCTCCTTCAGATCTTAGCTTCATCCCATCTGCAAAGCTGCTTTTCCCTGTGAGTTCACATTTACAGTTTCCAGAGATTAGGATATGAGTATCTTTTGGTGGCAGGTGTTACTATTCAGCCAACCACATATATGTTGACAAAATCCCCACAGCACTCTGTCAGGTAAACTCCTAATAATGGCCCCATATTACAGATGGGATAACTGAGGCACAGACAGGTGAAGTCACCCACTCCGTGCTGGGGCTGGGATGGAACCTGGGCTACAGGATCCGGCATTCACCCTGAGTTTCTGCTCAGCCCTGACCACCTTGGCAGACACAGAGTGGCAATGCAGCTCCTCAAACTCGAGCAACTTCACTTTCTCACGGACACAGCGCTCAAACCCTCAGGACAAGTGTGAAGATCCCAGTGTGGAAGACTCGGATTTAAGAATCACAATCATTAAATCAGGAAGATGTATTTCCGTTTGGATTTTGCAGGATGACTGTGCTTTTATATTTGGTAAGATAATGTAAAACTTCTCATTGATATGAATTTTAAAAAATATGTGACTTGTTGGGAATTTTCCTCCAGAGTGCTGCGTACGCCATCTTGGATCTGAAGGTGGGTTAGTTTGCCGGAGCTGCCGTAACAAAGCACCACGAACCAGGTGGCATAGAACAGTGGAAATTCGTGGTCCCACAGTGCCAGAGGCTGGCAGTGTAGAATCAAGGTGTCGGCATAGTTGGCACCTTCTGAGGCCTGGAGGAAGGATCTGTTCCAGCTTCTCCAGCATCTGGTGTCCCCAGGTGTCCCCGGGCTTGTGACAGTCATCCCCATGTTCCCATGGCATTCTCTCTGATTCTGTACAATATCTTCTTTCCATGCGTCTGCATCCAAGTTTCCCCCTTTTATAAGGACACCAGTCACATGGATTAAGGGCCTGATCTCTGGTATGACCTCACCTTGCCTAACTGCATCTCCTAAGGTTCTATTTCCAAATAAGGTCACTTTCTAAGGTACTTGGGTTTCAGAACTTCGACACAGAAATTTTGGGGGACCACAATTCAACTCACTGCAAAAGAATTCTATATTGAACATTCTTGAGACAAGTTTTACTGCGTCTGTAGAGTAAAAGAAAGTTTTAAGAAAGGTGCAACTTCTCTATGCTTGCTACTTTTGCTTTTATCAATATCACCATTACTTGTGGTTTCATGTCTGAACCCCTTTGGTCCTGCCACAGACCCAGCTGCCCTGGTGCCCGTGGCCTCAGCCTCTGTCATCCTCAAGTCCGGGCTGTGGGTGACCATTTAGTACAGGTCACGGAAGCCTGTGTCCACATCCTCCAGCCACAGATCCTCAGGGACACACCCATTGTTGAATGAGTTACTCATCGTGGTGAGGGAAATGCTTGCCATAGAGAACCACAGGGCTTCTCAGTAAAAGGATGCTATTAAAACCTACTACATCAGTTATTTGCCTGGGCTTGGGGAAGTGGGGGCTTTCAGGGTTGGCATGTGAGATGGGAGTAAGTGTCTTTCAGACCTCTGCCCCAAATATAATCTGACCTGGGGTCAGACCATGCTGGATCAATGACGTGGGACTTTCTGGCCACAAAAATACACTTTCTGGCCACAATGTCCTCAATCAGATAAGAATAGGCCAGGCATGGTGGCTCAAGCCCATAATCCCAGCACTTTGGGAGGCCAAGGTGGGCAGATCACCTAAGGCCAGGAGTTCGAGACCAGCCTGGCCAAAATGGTGAAACCCCAGCTCTACTAAAAATACAAAAATTAGCCAGGCATGGTGGCAGGTGCCTGTAATCCCAGCTACTTGGGAGGCTGAGGCAGGAGGATCACTTGAACCTGGGAGGCGGGGGTTGCAGTGAGCTGACTGCACCATTTCACTCCAGCTTGGGCATCAAGAGTGGAACTCTGTCTCAAAAAAATGAGAATGTTAGCATGTACCTTGCAGGACTGAGTGGAAGAGAGCATGTGAAGTGCCCACAATGGCCCCCAAATTAATGGGAGCTCCTATTTAATCAGATCACCATTGTTGAGTATGTATTCATGCACCTTCTAGTCTCCATGAGAATTTTATGGGTCGCAATGACACACAGAGCAGAGCAGAACAACAGAAAAGTGCATGTGTTGGGACGTGAAATGGGCTGGGGCGAGGCTGGAGCATGGACCACCTGCCCCTGACCTGGGCACATGCAGAAGGGCTGCCTCTTGGGCTCAAGCCCTGGCTGAGGGTTGCTCACCCTCAGGGGTCCTTGTCCATGTGCTGGAACTATGTGAAGTTTAAGGACACACTTGGTGTTTCTTATATCTTACAATTAGACAATTAAACATATCATCATTTTACTCATCACAAATATGTCTAACTTAGGGGAACTAAAATATAAGGATTTTGAAAGATAAAGCAATATAATTCAAAGACATTTAAGCAATGGACCAAACCCCTTAATCTTAAGAGCCTGACCTCTGCAGGGACCCAGAGCATCTCTTCCAATAAAGGTGATACACAAAGAACTGGAAAAGTTGGGCTGTCATCTTTGTAGCATCTACCAGAGAGAAATGCAGTTGCTTCCCATGACTGACAATTGTCTCTGAGTTAAAAACAAAGTGATTGTCCAGCAGCAAAACCATCCTTGTTTATATTTTAATTGTTAATATTGCTACTATCGTTATTTCCTTTTCAGTTCAACTGGATTGGGTACCATTCCCTGCTTGTCTACACTTTACAATTAGCGAGGCAGTCTTTAAAAATATCCAATACCAAGAAGCTCTGCTCCTGCTTAGGCTGTAGAAAGTCACAAGAGATTGTTGCTCCCACCTTAACATGAATAATCTATGAGACTGTAAGTGTTTTGAGCCCATCTGAAAGCGGAGGCTACAAGGCAACCTGGTAAAGTAGATTCCAGGAAGTGACAAGACCCTCTGAAGACAGGATACATACAAACTCTCTCACCTTGGGCAGGGATGGAAGGAATAGGTGATCACCCTAAAAGTGCTAGGGGAAAACAGGTGAAATTGTAACAACTCTTTTTTTTTTTTTTTTTATTATACTTTAAGTTCTAGGGTACATGTGCATAACATGTAGGTTTGTTACATATGTATACTTGTGCCATGTTGGTGTGCTGCACCCATCAACTCGAAAATGTGGCACATATACACCATGGAATACTATGCAGCCATAACAAAGGATGAGTTTGCGTCCTTTGTAGGGACATGGTTGCAGCTGGAAACCATCATTCTTAGCAAACTATCACAAGAACAGAAAACCAAACACTGCATGTTCTCACTCATAGGTGGGAACTGAACAATGAGATCCCTTGGACTCGGGAAGGGGAATTGTAACAACTCTTAAAGGCTGCCGACACAGGCTAGCATGACAGTGTGGAACACAAGGAAGTCTAGACACAAGGGGTTCCACACTCTTTTGTTAGCTCTTTTCCCTGGATCTCTGCTAGATGCTGGTGAGAAAGATCAGGAGCAGGGCAGGAAACAGCCTTATGAGGAGCCGCAGGAACAAAGCCCATGTGTTTCCCCAGCTCTCCTCTCTCATGACACTATAGCCTCAAGATGCGGAAGAGCTGGAAAGCTCCCTACTCACTGTTCTAAAGCAAAGCTCTATTCCCTTGAGGGGAGGGGAGTGTGGAAAATAGGTCAATGGAACATTTCCAACTGAGACACAAAGAAGAAATTAAAAAACAAACAAAGAACATAAAAGAGCATCCAAGACAATATCCAATGATCTAAGCTACCTGTAACTGGAGTCCAGGAAAGGGAAGAGAGAGAGAACAAGGAAGAAGATATATTTAGAAACTTCTCAGCAATGACCTCTTCAGCATTAATAAAATACAACAAACTGCATATCCCAAAAAGTCAGAGAACACAAAGCAGGATATATGCAAAAAAAAAAAAAAAAAAAAACAACCTTGATGTATCACAGTCAAGCTTGTAAGAAGTGAAGATAAGGAGATCTTAAAGACATCCAGAGAACGAAGAAACATTACATACAGAAAGACAAAGATGTCAATTACAACAGACTTCTCATCAGAAGCTATGTGAGCCCAAGACAATGGAGCAATATTTTTAATACTGAAAGCAAGAAAAACCCCTATCAGTGTAGAATTCTACATTCAGTGAAAATATCTTTCAATAATGAAAATGAAATAAACTTTTTCAGACAAATGAAAGCTTAGGAAAAATGCGACCTGTATCCTGCACTAAAGAAATACGTATGTTCTTCAGGAAGAAGGAAAATAACATGAGTTGGAAATTTGTATCTACACAAACAAACGAAAAAAACTTAAATGATACAGTAAACATATAAGATACCTCTAAAAGGTATGGAAAAGTAGAAAACATTTGATTGTCTAAAGCAAAAATAGTAAAAATATTGTGTGGCTTATAACATACATAGAAATAAAGTTTAGAACAAAGGAAAGGCAGCACAAAAAATGGGAGGGAATGAACATACAATGTGGTAAAGTCTTTTACCCCATCTGGGAAATGGTATAATATTATTTGAAGGTAGGCCACGGTAAGTTAAAAACGTATATTGTAAGCCCTAGGGTAACCACTACAAATTGAAACAGTGAGTTGTAGTTGATGACTTCAAATAGAACATTTTTTAGAAGAGAAGAGACATAAATCCAACCACATTGATAATACATTAAATGACAATAACCTAAATACTCCAATTAAAAGGCAAAAAGCAAGACTCAACTATTTTCTCTCTACAAGAAATTTACTTTAGCTATAGAACCGTTAAAAGTAAAAGGATGAAAAAAGACCTACCGTGAGAACATTACTCGAAAGAAAGCAGGACTGACTATATCGACATCGAACAGTGTAGATTTCAGAACAAAGAACATCAGGAACAAAAAGGGACATGGCAAATGCTAAAGGGGGCAATTCATCGAGAAGATGGAACAATCCTAAATCTCTATACACCAAATAATAGGGCTTCCAATTACATAAGGCAAAAATGGATAGAATTGAAAGGAGAAATGGACAAATCCAAAATGTTTTGAGTCGTATAAAGGCAAATCCAACCACGTGACTGATGCACGCTGTCCCTGCCACCCATTTTTGTCTCAACTCTCTCCTCCACAACCTAGAGTTTCCCACTAGCCCAGGGCCCTATGTGACATCAAGGGATTATGTGAAGTTTTAGAAGAAAACCAGGGCAGTTTTCTGCAGGATAATCATAATAATAGCAGATATTTCTGGTGTCCTTGTACTGTGCCAGCTATTATTATGTCCTTTGTTTGAATTTCTTCATTTCATCTTCAAAACAATCCTGTGTGTTCAATCCTATTTACTACAGTTTTACAGATGACGAGACTGCAGCACAACAAAGTTGAGGAATGAGCCCAAATCGCCAGGAAGACAGAGGAGCTTAACCGCTAGACAGGGCTACACTGCCCTTCTTTTTTTGTTAAAATATGTAGAAAGGTGATATTTTCAATGTTAAATGCATAAATGTTAAAATAAATGTATCATTTCATAGAATACAAATCTGATGGCATTTTTGAGAGAAATTACGGACATCCTCTTAGGAGAAAGCAAGAAATCTAGGAACACCAAGGATCCAGTCTTGCTCACCTCAGGCTCCCTGAGAGAAGATGCAGCCTTCTGGGCCTTCAGGAAGACTTCTGGAGCAAAGCGTGAAGGATTCAAGGCAATTCCAATGATAAACTCTTAAGTTTTAGGGTCAAAAGTAGTCTTTCAATTGTGATTTTTCATCGCAATGGAGTTTTACATTTTACATTGCAATATAAGTTTTAAACATTTTCTTGTGGAATGGCTACATGGTGCATTTCCAAGGGTCTGCAGACTCCTATGAAGAAATACTGAGATATATGGCCAGGCACAGTGGCTCCCACCTGTAATCCCAGTGCTTTGGGAGGCCAAGGTGGGTGGATCGCTCGAGCCCAGGAGTTCGAGACTAGATTGGGTAACATGGCGAAACTCCACCTCTACAAAAAATAAAAATAAAATACTGAGATAAAAGATTCAAGTAAGATAAGATTGTTTGCTTGTTTTCCAATAAGCAAACAAATGTTTAGAAGCACAAACTCCCCACATCAGCATCCTTACTTTTATGGTATTATTACTGCTGTTGTTTTCTCTCTTTGTCCCAGGTCACACCCTTGCTCTGCCTTGTCCTAATGGGCAGGACAGTGTCTGTCCACTTAGAGCAGAGGCTGTTGATGTGACCTCCTTCCACACTTCTCTCCTTTCTGGCCCTCATCAGTGATATGATCAATCATCATCTTCCCACCTACTGGGCAGAGTCCTGACCTCCAAGCTTGTACTCTCAATGACCTATTTGTCCTCCAAAGCTAGATGCTGCTCTTCTATTCTCATGCTCCTATCTGGTATGATCTGATCAAACATTTCATAGCACAGGTGTGTGATTTGTATAAATTAATGAACCTTTCCAGACCTCTGTGGCTTTTATCAAACAAAAGAAACACTCCTATTATTGGTCAAGATCTAACAGGAGCACGAGAAGACTTCTGGCAGTCCCTGGCACATAATAGCCCCTGTACAAGTGCAAGCTCATGTTTAATCAGATCACCTTTGTTTTGCATGTTTTACGCTCACTCTTCATTCAAAGAGGGTTCAGACACACAGTAGCACATATATTAGAACAGCATAATAGAGATTTGGAAAGAGTGAGAAAGGAGAGACAAAGGGAATGAAAACCAGGGTCAGGTTTTCCATGAAATGGACCGGAGGTGAGGCTGGGGTCCACAGAATGTCCACTGTGCAGCCCTGAGCACTCGCCGGAGGGGCTGGGCTGCCTGGGCTCCAAGCTCCTGCCTTGGACGCTGTGTACACGTCCAAGCATGTCCCGGGGGTGCTTGGCCACATTCTGGGCTTATGTAAAGTTACAAGACAGACCTGATGCACCTTATACCTCAAAGTTCCTAAACTTAAAAATGTATACATGAATAAATATCATCTATATCCATATATCAGTTTTTGTATTCAAAGTAGCAGGCATTTAATAGGAAGTAAAATATTAGAACCCCTTACAACTTAAGACACAAGAAGCACAATTCTAAGAAACCTGATGCTTGCACCCCAACCTTGATCCTGTGAACCAGGCCTCTAAGAGTTCCTGGTAGGTTTCCTCTGTCCCCCTCAGAAGGTTTCTGGGGGAACTTGGGGGGATTCGATGGTGACCATGCTTCCTGGGGTATGCTCACTGGAGGAGTCAGTGCCTCGAAGTGAAAACAGCTGGTGAGAAGCATTCCCCTTCCTGATTATTTCTGTACCAGCTTGTCATCTCTGTTATTGTGCCCCTCTTTCTTCTTCTCATCCACTCCGCAGTTTTGATGCCATTTTGTGCCCTAACCCTCACCACCCCTGGCTGTGTTCCAGCCTCTAGGAGACAAACAATGGTTCTTTCCTCTAGAAAATAATAATGCAACCATGGTGGTGTGTCTGAATTATACCGTGTGTGCAGGGGGTGCTTTTAAAATATGTTGATACTTAGAACCCCTTCCTAGCTATTCTTATTTAATTGTGCTGGTGTTAACTGGTATAGACTTTTAAAAAATCAACCCAGTTGATTCTGTTTTATAGCTTGGGTCAAGAAATATTATCCCAGAACAACACAGACCCAATAAGCAGCTTGTGTACCACCTCCCTCTTGCAAGACAGACATCCCTAATTAATCACTGTGATTGGCAGAATTCTAAGATGAGTCTCATGATCTCTGTCCCTTGGTGTTACACCTTGAATAATCTCCTTCTCTTCAGTCTGGGGAGAGCTGGTGACTTGCTTCTGGCCAACAGGACATGGCAAAGGTGATGGGCTGTCATTCTCTTCATAAGGTTACATTATCTTCAGGTGGGAGATAGACTCCCCAGCTAGCCTTGAAGAAGCAAGCAGCCATTTTGTGAGCTGCTTCCCAAACAAGTCACAGGTCAGAGGACTGCAGGCACCTCTAGGCACCTGAGGGCTGACCACCTGTGAGCTACTGGAGTCCTCAGCCACACAACCAAAGGGACATAAATTCTGCTAACCATCATGTCAGTGAGCTTGGAAGTGGGTTCTGCCCCAGTCGAGTCTCCAGTTGAGAACTCAGTCAGTCCAGTGAGGCCTTGGTTGCGTTCTGGTGAGACCCAGAGAACTCAATGAAGTTGTGCCCAGACCCCTGACCCATGGAACCTGTGATATAATAAATGAGCGTTGTTTTAAGCTGTGAGATTTGGGCAATTTGTTATACAGCATACTATATGGATACAGTAATGAATGTCATCACCTAGGACAGGAGGAGGCCCTGCAGTTTTTAGCGCTCCAGTCCAGGAAGCTATGGCCACTAGCTAAATGTGGCCTCTGAGATGAAATCTGTTGAAATTTGTATTAGTTTCCCATTATTGCTATAACAAATTACTGCAAACTGAGTGCTTAAACAATACATGTGTATTATCTTACAGTTCTGGAGTTCAGAAGCTTGAAATGGGCCTCAAAGGGCTAAAATCAATGTGTTGGCAGAGCTGTAGTCCTTTCTGGAGGTTCTAGAGGAGAACCTATTTTCTTGCTTTTTCCAGTTCCTGGAGGCTCCTCACAGTCCTAGGCTCATGGCCCCTTCCTCCATCTTCACAGCTGGCAATGGCAGGCCATGTCTTCCTCAAATCACTCTGACGTTGCTGCCTCTTCTGTCTCTCTCTTCACTTTTAAAGACCCTTGTGACTGACTGCATTGACCCACTTGATAATCCAGGATACTTCTCCTGTCTTAAGGCTTAATTAATTCCCCTTTGCTATGTAACTGAACATACTCAAGGATTTCAGAGATTAGGACATGGACTTTTGGGATGCCTTCTACAGCACCCCACACCTGGATAAAGAATGTACTCATCCCCCTTTCACTGCACAATCCCTGCCCCCAGAGGGCTTGGCCTGCAGCTTTATGCCTGTTGTCCCAGCATAATCATTAGTAGCACCTCACTTCTCCAAAATGTCTATAAATTATATTGTCGCCCTTTTTGAGTACTAGGAGTTCTCAACCTTAATATAGCCAATGATTCCTTAATAACGTCAATATCCAGTTAATGCTGCATTCCTCTGATGGTTCCAAGTGATTTTTTTTTTTTATTTTCAAATCAGGACCCAGATAAGCTTTCATCCCAATTTGTTGATGTTTCTACAGTCTCTTAATCTGTAATCAATAATCCCTTTCAATATATTGTGAACAAAAGTTCTCTGAAAAAGAATTTGGAGGAAAGAGACTTTATTTTAGTGAATAGTTTGCAAACCAGAGAGTCACAGCCTTCAGTGTAAAATGAAAGATGCTTTACAGAGAACACAGGAAGGGTTTGGCTTTTATAGAGAAAGTTCTCAGACAGGTGCATTTATGTAAAAAAAGGATTCAAACAAGCTTAGTGCTGATTAGTCAACACAGCTGAGTTCTGATTGGCCAATATAACTGAACCCTGATTGGTCAAGCCAGGTGGGCTCTGATTAGTTGGCTGGTGTTAGCTCTGAAAGTCACAAAGTGAAACAACGGTTGTGAATTTTTGGGGAACTTAGAGTATGTGCGTGGCCTCTACTGAGGAAATGACTGCCTGGCTCTATTTGAAATTTAGGCCCAGTGAGCCACTCAGGATCCTCTTGAAGGACTGACTCTTTCAGGTTCACATTTGTTCACACTTGGTTTTAACAAAATCAGATCACTTGTCCAGAAAGTTTCCCACATCTGGACTTTGCTACCCACACCCTGTGTGGTTTTTGTGTTTGTTTGTTTGTTTTTGAGATGGAGTTTCCCTCTTGTTGCCCAGGCTGGAGTGCAATGGTGTGATCTCGGCTCCCTGCAACCTCCGCCTCCCAGGTTCAAGCAATTCTCCTGTCTCAGCCTCCCAAGAAGCTAGGATTACAGGTGCCCACCACCACACCTGGCTTTTTTATGTGTGTGCGTGTGTATTTTTAGTAGGACAGGGTTTCATCATGTTGGTCAGGCTGGTCTCAAACTCCTGACCTCAAGTGATCCACCCACCTCGGCCTCCCAAAGTGCTGGGATTATAGGCGTGAGCCACTGTGCCTGGAGCTCCAGTGTGGTTTTTAAACACACACTACTGCTGCTACTTCTTCTTCTTCTGGTTTTTTTTTTTTTTTTTTTTTGACAAAGTCTCACTCTGTTGCCCAGGCTGGAGTACAATGGCGTGATTCTGGCTCACTGCAGCCTCCACCTCCTGGGTTCCTTGCCAAAGTAGCGACCACAATCCATGTGCTGGGAGTATGCATTGCTACTGCAGTGATCATTGTTTCTAGGCCTTTTCAGATGATAAAACTAGGAAATATAAATATACATATATATATGATAAAATAGATCCTGAGTTTATGCTGATCCTTTATAATTAGATTTGGAATTCTTGGGATCTTACTGAACCTCATTGATCTCACATCTGCATCTTCCTCCTATTCTAAAGACTCCAGCAGCCAGTGGCAAAGTAATTATCCCATTGCTTTCTCTTGCAATCTACCCAAGACACTGCGAGAATAGAACACAGCATTACCAGCAAAATTAGTGTCACTACAATCAGCTTAGGTTTGTGTGTGTGTGTTCTTTTTTTTTTTTTTTGATGTAACTTACTAGGAACATACAGTCAAATATCTGTGTTTTAAAGTCAGCCAAGAGAGTCCCTATGTCTGGCTATTCTACCAACTTGATATAGTGTTAAGTTTAGTTGTTTCAGCTTGACTGCAATTATTAGGGATTGCTTTTTTAAAAAAAAATTATATATAATTTTATGAATTAATCTTACATAATTATAACTGACTTTACATAATTATGTCAAAATATTTGCATGGCTCTAGAGTCATGTTTACTGACAGGATATACCCTGAGCCGTCCAACTCCCATTCCTGCCCCTTCTACCCTGGTCCTTGACTCTTTCTGCAAGTAGATATATTTTTAACATTTTTGGTTTATTCTTCCTTTTAAAAAGATAGGCCAGGCGCAGTGGTTCACGCCTGTAATCCCAGCACTTTGGGAGGCCGAGGCAGGCAGATCACGAGGTCAGGAGATCGAGACCATCCTGGCTAACACGGTGAAACCTTGTCTACTAAAAATACAAAAAAATTAGCCGGGCGTGGTGGTGGCGGGCGCCTGTAGTCCCAGCTGCTCAGGAGGCTGAGGCAGGAGAATGGCGTGAACCTGGGAGGTGGAGCTTGCAGTGAGCCGAGATCGCGCCACTGCACTCCAGCCTGGGTGACAGAGCGAGACTCCGTCTCAAAAAAAAAAAAAAAAAAAAGGTTGTCAAGTGTGTTTCTGTCTTAGTCTGTTCAGCCTGCTATCACAGAATATTGTAGACTAGGTGGCTTATAAACAGCAGAAATGTATTTCTCAGAGTACTGACCTGGGAAGTCTGAGGTCAAGGCACTGGCAGACTCAGGGTCTAAGGAGGGCAACTTCCTCATTCGTAGATGGCCGTCTTCTCACGGGGTGAAAGGGGAAGGGAGCTCTCTGGGGTCTCTTTTCTAAGGGCACTAATTTCATACATGAGGGATCTGCCCTCATGGCCTCATCATCTCCCACTTCCAAATACAATCACATTGGAGATTAGGTTTTAAACAGAAAGTTTAGAGTGGCACAAACTTCAGTCTGTAGCAGCACACACACACACACACACACACTTATATCCCACCTTCTTAGATAAAGAGAATGTCATACAGCTGGGTGCGGTGGCTCATGCTTGTAATCTCAGCACTTTGGAAGGCTGAGGCAGGTGGATCACCTGAGGTCAGGAGTTCAAGACCAGCCTGACCAACATGGTGAAACCCTGTCTCTACTAAAAATACAAAAATTAGCTGGGCATGGTGGCGCATGCCTGTAATCCCCAGCTACTTAGGAGGCTGAGGCAGGAGAATCCCTTGAACTCGGAAGGCAGAGGTTGCAGTGAGCCAAAATCATACCATTACTCTCCAGCCTAGGCAACAAGAGTAAAACACAGTCTCAAAAAAAAAAAAAAAAAAACCAAGAATACCATACATATTATCTCCCACTTGGCATTTTTCAATTAATAACACTAGAGTCACTCCATAGCAATATGTAAAAATACTTCTTATTCCTTTTTCTGCTGAATGATCCTCCGTTGTGTGGGTGTACCATAGTATATTCAACCAGTACCCTCTTCATGGGCATTTCAATTGTTTCCAGGTATTGCCAAAAAAAAAAAAAAAAAAAAGCTGCAGTGATTAGCCTTATACAAATACCTTTTTATATTTTTGCCCATGAATCTTTAGAATGAACTCTTAGAAGTGGGATTGTTAGGTTAAAGGATAAAATGCATATACCATTTTTTCTTTAAAAAAAAAAATGTCGGCAGGGTGCAGTGGCTCACACCTGTAAGCCCAGCACTTTGGGAGGCCAAGGCAGGAGGATCACTTGAAGCCAGGAGTTCAAGACCAGCCTGGGCAACATAGGGAAACCCTGTCTCTACAAAAATAATAAAAAATTAATGGAGCGTGGTGGTGTATACCTGTAGTACCAGCTACTCAGGAGGCTGAGGTGGGAGGATCACTTGAGCCTAGGAGGTTGAGGCTGCAGTGAGCCGTGATTGTGCACAGCACTCCAACCTGGGTGACAGAGGAAGACGCTGTTTCAAAAAAAAAAAAAAAAAGAATAGACATGCTTTCTCATTATATTTTTCTTTCCCACCAGCGATGTATAGGAATGCCTATTTCACAGTGTTGTCAACAGAGAATGAAGTCCACCTTTTGGATATGAGACAAATGGACTAAAGAGAAATTATTTATTAATTAATTTTAATCAGGATTTCTCTTATTCCGAGCAAGCTTGGACCTCATTTTGTTTATTGAGGGCCATTTGCAATTTTTGGTGCCCTATTCTTAAGCTCCTTCTATTGCCTGACCATCATCCTTCTCCCATGCATAGACTATTTCACCCCCGTGCAGACCTGCCATCTAGGTATTGGGAGACTCACATGCTGGATTTGGGGAGTTGCTTCCTTGAGCTGCACCTTAAAACTTCCCTGTATATTCTGCATCTTGTAGAGATATATAGATCAGAAGTTCACTAGAGGCAGCTCACTTTGGTTTTGTTTTTTGTTTCTTAAAGTCTGAGGCACAGCGATAGCATTTATTTAATTCATATTATTCTATAGGTAATTTTAATGACATTTTTCAATTTTCCACATTTATAAAACGTTGCCATTCCATAAATCTTGAAGTGTGAAGAACTAATTTTCTCTAATCATTAAATATTAGTGATTATTACCACATCTATTTATTTTTTAGTTATTATTATTTTAATTTCCATACGTAATTGGGGAAAAAGTGGTGTTTGATTACATAAGTAAGTTCTTTAGTGGTGATTTGTGAGATTTTGGTGCATCCATCACCCCAGCAGTATACGCTGCACCCTGCACCCTGCACCCTATTTGTAATCTTTAATCCCTCACCCCCTTTCCACCCTTTCCCCCTGAGTCCTCCAAGTCCATTGTGTCATTCTTATGCCTTTGCATCCTCATAGCTTAGCTCCCACTTATGAGTGAGAACAAACAATATTTGGTTTTCCATCCCTGAGTTACTTCACATAGAATAATAGTCTCCAGTCTTATCAAGGTCGCTGTGAATGCCATTAATTCATTCCTTTTGATAGCTGAGTAGTATTCCATTATATATATATGTGTGTATATATGTGTGTATATATATGTGTATATATATGTGTGTATATATACATATATACACACACACACATATATATATCAAAGTTTTATATATCTATAAAAACATATCAAAGTTTCTTTATCCACTTGTTGGTTGATAGGCATTTGGGTGGGTTACATGTTTTTGCAATTGCGAATTGTGCTGCTATAAACATGCGTGTGCAGGTATCTTTTTGGTGTAATGACTTGTTTTCCTCCGGGCAGATGCCCAGTAGTGGGATTGCTGGATCAAATAGTAGTTCTACTTTTGGTTCTTTAAGGGAACCTCCACATTGTTTTCCATAGTGGTTGTGCTAGTTTACTTTCCCACCAGCAGTGTAGAAGTGTTCCCTGTTCACCACATCCATGCCACTTTGTAGGGCATCTTTCCTAGGTGGGCTTTGCTCTGCAGGGCGTGTGGCTACATCATTTCACGTTCAGTGATGCTGAACATGGGCAGCTGGTTTGCCCAGTGGTGGCCTGGGCCTGGCAGAGCCAGTGTCATGGTCCCACCAATATTTCACTTCCACAGTTGAGCATCCATTGATAACTCTTACCTAGATCTGTCACTCCCTTTGAAATTATTAGCCAGCATTCTCTCTTACCACCAGTTTAGTTACCCTGAGACTTTCATATAGGAAAGTCCAGATAACTATCTTATTCTTTCTTGTTATTTATCATTTTTCAGAATAATGCAATGAAGGGTAGTATTTAGAGGGTAAAATCTGGCTGTTAGGTGTGTGCTCATTTTAAAGTATTGCTAAGTTTTATCTTTCTAAAGCATTTTAGTAGACAGAGAATGAAGAAAATATCAAAAAATATCAATTTAACCTCATAATATTTCTTTAAAAATATTTCTGTTTTTAGAAATATTGATATGTTGATATTAATTGATACTTTCAAATTCAACTGTAAGATTATAAGGTATTCCTCAATTTCTTTAACATTTTCACTTCTTTTCTCTTTAGGCTGAAAATTTTGGTTCCTAACAATATTAACATAATCACTTGCTTGATCCTATAACTGTTTCAAAATAACCATGCCAATCATAACTCATTTTTAAATTTTTAGGTGTTTTCCTTTTTAGAATACATCCTATTAGGCATATCTCACAAAAACTGTGTTTTAAAGTCAGTTGAACCCATGATACTTTCCATGTGGTGATGCTGCCACCAATCTGATAGAATTTTAGATTCATTTGTTTCTTTTTGTTTTCAAATTTCAGATTGCTTTTCTACTCGTATTTAATATGGTTTTGTAGTTATACAAAGACATGTACATGGTTCCAAAACCAACATTATATAAAAATTACATTCAGAGAAGTTTGCATCCTCCCTGTCTCCTCCATTCCAATCCATCTCTCTGCCACGATTCACCATTTACTAGATTTTGGCTGGTCTTTCCATTGCTTATTTCATGATGCAAGGGACTAAGTAAATCCATTTATATTTCTCTTTTGCATGATTTTTACATATTTTTTCCAGTGTTTCTTTGTGGAGAGTCTTAGAAGTAAGATCAATTGGCAAAGAATAAATGCACATGGAATTTTCTGGTGAGTTGCCAAGTTCCACTCTCTCAGGGATTTGCATTCTCACCAGACAGATAAAAGACTGACTGTTTCTACACAGTATTATCAGCAGAGTGTGCAATCCAAGGACTGAGCTTTTTTCTGTTTAATAAGTGGCCATTTTAAGTTGTATTTCTCATTATTAATAAAGATGAGCGTCTTTTCATACAATTGAGGGTCATTTACGTTTCTTGTGGATTCTTTGTTTATATCTTTTGCTTGATTTGAAAAATTTGATTTTTGGTCGAATTCTTTTTTACTTATGACTTTACAATTGCGAATTGTGCTGCTATAAACTTTACAATTGCGAATTGTGCTGCTATAAACATTATATCTGTATAATACAGATATAATGATTTTGAGATTGTTCCATGTTTTATGTATTAACATGTTATTTATTTTTATAGCTGAGTAGATTTGGACATGCCACAATTTGTTTGTTGCTAGTAGTTGGAGATTTGAACTGCTTCCAATTTGGGTCTATTAGGAATAGTTCTGAACATAAATAATTCATATACCCTTGTAAGTGTTTGTGTGTGTCTGTGTGTGTGTGTGTGTGTGTGTGTCTATGTAATCTTCATTTCTCCTGGGTAAGCACCTAGCAACAGAATCATGGGGTGGGTGACTAATGCATGTCTGACTGTAGAAGGTGATCAATGAATGAATGACTGTATAAGGTGATCAATGCCTGTTTGACTGTACAAGTTAGTGCCATGCTATTTCCAAGGGGCTACACCATTTTGCATTCTCATCAACAATGTAATGGATCTATTATTAATTTTCAAAGAGTAACACAAACATATTTACAAATTAAGTTTTGATTTCCCACACAGTAGAATATCTCGATCTATCTACAGCATATAAGCACATATCTATCTCCTGCATAAACCAAAGCTTCTCTTGATCCTCAACACATTTGAAGGGTGCAAAGCGGTCACAAACCCCACTATTAGGAACTACTGTTTCAGAGCAGCATTTAGAGATGGAAGGTGTCTGTTTTCTAGCAGCCGCAAGGGGTACCCGTGATCACTTCTGTGTTTCTCTAACTGAGCAAAGTTCATTTTAAAGGACACACATCCTCAGAGACCCCTGGAACATGTCCCAGGGCACCACCTGAAAAGCACCAATTCAATAATATAAAATTCTGGACTATAAAAATCTCTTTCATGGTGCATTAACACTGCTGCAGCAGGGTTTTGTCATTAGGCGCTAAAGCTGTTTTTTTGTGTTGTTTGTTTGTTTGTTTGTTTTTGAGACGGAGTTTCACTCTTGTTGCCCAGGCTGGGGTGCAATGGTGCAATCTCGACTCACTGCAACCTCCGCCTCCCGGGTTCAAGCAATTCTCCTGCCTCAGCCTCCCAAGTAGCTGGAATTACAGGCATGCGCCACCACACTCAGCTAATTGTGTATTTTTTTTTTCTGATAGAGATGGAGTTTTACCATGTTGGTCAGGCTGGTCTCTAACTCCTGACCTCAGGTGATCTGCCCGCCTTGGCCTCCCAAAGCACTGGGATTACAGGCGTGAGCCACCGCGCCTGGCCTAAAGCTGATTTTTATTGTTGCTGTTTTGTATTTTTCATCACAAACTGCAAAAGTAAAAATTTTCTACTGCCCCTCCTATCCCCAATATTCCCCCATGTCCCCAATGGGTGTGAAAATGCAAATTTCAAAAATGCGAAGTTGCACAATTCAGCATCCATAAGGTAAAAACAGACCAATTGTTCTGGAGCAACACAGCCTGTGTATACTTGCTACAGGTCACAGCCCTCAACCCTGCTGTGTGGCAGGCAGCCCCTCCATGGACGGAGGGCACTAGAAGAGGCCCGGGGACCTCTATCTGCAGCCCATGTGCTCGTCCCCAGCTAGGCAGACCCAAGGCAGGACTCTACCTGGATGAGGGCAGCTCCTGAGCTGTGCAGTCTGGGCCCTCCCCGTGCACCTGTGCCCTTGCAGATGAAGAAGGCGGCTCTGCCTGCAGCGCGGGTGCCATCCAAGGCCAGAGCCAGGGCCAAGGTCTGCACAGTGGGGAGTCCTCAAAGCAGGTGAGGACCTGAAGTATATGGGCTGCAGGGCAGGCAAACCCCCAAATTGGGGTTTAGCCTGAAAAGGTTCTTAGCTTTACCCAGGAAATAATTCAGGGCTGAGCTGGAGGCATGGTGGTAAGCTCTGTGACTACTCATACAGAGCAGGGCTACCCACCAGGCAGTGTGTGGAGAGCAGCAGCTGTGGGGCAGTGCTGCCACCATATTTATACCCACTTTTAATTACATGGTAAGTACGGGGCAGGTTATTCAGAAATTTCTAGGAAAAGGGTGGTAACTCCAGGTGTTGCTATGGCAACGGTAAACTGTCATTGAGCTGGTGGGCGTGTCTCATGCAGATGAGCTTCTGCCTATTCCGTGTTTCAGCCAGTCATCACTCTGGTTGGGAGTCCAGTCCTGCCTCTTATATCACATTCAGACTCAGCAGCTTCAGGCGCTTGTCCAGGCTACCTTTGTTGGATAGAGGGCGACAGCAGCTCAGAAGGGCACATACACTAGGGCAGGGGTGCAGAGAGGTGCAGTGCAGCGGGGCTGGATGGTGGGAGAGGGGGATCTGGGCAGGAAGTTGACCCCACCAGGCTGGAGCGCAGGTCACCCATGGTCCCGGCTCCACCCAGGTGGGCGCTGCAGGCTCTGAGCCCTGGCTCAGTCCGAGAGTCACTCACCCACCTCGGGGGACTGGACCGGCCCCAGGTGACAGGAAGCTGGGTGCACACCTGGTGCCTGGTCAACCTGGAACATTTGAACATTTCAATATCCATTTCTATTTTTTTAAAACAAGCATCCCCCTCTGTCAGTCATTAATATAGAATCACTATGGAGCGATGACTACGTAAAATTTCCATGACTTTTGGAAAGTTTCCATGAGTTTGGAAAGAGCCACCCAGGGAATCTCCTCTCCCGCGTCCGCAGCCCGCGCCTTCTGCGGGCTCTACACTTGCTACAGGTTACAGCCCTCAACCCTGCTGTGTGGCAGGCAGCCCGTCCATGGAGGGAGGGCACTAGAAGAGGCCCGGGGACCTCTATCTGCAGCCCATGTGCTTGTCCCCAGCTGGCGCATTTCTTCCAGAGAATACGGATCCGAATTATTACAGCGGAGCCTCGGCCGCAGTCTCTCCAGCCGCCGCCAGAGGGAAACCTGATCCCTTGCAGGATTCCTAGGGGCTCCCAGAGAAGCCCCAGGTTGTGCTGCTGCCTGCTAGTTCTGGGATGGGTGAGCCTTGGGAAACCAAAGAGAATAGAAAGTCATTCTCCATGCGTCCTCCTCCAGCTCCACCGGTGCTCAGCGTATGGTCAATCTGGTTTAAAACTGTCCCCCTATAGCCTGCTTTTTTTCCTTAAAGAATCTTCAAGCAAATCCAGGACTTTGTATGGCTTCACTTGTAAATAATTCAATATATCTCCCCTCAAGAAAAGACTTCTTAAATACTTTACGTCAACAACTGTGTCATCCTCACACCTCACAAAATTGCCGTCAATCCCCTGCTGTCATATGATGACCAGTTTTCAGCTTTTAGGGCTTCTTGGAGATCTCATAAATGCCTCCTGGCAACCGACTTGCTCAGACTCATTTCCAGACGAGACCGGTTACCAAAACACCAGGGCCTGCTGCTCAGGGCACAGGAAGCCAATGGCTGAGACCATGGGTATTGCCAGGGAAGAAGGCTTTAAGCAGGTGCGAAAGGTAAGGAGATGGGCTCTCAGTCTCAAGTCCATCTTCCCGACAGACTAAAATTAGGGGTTTATATTGTAGGGAAGAAATGTAACAATGTGTGGGAAAACAGGAACTCAGAAGGAGCCAGGAAGCAATCATGATACATGAGGTGCCTGGCATCTCCTCCTATGGACATGGTGATCTGGCGAGTTTCAGTTCTTTAATACTTTTTGAGAGGCCTGGAGTCCTTTACTGAGGAAGGAACTCAGATAAAACAAATGTAAGTTTCAAGCTTTAAGACCAGAAGGGTCAATTTTATATGTATATATAAAAATATTAAATATATATGTATATGTGTATATATAAATATTAAATATATGTACATATATACACACACACACATATATATATAATTGTCTATGGGCTGGGTGTGGTGGCTCACGCCTGTAATCCCAACACTTTGGGAGGCCGAGGCAGGTGGATCAGGAGGTCAGGAGATTGAGACCACCCTGGCTAACACGGTGAAACCCTGTCTCTACTAAAAAAAAAATACAAAAAATTAGCCGGGCGTGTTGCGGACGCTTGTAGTCCCAGCTACTCGGGAGGCTGAGGCAGGAGATTGGCGTGAACCTGCGAGGCAGAGCTTGCAGTGAGCCGAGATTGTGCTACTGCATTACAGCCTGGGCGACAGAGCGAGACTCTGTCTTAAACAAAAACAAAAACAAAAACAAAAAAACACAACTGTCTATGGGACTATCAGGTCGCCTTCAGACCCATACATTTATATTTGTTGGATAATATATTTCTAAAGTGTCTGTTTACATGTGGGGCTCCTTTCTTCCTCTCTCTCCTTCCTTCCTTCCTTCCTTTCTTCCTTCCTTCCTTCCTTCCTTCCTTCCTTCCTTCCTTCCTTCCTTCCTTCCTTCCTTCCTTCCTTCCTTCCTTCCTTCCTTCCTTCCTTCCTTCCTTTCTCTCTTTCTCTCTTTCTGACAGGGTCTTCCTGTGTTCCCCAGGCTCCCAGGCTGGTATGTGGTAGTGCAATCTCAGCTTGCTGCAACCTCCGCCTCCCAGGCTCAAAGTAGTTTTTGTAGAGACAGGGGTTACCATGTTGCCCAGGCTGGTCTTGAACTCCTGGGCTCAAGGGATCCACTCACCTCAGCCTCCCAAAGTGCTGGAATTACAGGCATGGGCCACTGCACCTTGCCCCTTCCTTTCTTCATTGTTTGCTCATGTGCCAGCTGTTGGGTTTTTTGTGTTGTTTTGTTTTCTGTGTGACATTTATTTGGTGAGCACATTTCATACTTACGTTAGAGGGCATCTGGGTGTGAGATAACTGCCCCAACACCCCTGTATTCCTGGGAACCCGTCCTCGCAACACCAGGTTGGGTCCTCTGGGAAAGCCTGCAGATGGATCAGGGATGCATTCCTGTTGCTCCACCCAGAGGCAGGAGGGTCAGGCTGTGTCTGTTTCTGGGCTGTTGTGATTGTCAATGCAGTTGATCCTTCATTATCCGTTCACCATCCACGTTGCTGCTCATGGGGTCAGCAGCCATTCATGAACATTGCCAAGTTCCTTCCTTTCACAAGAAATTGCAAAATGGTGACGTTCTATTTGTATCATTCCTTCAGCATTTATAAGCCAGATTCTTCTATTTATAAGAATTAGAAGAATGTTTTCTCATCAGTATTTGGTTTTTCTGGCATATGGTTTGGATAGGAAAGGTGGGATCAATGCTTTTCATTCCTTCAAGTTACATCATAAAGAGGTGGTGTTCGAGCATTTTGAAAATCCTTCTTAAAATTACAAACTCACATTCTTTTCTAAAATTGATGTGTTTCAGTCACCTGCCACCGTCATTCTTCTGGACGGTCCATGTCCTCACCCAGGCCAGGGGAGCTTCTCCAGGTCAGCTCCTGCACCCTTAGGCTAGCACCCCAAAGGTAGAGAGTGTCCTTGCCTCCTGGTTGACAAGATGCTCCTGGCTTAGCTTACGCATTTACTGCCCCAGAGTGGAATCAGCCCTTTCTTCCAGGAGACCTGGTCCAGATCTGTGGGTTCAGTGAGGGTGGAATAGAGACAGTGAGGCACCCCCAGCCTGAAGCACCTGGCAGAGAACAGATCGCTACGAACAGATGATCATACATTAATCAAATTGCCATTGTTACACACTCACTCAAACTCCTTCCTGCACAGAAAAGGCTTCAGAGCCTCACCATGGTCCCTGAATTTGAGCAGCGGAACAGAGATTTGCAGTGGGTAAGACAGGGGAGGCACAGAGAGCAAAACAAGAATCTGGACAGGAAGGGGTCTCAGGCGTGAGACTGCTGCACGACCTGCCAGCCCCAGTCCCAGGCCCTCCTGTGGGTCCCTGAGTCCCAGTACCTCTGACTGGGCTGTTACTACCTGGGCCCTTGGCTGGGTGCTGGCCACCTGTGAGGCCAAGGATGAACCTTGGGCTCTCCTCACTTGTAGGAAAATAATTGGAATACCACTGTTCTACCCAAATCCACATCCATACAGTTGAGAAGAAAACGTGAAACTCCACTTTTAAGGGTGAAGCAAAGGACCGTGGATAGATGTTGGATTGTACCGCACAGGGGGCTGCCCTCCTCCTCCTCTGCAACGTCCTCGCTGGCCTCCCCCATTTTCAGTGGGATTGTGTCCCAGTGTTGGAGAGATCTGGAGGACGTTTTGTCCAGTAAGTGCCAGGAAAATATAATTTAGGAAATTTTCAATGCCCATGAGAGTCATGAAAGATAAGCAACAGTGCTGCCCAGGACAGCCACAATTCCTGCTGGATTGTGACTGTAATTGACATTCTTATCACGGGTTTCCATCACAGCTAGCTGCCATCACTGGCATTGTCCTGCTGTGTTCTAGAATCGACACAATGCATCTGCCTTGACCCTCAAGCCCTCATTCTACCCTGAAGCTCACCATCCAACAACCAGCATGTGTGTGAGGCCACTGCTCAGCCAAATCCATGGGCTGTGCAGTCTCAGCTCCCAGAGCTCTGCCCAGCACACTGTCCCGCAGCCCTGGACACCTCAGCCCCAGGTGCATCTGAGCCCTCCCTCACGCTCATCACAGAGCATCACCAAGCCACCTCCAACCTCTCTCCCTGGAGCCCTTGGGAGGACTCATGACCTTCCAAGTTGCTCTGCAATGGATTAGAGGTGGCATCTTAATGAACCCTTTTGCTCTCTTGCACCTAGACACCTGGGTGTGATTTTACACTCCAGGGCTTGTCGCCCTGGAAACACAGGTGTGACTGAGGCAAGAGCTAGCTCAGGGCAAGGAGCGCCAGAGAAACTCACACACAGGTGTTTCAGCTCTGACCCAAGGCTCAGTCCTGGCCTCTCAAATTGCTGTGTGTCCCTCCGGTGGTTACCAGAAAAATGGCAGGGCTTCTGCTTTTACACCCAAGGCTCTTAAAGGGAGAAGAACCTGCAGCAGGTTCCCTGAAAGGGCTGTGCAGGGGATGAGAGGGGCTTGGCCAGCAGAATATTGATGGTGCAAGCCTCTTCATCACTGATAGTGCCCCTTGTAAACTCATAAAAATGATGAAGCATTTGTGTTTTGCCTTGGGCTCAATTCTCAGCTTTTGTTTTAATATAAAAGCAATCAATTTCTCCCTGAAATCTAGTAAAATGTCCTAGGAAAATGTGTGATTTTTATGTGAGAGCTGCACTAACACCCAGCCCTCAGCTCAGGACCCTGTGATGACAGAGGCTGGCCTGGAAAGGACACAGCTGAGCTGGGAGCAGGTGTGTGCTTGCCTGAGCCCTTGCCCCACTTCCAGATCCTGCCTGATTTTCCCTGTTAGAATGGCTATGATCAAAAAGACATCAGATAAGTGTTGATGATGATATGGTAAAAATGGAACCCTTGGACTCTGCTAGTGAGAATGTAAATTGGTATAGCTACTATGGAAAATATTTATGGATTTTCCTCAAAAAATTAAAACCAGAACTACCATATGATTCAGCAATCCTCCTTCTGGTATATATCCAAAGGAAATGAAGTCAGAATGTGAAAGAGATATCTGCACTCCCATGTTGATTGCACCATTATTCACAACAGCCAACACATGAAAAGAACCCACGTGTTCATCCACTGATGAGTGGATCAAGAAAATGCTGTAGACATATATGACATGGAATACTATTCAAACTTAATAAAGAAAGACATCCTGACCTTTGCAATAATATGGATGAACTTAGAAGACATTATACTCAGTGAAAGAAGCCAGGCAAAGGGAGAAAAATACCGCACATTCTTCCTTATATGTGGAATGTAAAAATGCGGAAGTTGGGCCAGGCGTGGTGGCTCACACCTGTAATCCCAGCACTTTGGGAGGCAGAGGCAGGTGGATCACAAGGTCAGGAGATCAAGACCATCCTGGCCAACATGGTGAAACCCTGTCTCTACTAAAAATACAAAAAAATTAGCCAGGCGTGGTGGCGGGCACCTGTAGTCCCAGCGATTTGGGAGGCTGAGGCAGGAGAATCACTTGAACCTGGGAGGTGGAGGTTGCAATGAGCCAAGATAGCGCCACCGCACTCCAGTCTGGCGAGAGAACACAACTCCGTCAAAAAATAAAAATAAAAAATGCTGAAGTCATAGAAGCAGAGAGTAGAAATGGGGGTACCCAGGGGCAGGGTAGAGGGCAATGGGGAGATGTTAGTCAAAGGATACAAACCTTTAAACAGGAGAATTAATATCTGGAGATCTGTTGCACAGCATACTGACTACTGTTAATAAGATGTAATGCATACTTAAATTGCCAAGAGAGCAGATCTTAAGGTCACCACACACAAAAATAAGTATGCAAGGTGATGGATGCGTTAATTAGCCTAATTTAATCATCACATAATGTATACATGTGTGCATGTATCGATACACCACCTTGTACACCATGAATACATACAATTTCTATTTGTCAATGAAAATTTCATAAAGCTGAATATAAAAGGAAAGTGGGCCCAGGTGTGGTGGCTCATGCCTGTAATCCCAGCACTTTGGGAGGCTAAGGAGGGCAGATCATCTGAGGTCAGGAGTTCGAGACCAGCCTGGTCAACATGGTGAAACCCCGTCTCTACAAAAAATACAAAAATTTGGCTGGGCGTGATGGCTCATGCCTGTAATCCCAACACTTTGAGAGGCCGAGGTAGGTGGATCACGAAGTCAGGAGATTGAGACCATCCTGGTTAACACAGTGAAACCCCGTCTCTACTAAAAATACAAAAAATTAGCTGGGCCTGGTGGCATGCGCCTGTAGTCCCAGCTACGCGGGAGGCTGAGGCAGAAGAATCACTTGAACTCGGGAGGCAGAGGTTGCAGTGAGCCGAGATCATGTCACTGCACTCTAGCCTGGGTGACAGAGTGAGACTCCGTCTAAAAAAAAAAATTAGCCAGGCATGGTGGCGGGCACCTGTAATCCCAGCTACTTGAGAGGCTGAGGCAGGAGAATCGCTTGAACCTGGGAGGCGGAGTTTGCATGCCATGAGCTGAGACCGCACCATTGCACTCCAGCCTGGGCAACAGGAGTGAAAAAGAAAGAAAAAGAGAAAGAAAAGAAGAAAGAGAGAGAAAGAAAGAAGGCTGGGTGTGGTGGCTTACACCTGTAACCCCAGCTTTGGGAGGCCGAGGTGGGCAGATCACTTGAGGCCAGGAGCTTAAGACCAGCTCGGCCAACATGGTGAAACCCCGTCTTCACTAAAAATACAAAAAAATTAGCCAGGAATGGTGGCACATGCCTGTAATCTCAGCTACTCAGGAGGCTGAGGCATGAAAATTACTTGAGCCTGGGGGGCGGATGTTGTAGTAAGCCAAGATTGTGCCACTGCACTCCAGCCTGGGTAACAGAGGGAGATTCTGTCTGAAAGAAAAAAAGATAAAAGAAAGTGGGCTTGGGTTAGTTGTAAATGTACACTGCAAACTCTAGGGCAACCACTTTTTAAAAGTTAAATTAAAAAGTATAACTGATATGCTAAGACATGAGGGAGAATGAAATAATATTAAATGATAAAATCTTCAATGGCTGAAAAGGGGTGGAAGACACAACAGAAACAAAACACAAGTGCTACAAATGGAGAAACCACAACAAATATGGAAGAATTTAATCTACCTCTATAAATAATCATTTGAACATCCATGGTCTAAATGCACCCAGTAAAAGCCCAGGATTTTCAGAGTGGATCAAAAAATAAGACCCAACTATATGTTGCCTCCAAGAGACCCACCTTAAAAATAAAGATGCATGTAAGTTAAAAGTAAATGGATCGAGAAAGATATACCATGCTAATGCTAATCAACACGAACTAGAAGTAGGTATGTTAATTTCAGCCGGAGGTGACTTCAAAGCAAGGAAATGTATTAGGGATATAGAAGAGCATTGTATAATAATAAGGGGTCAATTCTGCAAGAAGACATAATTTTTAAAGCGTATGTGCTGAAAATAGTGTGTCAAATTACATAAGGCAAAAAATGATAGAACTGCAAGGAGAAATAGATGAATCAATGTTTTTAGTTGGAGACTTCAACACCCCTCTATTGGAAATAGAACCAGCAGGCAGAAAATCAGAAAGGATATAGTTGAACTCAACACCACTGTCTATACTGCAAGGATATAGTTGAACTCAACACCACTGTCTATACTGCCTAACACTGTCATCTATAGACTACTTCAACCACAGCAGAATACACATGCTTCTCAAGTTTATATGAAACATTCACCAAGATTGGCTGCATTCTGGGATGGTAAAATTTACCTTGAGGTACGTAAAAGAATAGAAATCATATAATGTCTTCTCTCAGATCCCAATGAAACTAAAACCAATGACAGAAAGATAACTGGAAAATATCAAAATCTGTAGAGATTAAGCAACACACTTCTAAACAATACATGGGTCAAAAGAAACATTTGAAGAGAAACTTAATGATATTTTGAAAGAAATTAAAATGAAAACACTACTTATGAAAATGTGTGGGATTCAGTGACAGCAGTGATTAAAGGGAACTTTATAAAATTGAATGTGTTTATTAGAAAAAAGAAAGGTCTAGGCTGGGCGCAGTGGCTCATGCCAGTAATCCCAGCACCTTGGGAGGCCAAGGTGGGTAGATCACGAGGTCAGGAGATCGAGACCATCCTGGATAACACGGTGAAACCCTGTCTCTACTGAAAATACAAAATATTAGCCGGGCACGACGGCACAGGCCTGTAGTCCCAGCTACTCGGGAGGCTGAGGCAGGAGAATCACTTGAATCCGAAAGGTGGAGGTTGCAGTGAGCCGAGATCATGCCACTGCACTCCAGCCTGGCGATGAAGTGAGACTCCATCTGGTAGAAAAAAAAAAAGAAAAAAGAAAAAGTTCTAAAACCAGTTATCAAAGTTCCACCTTAGGAAGCTAGAAAAAAGAGCAAATTAAGTCCAAAGTAAGCAGAAGAAAAGGTCTAATAAAAATTAGAGCAGAAATCAATAAAACTGGAAACAGAAAGTCAATAGAGAGAATCAATGAAACCAAACACCAATTCTTTGTAAGGATCAATAAAATGAATAAGCCTCTGGCCAGTGTAACTAAGAAAAAAATAGAGAGGATAAATGACTAATATCAGAAATGAAAGTGGGACATCCTAAGTGCCCATAGACATTAAAAGGATAATCGAGACATGCAATGAATAACTCTATGCCTAAAAACTTAAAACCTGGATGAAACACACCAATTACTTGAAAGGAAAATATGCCAAGACTCACACAAGAAACAGACAATTGGAATAGCTTTATATCTATTAAAGAAATTCAGCAAATAGTTAATAACTTTCCAAAACAGAAGGCAGCAGCTGAGATAAATTCACTGGTGAATTCTACCAAACATTTAGAGAAGAAATTTTACCAATTCTCCACAGTTTCTTCCAGAAGATAGAAGGGGGAGAGAATATTTCCTAAGTCATTCTATGAAGCCAGCATCACCCTAAAACCAAAACCAGACATGATAAGAAAACTACAGACCACGATCTCTCATGAACATGGATGTAAACATTTTCAAAAAAATCAGGAAATTGAATCCAACATGCATAAAAATAATTTTATACCATGACCAAGGGGGATTTATGCCAAATACACAAGGCTGGTTTGGTATTAGAAAATCAATTGATGTAATCCATTACATAATGAAGGTAAAAAAAAAAAGAAAGAAAGAAAAAATCACACGATCCTATCAATAGATGAAGACAATGCATTTGGCAAAATCCAATTTATGGTTAAAAAAACTCACAGTAAACTAGGAATATAGGAAGACTTCCTCAACTTGATACATATATCTACAAAAAAACCCTACAGCTGGCCGGGTGCGGTGGCTCATACCTGTAATACCAGCACTTTAGGAGGCTGGGGCGGGTGGATCACGAGGTCAGGAGATCGAGACCATCCTAGCTAATACAGTGAAACCCCGTCTCTACTAAAAGTACAAAAAATTAGCCAGGTGTGGTGGTGGGTACTTGTAGTCCCAGCAACTTCAGAGGCTGAGGCAGGAGAACAGTGTGAACCTGAAAGGCGGAGCTGGCAGTGAGCCGAGACCGCGCCACTGCACTCCAGCCTGCGTGACAGAACGAGACTCCATCTCAGAAAAAAAAAAAAAAAAAAGCCCTACAGCTAACATCATATATAATAATGAGAAACTTGAAACTTTCCCACTAGGATCTGGAACAAGGCATGGATGTCCTCTCTCAATACGCCTTATCAATATTGCACTGGAAGTAATAAAGAATACAATAAGATAAGAAAAAATATGTACTGGTTAATAAGGAAGAAATAAAACTGTTTGCAGATGACTTGTCTATGTAGAAAATTCAAAAGACTCAACATAAAGTTTTCTGGAACTAATAAGTGATCCTAGCAAGGTTGTAGGATACGAGGTTAACATACAGAAGTCAATCATTTTCCTTCACAGTTGCACTGAATGAGTGGAATCTGAAATTAAAAACACAACACTGTGTTTATTAGCACCCCCCAAAATGACATGTGTAGATGTAAATCTAAACGGAATCTCAGTGTCACAGTTATTTTTCTGTTTAGAAAAAAAAAAATGTTATTAAGGAATATGACGTACGCCCCAACTATAGTGGATGGTGAAAGACGCAGGGTGACGAGGAAAAAGCAAACATGTTGAGAAAAACTAGTTATTTTTTATTTTAAATACCATACCCACCCATTTCTACCATTCCTGAGTCACTCAACATTTCTGTAATTTGAAAAACATGGGCCTGGGTGTGATCTTATCTTGTTTTTGGTATTTATCCTACCTGGTGCTCTCTGAGCTTGGATCTGTAGTTTCATGTCTGACATTAATTTGGGGAAATCCACAGTTACAATTGTTTCCAGTGTTTCTTCTGTTCCTTTTTCTATTTCTTCCCCTTTTGGGATTCCCAAGAGGCATTTATGAGATCTCTAAGAAGCCCTAAAAGCTGAAAACTGTCATCATATGATAGCAGAGGATCGACGGCAAGCTTGTGAGGTGTGAGAATGGTACAGTTGTTACTTAATGTATTGAAGAAGCACTTTCTGGAGGGGAGATATATTGAATTATTTGCAAGCGAAGCCATGCAAAGTCTGGGATTGGCTTGAAGATACTTTAAGAAAAAAAGCGGGCTATAGGGGGATGGTTTTAAAGTAGATTGGCCAAATGCTGAGCACTGTTGAAGCTTGAGGAGGACGCATGAGGATCACTTTTTCCTCTGCTTTCCCAAGGCTCACCCATTCCCAGAACCAGCAGGCAGTGCTTGCTCTGGGAGCCCCTAGGAAACTTGCACGGGATCAGGTTTCCCTCTAGCGGCGGCTGGAGAGACTGCGGCCGAGGCTCCGCTGTAGTAATTCGGATCCGTATTCTCTGGAAGAAATGCGCCCACCGCCCTGCAGAAGGCGCGGGCTGCGGACGCGGGAGAAGGGAGTCTTTGGTGGCTCTTTCCAAACTCATGGAAACTTTCCGAACGTCACGGAAATTTTACATATTCGTTGCTCCATAGTGATTCTATATTAATGGCTGACAGAGGGGGATGCTTGTTTTAAAAAGAAATGGATATTGAAATATTCAAATGTTCCAGGTAAAACAATGCACCAGGTGTACATTAAGCCTCCTGTCACCTGGGTCCAGCCCAGTCCCCCAAGGTGGGTAAGTGACCCTCGGACTGAGCCAGGGTCCAGAGCCTGCAACGCCCACCCGGGTGGAGCCGAGACCATGGGCTAACATCGCTCCAGCCTGGCAGGGGCCGCTTCCTGCCCAGACACCCCTCACCCACGTCCAGCCCCATTACTGCATGGCTGTACACATGTGTTGTAGTTTATGTGCCGTTTTGATCCCTTGTCGCCCTCTGTGAGAAGAAAGGAGCCTGGACAAGCGTTTAAAGCTTCTGGGTGTGAATAGACACCCAAGCCCTTCAGGCCTTATCTGAGTCCAGGTCCCCTCGCTATGCACGCCCTGGCCCTCTCCCAGAATGGCGCCCGCGCTGCAGGCAGAGCCACCGTCTCCATTTGCAAGAGCGCACAGGTGCTCAGGGAGGACCCAGGCTACACACCTCAGGAGTTGTCCTCATCCAGGTGGGGTCCAGCCTGAGGTCTGCCCAGTGGGGGATGAGAGCATGGGCTGCAGGTGGAGGTCCCAGGACCCCTCCTAGAGTCCTGCCTCCACAGAGGGGCTGCCTGCCGAGCATCAGAATTGAGGGCTGTGGCCTGCATCTGGTGTAGACAGGCTGTGTTGCTGCAGAGCAATCAGTCTGTTTTGATCTTATGGATACTGAATTGCGCAATTCAGCATTTCCGTAATTTGCATTTTCACATCCACTGGGGACAGCGAGAGTGCTGGGGATGGGAAGGGTGTGGAAACTTTTCACTTTTGCATCTTTTGATGAAAAAGGTAAAACAATCAACAGTAACAACAGTTTTAGCAGCCTAATGACAAAACCCTGCTATTTCAATGCTAATGCACCATTAAAGTAGATTTTCATAGTCCAGAATTTTATATTCTCAGCTTGATGTGTTTCAATGAATGGGCTGGGACATGTTCAGGAGGTCTTTGTGGATTTGAGTCTTTTAAAATGAACTCTGTTCAGAGAAACACAGAAGAGATCACGGCTTCCCCCTTGTGGCTGCTGGAAAACAGACACCTTTCATTTCGAAATGCCGCTCTGAAACAGTCGGGTCTAATAGTGGGGTCTTGTGACCGCTTTGCACTCTTCAAATGTGTTGAGGATCCACAAAAGCTTTGGTTTAAGAAGGAGGTACATATGTGCTTATATGCTGTAGATAGATAGTGCTTATACATATGTGCTTATATACTGTAGATATTATATTGTGTTGGAAATCAAAACTTAATTTCCAGATATGTTTGTATTATTCTTCGAAAATTGATAATAGACCCATTACATTGCTGATGAGAATGCAAAATGGTGCAGTCCCTTGGAAATAGTGCAGCAGCACCTTATACAGCCAGATATGAATTGATTGCCTTATACAGTCAGACAGGCGTCGATCTCATTTTACTGTCAGACATGCACTGGTCACCCACCCAGTGAGTGATCCAGTGGAATCTACAACTAGTGATATGGAAGGGGGGCAGGGCAGTGCTGGGAAGGGAAGGGCATGGTCCCTGGCTAAAGGTCCCTGTGTTCTCAGACCTCGGTGAGGACAGACACTCCTGCCTTCACGCTCAAATGTTGCACTTCCCAAAACCACCCTGGCCCATTACACCCCCATCCTGTGCCTATAAAAACCCTGTGCCTATAAAAACCCTGTGCAAGACCCTAGCAGGCAGACACACAAGTAGCTGGAAATCAAGAGGAACACATTGGTGGAAGAGCACACAAGTGGCTGGATGTCGAGAGGCTGTGGAGGGGAGCATGAGGGGGAAGAGCACACTGACAGACCTGGGCAGGCTGGCAGGGCATCCACCGATGGAATGATGCGGGGTTTGGCCAGGGTGGTCAGAGGACAGCCCAGGCCGCTGAGTGGTCCAACTCCTGGGGGAAAACCACTCCCTTCTGGCTCCGCCATCTGCTGGGAGCTACTTCCACTCAATAAAACCTTTCATTCATTCTCCAAGCCCGCGTGTCCTCCGATTCTTCGGGTACACCAAGGCAAGAACCCCAGGAGACAGAAAGCCCTCTGTTCTTGTGATAAGGCAGAGGGAATTGAGCGAATTGAGCGGACGAACACAAGTTCCCCCTGGAGGTTTGAGCAGGGGCCAATGAAGAAGTGAGCCACACCCCCATCGCACGCCCTGTGAGGTGGATAAGGGAACTTTTCCCATTTCACTAGGTGCTTACCCAGGAGACATGAAGACATACATAGACGCACACACAGATACACACACTCTTACAAGGACATACAAATTCTTTATGTTCAGCATTATTCCTAACAGCCCCAAATTGGAAGCAATTCAAATCTCCATCTACTAGCAAGCAAACAAATTGTGGCATGTCTCAATCTACTCAGCTATAAAAAAGTTTTTAAACATGTTAATACGTGCAACATGAAACAATCACAAAATCGTTATGTCTGTGATATACAGAGAATGGCTAAAACAAAGAAGGATTCAAGTAAAAACCAAATTTTTCAAATCAAGTAAAAGATATAAACAAAGAATTCAGAGAAAATGAAATACGAATGGTCCATAATCGTATAAAAGAGGCTTCAAAGAACTACAAAGTAGAGAAATACAAATTTAAATAGAAACAAAACACACTAAAACTGCAACAAAAGCAGTACTAAGACAGAAGTTTATAGCAGTCAGCATCTAAACTGAAAAAGAGTAAAGAAAAGAATGATATGCCACAACCACGTGGCATTTATCCCAGGGATGCAAGACTGGTTCAACTTTCAGAAATCGTGATGTAATCCATCACACCAAAAGGTTAATGAAGAAAAATCACATGATCATATCAATAAATGCAGGAAGAAAGCACTGGACAAAATCCAACATCCATTCATAATAATAAAAAGAATTCCCAGCACACCAAGAATAGAGGACTTCTTTCTCAACTTGAAAAATTATAGCTATAAACAATTATGGCTTACATCATAGCTAATGGTGAAAAACTAGAAGTTTTCTGAGAAGGTAAAAAATAAAGCAAGAATGTTCTCTCACCACCCCTTATTTTAACATTATACTGGAAGCTCTAGCTAATGCAATATAGTAATACAAGAAAATAGAAAGTACACTAATTGGGGAGAAAGAAATAAAACTCTGTCTGTTTGTAGATGACATTATTGTCCTTGCAGAATATACAAGAGTCTATAGAAATATCCTGCAATGAATAAGCCATTATAGCAGTTACAGGATTTCAGGTTAATGTAAAGAAAAAAAAAAAAGAAAAAAAAAAAAGGCAATTGCTTTTCTAAATACCTAGCTATAAATCTAACAAAATATATACAAGCTCTGTGTGAGGAAAATGATAAAACTGTGTTAAAAGAAATCAAAGAGGAATTAAACAAAGGGAGAGATATTTCATGTTTATGGATAGGAAGACTCGATGGTGTCAGGATGTGAGTTTTTCCTGCGTTGGTCTATAGATTCAATGCAATGTCAGTCAAAAGCACAGCTAGTTATTTTGAAGACAATGGCCAATTGATTCTAAAGAGGCAAAGGACTACAATACCCAACGTAATATTTTAGAAGGACAAAGTTGACCTGACACTGCCTAACTTCAAGATAGGATATAAAGCTACAGTAACCAAGACAGTGCAGTAGTGGCAAAAGAATAAGCAGATAGACAAATGGAGCAGAATAGAGAGCCCAGAAATGTATAAACAAAAATATTGTCAACTGATCTTTGATAAAGGAGAAAAGGCAATAAAATAGATAGTCTTTTTTTTTTTTTCTTGAGACGGAGTTTCGCTCTTGTTGCCTAGGCTGGAGTGCTGTGGCGTGATCTCGGCTCACTGAAACCTCCACCTCCTGCATTCAAGTGATTCTCCTGCCTCAGCCTCCCAAGTAGCTGGGATTACAGGTACCCACCACCATGCCTGGCTAATTTTTTTGTATTTTTAGTAGAGAAGGGGTTTCACCATGTTGGCCAGGATGGTTTCAAACTCCTGACCTCGGGTGATCCACCCACCTCGATCTCCCAAAGTGTTGGGATTACAGGTGTGAGCCACCTCACCCGGTCAAGATAGTCTTTTTCAACAAGGTGCTGGAACAACTGGACATTCACATATGAAAAAAATCTAGACACAGACCTTTCACAAAAATTAACTCAAAATGCATTACAGACTTAAATGTAAAATACGAAACTATAAAACTCCTAGATGATAGTATTGGCAAAAATCTAGATTATCTTGAGTTTGGCAAGAACTTTTTTAGCTATAACACCAAAGGCATGATCTATGCAAGAAAAATTGATATTCTGGACTTTATTAAATTTAAAACGTCTGTGAAACACATTGTCAAAAGAATGAAAAGACAAACCACAGACTGGGGCAAAACAGTTACAAAAGACATATAAAGGACCATCAACCAAAATATACAGAAAAAATTCTTAAACCTCAACAATGAGGAAAAAAGCAACCTGTTTTGTTTGTTTGTTTGTTTGTTGTTGTTTTTTAAAAAAGCCAAAGACCTTAACATACACCTCACCAAAGAAGATCTACAGATCACAGATAAGGATATAAAAAGGTCATCCGCATCGTATGTCATCAGGGAAAAGAAATTAAAGCAACAATGAGATACCACTACACACCTTCTAGAATTGCCAAAGTCCAGAAAATGGACACCACTACATACTGGCAAAAATAAGGAGCAACAGGAACTCTCATTCGTTGCTGCTGGAAATGCAAAATGGTGCAGCCACTTTGGAAGACAGTTTGGTGATTTCTTACTAAACTGCATAAACCCTTACCGTATGATCCAGCAATCACACTCTTGGGCATTTACTCAAAGGAGTTAAATACATATTTTTACACCAAAAAACCCTGCACATAGATGTTTATTATGGCTTTATTCGTAAGTGCTAAAACTGGAAAGCAACCAAGCTGTTCTGCAGTAGATAAACTGTAGTACATCCAGATGATGGAATCTTACTCAGGGCTAAAAGTAAATGGAACTATTTAGCCATGAAAAGACATGGAGGAATCTTACATGCATATTACTAAGTGGAAGGAGGAAATCTGAAAAGGCTAGGTACGGTATAAGACCAACATTCTGACATTCTGGAAAAGACAAAACTATGGAGACTTTTATACCTTTCATAACAATGAACTCAAAATGGTTACAGATTTCAATGTAAAACGCAAAACTGTAACACTCCTGGATGATGGTATAGTCAAAAATCTAAATTATCTTGAGTTTAGTGAGAATGTTCTATGCCCAATTAATTGAGAGCTTTTTATCATCAAGTACAAAGATCAGTGGAGGCAAAGGGTTGGAAGAAAAATTGATATTCTGGACTTTATTAAAATTAGAAACGTCTGTGAAACACATTGTCAAGAGAATGAAAAGACAAGCTACAGACTGGGGCAAAATAGTTGCAAAAGACATATAAAGGACCATCAACCAAAATATACAGAAAAAAATTCTGATGAATAGACAGAGTACAGAGGGTTTCTAAGGCAGTGAAAATATTCCACATGATACTGTAATGGTGGATACATGTCATTATACATTTATCCAAACCCACAGAGGTACAACACCAAGAGGAAATCCTAATGTAGACTGTGGGCTTTGGGTGATAATCATGGCTCAGTTTTAACAAATGTTCCCCTCCGGTGGGGGATATTGATCATGGGGGAGGCTGCATGTATGGGGGCAGGGGACATCTGGAATATCTCTGTGCCTTCTGCTCAATTTTGCTGTGAACCTAAAACTGCTCAAGAATTAGTCTTTAAAAAGACGAAGGAAACCATACTTTCCCCCAGATTTTAGGGGTATGTTTGATTATTTTTATACTAAAACAAGAACAGAGATATTGAGTAGATGACAAAATTCAAATTTTTAACAGAATAAGTGGCACCGGCTAGGTCCGGTGGCTTGTGCATGTAATCCCAGCACTTTGGGAGGCTAAGGCAGGCAGATCGCTTAGCCCAGGAGTTCAAGGCTAGCCTAGGCAACATGGTAAAACCCCATCTCTAACAAAAAATATGAAAAATTAGTCAGGTTTGGTGGTCAGCGCCAGCTACATAGTGGGCTGAGGTGGGAAGATCACCTGAGCCCAGGAGGTTGAACCTGTGATTGTTTTACTGCACTCCAGCCTGGCAACAGAGTGATATCCTGTATCCAAAAAAGTGGTACCAAAATATTATTTGTTGCATTATTAATATTTGATTATAATGTTGCATCATATTAATATATAACTACTTACCTTTCTTGCCACAGGGAATCTGTTAAGTTTTATCTCTTTTTATAGGACTTACATACAGGTCTTACATTTAAGTATTTAGTCCATTTTCATTTGATTTTTGTATATGGTGAGAGGTTGGAGTCTAGTTTTATCCTTCTGCATATGGATATTCAGTTTTCCCAGCACCATTTGTTGAAGAGACTGTCTTTTCCCCATTGCATGTTCTTGGCATACTTGTCAAACATAAGTTGGCTGTTATATGGATTTATATCTGGGTTATTAATTTTGTCCTATTAGTCTATTTGTCTGTTTTAATGCCAGTACCATGCTAATTTGGTTACTATAACTTTGTAGTATATTTTGAAGTCAGGTAATGTGATGCATCTGGCTTTGTTCTTTTTGCTCAGAATTACTTGGGATACTCAGGGTAGTTTGTGATTCCATATATATTTTAAGATTTTTTTCCTATTTCTGTGAAGAATGTCATTGGCATATTGATAAAGATTGCATCAAACTTGTATTGTCATTTTTAACAATATCAGTTCTTCCAACCCCTGAGCATGGAATATCTTTCCATTTTTTGTGTCCTCTTCATTTTCTTTCATCAGAGTTTTATAGTTTTCCTTGTTTAGATCTTTCAGTTCTTTGGTTAAATTGATTCCTAGTCATTTTATATTCTTTAGAGCTATGATAAGTGGGATTGCTTTCTTGATTTCCTTTTAAGATTTTTGCTATTGGTCTATATATACTACTGATTTTTGTATGTTGATTTTGTATTCTGCAACTCTACTGGACTTGTTTATCAGCACTAATAGTTTTTTGGTGAGTCTTTATTTTTTTTAAATATAAGATCATGCCATCTGCAAACAAAGCTAATCTTACTTCTTCCTGTCCATTTGGATGCCCCCTTTTTTTTTTCTTTTGCCTGATTTCTCTGTCCAGGACTTCCAGTATTATGTTAAATAATACATAATACTGGTGAAAGTGGGCATCCTTGTCTTGTTCCAGATCTTAAAGAAAAAGCTTCCAATTTTCACCTGTTCAATATGATGTTGGCTGTGGGCTTGTCATGTATGGCTTTTCCTATTTTGAGGTATGTTCCTTCTATGCCCAGTTTTTTTTAGGGTTTTTTTTAAATCATAAAGGAGCATTTAATTTTATCAACTGCTTTTTCAGCATCTATTGAAATAATCATATGATTTTTGTTCTTGGTTCTATTAATGTGATTTGTCATGTTTATTAACTTTTGTATGTTGAACCATTCTTGAGCCTGGGATGAGTCCAACTTGATCAAGGTAAATTATCTTTTTAATGTGTCATTGGATTTGGTTTGCTAGTATTTTGTTGAAGATATTTGCATCTATATTTATCAATGATATTGGTCTGTAGTTTTCTTTTTTGTTATCATAGTGTCCTTGTCTGATTTTGGTATCAGGGTAAGGTTGGGCTCATAGAATGAGTTTAGAAGCATTTCCTCCTCGTCAGTGTTTTCAGAGAGTTTGAGTAGAAGTGGTACCAATTCTTTATTAAATGTTTGGTAGAAGTCATCAGGGAAGCCCTCAGGATCCAGGCTTTTATTTGATGAGAAGCTTTTTATACAGCTTCAGTCATGTTACTTGTTATTGATCTGTTGAGGTTTTCTATTTCTTCATGCCTCAGTCTTTGTAGGTTGCATGTGTCCAGGAATTGATCCATTTCTTATAGATTTTCCAAATTGCTGGCGTATAGTTGTTCATAATAGTCTCTAATGATTCTTTGTATTTCTGTGGCTCAGTTGTTACATCTCATTTCTTGTTTCTTATTTTATTTAGTTGGGTCTCCTTTCTTTTTTTCTTAGTTAATTGGGCAAAAGACTAGGTTTCTTGATTTTGCTTTTCTTTGCAAAACCCAACTTTTCTTTTGTTGATCTTCTGTATGGTTATTTTAGTGTCAATTTCATTTAATTTTGCTCTGATCTTTATTAGTTCTTTCTTTCTACTCATTTTAGGTTTGGTTCGTTCTTGATTTTCTAGTTTTTTTTAGTACATCATTAGCCTGTTTATTTGAAGTACTTTGGTTGTGCTGTAGGCATTTATTGCTATAAACTCCCATCTTAGTGCTGTTTTTGCTGTATCCCATAGGTTTTGGTGTGTTGTGTTTCAATTTTCATTTGTTTCAAAATGTTTCTAAATTTTCTTCTTTTTTTTTATTGACCCCTTGGTTATTCTGGAGGATGTTGTCTAGTTTCCACGTGTTTGTATATTTTTCAAGGTTCTTCTTCTTATTGATTTCTAGCTTTATTCCACTGTGGTCTCAAAAGATACTTGACATGGTTTCAACTTTTTTGAATTTGTTGAGATTTGTTTTGTTTTTGAATTTGTTGAGATTTGTTGCCTAAGATATGGTTTATTTTGGAGAATGTTTCATGTGCTGAGGAAAGGAATATGTATCCCACAGCAGTTGAGTGAAATGTTCTGCAAATGTTAGTTAGGCCTGTTTGATGTACTGTGTAGTTTACCTTCAATGTTTCTTTGTTGATTTTCTGTCTGGATGATCTGTCCATTACTCAGAGTCAGGTATTGCAGACCCCTACTATTACTGTATTGCAGTCTATCTCTCCCTTTAGATTTAGTAATGTTTGCTTTATATACTTGAGAGCTCCAGTGTTGGGTGCATAGGTATTTATAATTATTATATTCCCTTGTTGAATTTACTCTTTTATCATTATATAGTGACCTTCTTTGTCCCTCTTTAAAGTTGTTGACTTGTAGTCTATTAAATCTCATATAAGCATAGCCACTCCAGTTCTTTTTTGATTTCCATTCATGGAATATCTTTTTCCATCCCTTCATGTTCAATCTATGCGTGTCTGTACAACTGAGTGGGTTCTTGTAGGCAGCATATAGTTAGGTCTTGTTTCTTGATCCATTCAGCCATATGATGTTTTTTAATTGGAGGGTTGAGTTCATTTACATTCAGTGTTATTATCGATAAGTAAGGATGTGCTACTGCCATTTTGTTGCCTGTTTCCTTGTTGTCTTGTAGCTCTTCATTTTTGTACTCCCTTCCTTTGTTGTTAAGTGTTTTAATGTGTATGTTTTAACTTGCTGCTTTTTATTGTTAGTGTATCTATTACAAAACAGATCTTATAGCAATTCATTTTAAAGAGATGACAACTTATCCTAGATCACAAAGAATAAAAACAAATAAAAAAATTTAAAAACCTCTACACTTTAATTCCACCACCTTACCCCAATATTAAACTTTTTGTTGTCTCAGTATAAATATTTGATATATATATAGGTTGATGTAGCTATATTATTTTTGATAGATTTATCTCTTGGCTTCATACTAGAGTTATGAGTGGGTTGTATACCTCAATTACAGTATTATTCTGGGGTTGTCTGTGCACTTAATTTTACCAGTGGGTTTTATATCTGCAAATATATATATATATACTTTTTGCACTTCAGTATTTTTCTTCTTTCATATTGAAGAACTTTATTTAGCATTTCTTCTAAGACAGATCTGGTAATGGTGAGCTCTCTCAGCTTTTGTTAGTCTGGAGTATACTTTATCTCCCTTTAATATTTGAAGGATAACTTTGCTGGATGTAGTATTCCTGGATCACAGATTCTTTTCTTTTCTTTTCTGTTCTGTTCTTATCTTTTCTTCTTTCAACACTTTGAATATGTTATCCTACTTCCTCCCGGTCCATATGATTTCCATTGAGAAGTCTTTTGCCAGGTAAATCGGAGCTCCTCCTTATGTTATTTGGTTTGTATCTCTTGCTGCTTTTAGGATCCTTTCTTTGACCTTAACCTTTGAGAATTTGATTATTATATGCCTTGGCTTGGTCTTATTTGAGTCAAACCTGCCCTTCCTGTACCTGGATATTTATCTCCTTCTCAAGTTTTGAGAAGTTTTCTGTTATTTCTTAGAATCAGCTTTCCACTGCTTGCTCTTGATCAACTCTCTCTTGAACACTAATAATTGTTAGGTGTGATTTTTTTGATGCAATTTTCAATATCTTGTAGATGATCTTCATTCCTTTTCCTTCATTTTTCTTTTTCCTCTTCTGACTGTGTATTTTCAAGTAGCCTGTCTTTGAGCTCACTTATTATTTCCTCTGCTTGATTTGTTCTGAATTTTCAGTTCGGCAAACGTATTTCTCAGTTCCACGATGTCTGTGTTTTTTAAAATTTCAATATCTTTATTAAACTTATATTATAAATTTCTAAGTTGCTTTTCTGTGTCATGTTGGAGATCACACCAGTTTCTTTAAGACTTCTATTTTGAATTATTGGTCAGAGAGCTCGCTTATTTTCATCTAGCTAGGGTCAATCACTAGTTCTTTGCTTTGTCTGTTTGGGGAGGTCATATTTCCATGCTCACTGTGGTTTCTTGCCGATGAATGCCTATGTCTTTGCATTGAAGGATTAATTATTTATTCCAGTCTTCTCTGTCTGGCTGGCTTTGTTTTTTTATTGAATATGTTTGCTGAAATATTCTTTGTAATTTATAATTATTTCTTTTTTCTTCCCCACTAAGATGCTGTCTCCTTTTTGGCATTAGAATGCACCCTAAGACCAGGTTTGTCATGACTTTAGTAAAAGCCAGCACACTGATGTTGCCCATCTCAAATAAGAAAGGTCCCAAAGAAGACATACCAGTGGTCTGGGAGAGTTCATGCCCTAGGGTCCTGTAGGAGGCACTTTCTACAGTATGATGTTGCTGAACAGCCACTCTGATTTAGGATCGCCTTTGTCCAAGCTACAGAGCAGAGTTCCCAGGACTGGGAATGGCGGTCTCGCTGTCTCCCCTTGTCTCTGACTGTCCTCAGGGATGGTTTTCCCTTCAAGTACTTATGATACATTCTGTGGAATGAGGCAGGGACAGGTCTCCTGCCAGGAGAGCGAAGGTGGGGGGAAGCTGGTTGCCCACTTTGATTTCACGTTTTCCAATGTAGAAACTGAGTTGGATACATGAAGAGGAGGAAAAAATGGCAGATAGGAGGCAGGTCTAACTTGTAGCTCCCACTCGATGGACACAGCAGTATGTGGAGGCTCACATTGTGAACTTTTGCTCTAAGAACTATCACAGGAACATACCAGGGAAGCCAAGAGAAGCCACAGATGCTTTGAAGAAAGTGGATTGCTTCTGCAGGCCCTGGGAGACAGCCAAAAAGCTGCAAGCGCCCAAAGTGCGAAAGCATAAAATGGGGACCTTCCCTCTTGAACACACACCCTCACTGGGGAACCTGAAGGTCCAGATCATGGGAGAAGGATTTGACCTTACTTGGAACTGAGACAAATTTAGTCAAGTGAAATACAGGGGTAGAAGAAACAACAGAAAGCCCTGTGGACACCCTTGGTCCCCAGGGAAGCCGTTTCCGACTTCTCACAGAGATTCTTGGGGAAGGCTGTCAAAGGAACTGGGAAAAGACCACGGGGAGAAGAAAACTTCCAGCTGAACTTTGTAACAATTTCGACTGAACACGAAGTTTCCTGGAAAGAAGCTGGGAGAGGGAGTGAATTGGGAGTGCAGACACAGCACAGAAGCTGCGGCAGGTGATGAGGTGTGAAACCTAAAAGCCCTTGTTTGCCTTCTCAGCCGGAGACTGGTAGCTTGGGGAAAGTTCTCAGGCCTGCTCACCCACTGTCTGGAAATAAACAGTGCTGTTGGCAGGGCACTGTGGGAGTTGGACCGGCCTTTTGGGCTGTGCAGAAGCTGGGTGACGCCCGTAACTGCCAGCTTTCCCTCACTTCTCTGGCAATTTGTGTGATGCAGCAGAGGCAGCCGTAATCCCCCTGGGAACATAATTCTATCGACCTAAGAGCCACATCCCCATCTCCTGCAGCAGCTGCAGCAAGACCTGCACAAGGAGGGTCTGAGTTCAGATGCACCTAGCCCTGCCCAGGGAGAGTCAACTCAGAGGCATCTAGCCCTGTCCCCACCTGATGGTCTTTCTCTACCCTCTCCGGTAGCGGTAACGGAAGACAAAGGACATAATCTCTCAGGAGCTCTGTGGCCCCACCCACCACCTAATCCTCCATATACTACTGCAGCTAATGCTCTCTTGAGAGTGCCACTTCCTGGCTGGAGGCCAACCAACACAAAACTAGCCCTATAAACAAAACTACAACCCAGGACCCTCACAGAGTCCACTTCACTGCCCTGCCACCTCCACTGGAGCAGGTATCCAGGGCTGAGAGACCTGAAGACGGTTCACATCACAGGACTCTGTGCAGACATTCCCCAGTAGCAGCCCAGAGCCTGGTAGTTCCACTGGGTGGCTAAATCCAGAAGAGAAACAACAATCACTGCAGTTCAGCTCTCAGGAAGCCACATCCCCAGGGGAAAGGGAAGAGCACCGCATCACGAGAGCACTCCATCAGACAAAAGAATCCGAACAGCAGCCCTTGAGCTCCAGATCTTCCCTCTGACATAGTCTATCCAAATGAGAAGGAACCAGAAAAACAATTCTGGTAATATGACAAAACAAAGTTCTTTACCACCCCTGAAAGATCAAACTAGCTCACCAGCAATGGATACAAACCAAGAAGAAATCTCTGAATTGCCAGAAAAATAATTCGTAAGATCAATTATTAAGGTAATCAAGGAGGCACCAGAGAAAGGTGAAGTCCAATTTAATAAAAAAAAAAAAAAAAAAAGATACAAGATATGAAGGGAAAAATCTTCAGTGAAATAGCATAAATAAAAAACCATCACAACTTCTGGAAATGAAGAACACACTTAGAGAAATGCAAACTACACTGAAAGTCTCAGAATCAAACAAATAGAAGAAAGAACATTAGCACTCAGAGACAAGGCTTTCAAATTAACCCAATCTAACAAAAACAAAAAAAAAATTTTTTTAATGAACAAAGCCTCCATAAAGTTTGGGATTATGTTAAATGACAAAACCTAAGAATAACTGGTGTTCCTGAGTAAGAAGAGACATCTAAAAGTTTGGAAAACATATTTGAGGGAATAATTGAGGGAAACTTCCTTCGTCTTGCTGGAGATCAGGGACATCCAAATACAAGAAGCTCAAAGAACACCCGGGAAATTTATTGCAAAAGGATCATCACCTAGGCACATAATTATCAGGTTATTTAAAGTCAAGATGAAGGAAAGAATCTTAACAGCTGTGAGGTAAACGTATTGGTTAACCTATAAAGGAAAACCTATCAGCAGCAATTTTCTCAGCAGAAACTTCTACAAGCTAGAAGAGATTGAGGCCCTATCTTTAGCCTCCTTAAACAAAATAATTATCAGCCAATAATTTTGTATCTGGTGAAACTAAGCTTCACAAATGAAGGAAAAATACAGTTTTTTTTCAGACAAACAAATGCTGAGACAGTTAACCATTACAAAGCCAGTATTGTAAGAACTACTAAAAGGAGCTCTAAGTCTTGAAACAAATCCTCAAAATACACCAAAATAGAGCCTCCTTAAAGCATAAATTTCACAGGACCTATAAAAGAAAATCACAGTGAAAAAAAAACCAAGGTACTAGGCAACAAATAGCACAATGGATAGAATAGTGTCTCACATCTCAATACTAACGTTGAACGTAAATGGCCTATATGCGCCACTTAAAAGGTGCAGAATGCCAGAATTAATAAGAATTCACCAACCAAGTATCTGCTGACAAGCAACTCACCTAACACATAAGGTCCTTAAGTCCCTTTACTTAAGGTAAAAGAGTGGGAAAAGATATTTTATGCAAATGGACACCAAAAGCGAGCCGGAGCAGCTATTTTTATATCAGGCAAAACAAACTTTAAAGCAACAGCAGTTAAAAAGACAAAGAGGGACATTACATAGTGATAAAAAAGACTTATCCAACAGGAAAGTATCACAATCCTAAATATATATGCACCTAACACTGGATCCAAAATTATAAAGTAATTACTAATAGACTTGAGAAATGAGATAGACAGCAACACAATAATGGTGGGGAAATTTAGTACTCCACTGACAGCACTGGACAGGTCATCAAGACAGAAAGTCACCATAGAAGCAACGGAGTTAAACTATACTTCAAAACAAATGGACTTAACAGATATTTACAGAACATTCTACTCAACAACTGTAGAATATACATTCTCTTCATCAGCACACATTCTCCAAGATAGACCATGTGATAGGCCACAAAACAAGTCTTAATGAATTTAAGAAAATTGAAATTATATCAAATACTCTCTCAGACCACAGTGGGATAAAATTGGAAATAAATTCTAAAAGGCATCCTCAAAACCACACAAATACATGGAAATTAAATAACCTGCTCCTGAATGATCGTTGGGTCAACAATGAAATCAAGATGGAAGTTAAAAATTTCTTTAAACTAAACAATAATAGTGACACAATCTATCAAAACCTCTGGGATACAGCAAAGATGGTGCTAAGAGGAAAGTTCATAGCATTAAATGCCTACATTAAAATCAGGCCTCTGAGCCCAAGCCAAACCATCGCATCCCCTGTAACTTGCACGTATACGCCCAGATGGCCTGAAGTAACTGAAGAATCACAAAAGAAGTGCAAATGCCCTGCCTCACCTTAACCGATGGCATTCTACCACAAAAGAGGTGAAAATGGTGGGTCCTTGCCTTAAGCGATGATATTATCTTGTGAAATTCCTTTTCCTGGCTCATCCTGGCTCAAAACCTCCCCCACTGAGCACCTTGTAACCCCTACTCCTGCCTGCCAGAGAACAACCCCCCTTTGACTGTAATTTTCCTTTACCTACCCAAATCCTATAAAACGGCCCCACCCTTATCTCCCTTGGCTGACTCTCTTTTTGGACTCAGCCTGCCTGCACCCACGTGAAATAAATAGCCATGTTGCTCACACAAAGCCTGTTTGGTGGTCTCTTCACACGGACGCACATGACAAAAAACACAGAGACAACAAAAACATAGTCAAAGAAAATCCTGGTATTTAATTTATCAGACATGGACTTCTAAATAATTATGATTGATAGAAACAAGAAAGATAATGACATGAAAGAGGATATCACCACAACACAGGGATCGATAAGATAGAACCAATTCTAAAACTTATATGGAAAAGCAAAAGCTCTCAAACAGCTAAAACAATCTTGAATAAAGTGCAAAGAGTCACTCTAGCAGCTATTAAGGCTTATGATGTAGCTACAGTAATCACGATGGTGTTGAGGAGTGGAAAAATACTGAATATCAGAGGTCAGAAAAGTCAGGAAACTCCCCTTAATGCTAAAACAACAAGGTTATCTGGAAAGTCCCTAGCAGGGCAAGCGGCCGTTTGTGGTTTGGTCAAAGGGTGGGAACCAATGAACAACTGACTAATGTTTAACTTTAAATGTCAGCCAATTGTAAACCTACAACTGTAAAAATCCCCAGTGACTCTGTAACTTGCTGTAACTTGTTTGTGTCTGACTATAAAAGACGGCTGAACACCAAGCTCGGGGTCTCTCCCTAGGATCTGATACCTAGCTGGAGGGAACCGAGTTCAAACTCAAAATAAAGTGATCCCTGCCGCTTGGCTTTGTCTCTGGACTCATCGCGGGTCTAGGCATTACATCTTGGGGGCTCGTCCGGGATTGCCCCTAAGCCCACCAGACCCCAGGCCAACGGGTCATCGCAAAAGTGAGTAAGCCGGCTTTGTTTATATGTTGTCTGTCTGCCTCTGAATAATCCCGCGGGGTCTGTATATGAGACTGATCTAGTCTTGGCGGACGCGCTATAGGATAGTCAGTGGAGGCCGGTGGGAGACGTCCTCCGCTACTCATCTGGGGCTCTGTATTCTGTGGCCCATCTGCTTCTGGTCGGGTCCTAAGCCCGAGACGCACTAGCGATCAATATATCTTGGTTGTTGGAAGTTATCTGTTGCTCGCCCCTTACTAATTTACCTTGATTTACAGGAGCTTCAGAGCCAGTCCTGTACCAGGCACTAATATCCCTTACCACCCATCTTCTATCAACAGGACTTCCTCGGAATGGGCAACTCCCAGACCACACCACTTTCTCTCCTTGTCAATAATTTTAAAGATGTGAGAGCAAGGGGACATGATCTCAGTATAGAACTTAAAAAGGGAAAATTAATAACCCTCTGCCGCTCTGAGTGGCCCACCTTTGGCGTAGGCTGGCCAGCCGAGGGAACTTTTTGCCTCCCCATTATCCTCCAGGTAAAATCAAGGGTTTTCCTGCCAGGTCGTTCGGGACACCCAGATCAGATCCCCTACATTTTAGTCTGGCAAGATCTGGTGGAAAATCCGCCCCTGTGGCTAGCTCCCTTTCTGCTGACCTCTGAACCCTGTAAAACCCTAGTCGCGCAACCAACTGGGACCACCAAAAGACCAAAAACTCCAACTGCCCCCTTGCCCCCTGTGTTGCCTGACAGCCAGGACCTCGCATCCTTGGAACCCCCGCCTTATCCTCCCCCTCCCGGACCCCATGCCCAAGCCCAACTGGCTGCACTCCCAGGAAGCCATGAGGGCTGAGAAGTGGCCGTGGCGCCAGGAGAAACTGAAAGTGAACATGGCTTGGGAGGGCCGGCAGGGCGAACGCGCGGGCGTGTCCAGCGTGAGGCAACTCCACGAGTTCCCGATTCCACTGTAGCGCTCCCCTTAAGGGAAATAGGACCCCCCTATGACACAGGTAACCCTAGACTCCAGTATTGGCCATTCTCTACCAGTGACCTGCACAACTGGAAGACTCACAATGCCCGGTTCTCTGATAACCCCAAGGACCTAACAGCCCTTCTAGATAGTGTCATGTTCACTCATCAGCCCACCTGGGATGACTGCCAACAGCTCCTCCGCATTCTGTTCACAACGGAGGAACGGGAGAGAATCCAGGTAGAGGCTAGAAAGTTGGTTCCTGGAGATGACGGTCAACCGACTGCAAACCCCGACCTCATTAATGCAGCATTTCCCTTGACCAGGCCAACGTGGGACTACAATACAGCAGAAGGTAGGGGAAAGCTACTCGTTTATCGCCAGACTCTAATGGCGGGTCTCCGGGCTGCAGCTCGCAACCCCACTAATTTGGCTAAGGTATATTCTGTTTTACAGGGAAAAACAGAAAGCCCCACTGTTTAACTAGAAAGACTAATGGAAGCCTTTAGACAGTATACACCTATAGATCCAGAGGCACCTGAAAATCAGGCAGCAGTCGTTATGTCCTTTGTCAACCAGGCGGCCCCAGATATTAAAAAAAGCTACAAAAATTAGAAGATTTGGAGGGAAAACAGGTCCAGGACCTCCTTCGCATAGCACAGAGAGTTTACAACAACAGAGATGCTCCAGAGGAAAGACAAATTAGGGCCACTGAGAAAATGACCAAAGTCCTGGCGGCGGTCGTCCAAAAAGAACAACCACCGCCAGGAAGCACCCAATCCACACGTGCCCCTAGGCACAATCTGAGTAAAGACCAATGTGCATGCTGTAAAGAAACTGGTCACTGGATAAAAGACTGCCCCAAAAAGAAACAGCGCCAGCCAGGCCAAGGACAATGGCAGCCCAAATCTATGCTATGCTGATACTAGTTACCCAAGATACAGACTAGGGGAGACGGGGTTCGGATCCCCTCCCCGAACCTAGGGTAACTTTACAAGTGGAGGGGTCCCCGGTCCAGTTCCTGGTCGATACCGGGGCACAACATTCGGTCTTAGTCAAGCCCTATGGAAAGTTATCTTCCAACTCCTCCTGGGTTCAAGGGGCCACAGGAGCCAAGAAATATCCATGGACAACCCAGAGATCAGTAAACTTGGGAACCGGGAAAGTGTCCCATAGCTTCCTGGTCATCCCTGACAGCCCTTGTCCCCTGTTGGGGAGAGATCTGTTGACTAAAATGGGGGCACAAATCCATTTTCAACCAGAAGGGCCCAAAGTGACTGACTCCCAAAACAGGCCACTATCTGTTCTTACCGTAACTCTAGAGGATGAGTACCAGCTTCACCAGGAGTTAACGCCTCCTAACCAAAATATAGACTCCTGGCTCCAGAACTTCCCGGAGGCCTGGGCAGAAACAGGAGGGCTAGGGCTAGCAAAGCACCGTCCCACCATTTTTGTTGAGCTTAAGCCCGGGATGGACCCTGTTCGAGTGCGCCAATACCCAATGGCCCTGGAAGCCAAAGAGGGAATTATACCACACATCTGCTGACTCCTAGATCATGGAGTCCTACGCCCCTGCAACTCACCATGGAACACTCCGCTGCTACCAATACAAAAACCCAACAGTAAAGAATATAGGCCGGTACAAGACTTAAGAGAAGTCAATAAAAGGGTAATGGACATACACCCGACGGTGCCAAATCCATACACCCTCCTGAGTACCTTGAGTCCTGAAAATCAATGGCATACTGTTCTAGACCTAAAAGTTGCTTTTTTTAGCCTGCCTTTAGCCCCTAAAAGCCAGGAAATTTTTGCCTTTGAGTGGACAGACTCTGAGAGAGGCATAAGTGGCCAACTGACGTGGAGCAGACTGCCACAAGGATTCAAAAACTCCCCAACTCTGTTTGATGAAGCCCTCCACGAAGACTTGGGTGAGTACCGACGCCGACACCCCAGTATAACTCTCTTGCAGTATGTTGATGATCTCTTAATAGCGGCAACGTCCCCAGAGGCCTGCATCCAAGGAACCAAAGACCTCCTGAAAACCTTGGGAAACCTGGGTTATCGAGCCTCAGCTAAAAAGGCCCAGATCTGCAGGCCAGAGGTAACCTACTTGGGGTATCTACTTAGAGGGGGACAGCGCTGGCTAATAAATGCTCGAAAAGAAACTGTCCTACAGATCCCCAGACCGCAGTCAACATGACAGGTAAGAGAGTTCCTGGGATCTGCAGGGTTCCGCAGACTCTGGATACCTGGCTTCGCTGAACTGGCAAAACCCCTCTATCAGGCTACCAAAGAGCAGCAGCCCTTCAATTGGACTGAAGAGGCTGAGCAAGCTTTCCAGCAAATCAAAACTGCTCTGCTTCTCGGCCCCTGCGCTGGGTCTTCCGGATGCCTCTAAGCCTTTCCACTTATACGTGGACGAAAGCCGGGGCATAGCGAAAGCAGTATTAACTCAAAATTTAGGTCCCTGGCGCAGACCGGTTGCATACCTCTCAAAGAGACTGGACCCGGTAGCTGCAGGATGGCCTCCTTGCCTCCGGATGATTGCTGCAACGGCCCTGATGGTCAAAGACGCTAACAAACTGGCCATGGGCCAAGAATTACAAGTCACCACCCCTCATGCTGTCGAAGGCATCCTCCGACAACCCCCTGACCAATGGCTTAGCAATGCTCGGCTTACCCATTATCAAGGGCTGTTACTAAACCCCCTCAGAATAACATTTAAGCCCCCGACAACCCTAAACCCAGCATCACTGCTGCCAGACCCAGACTTAAGTAAGCTGCTCCACAACTGTGCTGCAATACTAGCCCAGGTACATGGAGTCAGAGAAGACCTCCAGGACCGACCGCTACCAGATGCAGACCTCACCTGATTCACTGACGGAAGCAGCTTCGTTCACCAAGGACAGAGGTATGCGGGGGCGGCGGTAACCTCAGAGACTGAGATAGTTTGGGCTGAGCCTTTACCTCCAGGAACATCGGCTCAAAAGGCTGAGTTAATAGCCTTGGCACAAGCCCTGAAACTAGGCAAAGACCGTAAACTGACAGTATATACTGACAGCCGGTATGCATTTACCACTGCCCACATACATGGGGCTATATACAGAGAGAGGGGGCTTCTCACAGCTGAAGGAAAAGACATTAAAAATAAAGAAGAAATCTTAAATCTTCTGGCTGCCCTTTGGGAACCCAAAAAGCTGGCTATTGTCCACTGTCCGGGACATCAGAAGGCCACTACCCCAGTCACTCGAGGAAACAACCTGGCTGACCAGACTGCAAAAGACGTGGCTAAAACCACTCCTCAGCTGCTAGCCCTCCAGCTGCCTGATCCCGGGCCCAGAGAATTGCCCTTTCACCCAGAATACTCAGAAGAAGACCTCCAGTGGATAAGTAAACTCCCCGGAGCACAGGTCAGTGATCAGTGGTGGAAAGATTCTAACAATACCATTCTCCCGGACAGGTTGGGGCAGCAAGTAATAGCACAAATCCACCGAAGCACTCATCTGGGCCCGCGGCGGATGTTAGATTTGATCCAACACGCTGGACTAAAAATTAAAAACGCCCCTGAAAAAGTAGACACCACGGTTAAAAACTGTGTAGTATGTCAACTCAATAACGCCAGTCACGGGACCCAGACCATGGGAAAAAGACACAGGGGAGATAGACCTGGTATATATTGGGAAATTGACTTTACTGAAATAAAGCCAGGAAAATATGGATACAAATATTTACTAGTTTTTATAGATACATTCTCAGGATGGGCAGAAGCTTTTCCGACAAAAAAAGAAACTGCACAGATTGTGGCCAAAAAGATCCTAGAAGAAATCCTGCCCAGGTACGGCTTTCCAGTCATGATTGGGTCGGATAATGGGCCGGCCTTCACAGCAAAGGTAAGTCAGGGATTGGCTTCCATCCTTGAGGCTAATTGGAAACTACATTGTGCTTATCGACCCCAAAGCTCAGGTCAGGTAGAAAGAATGAATAGAACATTAAAAGAGACCCTAACTAAATTGACCATGGAGACTGGCGCTAACTGGGTAGTCCTCCTCCCCTACACTCTGTTCCGGGCACGTAACTCTCCTTATAAACTAGGACTTACCCCTTATGAAATAATGTATGGCAAACCACCCCCTACCCTCCCTAACCTTAAAGACAACCTCCTCAAAGCTGACACAGATAATGGTCTTGAACTTTTGTTCTCCTTACAAGCCCTACAGAGAGTTCATGAGGAAGTCTGGCCCAAGCTAAAAGAACTATATGAAGCTGGGCCTCCACCCATTCCACATCAATACAAACCGGGAGACTGGGTCCTCGTCAAGCGCCACCGCCAAGAAACCCTAGAATCCCGGTGGAAAGGACCATTCCAGGTGATCCTGACTACGCCTATGGCCCTCAAAGTGGAAGGCATCGCCGCCTGGATTCATCACACCCACGCCAAGCCTATAGACCCGCTCTCGGACCTTGTTACATCCTCGACGGGAGAGGCAGCAACCTGGACAGTTGACCGGACCAAAGAAAACGCTCTAAAACTTGTTCTACGCCGTCAGCAACCTAAACTGTAACTATGACACCTACCTCCTTTATAACTCTTCTACTCTTATGGATCCCTTGTGAGGAGACCCAGGCGAACCCAGCAACATCCCCTTTCACTTGGCGTTTCTTCCTGACTGAGAACTGGACCAATTATGCTCAGACAGAACAAAAGCGCTATATATTAGGCACTGCTGACTATCCCCCTGGGGGTTGTAGCACTCCCATCCATCTAAATTTCACTGATTTTAAACACCAGCCAGGAAAAGCAGCACCCGCAATTTGTTTCCTCTTTGACCAAACACTCTCTTATTGTAATAACTCATGGGTAGAACAAAGTGTCGGCTGTCCATATAGGTCCTGCAAAATCCACACCGTTAAAATCCTAAAAACTTCTGAGTCTCTATCCAGTCAAACGTGGCAGTCACACAATTTCTTTAAAACCACATCAGGCTATACCTGGGTTATCTGGGACCCCTGGGACTCCCGCTGGACTTCCCAGCAAAAAGGGGCTATGTACTTGACTTCAGGAACCACCTGGCCTAGTAGCCGTCTCTTTCTCTGGCGTTCCCTTGTTCAGATCCAGACCACCCTACACGCGGCTATACAGAACCAGGAAAGGGAATTAAATGTCCAGCTTTCAACTTTAACTCCTACCCGCCCCTTTTCCTGGTTATCCCTATTAAGAGAAGGGTTAGAAATCGCAAACGCCACTGGCCTAGGCAATCTCTCTGCATGCTTCTTCTGCGCGGCTCTAGGGCGACCACCGTTAACCGCAGTTCCACTTCCAGGCCCGTCTAACGCTTCTCTCAGCCTAAACCCTAACAATAGCCACATACCACCCCCGATCCCTGATGTCCCCTTGTTCCTAAACCCTGGACAGACACAAGTTTCCTTTTGTTATTCAAATGCCGGCACTACCCTCTGTAATACAACTTCCGCTCCCAACTCAACCCTCTTTGCCCCTCCTGGTTCTTTCTTCTGGTGCAATGGGACCCTATATAAGAACCTTTCCACTCAGGCCACTATAAACCTACTGTGTCTCCCTGTCATGCTAGTCCCCCAACTAACCTTGCGCACCCCTGCAGAATTTTCCAGGTGGGACTCCGCCCCTTTCCCTAGACCAAAACGAGCTATATTCCTCCCCCTAGTAGCCGGAGTCTCACTCACCACATCCTTAGTTGCTGCAGGACTAGCCGGGGGAGCTTTAGGTCACTCCCTTATCAGCACTGCAAAACTCTCTCATCAATTCTCCATAGCTATGGAAGCTTCCGCCGAATCCCTTGCCTCATTACAGAGACAATTGACTTCCCTTGCCCAAGTTACTTTACAAAACCGCCGTGCACTAGACCTGTTAACAGCCGAAAAAGGAGGGACCTGTCTTTTCCTCAGAGAAGATTGTTGTTTCTACATAAATGAATCTGGACTCGTAGAAACGCGAGTTCAACAACTACATAAACTCAGCCTAGAATTGCAGAAACAACAATTCACCTCTGCTGCCAACAGCTGGTGGAATTCCTCCATGTACTCCCTTCTAGTGCCCCTCATAGGACCATTCATAAATATACTTCTCTTACTCACTATAGGACCATGTATAATAAACAGATTAACAAACTTTGTAAAAGAAAGACTCAACACTGTCCAGCTTATGGTCCTGAGAGCCCAGTACCAACCTGTACTCACCGAGACTTCCGAGTCAGACATATAAGACCCAAGATTGGCTCTCAAGATACTAGAGAGAGGGGGGAATGAGGAGTGGAAAAATACTGAATATCAGAGGTCAGAAAAGTCAGGAAACTCCCCTTAATGCTAAAACAACAAGGTTATCTGGAAAGTCCCTAGCAGGGCAAGCAGCCGTTTGTGGTTTGGTCAAAGGGCGGGAACCAATAAACAACTGACTAATGTTTAACTTTAAATGTCAGCCAATTGTAAACCTACAACTGTAAAAATCCCCAGTGACTCTGTAACTTGCTGTAACTTGTTTGTGTCTGACTATAAAAGACGGCTGAACACCAAGCTCGGGGTCTCTCCCTAGGATCTGATACCTAGCTGGAGGGAACCGAGTTCGAACTCGAAATAAAGCGATCCCTGCCGCTTGGCTTTGTCTCTGGACTCTGGTGGTTGCTTTCAGGTCATCACGGGTCTGGGCATTACAGTGTGATATTCAGAAAGGAGAGATACATAGACCAATGGACTAGAACAGAAATCCCAGAGGTAGAGACACATACAAATAGGCTCCACTGATTTCTGACAAAGGTACAAAAGCAAGTCAATCAGGAAAAAATTGTCTTTTCAACAAATAGTACTGGAACCATTGAACTACTACAAAACAAATTAATCTTGACTTAAACCTCACACCTTATGCAAAAATTAATTCAAAACAGATTACAGTCTTCCATGCAGAAACCCTAATGCTTTTAGGGAAAAAAAAAAAAAAAACATAGGAGAAAAATAATTGAAATATTGGGTTAGGCAAAGAGTTCCTAGACTTGACACCTGTGGGGAAAAGAAAGAGAGATCAGCGTGTTACTGTATCTATATAGAAAGAAGTAGACATAAGAGACTCCATTTTGTTCTGTATTTGAGATGCTGTTAATCTGTGACCCTACCCCAACCTTGTCCTTGCAAGAGACATGTGCTGTGGTGACTCAAGGTTTAATGGATTTTGGGCTGTGCAGGATGTGTCTTTGTTAAACAAGTGCCTGAAGGCAGCTTGCTGGTTAAAAGTCATCACCATTCTCTTAATTTCAACTACCCAGGGACATACACGGCCAAAGGTCCCAGGGACCTCTGCCTAGGAAAGCTAGGTATTGTCCAAGGTTTCTCCCCATGTGATAGTCTGAAACAATGCTGCTAAAAGGTTTATGGAGATGTTTGCATATGCGTCTCAAGGCACAGCATTTTCCTTTATTCATGTCACAGGGATTTTTGTTCATATGTCTTATTGCTGATTTCCTCCCTACAATGATCCTATTGTCCAGCCAGTCCCTTATCTTTAAGATGGTAAAGATAATTATCAATAAATACTAAGGGAACTCAGACACCGGTGCCGGGCGTGGGTCCTCTGTAAGCTGAGTGCCGGTCCCCTGGGCCCACTTTTTCTTTCTCTATACTTTGTCTCTGTGTCTCATTTCTTTTCTCAAGTCTCTCGTTCCACCTAACGAGAAACGCCCACAGGTGTGGAGGGGCAGGCCACCCCTTCAGACACCAAAAGCGAAACCCATAAAAGGAAAAAAAAATAATACATTGGAACTCACCAGAATGAGAAAAATTTGCTCTGCAAGACTCACGTAAAAAGGGTGAAGAGACAAGCTACAAATTATAAGAAAACTATCTGCAAACCACGTATGTGACAAAAGACAAGTATCTAAAATATATAAAGAACCCTTAAAACTCAAAAGTGAAAAGGGAAACAACTCAATTTAAAAATGGGCAAAGAAAATCCATACAATCATCATAGTCAAAAAAAAATTAACGGCCAAAAAACACAAACAGATATTTTACTCAAGGGATATAAAAGTGGCAAATAAGCACACGAAACAATGTTCAACTTCCTTAGCTGTTAGGGAAATGCAAATTAAAATCACAATGAGTTATCACTATATACCTATCAGACTGGCTAAAATTTAAAAATAGTGAGAACACCAAATGCTGGCAAGGATGCAGAGAAACTGGATCACTCATAGGTTACTGGTGGAAATTTAAAATGAAACAGTCACTGAAAAATAGTTTAGCTATTTTTCATAAAACTAAAGATACAACTTCCATAGGACCCACTGTTTACATTCCTGATTATTTAACTCAGGGAAAAGGACACTTATGTTCATGCAAAAACCTGTACACAAATGTTCATGAGGACTTTATTCAATGGCCTCAAACTGGAAACAACTCAGATGCTATTCAATAGGTGAATGATTCAGCAAATTGCAGTGTATCCATACCATGAAATACTTCTTAGTATTAACAAGGAAGGAACGAACTGTTGATTCATGCAGCAGTCTACATTAGGTTCACGAGAATTATGCTGAGTGCAAAAGGCCAGTACCAAAAGAATACATACTTGACTTAGTCGTTTTGTACTGCAATAAAGGAATACCTGAGGCTGGGTAATTGATAAAGAAAGGAGGTTATTTGATTCATGGTTCTGCAGGCTGGACAAGGTGAGGGCTTCAGGTTGCTTCCACTCATGGCAGGTGGTGAAGGGGAGCTGGTATGTGCAGAGATCACATGGGGAGAGAGGAAGCAAGAAAGAGAGGTGGAAGGTCCAGGCTCTTCATAACAACCAGCTCTCAAAGGAACTAATAGAGCCTTAAGGAAAGGCACTAATTTATTCCTGAGAAGTCCACCCCCATGACCCAAATACCCCCCATTAGGCCCCACCTCCAACATTGGGCAACAAATTTCCATATGAGGTTTGGAGGGGACCGACATCCAAACTGTAGCAATACTGTGTGACTCTATTCATATAATATTCTTGAAATGAGAAAATGCTAGACATAGAGAACCAGATTATTGGTTGCCAGGGATAAGGATGAGGGGTGGTTATAAAGAGAAACATGAGAGATTCTTGCAGTCATGGAACTGTTGTGGTAGTGAATATACACAGCCCTACAAGTGTGATAAAATTGCATAGAACTAAATATACACACCCACACATACAAAGAAGTACAGGTAAAGCTGGTAAAGTCTGAATGGGATTGGAGGACTGTGTCAATGTCACTATCCTGGTTGTGATATTGTACTATAGTTTTTCACGGTTATTTCAAATAAATAATGGTTTCTGTTTCAAAGTCTCTTTCGTCTAATATCAATATAGCCACTCAAGCTCTATTACCACTGTTGTTTGCACAGTATATCTTTTTTCATTCTTAACTTTGAACCTATATTTTGAGATAAAAAGATGTTTTTATACACACCATAAAATGTGTTAAACAAAAATTATGGGAGACCATTGTTTTGGACTGAGCTCCTGCACTAGACCCCAATAGACCAGACCAAATCAAACCAAAACAGAGTCACTCATGCTGAATGACACATGATCAAAATGACACTTTGAGGCAGCAAGTATTATAGAGCCTCAGACCACTTTTTCCTAAAAACAAGAGCTTCTGGTCTACCTCAGTCAGTGTAATAAAGAAGTCACTTCTCCTTTAACCCTTACCAAAAAATGTAAGAAGTAACCTGACATTAGCCAATCAGCTTCTTTTTCCCGCTATTGTTCCGTTTCCTTGTTCCCACCTATTGCCCAGTGGGAGCTTTGATTCTATTTTGTAGAATGGAGGCTGCTCTTATTTATGAATTGAAAAAAAAAAAAAATCTTTAAATTTGTAATTTTGTCTTTTGACAAGTTGAATCTTATTTTTAATCTGGTCCAACAACCTCTGGCTTTTGGTTGGACTGTTAAATCTATTCACATTTAATGTTGTTACTGATAGAGTTGGATTTCCATCTGCTGTTTTACTTTCTGTTCTTTCTCTCTTCCTCAGCTTACTTGATTCCTATATGCATTCTCCTTTTGCATTAAGTGAATATTTTCTAGTATAACATTTTAATTTCTTTCACGATTTAGCTATTTTTTTAGTAGTCGCTCTAGGGTCTGCAATGTACATCTGAACTTGTCAGCATAGATTTACACTAACATAATTCCAGTGGGATATAGAAAATTTACTCCTCTATAGTTCAGTTCCCTCACCCAAGTTTTGTGTTACTTTGTTATGTATATTATTTCTAAAGGTGTTACAAACTCAGCAATGCATTGTTGTCATTACTTTTATAATTTCATGTCCTTTAAAGAATCTCAGAGAAGAGAGGAGAGCTAGTATATATTTATAGAGTTTGCTCTATTCTTCTTCTTATTGGCCGTTTTGGATTCTCTTCATTTCTCCTGTGGATTCAGGCTTCTCTACGGCATCATTACTCTAGACAGCTTTGTTTTCCGTCTCCTCCTTTGTGTTGTTATTGTTACATAGATTACATTTTTATATACGATAAACCTACAGTGTAATTAGATGCATATTGTTCTATATGATGGCTTGCGAAATCAGTCAAGTGAAAAAAGAAGAAATATGCAATTACACTGTCTTGTACAATTACCTACATAATTACCTTAATCAGTGCTCTTGTTTTCTTAATGGTCTCACTTGCTTTTAGTCTGAAGAATATCTTTTAGTATTTTCTTATGGCAAGTCTGCTAGGAGGAAATTATCTTAGTGTTTGTCTTAGAATACATTTATTTTTATTTCAGAGAGATTTTTCCAAATATGATTTTTTTTGTTGACAACTTTCCCCCCGCCCCAGCATTTTGAATTTGTTATTCCACTTCCTTCCGGCATTGATTTTCTTGTTCTGATGGGAATTCCACTGTTATCCTTATTGGGGATCCTTGTATGTGATGAGCCATTTCTCCCCACTACTTTTACAATTTGTTTTGGTCTTTATTCCACATTTTGATGATAAAGTGTGTGGATTTGGATCATCTTGTGTTTACCTATTTGGATTTTGTTGTGTCCCAGGATGTGCATATTAATTTTTTTCAGGTTTTATATGAACTGTTCTATTTTAGCTTAAAATAATAGTAAAATAATTTTCAACCACCAAGGTATTAGAGGGGCAAAATGAAATATATAAAATTCTTGATTAGTTTTTTAAATGACAAGAATAAAGATAATGAAAGTAGGGCAAGAGGGAAACTAATGGTAAGATGACAAAAATAAACCCAAATACATATCAAAATATATTTAATATAAATAGATAAATGATGCAGTTAAAAGGCAAACATTGCTAGACTGGATTGAAAGAAATAAAACAACATAAAACTAAACAAAGTGCTTTCTGCTTTCAAGGTTCATTAGGAAAGAATGAATGTGAACTGTTGGAAGAGATAGACCAACTAGCTGGGGGCTGTGACTCAGGCCTGTAATCCCAGCACTTTCGGAGACCAAAGAAGGCAGATTACGAGGTCAGGAGATCGAGACCATCCTGGCTAACATGGTGAAACCCTGTCTCTACTAAAAAAATACAAAAAATTAGCCGGGCCTGGTGGCGGGCACCTGTAGTCCCAGCTACTTGGGAGGCTGAGGCAGGAGAATGGCGTGAACCCAGTAGGTGGAGGTTGCAGTGAGCCTAGATCACACCACTGCACTCCAGCCTGGGTGACAGAGCGAGACTCTGTCAAAAAAAAAAAAAAGGAAAAGATAGACCAAATATTAACTGAAAGAAAGTTGGCTTATTTGTACTTACTGTATATCAGACAGAGCACACTTTAAATTATGATACATTACTATAGGTAAAGGATCATTTCATAATGTCAATAGGGTCAATCTACCAGGAAGGTATAATAACATGAAACGTTCATGTACCTAATAATATAGCTTCAAAACGTGCAAAACAAAAAGCTCTTGCAAGGCTCCCCAGGGAAGTTATCACAAAGTTACCTCATTGTGGATGAGTGGGTGGGGTATTGTTGAACAGATGGAAAAGGGGCAAGTGCTTTGTCACAAAAAGGAGCTGGATTAGGGCCAGATACCTCATTAGATATAAGCTGATTTTGTCTTTGATTCTGAAGAAAAGTTAAGTGGAAGGGCTGGTGTCTGTTAAAAATTGAATGTACAGTGTGGCTAAACAGAGAATGTCCTGATAAAATATCCAACTTCACAGATGATGCAGATTTCTTCCAGGTGGCAAAATGCATGCAATTCTGTGAGGCAATTCTGCTGTAAACCAATTAAAAGATGGCAGGGGAGCCTTGGTTACATTTCTGCATTAAGAAAGTAAGTAATCCTAACTCTACGTATTCAATGATAACTAGGAGCAATCAGTAACAAAACAATAGAGAGCCATTGCATATTGTTCACACAGACATTGGCTTGATCTGCTGCCACAACTGAAAAAAGCCAACAACATCTGGCCAAGCACCATAATGAAGTCAATTTTAGAAACAAAGTGAGAAATATAAGCTTGTATAAAACCATGATACAGCTGAATGCTAAGTTCTGCATATGCTTCCCATCACCCTACATTCAGGGACAAAGAAGGCAAGGAAGACCCAAGGACAAAGAGCTGTAACCATTTAGGGAATATTATAAAAGACTTTACTTAAAAACAACTGGGCTCTTTAGTCTGCACAGGTTAAGAGAATAGGGTGGAATCTGTAAAACCATGGATGTTATGATCAGGAAAAATCCAGACTCCATTCAATCCTGGTACATGTAGTAGTTTCCTGTGGGCGCCAAATTACCCCAAAATTAATAGCTTAACCACAATAAAAATATATTGTCTTTGAGTTCTGTAGGAGAGGAGCATGGTATGAGTCTCATGAGGCTAAAGTCAAGGTATCAGCAGGGCTGGTTCCTTCTGGAGGCTCAGAAGAGTATTTTTTCCTGAATTTTTTAGTTTCCAGAGGCTGCCTCTGCACCTCAGCTCATGGCCCCTTGGCCATCTTTGGCTAGCAGCACAGGTTGAGATCTCACATGATCTCACCCTCACCTCTCCTGCCTCTGTCTTCTACTTTTGATTACATTGGGCCAACGCAGATAACCCAGGACATTCTCCTCAGTTTAAGGTTGGCTGATCAGAGATCTTAATTCTATCTGCAACCTTAATGCTCCTTGGCATGTAACATGACTATTCACACCTTCTTAGGATTAGGATGTGGATATCTTCCTTGGGGGGGATTATCTTGCTGATCACAATATACAAAAGTCATGAGTAATAATACCCCAAGTCCTGAAAGTAGCACTGTGTTTTTGTTTTTTTTTTTCCTTTTTTTAAGTACAAATAAAGGAGGTACAACTTTTTCAGCAGGTGATACTGGCCGAAAATATACTTAGTTTAAAAACATTATGGATGATAAATGCTTGACAGATCAGCAAAGGATGCCATAGATTCTGGAGATACATTCTTAACCTTTTATGCTTTCTTTTTCTCATTTACAAGAATCATGTAAATATTTAAATAGAAATAAGAAAAATGATGGGAAGAGTCAAGATGGCTGACTCGGTGCAGCCAGGAAGAGCTTATTCCATGGAGAGACCAGACCATCAAGAAGACTGCCACACTCTAAGCAGATCTTTGGAAAGAAGGCATTGAGAGTGGACGGAGGGAGGACACAGCCTCTGGGCTGAATGGGAAGGAAACTGCGAACCTTGCATGGGGCTGCCAACCACCAGGACTAGTTCCTAGCCCCAAGCAGCTCCTGGGGAAGGGGCAAGTTAAATAGGCATCAAGTGGTCCACTCCTGCCACAGACCTCCAGAATCCTACCTGCAGGAGAACCCATGACCTGTATGGACATTACAGCTGGCAAGGAGAGCTGCTTGGAGAGTTGCTAGGAACAGCACTTCAGCCTGTGGGAAGTCCAGAGGGTTTGGCACAGGAGCGTCTGCAGTGGAGCAAGCCCAGGGTGCGCATCCTGGAAGGCTCACCATGCTTCTCTAGCTGCCTTGGGTCTTTGTTGATTGTCAGACCTGGACAGAATATCTTTCCAGTGGGACAGGGCCAGTCTGACCTGAGCACCCCTTTGCCTGCCAGCCTCTCCAGGGTCCCTGCCTGGCTGCACCTGCATCTAGCACAGCCTGAGATGCGTAATCAGTGCACTTCCCACTGGCTACTGCCACACAGCTCCTTTACCCACAGACCCCACCTAGCAATCAGAGAACTTCTACAAACAGGCCACTGCCAGCATGCAGCAACCTGCAGCCCTCCCCACTGCTTTGTCAGGGCACACTCGCCCACAGCCTCCCCCAGCTGCTTTGCTGAAGTGCTCATGCATGGACCACACCATTCCACGGCCACCAGTGCAGGCACATGGACCACACGGTGCCACAGCTCTGCTCTGCTTTTGATATGCAAAAATCATACAAAAGATCAAAAATCCAAAGGCTGGTTTTTTGAAAGATAAATAAGATTGATTCACTGCTGGCTAGACTAATGTAGAAAAAAGAGAGATGCTGCAAACAAACGCAATCAGAAATGACAAAGCAGACATGACCACCAACCCCACAGGAATACCAAAGACTCTTAGAAACTCTTCTGAATACTTCTATGCACACAAATCTGAAAACCTAGAAGAATTAAATAAATTCCTAGAAACATACAACCTCCCAAGATTGAACCAAGAAGAAATTAAAGCCCTGAACAGACCAATATTGAATTCTAAAATTGAATCAGCACTTTGAGAGGCCAAGGAGGGCGGATCACTTGAGGTCAGGAGTTCGAGACCAACCTGGCCAACATGGTGAAACCCCATTTCTACCAAAAATACAACAATTAGCCAGGCATGGTGGCATGCACCTGTAGTCCCAGTTACTTGGGAGGCTGAGGCAGGAAAATCACTTGAACTTGGGAGGCAGAGGTTGCAGTGAGCTGAGATTGTGCCATTGCACTCCAGCCTGGGTAACAGAGCGAGTCCCTGTCTTAAAAAAAAAAAGGAAAAAGAGAAAGAAAAAAAAGAGTAAAATTGAATCAGTATTAAAAAAAATCTGCCAACCAGAAAAAGCCCTGGACCAGACAGATTCACAGCTGAATTCTACCAGATGTATAAAGAAGACCTGGTACCAATCCTACTGAAAGTATTCTGAAAAATTGAGGAGGAGGGATTCCTCCCTAACTCATTTTATGAGTCCAGCATCATTCTGATACCAAAACATGGCAAAAGCACAACAAAAAAGAAAACTTCAGGCCAACATCCCTGATGAACAGAGATGCAAAAATCCTCAACAAATACTAGCAAACCAAATCCAGCAGTACATCAAAAAGCTAATCCACCACAATCAAGTAGGCTTTATTTCTGGGATGCAAGTTTGGTTCGACATACACAAATCAATCAATAAATGTGATCAATCATATAAACAGAACTAAAAACAGCAGCCTTATGATCATCTCAGTAGATGCAGAAAAGGCTTCCAATTAAATTAAACATCCTTCATGTTAAAAACCCCCAACAAACTAGTTATTGAAGGAACATACCTCAAAATAACAATAAGAGCCATCTATGACAAACCCATGGTTAACATCATACTGAACGGGCAAAATATGGAAGCATTCTCTTTGAGAACCAGAACAAGACAAGGATGCCCACTCACGTCACTGCTATTCAGTGTAGTACTGGAAGTCCTAGCCGTTGTAATCAAGCAAGAGAAAAAAACAAAAGGCATCCAAATAGGAGGAGAGGGAGTCAAACTGTCTCTCTTCACAGACAATATGATTCTATACCTAGAAAACCCCATAGCCTCTGCCCAAAGAATCGTAGATATGATAAACAACTTCGGCAAAGTTTTAGGATATAAAATCAATGTATAAAAATCAGTGGCATTTCTATACATGAATAATGTCCAAACTGAGAGCCAAATCAAGAATGCAATCCCATTCACAATAGCCCCCCAAAGAATAAAATACCTAGGATTACAGCTAACCAGGGAGGTGAAAGAGAATTGAATGCAAACACTGCAAAGAAATCAGCAATGACACAAACAAATGGAAAAACATTCCATGCCTCAAGGACTGGAAGAATTAATATTGTTAAAATGGTCATGTGGCCCAAAGCAATTTACAGATTCAACGCTAGTTCTATCAAACAACTGGTGACATTTTTTACAGAGTTAGAAAAAAACTATCCTAAAATTCACATGGAACCAAAATGAGCCCAAATAACCAAAAAAAAAAAATCCTAAGCAATGCACCGTGGAATACTACACAGCCAGGAAAAGAATGAAATCATGTCCTCTGCAGCAACATGAATGGAGGTGAAGGCCATTATCCTAAGTGAATTAACACAGGAACAGAAAACCAAATACTGCATGTTCTAACTTATAAGTGGGAGCTGAACATTGAGTCCACATGGACACAGAGAGGAACAATAGACACTGAGGCCTACTGGAGGACGGAGGAGGGGAGGAGAGTGAGGATCAAAAAACTACCTATAGGGTACTATGCATATTACCTGGGTGACGAAATAATCTGTACCCCAAACCCCTGTGCTGTGTCACACAATTTACCCATGTAACAAACCTATACATGTACGCCCTGAACCTAAAACAAAAATTGGAAAGAAAAATAAGAAAAGGAAAACATTCTACCATGAATACTTACTTCAGTTTTTAATGTTGCTTTGAATCTTTTCCATATACAAACTTTATTTTTTGAGACAGAGTCTCACTCTGTCACCCAGGCTGGAATGCAGTGGCACGATCTCGGCTCACTGCACTCTCCACCTCCCAGGTTCAAGCGATTCTCCTACCTCAGTCTTCTGAGTAGCTGGGACTACAGGTGTGCGCCACCATGCCCAGCTAATTTTTTGTACTTTTTTTTTTTTTTTTTAACAGAGACGGGGTTTCACCATGTTAGCCAGGATGGTCTTCAATCTCTTCACCTCGTGATCTACCCACCTTGGTCTCCAAAAGTGCTAGGATTATAGGTGTGAGCCACCGCAACCAGCCTACAAACATCATTTTTATATCCATACACAGAATAAATACACGCTCACCTCCTTTTTTCTCCTCATGTATGAAACAAGCATTTTCTGTTACTCCCAAAGTGTTGTGATTAAATTTTTAAGTGTGCCGGCTATTAGCTGCAGGAAGGATGTGAGTAGAGAGTAAAGCCATGGCCTGAAATGTCCACAGATATATGCACAAAGCCCTGCGGTGTGCACGGGATGGGATCTGGAAGGGTGTGGGGCAGGGATAGGGCTGGCCTGGGCCACCATGTCCTGGCAGGGAACTGCGAGGTTTCTGAGAACTGTAAAGGCCAATGTGGCCTGGCAGATTGTCAGGAGGGTAAGTGGGTCAAAGGAGGAGGACAGAACATATGGCATTTGGCTGTGTGTGAGTCAGATTTAAAAGTAACATGTAGACTCCAGTATGCGGGCCTCTATTAGACCCTTGTCCCAGGTCCAGCCTGTACCAGGTCAGCCCTCAGAAAGAAGGGGCCTGCCGTGGGAGGAGTGCAGTGGTGCAAGGGAAGGGGGCTGCACTCCGCTCCTTTGCAGAGCCCTGGGACGGCCTAAGCCCCGGGGAGAAGGCGCATGGTGTGACTGTCGGCACTCAGGACCAAGAGTCCAAGGCCCAGAAGAAGCTGTTTTCCCCAAAGCTTGGGATGGATGGGAAGCAGCAGCAAAGCCTTGTATCTGGCACGTATATCCTGGAAGGCAGTTTGGAGACTGGATGAGGTGGAGGATGCGAGGGCCATCCTGGATGCCTCAGCTCTGCAAATACCCCAAATAGACATGACCTGGATGTGTGGGATTCTGTCTCGGCCCTCCCAGCAGGAAAGGGACTTGGAAGAAAAGTAATCTTGATTCATGATAACCACGTCCTTTTTCTTGTATATCTGGTTTGTGAACTGAGGTTCGTATCCACTGAGGCTCTTGTTCCCTCCCTTCCCCGAGCTGGGTCATGACCTTAGCTCTTTGACCCCTTGGCTTAGGGAGGCCTGGGGTTGGCCTGAGCATGAAACTCCTTGCTGGAGTTGGCCCAAGGAGCCGTCACGGCCATCACCCTCACTGTGGGTTCGTTCGGACCCCACCCCTTTGTTTCCCAAGGTGGAATACAGGTGCCTTTCAGTGACAGGTGAAACACAGCAAAGCGGCAGAAACTTTAGGTGAGGTGGAAAGGTGAGGCCAAGGAAGGGAAAGAGAGGACGGGGGTGTGGCATTGGCCCCCCAGGACTCACAACATGATGAAGCTTCCATATGTAGCAAATAAAAATATAGGGCGCCCAGTTAAATTTGAAGTTCAGATAAAGAATGAGCGTTTTTTAGTATAAGTCAGTCCAAATATTTGCATGGGATAGACACTGAAAAATTATTTATCAGGTACCTAAAGTTCAGATTTCACTGGGTGCCCTGTGTCTTACCTGGTGACCCTACACAATGAAGTCCTCTCCACTTCCTTAGAGAAGGGCCAGGAACTGCGCTCTCAGAACCTCCTGGCCAGACTCCAGAGTGTCACCAAAGGGCCCCTGAGGGGCTCAGGAGCCACACGGGGCGTTTTATTCCTGTAGAGAGTGAAACAAAACTGTGTTTTATACTTTTAAAAATATGGTTATATTTTGGATGAATACATGAAATTAAAGTAAAATTTAAAATATAAAGCACTTTATAAAATAGTTTTATCACACTCTTCACCTGTATCCCAGGCGTCTGTAGTTCTCTTCGCTGGGGAATATCGGAGATTCTCAGTTGAAACACTTGGGGTGGCCACTAGAGGGAGTTCACAATTCACAGCTTCGCCACCATGAAAAAGAAAAACGTCTTTTCAGAGCAGTACAAGTAATTCACATGCTGCTATTGTGTCGTCGTTTCTTTTCCGATAAATGTTATTGTCTTTCTCCTCCTTAGTGTCTTTCTTCTTCCCCTCCTTCCCCTTCAGCTACTCTCAATCCTGTGTCCTTTTTAAAACCCATACAAATATCCCTGCTGCGTAGCTACTGAGGTCCCACTCTGAGACCCCCTGGCCCAGCAAATCCTGGCCCAGCAGTGGGCTGCTTGCTCCATAATGACAAGGGCTGCCATTTTGTGAGCTTTCGCCGTGTGTCAGGCATGGGGCTATCGGATCAGCCTGTGGTATCCATCAGGAAACAGTACCTGGGCCAAGTGTTTACCCCACAGGGCATTTAAGGCAGGGGACTGGCTAGTGGGGGTGGTATGGCTGTGAGCCAAACCCAGGGACTCAGAGGAGCAGCAAGCTGCCACACCTCGGCTGGAGGGACAGAGGGTGGAGGTGGGGTGATGGGAACCTGGCGCCAGGTCACTGGATGGAGGCTGCTTCCTGCACTGCTGAAGATGCTGTGTAGGGCAGAACAAGGGTTGTGGGGAAACATCCCAGCCTCCTGCCAGGGCCTTCAGGAGCAGCTGATGCAGGAAAGACAGCCCCGCCCCCTTGCCACCCAGAACAGAACAGGGGAGACAAGAAAGGGCGTGAGGACACAGTGCCCTGGAGCCAGTACACATGACTCATCTCTTTCAAGTGTGCTCATTTTATAACCGGGAAATCCGAAGTTCAGAGAGGTTAAGTGGCTAAACTGCACAACTTGTCAGAAGCAGAGCTAGGATTTGAACCAAGAAGTCTGCCTGCGGAATCCATGCTCTTGAGGACTGCCATGTAACAGAAGAGGCAGTTCCGGTATGGCCAAGTTCACCTTTGCCCTCAGCCTTTGCAGACATCACTAATCAATCAGAGCCTGGGTCCTAGTGAGCCTTGAGGCAGGTTTGCAATAGGGATGGTGCCATTTTGGCAGACATGACTCACCAAAAGTGTTCATCCCAAACAGAATCGACGGTGTCAAGCAAGATTCACTTGCAAGAAATAGAAACCATGTCCCAGTTCTGCACAGAATGGGATTTATTACAGGGGCTTAGGTGCTCACAGCAGTACTGGAAGGGCTGGAGGAGGAGACTCTAGCAGGACAGCTCAGAAGTTGTCCCCCAGGCCGAAATTGTCCCACCTCTGCCTCAAACAAGAAAAGGCAGTGCCAGGAGGTTCCCACTGGCATCGTTTACCTCTAGCACCCGTGCTGCAGTCCAGGGACGGGAATCACCACAGCTGCTACTGAGCACTTGTCCATCAGAGACCCCAGGATGCTGTGGGGAAAGCAGCATCTCCAGCAGCAGCAGCAACTACAGGCGGTAGAAGACAGAAAGTGGAAGAGAGGTTCCGGGGGCCAGGCAGGTGGGAACAAGGAGTTATTGCTTAATGATGAAAGGCTGATGGAAAAGTTCTGGAGGTGGATGGTGGGGATGGTTGCACAACATTGGAAATGTACTTAATGCCACTGCATTGTACTCTTAAAATGGTTAAAATAGCACATTTTATGTTGTATAAATTTGACCACAAAAAATTTCAGAAAAGAAAAAAAAATTTAAAAACATAACCACCTCACACCCATTAGGATGGCTATGATAAAAACAAGACAGAACAAAATAAGTGCTAGTGAGGATGTGGAGAAATTGGAACCCTTGTGCACTGTTGGTGGGAATGTAAAATTGTGCTGTCGCTATGAAAAATGGTATGGTGCATCCTCAAAATAACTAGAAATAGAATTACCATAGGCTCCAGCAGTTCTGCCTCTGGGTGCATACCTGAAAGAACTGAAGGCAGAGACTCCAACAGGCATTTGTACACACATGTTCATAGCAGCATTATTCACAACAGCCCAATGGTAGAGGCAACCCAAGAGTCTATGGATGGATGGACAGAGAAAATGTGGCCTGTACACACAACGGAATACGATTCAGCTTTAAAACGGAAGGGTATTGGGACACAGGCTACACTGTGGGTGAAACTTGAGAACATTACACTAAGTAAAATAAGCCAGACACCAAAGGACAAATACCGTATGATTCCAGTCATAAGAAGTCCCTCGCATAGTCCAATTATCATAGAGACAGGAAGTTCCAAGGTGGTGGCCAGGAGCTGGGAGGAGGGAGAATGGTGGGTAGAGTTTCCATTTTGCAAGAGGAAGAGAGTTCTGGAAATGATGGTGGTGATGGTTGCATGATGTAAATATTCTTACCACTGCTGAACTATATTCCTAAAAATGGTTAAGAGGGTAAATTTTATGTGCATTTCACCACATTTTAAAAAGGTAAACCAGAAAAAGATGAAGAGGAGGAGGAGAGATGAAGGAGGAGGCGAAGGAAGGGGAAACCCAGGGTGGGACAGACCATAGAAAGCAGATGAGTGGGACAGGGTGCTGACCACCCCTCATGCCAGGGGAAGCCCCCATCTTGGCTCCCCCATCACGGGAAGCCCCTATCAATATTGCCATCGATATTGATGGCAGCATCAATATTGTAACCCAGCATCAGTGCTCACTGGGACCCAGGCTCTGGTTGATTAGCAATGTCTGCAGAGGCTGAGGGCGAAGGTGAACTTGGCCATGCAGAAGCTGTCCCTTCTGTTATATGGCTGCTCTCAAGAGCAAGGATTCTGCAGGTCCAGGAGGCCCTGGAATGAAAGAGGGCATCTGTGAGGATAAGGAATGAAAGAAATCAGGTTTTTTAAATGTTAAAGCTGTTAGGAAAAGCTGTGGAAGACTAACTGGGTATGATTTCAACGGAAAACTAGGGTTCTACTCCCGCATCTGGGTTATCTGATTCTGTGGAGTTTCCATGCCTTTCACTGTATCTGAGCTATTTTGCAGCTCTGTACATTGTAGAAATGGATGGAGTGCAAATTATCCTGGGTCCATAGAAAGGCGGATGAGTCTCGGCTGGTGGAGGTACAATGGGTCCTTCTCCGGAAGCCCATTTTGCACCTTCACAGAGAGAATTCATGTCAGCATTCCTGATTGGCTGCCCTTTGGATTCTCCTTTGAGCCGGTTTTTAACACCTTACTGGATTCCTCATTAGTTAGTGAGTACAAAAAAAAAATCTTTGACACATGTTCATTTTATATATGTTTGAAACGCATCATTTTACGTTTTAAAAAGATTTCACATTAGCAGAATCATAAAGGATGGAGAATAGAATAGACTGGAAGATTCACACACATGCTGAGATCCACCAAGGTCTTCAGAACCTGGGACGACTTCACCCCACTCAGATGACGACCCCAGGAGTGACATGGATGGGGGAGGCAGAGTTTCAGTCTATGTCTTCACAAATAATTTGATGAAAAATGACAAGCTCACACTATGACCTATCTGCAGACCCAACAGGGAGCTGATCCACCCATTGAGGAGATGGTTGGAGTCAGGGTGTGCTTGAGTTCTCTGGTCCCAGGCAGCTGGAGAGCTGGGCTGGGCCCAGACAGGGTCCATGGTACCAAGAGAAAATACAGATGCCTCCTTCCCTCTCTCCTCTGCCCAGGCTCATAGCTCTGGACTTCAACCACCACTCAGATGAAGAGGGTGAATCCAAGGAACATCCAGGGTGTGAGGGGAAAGCAGCATCTGCCCCCAGGCCAAGGGCAGAGCCAGCATTCCCTGCATGCCCTGATGCAGCATGTGGAATCACGGCCTCTTACTGCAGCCATGGAGAGAAAAGGGCAGACAGGGAGGGGGATGCAGCGAGACACAGAGAATATAGAGCATGATCTGACATGCCAGAGAGACAGAGACAGACAGAGAGACAGAGACAGATGGAGAGACAGAGACAGATGGAGAGACAGAGACAGATAGAGAGACAGAGACAGAGAGGCTGAGACAGAGACAGAGAGAGACAAACAGGCTGAGACAGAGAGACAGAGACGGAGAGACAGAGGCAGAGAGACAGAGTCAGAGAGACAGAGACAGACAGACAGGCTGAGACAGACAGACAGACACAAACAGAAACAAAAACAAAGAACAAAGTCTGCAAAGATGCAAACAGACATGCAGGGGGACAAAGATACAGAGACTCAGACATCCAGAGGGACTGAGACTTAGGGACAGAGAGATATAGAACAAAGTCCAGAGAGACAGAGACACGGGGACAGACAGATATGGAACAAAATCCAGAAAGACAGAGACCTACAGAGAGATCTGGAGACACAGAGACAGAGACATACGGAACAATGTCCAAAGAGACAGAGAGAGAGTCAGAGACATTCAGAGGGACAGAGACACAGAGGCAGAGAGATATGGAGCAAAGTCCAGAGAGAAAGAGACATAGAGAGAGGGAGAAACAGAGACAGTGAGATATGGAACAAAGTCCAGAGAGAGACACACAGACACAGAGACAGAGATGTATGGAACAAAGTCTAGAGAGATGCAGAGATCTGCAGAGAGAGAGGGAGAGAGAGGAGAGGAAATATGGAGCAAAGTTTGGAGATACGTAGATACTTACAGAGAGACAAAGCAAGAGGCAGAGACTTAAAGACAGAGAGATGGACAAGGAGAGGCAACAAATGAGAGAAACCTGCTCGTCCAGCAAGGGCCGCCTGTCACGTGATTGTCCATGTCCCATGCCATGGGGCCGGGCCAGGCTGGTGACTGATGGAGCCTCCCGCCCTCCTCAATGGGCAGCATCCCCCTGCAGGGTCTGTGTGAGGTTGGTGCCGGGCTGTGGTCCTGTGTCCAGCTCAGTGCTGGGCACATGTGCAGGCTGGAAAGAGGCTCTGAATGACTAAGACCTTCCCTTGGCGATTTGCTGTTAGCATTCACTTACACCCAGGGAGACTTGATCACCCAAACCAGCATACTTTAGAGAGGGAAAGGAATGTGATTAAGAATCATCCCTGTACAGCAAGCAGGCAAAGGGGCTGTCCCAGCAAACTGGGATGTGCGGTCCCAGGGCTGACGACTGGCCCTGTTCCAAAGTGGGTCCCGTCACAGGAGTCCAAGCATGGCGGGCCCTGGCTTGGTGGGCTGTCATCGGTCACGCTGGCCATGCTGACCATCCCTGAGGGACACAGCTACTCAGCAGGAGAAGCGATCATTTTTAACTTGGGTTGTTTAAAGATGAATACAAAGAGGGCAGGGTGCAACACTCTCATGACCTTAAAAGATGACACAAGAAATTTGAGACATTCCATCTTTGCTTCCCACTGCTTCAAGCTGCCCTGTGGTCCATCCGAGAGCAGTTTCTTCCATCTTCCTCCTGAGTCTAGGAGTCCCTGGCAGAGACATCTCAAACTCTTGTAACTTTCCTGGCAGCCACAGACGGACACCTGATCAATGCCATGAGTCACATATTCCATTTAAAGAGCAACATAAATTGTAGAAGAGAACAGTGATTCCCTGTTGTATTGCTGTCAGTGTCAGAGGTGAGCGTGATGAGGTCTTTGCTACTGTCAGGGACTCTGTCCCCTCCTCCCTGCTGCACCCCAGCACTGACTGTCCTAGGCCCTCAACATGCATTCGTCAGATCCACTTGACTCAGCCTTTTGTCTCCTGGCTACCATGGAACTGACACAAGACTGATGTTGTGTTTTAGGTCGGGGTCAGAACTGTGACCCATGGGCCAAGTCCAGTCACCTGTCTTATGAAGTTTTATTGGAACACAGCCACGCCCATTTGTTTACATATTATCTGCGGCTGCTTTGGCACTGTAGGGGCAGAGGCCTCGTGGCTTGCAAAACCTGAAATATTTGCTATGTGGTCTTTATAGGACAAGTTTGCCACCCACCCATGAACCAGATGCTAACGAACAGCGTCCTCCCCCTGCCTGGACGAGGGGCTGGTATGACTCTGGCCAGCCCTGCCCTGGCCAGACTCACCAATCCATCGCACCTTCTCCATGCTCCCAGGGCAGTGTGGCTCCTTGGTGGGAATCTGCCTAAGAGGAGGGACCCGTTTGCTATCGGGACTCATTCCTCAGTTGTGATCTTTCGTGACAGGTCTCAGGCTGGTGTCAGCAATGGGGACCCACTGCAGAAACATCCCGGGCTGGGCTCAGGCGGTGTCCAGCAGGTACTCTGTAAACCATGTGTGTTTCTGGCCCAGGGACTTGGGTCCTGGGCACCCTCTCCTGGCTGTGAAGCAAGGGTCCTGGCCCAAAAGGCGGCCCAGCGGCTCTGAGGATCCAAGCCCCAGATTTCTCGCCGAGCCCCTCGGGCAAGTCTCTCCTGTCTGCAGGATCTCGGAGCCCTAACGGCTCTCACTCTGCCCGGGCGAGGGTCCCAGCCCTCATCACTGGGTCAGCTCTCCAGGATCTCTACTTCTCTGCCATTCCCTCCCCACAGCTTCGCTTCCCAATCTCATCTCTGTGTCCTGCTTCTTTGGATTAATGCCTCACCAGGGCCACTTGGCTGTCAACATTCACTTGACAAACAGAGTTGAGCACCTGCTGTGTGCCAGGTGCTCTGCTGGGCTCGGGGCTCAGTGGGGATGAGAGGCAGCCACTGTCCTCCTGAAGATCCGAGTCTACTGGCAGAGGCAGGTAAGCCAGTGGCTGCGGTGCAGCGTGCGTGTGAGAGAGTGTGTGTGTGCATGTGAGTGTGTGTGAGCATGTGTGTGACTGTGTGAGAGTGTGTGTGTATGAGTGTGTGAGACTGTGCCTGTGTGAGTGTGAGCATATGTGAGAGTTAGACTGTGCGTGTGTGTGTGTGTGTGTGTGTGTGTGTGTGTGTAGAGTGGGGATGGGGTTGAAAGCTCCAGAATGAGAGGACCCAGGGAGGGGGAGGAGGGATACAGCATCTGTGGGGAAGGCACAGCACACCCGAGGCTGGGCAGGTGGGTGGGGCCTGCCATGGCTCCTCACTGAGCTTTTGGAGCCTCTCTGCCTCATGCCTGTCGTCTTGGCCTCCGCTGTGACTTTGAGCTCTATAGGGGCTCAGCCCCCACCTGAAGTGCCTTGCCACTCCCTGCTGCCCAGGTATCCCGGAGGAACTGCTGTGGACCCTGCTCTGTGCCCAGGTGGAGGGGGGTCAGGGAAGTCAGGGCCCACTGGGGTAAATCTTCATCCAACAGGAGACAGGAGGATGCCTTCTTCCATCAAATCCTCCTCTTTTCCCGCCTCCAGATGGGCCATCCTCAGGGAGTCGCTATCCACAGGGCGGCTTATGTCTCAGTTTGCCTGGGATAATCCCAGGTTATACCTGTCACCTCCATGTCATTAACAGTGAGTGTCCCAGATGATGAGATGAAGGATATGTTCATCCTGCACCCTCAGCCTCCTGGGTGCCTGACATCCAGCAACTGGTTTGCCATGAAGTGTTGACTGCCTCTTCCCTCCCTTCCTCTGGCTCCTGGCCCACAATCCCTAACCCCAAAGGATCACCTGTGCCTGGGCCTCAGGCTCTGTTTCTGGGGAACTGAGGCCAGAATCTTTGAAGGTGTGAGGAACAGGAGTGTCACAAGCATGTTTGGGTTCTAAGGACAGACCAGTTTCAACTCATGGAAGGACACCCACAGGGAGCTGTGACACAGAAATCATGGGAGAATAATTGGCCCAGACTGCTGGTGAGGGGTTTTCTGAGGAGCAGATGTGTAAGGAGATTTGGGGGAAGAATCGGCAGGGGAGGGAGCCATGGGCAGTCCAGGCAGGGGGTGGCACAGGCAGAGGGTCTCCGGTAGAAACGACTGAATTCCAAGATTCGGGGAAATCCCAGAAATAATTCCTGCCCCTCTGTTGCTGCTCAGCCCAAATCCTGTACAGCCTCCTTGTCAGTGGCAGATAAAGTGGGGAAGCAAATCGAAGGAAAGGTGTCCAGGTAAAACAGGGGAAGAAAGGCCATGAGAGAAGCACTGCACTACCTGGACCATTTCATCCACTTGCACTTTGCCATGAAAGACTCCATTCATGGTGTGGGGAAGCACCCTCTGACCACTGCAGCTGCAGTGGGGAGAGCACGAGGGACACACTGAGGGAGAAACTGGAACAGAAACAGAGGAGAGAACAGAGAGAGTCAGAAAGAGAAACCAAAGCTGATGGAAACACAAAGGCAGCAGGAGAGAGAGAGGGAGTGGGGAGAGAAAAAGAGAGAGAGAGAATGGATGGACAGGTAGATGGATGGATGGATGGATGGATGGATGGATGGATGGACGGATGGATGATGGATGGAGGATGAATGGATGAGGGATGAATGGATGATGGTTGGATGGAAGACGGATGGATGAGTAGATGGGTGGGTAAGTGGATGGATGGATGATGGATTGAGTATGGATAGATCAAGGATGAATGGATGATGGCTGGAAGGATGCTGGATAGATGGATAATGGAAGGGAAATGGATGATGGATGGATGATGGGCAGATAGATTCCACCAAGCACCCTTATCTTGCTGTATCATTTATAAGGGACCTGGTTGTTCACAGCATTGGCTTCTGAGGCCCATGACCTCCTGTTTCTTTCCCTATCCCATCCCTGCCTCCTTCCCATGCAAGTTGTAAGGTGTGGAGCCTGTTCCCAAACCAAACACTGCAGCTTTCTTGACTCAGTGTTCTTCTTGTAAAATGTTCAATGTTCTTGACTCAGTGTTCTTCTTGTAAAACTGCCAGGTTGCTGGCTGGGGTGGGGAGGGTTGACAGATTTCTTCTAAGCATCTGGCACATGGTAGACCCTCAACCAGGTGGCTGTATTGATGATATTTTAAAAAAATAATTGAGATATAATTTACGTAGTCTAAATTCACCATTTTAAAGTGTACAATTCAGTGGTTTTTAGTATATTCACAAGGCTGTGTAACTATCATTACTATCTGATTCCACAGCATTTTCACCACCCCATAAAGAAACCCATTAAGCAGTCACTCCCCATCTTCCCCTTCCCCAGGCCTTGGCAACCATTAAGCTACTTTATGTTTCTTTGGCCCTTTCTGCACATTTCATGTAAGTGGAGTCATACGTGATGTAGACTTTTATGATTGGTTTTTTTTACTTAGCACAATCTTTCCAAGGTTCATCTGTGTTGTAGTGTGGATCGGTACCTCACTCCTTTTCATTGTCAAATAATATTCCATTGTATGGGTATACATCTGGCCCTCTAAATTCACGGATTCCACATCCGTGGATTCAACCAACTGCAGATTGAAAATATTTTTGAAAGAAAAGGATGGAGTGTCTGTACTGAACATGTACAGACTTTTTCTTGTCATTATTTTATGAACAATACAGCATAATGACTACTTACATGGCATTTACATTGTATCAGGTATTATGAGTATTCTAGAGATGATTTAAAGCAAATTTGTCCAAAGGGCAGGCCGTGGGCCGCATGTGACCCAGGACAGGTTTGAAGGCAGCCCAACACAAATTCATAAACTTCCTTAAAACATTATGAGAGTTTTCTTTTTTAATTTCTTTTTAGCTCATCAGCTATCGTTAGTGTATTTTATGTGTGGCCCAAGACAATTCTTCTTCCAATGTGGTTCAGGGAAGCCAAAAGATTGGATATCCCTGATTTAATGAATACAAGAGAATGTATGTAGCTTATAAGCAAATAGTACACTATTTCATATAAAGAAATTGAGCATCTGTGAATTTTGGTATCCCTGGGGGTTCTGTAATCAATCCCCCATGGATACTGAGGGACTACGGTACTACCTCTGACTTTTTCATCAGTTGACAGATATTTGAGTTGCTTCCACTTTTTGACTATTATGGTGAATGCTGCTACGAACAGCAATGTACTTGCTTTTCTGGGGAAAAATGTTTCCAGTTCTCTTGGGTACAAACCTGGAACTGGAATTGCTTGGTCATATGGAGACTTTAGATGTTTAGCTTTTTGAGGAATTGCTAGACTGTTTCCCAAGGCAGCTGCACCATTTTACATGCTGACAATTTGTTTTTAACAATTTATAGATAGTCCCACAATGTGTCAAAGAGGGCTCAAAGCAGCTTACACCCACACCTGAATTCAGCAGGGGACTGTTAGAGAAATGAGAGGCATCAGGGCAAGGACGGGGAATTGGGACAGGACCAGAGAGGGGCAGAGCAGAGTCCTCTTCACAGGAGGCTCTGGGCCATGCTGCAGGGTGGGTACCCGGGGTGCTCGGAAGTGGCCCTTGAAGCCCCTGGTTACACATCGTGCATCTTCCAGAGCATTGATTTTTTATTTAAATATTTGGTGAGAAACTGATGTGTATGAAAAGAATATAGACACATGTTGACTAGAATGAAACACTGGATGAATTTTAGAAACCTCAAAGGGATCCAGCACCTGCATCCCCTCCGCTGCAGGCTCCTTTCACCACAGCCTCAACATCAGAGAACCCCTAGCAGGGGCACTTCCCGCCCGCCAGAATTGGGGAGAGCTGGGCAGGCTCGCCTGCACCCGTCCTAGTGGCCACTAGGAGGCGCCTGGATCCTCCCTGGGTTGCAGATTCCAGGAAATAAATACCCAAGGTTTCCGCCCGTTTCTCCCCAGTGCTGCCGGCGGAGCTGATCCAGAAACCCACCCCGGGCTTCCCAGGGGGAAGTGGATCGCTCAGACTCCTAACCTCAGTCTGCACGCTGACGAAGGAGACAGCAATTGAGAATCCTACAGCTGGAGGCAGAGCTCAGCAGAGGGTCTGGCCTTGCAAGGCGTCTCCCCCAGCCCGGGGGACCATGGACCTGTGTCCCCTTCTACAAGATGCTGAGAAGCCCAGGGTTAGGGGTCCCTGAGGCAGGGTGGAAACGCTGCCAGGATAAGCCCAGCCCACAGCCCTGCCCCAGAAATAACAGCCGTCGCTCCTGGATATCCACCACGTGACTCAAAGAGGATTTGAGGCAGTTTAGAGCGATTCACAAAATTCAGCAGCAGCTGGGGCCTCGGGGACCCAGAGAGACGGGGATGATGCAGGGAGAAAGGAACAAGAGCAGAGACGCGGGATGGAGCCTGGGGTGAGGGGAATCAGGCCGCTCACGGAGAATTCTTCTGGGGTCAGGTCCAGCTCTGGGCTGCTTGTGTCCTGGGGCCCCCAGGGTGCAGCCCAGGGGCTGCTAGAAGGGCTGAGTGTCTTCTCCTCTACGGTCAGTGCCGCTGGAAGATTTGGAGGGAAAAGGTGTGGGTATGGAGAGAATGCAAACGTGTCATGGATTTTTATGATAAAAGAAAAGACTGTACTGTACTGTACTGGAGTGATTATGATGAAGAAGATGGGATCATTCCAGTCACTCTGAGTAACTTACAGTGGCTTTTTTTTAAAAGAAGGATTTCATTCATTTACTTTTTTTTTTAATTATGTGTTTATGATTTTTAGTGATGGGGTTTTACTCTGTTGCCCAGGCTGGAGTGCAGTGGCACGTCATGGCTCACTGCAGCCTCAAACTCCTGGGCTCAAGCGATCCTCCTGAGTAGCTGGGAGCACAGGCTTGCGCCACCAAACCCAACTACTTTTTACATTTTTTGTAGAGATGAGGTCTCGCTATGTTGCCCAGGCTGGTCTTGAACTCCTGGCTTCAAGCAAACCTCCCTACCTCAGCCTCCTGAGCAGCTAGGATTATAGGCATGAGCCACCCTTTCCTTAAAAAAAATTATTTGAGGTGGTGATATTTGTGTAATACCAAATTAGCCCTTTTAAAGTGAACAATTCAGTGGCATTTAGGACATTCACAATGTTGTGCGCCCACTGCTTCTACCTGTTCCAAACCATTTTCATCATCTCACGTAAAACCTCATCTTCGTGGTGCCTTTTAGATCTTTCTTTATTAATTATTTGAGCATCTACCATGAACCAAAGCCTGTGTGGTACTGGGGATTTCCAGTGGTGATTACACACAGTCTCTGCCCTCAGTGATAGCCAGCCTTTACCCCAACATGTTCTTTAAGTGTTTTAGCGCTTATGAGCAGAGTCCTCATTTCCTCCCAGACAGCAGAAAGATTGGTTACTCTGTAGCACACATGCCCCACTCTGCGGGCCCTTGCCATTATCAGACATTGCCAATCAATTGCAGCACTCTTACTGATCCTTGAGGCAGCCTAGTGACCCTGTGGAGCTCAGGTGCACTGCCAACCAACACTAAGAAAGAAAGCTTTGGGCCATCCCGAGCTGTGATATTGTACACACAGAGGTCTGTATCATATACACATACACTGGGTTTCATGAACTCAAGTCTTACTTGTCCACAAGTTGCAGGGCAACCGGGTTTCACAGGCTCACAGGAAATCACCCCTAGTCGTTACTCCATGCCTGCAGGGAAAATGTTGTGAAGGTATCCCAGCTGGTTCCTGTGGGCCATAAGGATGCTGAAGGAACTCCCAGCATAGACAGAAACAGTGAACTTGGCAAGTCACTGCTGTTGGGTTGGTGTGTGTGTCCAGGGAGGTCACTCACAGCTGTGACCTGCTACGGAATTTGCCAGGGGTCTAATGGAAATGAAAGTACAGTTCCCTTATTCAAAAATTACGAAGAGCTGCGAGGTGGTGGCGGTACGGCAGGAAACCAAGCCTGGGCCCTTCTGAGCCTGGGACCCTGTGCCGGCCCAGGCGGCTGTCATCGCAGTCATTCTGGCCATTTCCCCCGACTTGGGTTCGGCATGAGGAGCTGGCCTGGCCTGGAAGCGCAGTGTCGTGGAGAGCCTGGTGTCTGCTCTGCCCCAAGCTCTCCCTGTCTCTAGGTGGCTGCACCACAGCTGCTTTTGGAGAACCTCCTCTCCCCAAGCCTCAGCAGAGGAGGTTCAGGTGACCTGATCCTACCCCACTTCCATCCTCCCCTGCGCCACCAGCCTGGCTAACCCGAAGCTTCCCATCCCTTAGTGATGAGGACCAGTTCAGAGTTGGGCAGAGGTGCTATGAGGAAGTCCAAGCACACTCGGCTTGGGGCTTTCTCTGGAGCTCCAAGGAAGGAGGTGGTCCTTTGAAGCTTTGGTAGTAGAACTCTTGGATTCAGCCATGTCTGTCACCACCCCTCCTCCTCATCTCTCCAGGGGCCCAGGGGTGCCTTCTCTGCTCCAGCCAGAAGGACTTCGATTTCAGTCCATTGGAAGTAAAAGAGTCCCTGGAGTGAGTGGGGCTCCAACGTGGGGCTAGGCGGCTTAGCCAAGTGGATGCCCCATTGCACGTGGCTGCAGGAAAGACCAATACCCCTTGTCCCTCATGGCCCTTGCTGTGTCCTAGACTTCAGCCCTACAGCCGAGGGGGAGCCTCTCAGCAGGGCTCCTGCTGGCCTGTGTTCCCACAGCCCAGACCAACTCCTGGACATTCAGGACGCCGTGGAGTGTCCTCACAAAGAAGGGATGTTACCCATAGGGCTGGCCCCGGGGGTCCTGCTTGGCCCAAGGGAGCAGCTGATGGGGTGGCCTTCAGCCCTCTTGGATTCCTTGCAGGGGCTGGGCCTCGCCAGCCTGTCCTCTGCCCTAGAAGCACCCAGGGGTGATACGGCTCTGGCAAAGCGCACAGGTCCTGAAGTCCAGTTTCCAGGCCTGGAGCTTGGCTTGTCCTAATATTAGCAGCAGGGCCTCAGGGAGCCTCTGAGAGCTTCAGTTTTCTTATTGTCAATGGGGATCATGAATAATACTGTCTTTAGATTTTGGTGAAGATGAACTGGGATAACGCAGATGGAGTGGATAGTGCAGGGCCTGGCGTGTCACAAGTGTTCAGTGAGTGTGAATGATGAGCCTTCATTTTCCCCTCTGCATCCTCTTCTCAAGAAACCTGCTCAGAGTTCAAAGGGTCCAGGGACCCCAACCTAGGCCATATCTAAGGAGGCTGACAGTGTCTGCTGGTCTCAGACAGGGCTAGTCAGCGTCCTTCTTGGCAGTGTGTGCTTGAGAGGGCTGTGTAGACCTGCCATGTGAAGCCCTACTCTGTAGGTCACCATTAGGTCCCTGTGCAAACAGATCAGGGGCCATGAAGGCTGTGGCCTGTGGACAGGCGGCAGGGCCAGGGGAAAGAGAGAGACCTTTCCTAGCACACCTTGGATTTACCTTCATGCTAACATTTCTGTCTCCTAACTCTCTCCTTCAGTGACCTTTTCCCCACCAAGGCTAGGGAGAAAAGGAAATCGCAAGGAGGGTGGGACTGAAAATTCCAGTCCTCCATAGGGCTGCCTTCAGGCACAGCTGGAACCAGCTGCTCACATGGACAATGCCAGTAGCCCCGATACATCCCTGTCCAGGCTCCTCCCTCTTCTGTGTTGTTTTGGTTCTGAGCCATGTAATGGCCCTGGATGTTCAGACGGTCCTTCTCAGGACTAGTGGATAACATGCGCTTCTCTCTCCCAGTCCAGCAAAGTCCCAAATGTGTGCCTCTGTGAACCAACTTTTCTGGTCCAGTCTCTGAGGTCAGGTGGATGATCTATGCTGGTTGGTTGGACTAGGTCATGAGCCCTCCCCTGGAATTAGGGAAGGGCCCTGGGTCCACAGACCGGGGAAGGAGGCTTCCAGCAGGAAATGGAGATGCTATTCCCAGCAGAGTGGGACAAAGGCTGCAAAACACATGGTCCCCGAGTGACCAGGGCCAATGCCTGTCCGCTCACATTCCAGCCCAGGGAGGGCAGGGCAGATGGGTGGACAAATAATCTCCATGGGATGTGGTGCATGCCCAGTAGAGTGTGCACATAGTGCTGGGAGCCTGCGGAAGGGAGATCCAAAGGCCTGGGGAAGACAGGCAGGGAGGCTGAAGGATTAAAGTCTTCAGAAAAGAGACAAATACTTAAGCCAGGTCTTGAAGGTTGGGTAGGAATTCACCAGGGCAAAGCAATGAGCTGGGCACAGAGCAAGGAAGCGCTGCAACACTGGCCAGCGTTGGATCCGGACGCTGCACCTTTCTCGCTTTCTAGGCAGGTAACTTCACTTCTCTGAGCCTCAGTTTCCTCCTCTAGAAAGGAGGGTCTGATGATAGTGCCTCTCTCCAGGAGCTGATGGAGGAGCAAACAGGATGAAGTAGGAGGGGGACTGGAGCGGTGGACTAAGTCCCAGCTTTCACGGAGCTTGCCTTTTCTCATCCGTAAAGTGGGCACAGTAACAGCGCCCTCCTCAGTGAGTTTTCTCAAGGTTCAGGGAATGTATGCTTAGCGCAGTGCCACTGGGTGCTGGCTGCCGACTGTTACTACCGTTAAGCAGTTCTGAAGATGAGGCTGAGAAGTCTGGGTGGGAGATGCGGGAAGCAGGCAGGCTGCCAGGGAGGAGGCAGGTGGCTGGGAGGCCTGGCTACATCCCAGTCCCAGCACTGCACTGGCAGCTGTGTGGCCCACTGACTGCACCTGCTGGGGGAGCCTGCTGGGGGATGGAACGGGGTTCCTAGTCCCTTAGCAGAGTGCACTTTGAAAGCCTTCAGTAGTGGAGGAGGGGAGTGGTGTTCCTTTGGGGCTCTGAGGACCTGAGTGTCAGGAGGAGGTTTACCGGGAGCTCTGCTGGGGGGACCTGACTGTGTAGGTGCTGATGGGGACCCTGAGTCCATCTCAGGCCAGGATCCTGCCTCAAGGGCAAGGCTGTGGCTGCAAAAACCCCAAAGTCAGTAGAGGCTGCTGAGGCCTCTGGAGAGTCACCCCCACCCCTTCATGCCCAGATGCTGGTGGGTGGACAGGGCGTTTTGTGAGAGCGCTGGGAGGGTCAGGGGACAGGGCCGGCACAGTTCTAGTTCTGGAACTGGTTGGTGGTTACAAAGGTGTCCCCCAAGCAGCACTCATTAAGCTAAAAACGAATGTTTTGTTTCATAGCAAAAAAGGTAAATATATGGGGTTTATTCGAGAGGCAGCAGTGGTTCCTGCCTCCCACCGCCCTTACATTAAAGGCAGCCAAGGAGTCTCCAATTTAGGGAGCGCCAGGCCCCGCTCAGTCTCGGCCCATCCCCCTTCAGCCCCAGCCCATTTTACACACCAGACCACTGAGGCTCAGAGAGGCCAAGCGACTCGCCCGCTGCCCCACAGCGGCTCCAGCGCTGCTGCCTGTTTACAGCGCGGGGAACCGGCGGCTACACCTCCCGCCCGGCTGTCCCTTTAACGTTTCTAGGGCGTCCCTGGAAGGCCCCGGGCACGGCGCTGAGGTCTCCACTCCCGCTCCAGCTCGCCCGGGCCAGGCTGGGGCTCCGGGCGGGTCAAGGTCACAGCGGCGCCCCTCGGAGCCCCCGCCCGGCGGAGGGGCCGGCCTCGAGTGGCGGCGCCGCCCCCGGCCCTGGTCCCAGTCCCGCCCCGCCGGCGCCTCCCCGCGGCCCCCGCTCGGCTCCGCGGCCCTCCGGCGGGATGCGCGGCCGTGGCGGGGGGCGCGCCCGCTGTCCTGCGCCCCTGCGGTCGCTGCTGAGCGCCTTCGGGGCCCGGGACGCCGTTGCCACCGCCCGAGGCCCTGCGCAAGGTAAGCGCTCGCCGCGGGGAGGGGAGGGGACGCGGGACGCGGGGACTGGGGTCCTGGCCGGGCACGAGGCGCTGGGGGACGACCCCTCCTGGATCCCTTGCCCTTGGCCGTTGCGGGTGGCCAGGATGCCCGCTGCGCCCCCAGCCACAGAGGTGGGCGCCTCGGGTCTAGGGCTTCCCCGCCGCAGCAAAGTCGCCAGAGTCTCTGCCTAAACAAGGGCAGTGCCCGCAGGCTCAGAAGTGCTGGCGTTGGGTTAGGCAGTCTGGGGTTTGGAATTCCCCTCTGCCAGTTGCAGGAGCCTGTGCGCATGGCATTGGACCTTAATGCGCCTCAGTTTCTGCATCTGTAAAATGGGGGTAATCCAATACCTGCGTCTTGGGGGCAGCAGTTGGGATCATATGGACAGCACTGGTCACTCAAGGGAGGGCTCTGTGCTTGTTCGCTCTTCTTCCCCAGGGAGGGCCATGGGCCTCCACCCACGTGGGTTGGCCCCTGGCCCCTGCTGGGCAGACATCAGGCCCCGGAGAGGGTCCAGCTGCAGTTCAATGGATGGGATCTAGGAAGAGGGGCCTGAAGAATCCAGAAAATGGCCAGGGCCCCAGCTGGGCCAGGAAAGAGGAGTTGAGGATGGGGAGGGGCCTCAGGCCTCCTGGCAACAAGGCTAGAGTGTTGCCTGTGCTCAGTGACCATGGGTGCATGAGTACCAGGTGTCCAGCAGGCAGAACCCAGAGTGGGGTGGAGGAGAGCTAGGTCAGTGTTTCCGCCCTTGGTGAGGATACCGGGGGCACTTACTACAGATTGTTCCAGGGGCCCCACCCAGGCCTGCCCCTTACAATCTCCTGGGAGAATCTGTGTTTTTAACCAAAGCACCAGGAAACTCTGGGATCAGGCCATTCGGGAAACTCTGGTTTAGATCCATCAGTGGTTCTTTTCAGTGCCTCGAAACGGGTTGATGCTGCTTTCCCTTGAAGACATTTCTGGTTGTCACACCTGGGGGAACGCCACTGGCACCCAGTGGGCAGAAGCCAGGGACACTGCTAAGCATCCTGCACTGCTAGGAGCCCTCCTTCCCCTCAAGGCGATAATAGTGTAGTCCACAGACTAGTGCTGGGGTTGTTAAACCCTGAGATACAGGGATACGTGGAGTCACAAAGTCAAGAAGGGGGGACATGGGGATTTGGGGGACACTTGAGAGCCCATGATCTGCCAGGCCTTCTGTGGTGCCCTTGGAGGAGAAGCTCGTGGCAGAAACTTAGCCCAGGCACAGAGGATGGGCAGCTGAATCCACTCATCAGGAATATTGAGCGCCTACTGAGTGCCAGTCCCTGTGCTGAGCTCCCAGGGTGGAGTCGGGAAAAGGAGATGAGGCCCCTCTAGGGTGTCCCCCTCTAATGGGACAGAAATTCCTCCCCCAGTGCCTGCACAGAGTAGGTGCCCACGAGTGTCAGTGTCCTCCCCTAAAGCATCCCTGTTTTTGGCAATGCATGAGTACTAAGCACAGTGAGGTGTATTCTGGGTTGGATTTTGGGAAAGGGCATTGCCAGTCCTAACCTTCAGCAGCTTGGCAGTGTGTTCAGGGCCACCAGGAGCCCATGTTCTGCCTGCAATAATTACGCAACTCCTCACCTGTTCCTTGTGCTCCTCAGTCGTTGGGCATTTTTAAAATAGTTCTGCGGCCTCTGTCTAGGCCTTGATGGATGGATGGCAGGGCTCAGCCACTGCTGACCCACTTTCCCCAAGGAGAAAACTGGAATATTTTGTCAGTGGGTCAGCAAATGATTATTCATCATTGAAAATGCTTCAGACGCTGATCTAGATGCTGAGATGCTGCGGGGAGCAGGGCGGCCTCGAGGTGAGAATTCACTTGGTGGCACTGGGGAGCAGGAGGGTGGTTGAGGCTGGAAGCCCATGAGCTAGGGGACTGGAAGGAGCTGAGTTTGGGGAGGTGGCCCATGGGCCTTGGCCTCCATCATAAGCCCCTAGGGGTTTTACACGTGCAACCTGAGGCCACTGGCAGGTTCTAGGCTGAGGAATTGCATGTCCCTCAGTGTCTGAGACAAAGCTCCTCGCGGTTGTGGCAGCAGGGGAGTTGCCAGCTGCTTGGAGGACAGGAGGGTACCTCAGAGATGGAGAAAGTGGGAAGCACTGGGGCATTTTAGTGGCAGGGCTGATAGGACCCGCTCATGACTTGGGTACCCTAAATCCAGGATGCCATGCAGGTCTGGGGTCTGAGCACCAGGTGGATGGTGGTGCTGTTTATGGAGGTGTGGAAGGCTTGGTGGGGGAGGAGGGAGACTGGTGGGGGGCTTCTGCAGTGCATACCTTCACTTTCTGTGGAGAGGGGAGGTCTGGGAGAGGAAGCACGCATTCCGTACCAACCATGTTAATTTGGGGGGGCCGTGTACCCTGGGCCATTGCACTTCTGAGTCTGGAGCTAGGGTCGGTGGTTGGTCTGGAGGCTCCAATCTGAGATTCATCAGAACGAGGCTGGCACTTAAAGGAGGTCACTTGGGAGGGGCTGAGGCAGAGGGTGTGGCTGGGTTTCTTGGTTTCAACATTGCATGTCAACGTTGAGTCAGATAGGACCCAGTCCAAATGCCATGTTTTGGTTTGGAGCAAGGGTCCTGGCACCCAAGGAAGAACCAGGCTGTGTGCCCACAACTCTTTGGGCACTCTGATGCCAGACCCCGAGAAGGTCCCTTTGCCTTTGTTCCTTTTGGAACCGGGAGGATCTGCCCAGCTGCCACCTGAAGCTCGGCTTCCCTGATTTGTGTGGCTACTTCCTGGAGCTTGCTTGGGAACCTTAACTCTCACCCTTAAAGGGGTAAAGTGCTATTTCTGGGGTCAGGGCTGCATGACTTCAGGAACAAATTAACCACTCGTTCTTCCAGACTTCGAAGTCTGATTTCGAAGCGCTGACTCGTAGTGGGTTATTTCTGCACTAAATGAGATTTTTTTTTCCTATTAAACATTTTTTTTTGAAGGGAAAGGCGCGATCGATGATATCATGACATGTCCCAGCTGATGCTCATTAAAAGTTGTGGCTTTAGGGGCTGCAAAAGACAGTTTGAAATTTAATGCCTTGTTTCCCTGGCTCAGCTCAGAGTTGGGGCTGGGCAAGACTCCCTGAAGGCAATAACTCTGAAGACCCGGATTGGGTCTGGAGTTGCCCAATTCTTTTGAAATCTTAATGACAACCAGCTGGACTTAGCAGGCTTTTCTGGTAGCAAGTGACTGAAATGGACTAGACACACAGAAGCAAAGGGCCATCTGTTAATTCAGGAAACTGGGCGTCTGTAGCTCCAGCTAGCCTCTCCTTGTCTGTCCCGGACTCAGGCTGGGTCATGTCACTGGCCCTTGAACCACTTACTGGAGTGAGGGAGTGGGGAGGACTGGACGGCTGAGACCTAGCTCACTGTCTCCTCCAGTCCAGCAGGAAATCAGGAGGATCACAGAAGGAGATGGGTGCTGGGATCACAAACTCCAGCATGGCAGTGCAAGGCTCACCTGACCTGCAAAACCCGCCGTGCATTGCAAATCACCCTGCAGCCTTGTTTTCTTTCCTATGACCAATGGGTGCTTGGAGGCAAAAGGCAGTCATGATGTCCTGGCAGCTGGAGAAGGCCCTGGGAGAGGTGTGACCCAGCTACACATCTTCCTTTCTCTCCTTTCCCCGCAGGGTGCTCAAGGCACACCTGTGAGAGCCAAGAACCTCCCCACAGCCAGTGGCCCCTCAGGTCTGCTTCTCCTTCACCTGCTCCGAATCACATTTTCTCACCACTTATCCCAAATCCCCACGCAGCTGTCACCCCATTACCAGACTGCTGTCTGCTAGTGAACTTTGCTGATGACCAAGCTGATTGCTCTGTTTTTGTCTGAAGGGAAAGGAGTGATCCCCAATCTTTCGAAATGGCCTAGGGCCGGGCGCAGTGGCTCACACCTGTAATCCCAGCACTTTGGGAGGCTGAGGCGGGCAGATCACGAGGTCAGGAGATCGAGACCATCCTGGCTAACATGGTGAAACCCCATCTCTACTAAAGATGCAAAAAAAATTAGCTGGGTGTGGTGGCGGGCGCCTGTAGTCCCAGCTACTCGGGAGGCTGAGGCAGGAGAATGGTGTGAACCCAGGAGGCAGAATTTGCAGTGAGCTGAGATTGCACCACTGCACTCCAGGCTGGGTGACAGAACGAGACTCCGTCTGAAAAAAAAAAAAAAAAAAAACAAAAGCCTACCCTGTACTTGGAACTCCATAAATATTTTATTGGATGAATGAATAATGTGGTCTCCAACTCAGGGGATAAGTTTTTCTGGAAAAAAAATTACTCAAACACATACACGTATATATTTAATTACACTAGTACATCATGAATACATCCTCCAAGTGAGAAATTGAAAACATTGCAAATAAGGCTCAAATCCCTCTGGAACATGAATCCCCCCCACCCTTCGCCCTTCCCCAGGGAAGCCACTGTTACCATTCATGGTGTTTCCCACCAGACTTTCTTGACAGAAGCATGTGCTTTTTAAAGAAATGGCATCACACAGCACTTCTCGTTGTGAAGCTGTTCCCATTCTGCAGTATGTCTTGGAGATTTATCTGGCTTCATAGGTTCCGTCTAACTGCTTTAGAATATTCCATGGCTGTTTTCGCCTTTCTGCTATCGATGGCCATGGAGGACCTTCTCAGATCCTGTCACAGGCTGTGCTGCAGGGGCCAACCTGCATGAGGCGCTGGACGCATCTGTACAAGCATTTCTCGGTAAAGCACATCCTAAGAATGGAACTCCTGGGGCTTAGGATGAATGCATTTTAAATTTAGCCTGCTATTGCTAGACTGTTTCCCATAGTGGCTGTGTCACTCCCAACAGCAGTGTCGGAGGTACCCGTTTCTCTCACCAGCACTTGATACATTCACATTCTGAAATTTTGCCAATCCTCCAGAGAAGTGAAAATTACATTGTTTAATTTGCATTGCCTTGATTGCTTGAGAGTTTTTCTTATGTGACTTGGCCATTTGGATTTCACTCTCTGAGCGTTGCCTCTTCATTTACTTTGCCCTCTTTTTCCAGGGGTCGTTCGTGTTTTTCCGAGTGGTTTGTGAGTGCCGTTGATCTGGTCTGGAACCGGATCCTCTGCCGGATGCAAATATTCATGTCCTGTCTGTTATGTGTCTTTTCACTTTGTTTATGGTGTTCTTGGTTGAATAGAAGCTTTTAGCTCTGATGTGGTAAAATGTATCCAGCTTTTTCTTTGTTTTTGCTTTTTGTGTCTTAAGTAACCTTTTTCTGCCTCAAGTTTAGAGTGAACAACTTTTCTCAGTGTAGCAGAGAGGGTCCTGGTTTTAGCTCTGAAAGTCCTGCACCCCGAGAAGTCCTCAGCCCAGGACATACCAGGATGGCTACTCGAAAACACATCCCTCCACGTTTCCTTTTGAGTCTTGCATAGCTTTTTCTTTGCATTTATTTTTCTTATCTACTATAACGTGTGTGAATGAATATTATGAGGTCGAATACAGGGTTTTAATAAGGATTACAGGAGTCACTGGGTTTAACCCAGGGATCTGTTAATTCTGGTGGGGATTCCTAGCCCTGAGTGAGTTGAGTAGAGGGAGGAAGGGTGGTCCGGGGTTGGGGGCAGATGCAGTCAATTTACTTTACCCCTGACTGTGAAGTGGACCATGGCTTCCAAACCAAAACTCAGAGCAGGTTTTGGGCAAGAATTGGTCTGATCTGGTAGCCTACATGGTTTTATTGATATGATTGACAATTGGCTTTTCCCATCGTTGCTATGAGTCCCAGGTTGACAATTTTCCAAGCAAGGATCAGCTGTGTGGAGCAATTTGGATGCTCCTTCTCGCAGCCTGGCTGCTTTCCCAGGGCCGGCCCCAGGAGGGAGGCTCCCTGCGTGCCCACCTACACAAGCAGCCTCGGACTGACTCTCAACAAGCCTAGGGCGCTGGCTTTCCCAGAACCCTCCTCTGATTCGGGATTTCTACCAAACTTCGGTAGCGGTTTATTTTAAGGAAAAACAACAATACACATCCCTTGCATAGGACTCCTAGCCTGGGCTGGGGCTGGCTGGGATGTGGGGATGAGAAGACGGGGGGTCTGGCCTTCTCTGGGCTGGCCCAGGTCTGCGTTGTGGGCTTTGTGTTGAGCAGGGGGAGTTGCCCTTTGGACACTGGTGACCTTGTGGCCTACATTACCTGGAGCAATGTCGATTTTGTGTGATTATGGTATTTTCAGGAAAGCTACTTAGGTGCACCAGTCACCAGGGAGGATTCACGTGTGGACCTGTGGAAGGCCTTTCCTGGAGGGAATTCAGCAGCTCTTGGGCCTCACACTGTGAAGTGGGCCAGACTGGGGGGCTCTCTATGGAAGGTTCCTGGGCCAGGCATTTTAGTCACAAACTGTGTGGGCCAAAGGAAACACAAGTGAGCGAGTGGGCAAGAAGGTGTCGTGCTGGTGCCCGTGTGTGCAACAGGGCAGCCCTGACTCAGTGCCTCAGTGCCTTGGGTGGTGCTCTTAAGGACAAATGTGTGTGAACGTGCATGAGAGTGTGAGGCTGTACATGAGTGCGCATGCCTGTGTGTGACTGATTGTGTGTGTATGCATGTGTGTGTGAGGCTGTGCAAGAGTGTGTATGTGCCTGTGTGTGAATGACTGTGTGTGAGGGTGTGAAGCTGTGATGAGTTCACGTGCCTGTGTATGTTTGTGTGTGTGTGTGAGGGTTGAAGCTGTGCAGGAGTGTGAGTGCCTGTGTGTGTGTATGCATGTGTGTGAAGGTGTGCATGAGTATTACATGCACAAGTGTGTGCATGAGCAAGTGTGTGCATGCGTGTGTGCGTTCATGAGTGTATGTGTGCATGCGTGTGTGCGTGCATGAGTGCATGTGTGCATGCATATATGGATGCTTCTCTCTCTCAACCTAGTGTGCCAGCCTCAGCACAGCCCTGCTCTGACCAGAGGCTTAGGAGGTCCTCCAGCCCCCAGCCCTTAACACTCCATCTAAGCCAGTCCTCCACCTTCACTCCCTGGCCTTCACCCATGCTGCTCCTCCTACCGGAAGGCTCCTGGCCTCCTGTGGAGTGTACCCATCTGTCAAGGCCCAGCAGTGAGACCTCGTCTGTGAAGCCTCTCTCCCCCCATTCTGGGGTGATCTTTTCCCCCTGTAAACTCTTACTGTCCAAATCTCTTCTTCATATAGGGATACCAGTCAGATTGGATTGGCACCCCCACCCCCTCAGCAGCCTCATTTTAATGTAATCACCCCTTTAAAAAACGCCTTCTCCAAATATTGCATTCTGTGTCACTGGGGATCAAAACTTCAACATATACATATTGGGGGGATACAGTTCAGCCCCTGACAGCTGGGAGCTCGGCTAGGGCCATGAGCTGGACCTTGGGTCCTTTCCACTCTGGCTTTTGCATAGGCAGCTTTTGCATAGGCAGCTTGAGGTGCAGAAGTGAGCAACCCGAGAGAAACAGAGTCAAGTTCTGTCCCCGCTTATGATCTGGCTTTGGATCACAGTCTCACTCCTGCTTTAGAGTCGGCCTTCCCTGACTCGGGGTGAGGTTGGCATGAACCCACCTCTCAGCGGGAGGCTGCAAAGCCACACTGCGAGAAGAACGTATGAGGTTGGAGGTGATGTTGTGGCCATTTTTGGGGAAAATCCCCAAAAATGTGACTGCATTGGGAGGGACCCTCAGATGCTTGTGCCTGGTTTCTGGCAGATTTCACCCCAGGCACGTTTTTCTTTGCTGGGTGTGCTTTGCCTGCGGTTGCTATAAATCACAGTTGTGAGTACAGCTGCAGCCGAGTCCTGTGAGTCCTCTAGTGAATCACTCAACCTGGGGTGGTCATGAGGGCCCCCAGCACAATAATCATCCTGTTCACTCTCTCGTTAATGATCCATCTTCTCCACCAAAGGTAAACCCAGGGCAGCAGTGACTGGCTCATTTTTGTGTGCAGGGCATGCACCCCGTGCCTGGCACCTAGCAGGCGTGCTGTAAGCTCTGTGTCCAATGGAGAGCGTGATGGGGAGGCGATGGTGGGGAGATGGGGTTGGTGGCAGGGAGGCCTCCTCTCCTCAGCCCCGTGCAGAGGCCCTTCTTGCGGCTCACAGTAGTTTCTTCAAGTAGTGTCGCTCTGACATTGAGCTTTTCACTTCTCCCTAAAGGAGAGCCATTTAGCAAAAAGAATCTCCTAATTTAGCAACATTATCTCTCTCAAGTTACAGGAAGTGGGCATGTGGCCTCTTTGCATGAGTCTCTCAGCGGTAGAAGCTGGCTCTTCCTCCCGAAAATATGTCGTATTTTTAGACCGTCTTGAATGATTTACACACCTTTTCTACAAGCAGACCTGGAGATGGGAATGTGCAGGCCTGCCTGGACGTCTTCTCCAATACCCACCCTGTGTGTTCGTGCTGTCGCCTGACAGGTGCCCTTGGTAGCCCTTCTTCATCCGAGCCTCCATCCAGGTGGCCTGCCCTGGCCTGCTCTGTGGTCAATCTGCCTCCTGGAGGCCGGCACAGACTCCCTGCCTCCCGCACATTGCACATTTGGACCTAAGTTCATTGCCACTCACCCAGAGGGCAAACACTAAAAATAGATTCTCTTCACTGCATGAGGTTTCTAATACAAGCTAAGGACTGTGTCTCTCCACTTACGAGTGTCCGAAACAGCTGTATGAACTGCACGTTATCCATCTTCCGTGACTAAATCCTCTTAACAACCCTAATTCACTATAATTCTAGTAACCAAGATGCTCCTGCACTCAAGGCTTGGTGCATGTTTCGATTTTTATTTTAATGGTTTTGCTATCTGTGCCTTTTCCTATAATCCATGAGAAATCATGATAAATTAACTCCATTATTTGTTTACGGTTTGGTTAAACATTGCGATAATAAAAAATAAGGAAATATTACTCTTATTTGTAGATTAATGTGATTTCCAACCTAGAGTATTGTGGTCATGGGTGACAGTGCAGAATGTTGTACACTGATCATTTGCGTTGTTTGCTTGGGAGTCACTGCAGTGGGCGATTGGAAAGCAGTCACCCTGCAGTCACTGTGCAGGGACAGTGATAGCCACACCAGCCAGGACCTGTCCTCAGTCCTGCTCACTCATCTACACATCTTTGTGGGAGGTGGGCTCTACCTGGTGTGACCCCATTTGACAGGTGAGGAAAACCAAGGCTGAAAGGGATGGAGTAACGTGCCCAAGGGTTACAGCTGGTGAGCTGAATTTGAGCCTGGACAGTCTGCTGGATTCTTGGTCGTTCTGTGATCATGTCTCTCATGAACCCGGATTTATATTGTATCCCTTTGGTTCTGGAAAGCGTCTGACAGCAGGTCAATGCTTGTTGTTGCTGCATGCTTTGGAAGCCCTTAAAAGATGCCCCAACTCTGGTTGTCCCTGTGGGATGCCTGTCTTGGAAATGAGCAGGCTGCTGACTGAAAAGAGCCTTTCTCTGCAGATGGGATGTGGTGCCCCACAGGTGGGACCCCGTGTGCCCTACAGGTGGACACTGGGGTGGTTCTCTCCACCTGTCCTCATCTGTGGCTTGTTCCCTTTGTCTTTAGTTGATGTTGGATATGAGCACACCTTTCTTCTGAGGATCGTCTAAGCAGGGCGGAGGAGATGTAGGTAGCACAGAGGTGGAAGAAGGACCCTTGGGGCCAGGATGCAGGTGTGGGGTGTCCCCAACTCTGCCCCGGGTCCCAGTGTGACCTTGTACATGTTCACCCTTCTCTGAGCCTGACTTTCCTCGTGGATGGAATGTGATTCCCAAACCAGTGTTCACAACTGGTCAGGAGGATCACAGGAGTGATGTCTATCGCTGCCGGAACAATTTACCACCAACTCAGCAGCTGAAGCAACACTGATTTATTGCTACACACAGCCTGTGGGTCAGGGGTGCAGGTGGGCTTGCCTGCTTCCCTCTCTGGGTCTCCGCAGCGCTGTGCTCTTTGCCAGACACTCTGGGAGATAATTCACTTCCTGCTTGTTCTGGTGGTTGTCAGAATTCAGTTCCTTGAGGCTGTAGGACTGAGGTGCCTGTTTTCTTGCTGGTTGTCTGCTGGAGCCGGGGCTGGGGCTGGGGCTGGGGCTGGGGTTGGGGCTAGGGCTGGGGCCTGGGTCAATTTGGTTCTCAGCTCCAGAGGCCGGTGCCTTACCTGGCTCATGTCCACCTTCAAGGCCAGGAAGGGTGGCTGAATCCTCTCAGCCTTCAAATCTCTCCTCCCTCCCTTCCACCCTGTCCACTCCTGCCTTCCCCTCTGCTTCCTAAGTGATTCCGTGAGGCCCATCGGGTCTTCCGGGTTCATCTCCATATCATCAGGTCTCCTGATTATAACCCTGATACAAGCTGCAAAGGCCTTCACATTGGTGCCTACATTGGTGTTTGATCGGGTCACCGGGGGTCGGGAGTCCTGAGGGAATGAATGGCTCTCCAATTCTGCTGTCCATACTGTGGGTATGTGGCTGAGGGCTGCTTGAAGGAACCTCACAGTGGCTGAGGACTGCTTGGAGGAAACTCACAGTAAAACAAACAACCTCTCACTTACACAGCACATAAACTCCTATGTGAGAGTCTGATTTGTAGCACTAATAGTGCACAGGAAGTTTTTTCATTTATTACAGATTTAGCTGCAGTGGGCTTTTGATAAAAAGACTTGGTTGAATATTGTTAAAGTGAATATAGTTAAAACAGATCTGGGATCCACCCCCTTGCTCAGCATTTCTGTCACCCCTGTCCCAGTCCCCGCTGCCCCATCTCTCCCTGTCCGATGCAGCAGCCCCGCATCCCTGGTCCCCGGGGCCATCTCTGCTGTTGCCCACTTTATCCTCTATCTGGTGGCCCCAGTGCCCTTCCAGGAGAGGTCAGTCTGCTCTCAGCTCTTCCTGGCTGGAGACCCTCCCAGGTTTCCTGTTTCTCCCAGGATAAAGTCCATACTTCCACTCATGCTGGGTCAAGTCCTGAGGTCAAAGGTCCAAAGGTCAAGCCCAAAGGTCAAGTCCTTTGAGTCCTGAGGCCTGTCCCCATCCTCAGCCTCCTGCCATCTCCCAGTACTGCCCCACCCCACGCTCCTGGCTGCTTCTCAGCCCCTCCAACTGCCCTGTGCTTGCTAGTCTTGCCCCTACCCCCCCACCCACCCCCGTGGCCTGGCCCCCATGCCTGGCACAGGCGCTGTGCTCAGTGAATACTGGTTGAATGAGTGAGCACAAGAATCGATGAATGAGAGACTCAAATGATCAAATATAAAGCAGGGCCTGCATCTCAGGGACACTCCTCCCGCCTGGTGAGTCTGCGGTCTTCAGGCCCGTTGCCGAATGAAGGCTCCATTTCCCATCTTTGCTGTGAGTCCCAGGTTTCCACGAGAACAGAACCTGCCTACCTTGTTCTAATGTCTGCACCTTCACTCCCAGCTGCTGATGGCCCTCCGGGGCCCATCCCCAGGAACAGGGAGGCTCCCTGTATGCCGCAGTGTGTAGACTCACAGACCCCCCCGAGTAGCAATTGAAAAGAACTGGCAGGGTGTGTGACCCCAAACTGCAGCCTTAAGTACCAGGTGTAATCTTTGTCGCACCCCAAGTTGTGGGACGGCAGAGCCCTCTGCCAAATAGAGAAGTGAATGTTATTCCCCCGTAGGCTTTGGAAAACCCTTGCACTATTATTAATATCTCAGAGCGAAGGCTGGTGAGGGCGCCAGAATTTAATTGCCTACATAATTGCTTTCCCCAAATGCGAAATCCCGATGGACCCACCAGCTTCAGTGTGCACATCGGTTTTAATGAATGGTGGGCGCCAAGAGAGATCACGGCTTCTGTGCAAACACAGACAGCCGTCACTATTTATAGGTTTGTACAGGCTGATTCTTGGGATCATCATTGCTATGGCTGTAGAACGTATGATCTATATTTAAAGCACTACCTATAAGCCTAGTGCTATGGATTTTCTGTAATTTATAGCTCAGGCTACGAGGCTGCTTTTGAATTGTTACTCTGTAAAGTACTTAATCTAGAGTTGCTGCGATGGGGTGCTGGTGGCATGAATCTGCGCTGTGGTGAGTCTCTGCTGGGAAAAGAAACAACTCTCTTAAGTATATAAATCCAGTAAACATAGGAAATGTACACATTGAATTGGCAGGAGAACATGTTTGGGTGACAAAGGGCATTATTTAAACGTGAACGATCTTCCTTTAAAAGTTAAAGAAGAAAACACCTAACAGTGTGTACAACAATGCTAATTCTAGAAGAGGGTTATAGATTTGCTCTTTTATTTATTATTAACATTCTAATTATATAAGTATCTCATGAGCTCCTCCTCCTGGCAAAAATGAAAGCATTTTGAGTAGGGGCACAGGGAGCTGGGACGGTTGCCATCCTGGAGTCCAGGCCCTTCTCTCCACTTCTGTAGGCAGCTGTTTTACCACGGAGGACAGAGATGCCCAGACTATCTGCCCTCTGCTTCTGTAGTCATATGTGTCTGTGGGATATATATGGTACTGGTGAGTGTATATGCACTCATGTGTGCACGTGTGTGCGTGCGTGTGATTGTGTTCACCATGAGTGATTATGGCATTGTTATGTTATTCTGTCGTGTACTAGGCCAGGAAATAAGAGCTCCAATGATGTTAGACTACAAAGATCTTTTGCAGTAAAAAGAGGCTGCTGAGTGGTATTCGCTAGTGTGGATATGCCACAGGGCAGCCATTCTGCTGTGAGGGACAATTAGGTTGTTTCCACTTGATCGGCCTCATGCATACCTTCCTGTGTTTGGGGTTTCTCTGGAGTAGATGACAAGAATTGGATGAGCTGAGATAGGACATTTTCTATTTGGGCAGATGCAGCCAGTCATCCTGATTGCTGGTTTCAGTCCCACCTGCATTTGCAGTGCCTGTTTCACCACCTCTTCACCAGCAGTTGGTGTTAGACTTTCAACTTTGCCTGTTTGTTTGTTTATTCTTTCCTTCACTGGGGACAGAGGATAGAGCCTGGTGGTTAAGAAGGAGGCCTGAGGGGACAGATCCATGCCAGCCCCCCTGCTCCCTGGATCTGTGGCCTCCAGGAGCTCTACTGGTTCCTGTCTTAGACTTTTTGGGCTGCAACAACAAAATATCTTAGATGGATAATTTGGAAACAGCAGAAATTTATTGCTTACTGTTCTGCAGGCTGTGAAGTCCAAGATCAAGGTGCCGGCAGATTTGCTGTCCGGTGAGTGCCGGTTCCTCAGAGATGGTTCCTTGCTGCTACATCCTCACAAGAGAAAGATGTACACAGGGCTGCCTGGACCCTCTTTTATAAGGCACTCATCATTGATGAGGGTGGGGCCCTCATGACCTAATCACTGTCATCTCTGAGCGCTGCGCTGTCCTGTGCAGGACCCATGTCCCATATGTGCTAGTTGAAATTTATTTTAATGTTAAATGAACTAAAATGAAATGAAATTAAAAATTCAGGTCCTCTGCAGCACGCACCACATTTTAAGCACTCTCAACACTCGCGGCTTCCATGATGGGCAGTGCCACATACAGCATCTTCATTCTTGTAGAACGTTCTAGTGCATAGTGCAGTGCCAGGGATGAGGCAGCCTCCCCAGCAACTTGCACCAGCCCAAGCCTGCCCTTGACAGGGCTCTGGCTATTCTTGTCCCTCGCATGGACGCATCTCATCCTCTCCGAAGGCCCCTGCTCCTCCCTCCAGGCTGAGCCATCACAGTCCCTCCCACAGGGCCCCAGTGCTTCAGTTCCCCACTTCTGGTGGCTCCCGTCAGCATCCACCTCACAGGTCTCCACCCGGGCAAGGCTCCTCACTCATCTCCCTGCACCAGCTCTGGTCTTGGCCTCCACATCTTCCTGAGTGACACCATGCAGGGAACTTGATGGATATTTTAGGGTACAGATGAGGAAGCTGAGGCCTCAGGAAGACAGCTGATGCGTTTTTGGGTAAAGTGGACTAGAGACCACATTGGGGCACCAGCAACTCCAGCTCCTCATCACGGGAGCCAGGGCGAATTCCTTTCTTTAGGGGATTCTGCCTTCTTTTTCCCACAGTGCAGTGCCGTTGGGGGAGAGTTCATGGCTGATCTCACCCACTGAGACCATGAGATTCATTGTGACTCCATTTCTGCAAAGCTCTCCAGACCCTTCGCCCATGGCATCGGGAGAACTGTGAATGTTAAAGGGCTGAGGGTGTCACTGCAGAAACCATGTGGCTCCCTGCAGCAGGGCCAAGGCCTCTGTTACTTCATTTTGTGTTGTTTTTCTATAAAGTGATAGATGTATATGGTAAAAATATAAAGAGTACAGTAGGATATATGGCAAAAATCAGCTTCTCTCACCCGTCAACTCTCCAGGCCTCTGGGTCTTCTCTGGCTGCTCCCAGAGAAGTGCCATCACTCTAAGAAGTCACCAGTGTTGCCTCTGAATCCTCTGGAAGGTCCACACAAAACTTTTGTGCACAGCTTTTGAAATACACACACACACACACAGACACAACATTCCCATTCTGTGTGTGCTCCCGCACATCTTGATATTTCTTTTAACAGTATATCACAGCAGTTGCTGTATATGAGCCTACAAATGTCTTCCAAGCAGATCCCATCTCAGGGCCTTTGTGTGTTCTGTTCCCCATGCCTGGCATGCCCTTTCCTCAGACAGCCCTGTGCCTAGGGCTGATTCCCTTATTCCGTTCAAGACTTTGCACCAGTATTTCTAAACCACGACCCTTCTTTCTTTCTAAGACCAGTGTTAGGTTCACAGCAAAACCGAGAGGAAGGTCCAGTGATATTCCATAGACCCCCATGCCCACATGCATGGCCCCACACGTTATCAACATCCCCCACCAGAGCAGTACATCTGTTAGAAATGATGCACCTACATGGACTCAGGAACATCACCTGCAGTCCATGATTACATTAGGGTGTGTTCTTGGTGATGTACATTCACTCATTCTTTAGACCAGTTTGTTCATTTTTTAAAAACAAAATCACTCAATTTTCAGACAAATTTATAATGACACCTACTCCTCATTATAGTATCATACAGATACTGCCCTAAAAATCCTCTGTGCTCTGCCTATTCATTCCTCTCTTCCTTCTCTGCAACCCCTGGCATCCACTCATCTTTTTATTGTCTCCATAATCTTGCCTTTTTCAAGAATAGCATAGAGTGGGAATCATACAGTGTGTGGCCTTTTCGGATCGGCTTCTGAATGTGCATTTACATTTCCTCCATATCATTTCATGGCTTTATAGCTCATTTTCTTTGTACTGAATAATATTCCAATATCTGGATCTACCATAGTTTGTCTAGTCACCTGCTGAAGGACATCTTGGTTGCTTCTGAATTTTGACAATTATGAATAACGTTGCTATAAAAAATCCATGTACAGGTTTTTGTGTAGATATGAGTTTTCGACTTCTTTGTGTAAATACCAAGGAAGGCGATTTCTGGATCGTGTGGTAAGGTGATTTTTAGTTTTGTACGAAACCACCAAGCTGTCTTCCAAAGTAGCTGTACCATTTGGCATTCTCAGGAGCAGTGAATGTGAATGAGAGTTCCTGTTGCTCCACATTCTCGCTAGCATTTGGTATTGTCAGTGTTCTGGATTTTGGCCATTCCAGTGGGTGTGCAATGGTCTCTCGTTGTGGTTTCAGTTTGTGTTTCTCTAATGGCATAAGGTTTGGAGCATCTTCTCATGTACTATTTAGCATCTGTGGGTTATTTTGGTGAGATGGTCTATTCAGGCTTTTGGCCCATTTTTAAATCAAATTGTTCATTCTTTTGTTGAGTTTCAAGAGTTCTTTGTATATTTTGGATAACAGTCCTTTATTAGGTATGTCTTTTACAAATATTTTCTCCCAGTCCTTCAGCTTCTCTTTTCAATCTCTTGACAGTGCCTGTACAAAGTAGACATCTTTTTATTTTAATGAAGTCCAGTATATCAATTCTTTCTTTCAAGGATGATGCCATAATATTGTATCTAAAAGGTCCTCACAAAACATAAGGTTTTCTAGACTTTTCTCCTATGTTACCTTCTAGGAGTTTTACATTTTTTGTTTTACATTTAGTTCTATGATATATTTTGAATTAATTTTTGTGAAGGGTATAAGGCCTATGTCTAGATTCAGTTATTTTTTGCATGTGGATGTCCACCTGTTTGAGAACATTTGTTGAAAAGACTTTCTTTTCTCCATTATATCATCTTGGATCCTTTGTCAAAAATCAGTTGACTATATTTACGTGGATCAATTCCTGAGCTCCCTATTCAGTTCCACTGATTTATTTGCCTGTTTTTCTGCCAGTATCACACTGTCTTGATTAATGCAGCTTTATAGTAAGTCTTAAAGTCAGGAATGCCAGTCCTCCAACTTTGTTCTTCTCCTTCAACAATGTGTTGGGTATTCTAGGCCTTTTGCCTCTCCATATAAACCTTAGGTTCAGTTTGTGAATAGTCACAACTGATTTTGACTGAGATTGCATTGAATTTATGGATCAAATAGAGAAGAACTGACATCTTGACAGTATTGAGCAGACTTCCCATCCATGAACATGGATTCTCTCCCCACTTATTTGTTTCTTTGATTTCTTTCATCACAGTTTTGTAATTTTCCTCAAATCTTATACATATTTTGTTAGATGTATACCTAGGTATTTTATTTTTGGGGGTGACTTGCTTGTTGCTGGTTTATAGAAAGAGATTAACTTCTGTATGTTATCCTTGTATCTTGCAACCTTGCTATAATAATTTATTAGTTTCAGGGGGCTTTTTGGTAGAGTTTTTTTTTTTTTTTTAATTTTCTACATAGATTTTCGTGTCATTTGTGAACAAAGACAGTTTTATTTCTTCCTTCCCTATCTAGGTACTTTTTTTTTTTCCTTTTCCTGTCTTATGGCATTAGTTGAACTTGAACAATGTTGAACAGACACACAATTGAAAACTTGTCTGAGTTTTGTCAGATTGTGTCTTTCAAGGAGTTGGGTCATTTCATCTAAGCCGTCAAATTCGTGGACATAGAATTATTCAGAGTATTCCGTCATTATCCTTTTAATGTTCATAGGATCTGCAATGTGTGTTCCCTCTTTCATTTCTGATATTAGTAACTTGTGTCCTCTCACTTATGTTCTTAGTCTAGCTACAGACTTAACAATTTTGTTGATTTTTTTCAAAGTACCAGTTTTTGGTTTCATTGATTTTCTTTGTTGATTTTCTATTTTGAATTTCACTGATTTATGCTCTAATTTTTAATATTTTTGTATCTCCTTGCTTTGGATTTAATTTGCTCTCCTTTTTCTAGTTTGCTAAGGTAGAACCTTAGATAACTGATTTTAGATCTTTTTCTTTTCTAGTATATACATTCAATGTTACAAATTTCACTCTAAACATTGCTCTCACTGCACTCACAAATTTTCATAAGTTGTGTTTTATTTTTGTTTAGTCCAAAATATTTTAAAATTTCATTCAAGATTTCTTCTTTAACCTGTGTGGCGCATGAAGTGTGTTGTTCAATCTCCATGTTTTGAGATTTTCCAGTTATCTTTTTGTTATTGATTTCTAGTTCAATTTCACTGTGGCCCAAGAGCAGATATTGTGTGATTTCTTTTAAATGTATTAACGTGCCAGGTATGGTGGCTCACACCTGTAATACCAGCACTTTGGGAGGCCAAGGCGGGCAGATCACGAGGTCAGGAGTTCGAGACCAGCCTGTCCAATATGGTGAAACCCCATCTCTACTGAAAAAATACAAAACTTGCCGGTCGTGGTGGTGGGCGCCTGCAGTCCCAGCTACTCAGGTGGTTGAGGCAGGAGAATGGCTTGAACCTGGGAGGCGGAGGTTGCAGTAAGTTGAGATCATGCCACCACACTCCAGCCTCTCAAAAATAAAAATAATAAATAAATAAATTTGTTAATGTGAACTTTGTGTCCCAGAATGTGGTCTATCCTGGTGAATATTTCATGTGAGCTTGAGAAGAATGGGTATTCCACTGTTGTTGGATGAAGTGGTTTATAGATGTCTGTTACATCCGGTTGATTGATGGTGCTGTTGAGTTCAACTCTGTCGTTACTGATTTTCTGCTTGTGGGTCTGTTCGTTGATGATAGAGGGGTGTTGCTGTCAACAACTTTAATCACGCATTCATCTATTTTTTTCTTTGAAGTTCTGTCAATTTTTGCCTCATGGATTTTGACGTCTGTCATTAGGTGCGTACATGTTAAGGATTGTTATGTCTTTTTGGAGAATTGACTCCTTTATCATTATGTCCTTTGTTGCCCCTGGTAGCTTCTCTTGCCCTGAAGTCTGCTCTGCCTTTCTTCTTTACTTTACTTTTAATTTTTACTCTTAATTGTAAGATTCATGTTGAAAAGTGCACATACCATAAGCATTCACCTTGATGAATTTTCACCAAGTGAACACACCTCTGTAGGCAGAACCCAGTTCAAGAAACAGAACATAACCTGGATCCCAGAGCCCCCTGTGTCCCCTCTTAACAAAATCCCTCCTCCATGGGTAGCTATTCTCTGCAGTCTAACACCATCAAGTAGTGTTGTCTGGTTTTTATTTTTCTTAGTTTTCTTTCTTCAGACAGCTCACTCTGTTGCCCAGGCTGAAGTGCAGTGGCATGATCTTGGCTCACTGCAACCTCCACCTCCTAGATTCAAGCGATTCTCCTGGCTCAGTCTCCTGAGTAACTGGCACTACAGGCACACAGTACCATGCCTGGCTAATTTTTTTGTGTGTATATTTTTAGTGGAGACAGGGTTTCACCATGTTGACCAGGCTGGTCTTGAACTTCGGACCTCAAGAGATCTGTCCACCTTGGCCTTCCAAAGTGCTGGGTTACAGGCATGAGCCACTATGCCTGGCCCTGGTGTTGAACTTTCTGTAAATGGAATAAAATAGAGCATAGTCTTCTTTAACGGAATATTGTGATACCCAGGTTTTTGTCTGATTAATTTCACTGTTGTATGGTATTTCATTTTGTGAATATAGCACAATTTAATGCCTGTTCAAATTCTTAGGTTAAAAATTTCAAAAACGTTTTATTGTCTGATAATTCTCTTTGATTTGGATGAGTTATTCTGCATGTGACACCTCTGGACACTGGCATGCATAGTTTGTGCATCTGCTGAGCAAATTCCTCTGTGTCCTTCCGAGGTCTGCACAGCAGGGTGGTGGTGTATTTTTGCATCTGTTTTGTGTACTGCTTGATTGCCAGTGCCTGGTGCACAGCAGATACTCAACAAATATAGGTCACGTGCAGGTACCAATGCAAGGCCATTTCCTGGAGCTTCCCTGAGCTTCCCAGCCTGGCCAGTGGCTCTACACACTCCTACCTCTCCATGCTGTGATGGTGTCGGGCATGCCTTACCCCTTCACCATGCAGACTGGGCCAGGCCATCTTGTGCCTGGCAGCACACAGGACAGGACCTGGTGTGGTTTCAGTGTTTGGTGCATGTTTGTTGAGCAAATGTCTTCTTTGTAAGCCAAGGTTGCTGGTAGAGATTTTGGTGGGTTAGGGAGGCCAGAGGGATGAGCTGGAGCTGGTGTTACAGAAAGAATGTAGGAGTCCTTTTCTGTCCTGTTGCTAACCCTTGTTAAATACCCTGTCTGAGCCTCAACTTCATCGTTTGTAAAAAAGAGGATGATTAGTCCAGCCTCACAAGATTATAAATCAATGCATGCGAGGTCCTTGGTAAGCTCTAGGCTCTACAAAAATGCTGTCATCAGTAATCTTGTTACCTCCTCCTCTTCCTTTCATACTTCCTCCTCCTTTATCATCATCAAGTCAGTGAATTTTCGGGGAACCCAACAAAAACATGAGGTTCTTGCCTGTGTGAGTTGGGGTGTATTTGATGCAATAACAGCCTGAGCTCTGGAGCTGACGACATGGGATCCAGTCCTGGCTTTGCAGGTTTGTGACCTGGGGCAGGTACTTAAGAACTTTGCCTCTCATTTTTCTCATTTGCTAAATGGGACAATCACAGTTCTACCTGATTTGGGTAGTTTCAGCATTAGCCAAGTCAATCATTGTAAAGTTTTTAGAACAATGACTGGCACATGGTAAGAGCTAAGTGTTAAGTAAATGAAAACCCAACCATCAGAGGCCTATGCCAGCAGGATGTTTGGCCCCTTTACAAGAGATCAGGGAGGAGACAGGTGAAGGTCTTCCTCTGCTGTTAGCGTTTCATCCTCGTGTGTGTCACTACAGGGTCACAGGCTGGCTGCTGCAGTTCCAGGCCCCACAGGGCACTCCAGGGCAGGAAGCAGGAATGCAGTCAGGACTGCAAACTGCACCTGCAATGGTGACAAATGCTTTTTCTATAAGTGGCTCTCTCTGTCTATCAGCAATCTTTCCCAGAGGCCCCAGAAGCCTGTTCTCCCCCTTTCATTAGCTAGAGTCAGAGCATGCAGTGTCTGTCACTGCGTGGGGGGACCCAGGATGGAGGAAAAGTCACCTGGAGGTCTATAGCTGTGTGCTGTCAACATACAAGGTGGGTCAGTGGCCCATGACACAAGAGTGCAGGGGCCAGTGCGGCTGCTTTCCGCCTTCCCTGTCAACAGCCTCCCAGCCCCGGGTTGTGTTTCTCTACTCTGGATTCTGTCTTCTATCTCTGCTGCCTCATAGGCCCCTCTCCCAGTCACCTGGATGTGCTGGGGGCACAGAAGGAGAATATCAAGGGGCAGATGGTCTCGCACAAGGAACTTTTTGTTCTGCTAATGGTGAAAGCATATTGAGGGCTTCTGTGTGCTGTGTCAAATGCCCAAACCCTGTAAGGTAGGTTCTCTTCTTCTCACACCCCGAGGCTCAGCGGGGCTGCACCGTCAGAAAATGTTGGGACCCGATCTTGTGCCTGGCTCTGTGGCCCCTGCCCTAGACAGCTTGAGTGGACTTGACCCTAAGGAGGGCTGGGCACATCTCCAGGAAGCCATGGGATGCCCACACCACATTTTTTCAGGGCAACTCTGGCTGCCAATGCCTTTCAGGGCAGAGGTCAGGAATGGCAAAATCAGGGATTTGGTTCTAGAAGAGCTGGGTGTGTTGTTTTTAAAAAGCCTTGGTTGGCATTGCATTGAGCACCACTCTGGGTGGTCTATGGTCACAGCTCTAGGTACAGAGTCCCTCAAGGATGTGGTCAAAGGTGCAGGAAGTGAAGTTCAAGGTTATGTCGTCAAGCCAGGTCCAAGGACCATTCCCACCCGCCACTACCTCAGGTGTTGTTTTCCCAGGTGCCCAGCAGAGGGCGCAGCTGCCCACCTAACGAGCCTGGTCTCCGCCAGAGTGGTGTTTTGCCTTCATCTTTTCTGGGGTCCTGGAACTCCCACGCTGGTATTTTGCCTTCTTGTTTCTCTTTAGATGGTTCCCTGTGAGTTTAGCCTGAGATGGTGGCTTGAGCAGTTCTTCTTAAGCATTTGAAGTTTGCTGAATGAGTTATTTTTACATTAAGGGTGAAGAAGGGTTCCCTGGAGCCCCAGAGAAGAAACCAGATTGTCCTGGGGGACTGAGGCAGCAGAGGGAGGGTGAGCCCCTCAGTCCCACAAAGCCTGGAGCCAGCTTGGACCATGGGGAGGCTGAGCCTTCACTCCTGGAGCAGGGCAGTTGCCTGGCTAGGCTCCGCCATGCACATTCATTCATTTATGCATCAATGGATATTTATGTACTGGGAGACGACGCCCTCCCAGGCACGTTCTTGGGTGAACAAACACAACAAAAATCCCTGCGCCTGTGGAGCTGACATTGCCACCATCCAGGTCCTTGGCCCATCAGCTCCTCCAGGGGCCTTCAAGGTTGCCAGGGCCCTAGGAAAGCAGTTGGTAGCATAAGAAAACTGCAGAACTGAGCTAACCGTCTAAGTGCCTGCAAGAAGTAGCCTCAGGCCAGTGGTTGGTTTCAATTTACAACCCCATCGCGACGCACTCTGGATGCCTTAAAAGTGTGTTGGGTTGGATTGGAATGGCCCTTCAGAAGTTGGGTTTACCTGGAGCTGAAGCCCCACGGTGGGTGGGTCTCAGGAGAACCACCGCCACGGTTGGTTTAACAGCTGCCCTTTGAGCCATGGAGAGGCCACGATGGAACCGTGACCATGCTCATTTGCAACTGGTGTGAGCATGTGCCCTTCCATTGCCTGCCCTGATCAAGTAGATGGTGCCTGTGAGTATCGATGGTTGTTGAGCCAGGGCAGCAGACTCTTCCACATCACCCCAAAGGCTGCTTGTCAAATGGGGCTCCTCCTCTTTTCTGCCTCATCCCTCCCTAATCTGATCCTCCCCACCCAGGAAATAGCATCACACCCACCCTGTTGTCAATATCAGACTTGTTGGTTACCTCAGTTCTACCCCCTCATAAATGGTTAATTAGACAGAAAAAAAAAAAAAAAAAAACCCTGGAGGTATTCTTGGCTTCTCTCTCTAGTCCCCCATAGCTCATTCATCGCAAACCTGTGGGAGCCACCTTCAGGGGACACTGAGTCCAACCTGTTGGGTGCCTCTGACTATCCCTGCTGGGCCAGGCTGCTGCCATCACCCACCAGGATGATTTCTAGCCTCCTAGTCCATCCTGCTGCTTCCTTCCCTTGCCCCATGTGTCCCTTCTCTAACAGCAGCCAGAAGGATGCTCTGGAGACCCACCACTGCCTCAGTGGCTTTCTACCATCCTTGGAACAAAATCAGGTTCTTCCTGAGGTTCATGAGATGTTACATGGTCTGGGTCATCACCTCTCTGTGGCTGTAGACCCTTGCTCTGGCCTCTTTGCAGGAACTTCAGGGCTCCATGCTGCTCCCACCTCACTGTCTTTGCTCAGGCTGTTCCCTCTGCCCGGGGCACCCTTCCTCGCTTGCATGTCCAGTTGGCTTCCATTGGCCCTCGCACTTCCAGAGCATCGCTTCTTCAAAACAGGTTTCCTCTCTGCTCCAGATGAGGCATTTTGCACTCTGTACTCATTGAAATTGATTGATCCATTGATTCATATTAGTCAATCTTGTCTTCTGTGCTAGACCTCAAGCTCCACAAAGCCAATGTGCAATCATGTATCGTTCATGGTGGTGTTCCTGGCAAAGTGCCTGTTTGGGCACAGAATAGATGCTTAGGAAATGTTGGATGGTTGGATGCATCCATTGGTCTGTACCTGCTTTAAGAATGAGACCAACTTGGGAGGTGTGTGGGGATGGAGTTGGTCTTGGGGTACCATTCTTCACCACTCCCTAATGAGTGGGGGTACCTCATACATGCACTGTGTGTTGGAGGGAGTCTGCCATCCCTGAGCCACCTTTGCAGTGATGTGCTCCCTGGCTGCCCCTGGGCAGAGGAAACTACCTTTGCCTTTGCAGTTTTGTGAGTTTTGAAGGGGACTTGGGCAAATTGGACTGACTTTGTCCCACCTTTGTGGTTCTTCAGGGAGTGGTGTTGGCTTATCAGGGCTGCCCTGAGTCAGGAAATGGCTTTGGATTTTCTGACCAAGGCGATCAAGGAGCAGAAGGAGGGTCCCTCGATGAGCTTCTATCTGATCTGGAATCGGGGTGGAGACGGAGGGTTTCAGTGTGATTATGCCCACCAGGGCAAGAAGCAGAACCCAATCCTCCAAATTCAAAGCTCAGCCTAGTGCCTCTATGTGCTTTTTTTTTTTTTTTAAAGCTTTATTGAAAGAATTTACATACCATTAAGTTTATGCATTTAAAGTATAAAATTCAGTGGTTTTTAGTATATTTACAGAGTTATAAAACCATCACCATAATCTAATTTTAGAACATTTAGAACATTTCTAGCACTCAAAAAAGAAACTCTGTAGCTATTAGCAGTCAGCCCTTCTCTTCCCCCACTCCCCATCCTCAGCATCCACAGATCTGCTCTCTGATTTGATGGACATTGCATATAACTGGGTTCATGTGGCATGTGGCCTTTTGTCCCTGGGTTCTTTTACTTGTGTAATGTTTTCCAGGTTCACCTGCATTATGGCATGTGTCAGCTCGTCCCTCCTTTGCATGGCTGCATATTGTCCTACAGTAAGAATGGACTACATTTTATTTACCCATTTATCAGTCCATGGACGTTTGGGTTCTTCGTAATTTTTTGGCCATTATGAAGCTTTGTTCATTCCAATAGGATTTCTGCAGTGGCCCTCCAAATCCATCCCTTGCCAGGGATCTTGTTGAGGAGGGACAGTTGGTGACTTTCACTAAAACCTCTTGAGGGCCCTCAAGGCTGGAAACCCTCCTCCAAACAGATGCCTTTTGCACACCATGGGGGCCAGATCCTCACAGGGTTCAAGCCAGTCATGGTCTGGAGATGCCCGACTTTGAAGGCCAAAGTCTCTCCTGCAGGCAATTTACCTGGAGACCTTATTATTTTCCATTGATCAGTAGAGGTGGGATTGCTAACTTTTGTTAAATTTAAAACTATTTTTAGTATGGAACATCTCAAAGCCAAAGAATAATATAATGAACAGCTCCATCTCTACCTACCTTTAACAAACCACAGTGCTTTGCTAAAATATATACTTTTAAGAAATAAAACCTGATTGCATCTCATCTTCCGCTTCCCCACTCCGTGTGGGCTCCTGAGCTCAAATGCCAAGTCTTACCCTTTTACATGTTTTTAACCCTCATCCATACACAGTTTGGTGGAGTAGGTGAATGCGTGCTGCAGTGTAAACCATCTGAAGGGACTAGGGATAATTTCTGGTGGCGCACGGACAAGGCAGTAACATTGGCTTAGATAGAAAGTTCCTTCTGGTAACATTAAGGAGGATGTCTCTATTCGGTGCCTGCCTGGCTGACCTCCTCTCTCACCCTTGGGGCCTTTTTAACCACACAGGAGCCAGCTCAGGCCAAGAGTGGACTCAGGTATTGAGTTAGCGCTGTGGTCCTTCCCACCAATGCCAGTCAGCGAGGCTTTGCTCCATCAGTCCTATTGAAGGCTTCCTTTAACATGCATGTCAGCCTGGTGTGGAGGTGCATACCTGTACTCCCAAGTACTCGGAAGGCTGAGGTGGGAGGATTGTTTGAGCCCAGGAGTTCGAGGCTGTAGTGCACTGTGATTGCCCCTGTGAATAGCCACTGCACTCCAGTCTGAACAACAGAACAAAACTCTAAAAAAGAAAGAAAGAAAGAAAGAAAGAAAGAAAGAAAGAAAGAAAGAAAGAAAGAGAGAGAGAGAGAGAGAGAGAGAGAGAGAGGGAGGGAGGGAGGGAGGGAGGGAGGAAGGAAGGAAGGAAGGAAGGAAGGAAGGAAGGAAGGAAGGAAGGAAAGGAACAACAAAAAAAGAGAGTGAGAGAAAGAAAAGAAAAATGTGTTTAGGTGCAAAGAGTTGATTTAAAGACAGATCTTAATGGAAGGATAGGTTTTAAATAGGGAAGGCTAAAAAACGTAGGGTTGGTTGGCAAATGACAGACAGCTGGAGACCTCTGGTATGAACTTTCTCCTCTCCCCCACCTATAGCCAGTCTCTGGCCTCTATCCCTTCCTACCCGTCACCACCATCTCTGCACCTGCCACGGCTGGGTCAGCTGCAGGCTTCCTTCCAATGGAACTGAACTGTCTCAGGTGTTCACTCACCCAGACTCGGAAGGGGCCCAAGGCATGGTTGGGGGGCAAGGATTCAGAAACCTTCCCATGGGGCTGGTACTCAGTGTGTCAGGAGAGCCCCTGGGGACTTGGAGTGGGAGGTGTTGAATACCCACTTGGAGAGACCCTGGGCCAGGAGCATTGGCTGTGGTCCAGCTCTTCCATGTGCTGGCTTGTGACCTGGGCAAGAGTGCTCACCTCTCGAAGTTGCCCTCATCTCAAAAGTGGAGACCACAGAAGCTCTCACCTACCAGGGCAGTTGTAGGAAGGAATGAGGTCCCCATGCAAAATGCTCAGTCCAAGGCTGGCAGGCCACGTCACCATCCAGCCAGCACATTTTTATGTGGATAAAACGTATCTATTCCTAGCAGTTTCCCACCAGTTTCCTCTTTGTTTCCTGGTCTTAATTGCCAACTGTAATCAAATGATTATTTGGGCATCTTATTAGTGTCTTGGTGACCATTCTTGGCTTCACCCTCCCCCTTTCCCGGAAGACTCAAGGAGTTGGGACGTCTCTGTGTTTGTGCACTGCTGGGTTGCTAATGCCTGCTGTGGTGCCTGGCACACACTTGACTCTGCACATAGTCTGAATGAATGAACGAGTCCTTTCTTTAGAGGTGACGGATGCTGCTGAAGTAGCTGCTGCTAAAAGCCCAAAGCTCTGTATGGAGTGAACATCCACTTTATTCTTCCTCCCCACCACCATTCTGCTCAGTTCTGTCCTTGGCACTTAACCGGGATTTCGTCCACACTGCCAGCGCTCACACTGCACTCCCAGGCCCTGCTGTAGGTGCTAATCTGATGGGGGCAGCCTCAGGGAGGGCTCTGTCCCCAGCAGGAGGACCCTTGGTGAGCAATTCTCCCAGCTCCCCATACCGCCCACCCCCCCACACCCCCCCCCCCCCCCCCCGCCCCAGTTCCAGCACCTGCAAAGGGGACTTGGATTGGGGCTGCCCCATGGGGTTGTTTGAGAAACTGAAATGGGGGTGTCCTCCCCCAGGTGTCTCTATGGCCCTTGAATCCTGATGTCTGTTGAAATGCCTCCTCCTCTGGGCACCTTCCAGGACCAGGCCAGGTGACAGCACCATTCCAGCCCCCTCTCTACCCTTTCCTGGACTTTCTTCCTTCCCTGTCCTGGCTGGGGAAGCAGCAGCTGCCTGCCTGTGTTCACCCCACACCACCGCCGGGTTGTGAGATTCGCTCCTTAGCACCCTGGAGGACACCTCTGTGAGATCTCCGAGTGGCAGCCCTAGGTGGTGCCGCCTCCCTTGCCTGCCCCCTCCGGTTCCTAAGGGCGTCTGAGGAAAAGCCTTGTTGGAAAGCGCCCGTGCCCTCCTCCCTCTCCCTCCCTGGCAGGGAGGAGGGTTCAGAGCGAGGGTTCGGAGTGTCGTGTGGGGGTTCCCTAGCAGACCCAGGCCAGGTGGTTGCGGAGAAGAAGCCTCAGGTCGCTCCCCTCCGGTGCCGGGGTCAGCGCGTCGGGACCCTCTGGCCTCCGCGTCCCGGGAGAGGAAGGACCAGGGAAACCAGCTGCCTGCAGCTGCTGGGGAATTTAGGGGCCCTCAGGGTTCCCTTTTGTCCGGGAGGGGAGGAAACGGGACTAGGAAGCTTTCTTGTTTCTAGAGCACAGGTTGGTGGGGTGGGCGGCTCCTAACCCGGGGTCCAGCCCCGCCTCCCCCACCCCGGCGCGCGGTCCAGGTATGTGCGACCCCTCCCTGTGGCCACGCGCCTTCTCACGCCCCTCTCCCGTGACGTCATGCTCCTCTCGCGCGGCATGATGGGAGAATCCTAATGTTTTCCAACAGATGCTCCAAGAACAGCTTTCAGATTAAAGCAATTGCAAGAGCAAAGATTCTTCTTTTTCCCTTTTTTTTCTGGGGGGGTGGGGGGTGGGGTGGGGGGAGGGAGCGCCCCCAGACTTTCCAGGACATCACCCCCTGCCCCAAGCACGCAATAAACACTGACAAGAAAAAGTTTTTATTTCCTGGTTCAACTTTTTTTTTTCCTGGAATATATAGACTGAAGAATGGGAATAAATAGGACTAAATAACAAAGCGAGGCCGCGCACGCCGGGATGCGCCTGGCTGCAGCCAGCGAGGCCATTGTCTCCCCGCCCTGAAGCCAGCCCCGGCGCCTTTCTCCAGCTCTTTTCCTTTCCCGGCCCTCTTTTTGTTTTTTTTGTTTTTTTTTTTTTTTAATTTTCTTTTTTAAAAAGACGCCCCCTCCAGCCCCCTCGCCGGTGACCTTGGCCGCCTCGGATGCTCTGATTCCACGCGGCTCGCTCTAACTTGTCCCCGCGCCGGCCGGGCCCATGGCCGCGTCGGAGGACGGGAGCGGCTGCCTCGTGTCGCGGGGCCGCTCGCAGAGTGACCCCAGCGTCCTCACCGACTCCTCGGCCACCTCCTCCGCGGACGCCGGGGAAAACCCAGGTAACGGGCTGGGCGGGGGGCGGCGGGCGGGGTCGGGGAGGCCCGAGGCAGGTGGCCCTGGGAGCAGGACCCCGCGCGGCTCCGCGCCCCGCCTGCATTCGGGGAGCCGCAGCAGGAACCGACTCTCGGCCCCGAGGTTCCTATCCCCAGTCTCGCAGGGCTGGGACGCCTCGGAGCCCTTTGTCCATAAAAGAGCTGATTTCCTGGGTAGAGCCAGGCGCTGCAGCCTCCCCTCCTTTCCGTTTGGTGAGCTCTGCCGTCCTCTTGAAGGGGGCTTCCCTTCCTCGGGTGCTGACCGGCTGGGAGAAGATAGGCAGAACCGTGGCCGCCTCCGCCCAGCGCCGGTTCTGGGCCCTTCCCTCCCTCCCCACGGCTGGGCCCCAGCTCCGGACGTTCCCGCTTGGGCATCCGCTCCTGGAGGGCAGCGCTCCTCAGCTGAGGCCACCGCGCTGAGGGCTTCCACCGGGCGCCTGACTCCAGCGGGGCCTGGCGCACCTGGGCGCGCCAGCCCCCCGGACAGGTGTGCTGGGCAGAGCCGCCGGCAGGGAGAGGAAGGGCGTGCGCCAGGACAGAGCCCGGTTTCGTGACAGTGTGTGGACTCCATCCACTCTTCCACCCCCATGGCAGCGTTGATTGTTTAGGTGATAAACCGGTCACAAAGGCGTCTATAGGGCTTGATTGATTACTTTCCAGAGAGGAAGAAAGGCCTAATAAAGCAGGAGGGGGGTGGGCTGTGTGCGCCTGTCACCATGGAGACGCAGGAAGCAAAGTGATCATTAAAACCTCTCTCCACCAGAAGGCAATTTTCACTTCACAGGGAGAAGTCTGGGCTTCTGAAATGTAGGGTTCAAAAAAAGAATCAAAGCTGGTGTTTTGGTATCAAGCCACAGGACTCAGTTTTGTGTCTTAGAGAAGCACAATTCCTTCGTAGATTCTGTTTTGATAACAAGTTGCTTTGCCTGTCTTTGAGGACTTATTCTCTCTAAATGCAACAACCCCAAATGGGGACTTGATCATGTTAAATGGTGGGCATCAAAGTAGAGATAATCCCTGGGGCCCGGGTGAAGACTGGCTTTGTGGGGAGGGATTCCTTCACTGGAACACATCAGAGCTTCCCGATAAACTGCCTAGAGGACCCATTACAGGCAGCTGTGTGGGCACTGGAACCCCCCCCCCATTTGAAAATTTAAACAATAAACCCGTGCAAGTATTGGAATATTTCTTTGTTAAGACTATTGACACTGTGTCACTTGGTCAAACTAAGTTACCAGCCTGAATAAATCTCTGACTTTTCTTTATCTGGGAGGGCAGGTTAATTTCCTTAGAGTTTCAAGCAGAGGCTGCCATGGCAGACCCTTAAGCCTTTAATTAATCCTTTTACTAGGAATGGGGGATTCAGCCTTCAGCACTCCATGATGGATTGCCTTTCTCTGGGTTGGAGAGGCGCATCCACAACTGTTCCAATCGTGGAAGTTGAGTGGCTCCTCATGAGAATCCTTCCCAGCTCCCTTTGTCTCCCTGGCAGTAAAAGGAAGCAAACTTGAAATGGAAATTATGGAGGACTTGGCTTTTTGGCTGTCTGTGAGTTTATGCCTCTGTGGGTGGGAGCGGAGGGTTGGGCAGGTGGTGCTGGTCCATGAGGGAAGGAGGAGGAAGGGCTGGGATGCCTGTGATTAAGTTATGCGTGGGAGGGCGCAGGCTTGAACTCTCCTCTGGTGCAACTGGTCAAAATGGGACCCAGGGAGCAGGTGTCAGAGGTGAAAAGTCTAAAGTATGTGCAATTCTACGAGCAGTAAAACCTTACTAAAAAGCACCAAGCAATTAAGTATTTATGGATTGTGTGAAGCAGACTGTGTTTCTGTTCTAGCAGAAAGAGAATCAGAATCATCAAGTTGGAAGGAACTTGGAAACTTGATGGAGGAAGGGCAGACTCGGAATATTTTCTGTAAGCACCTTGCCTGGCTGGCCTGTTGTGTGCCTGCATACCTCTTTTGATGGTGGACTCACTTCTTCCTGATGTAGTGCATGCTTGTCTTTGGGCAGATCTATTTAAGAATTCTTTTTCCAGTGGTTCCAAGGGGTCTGGTATTCATCAGTCCTGATGGGATCTTCTCCTGCTGCATGTTACTCTGGGCTTTGAGAGAGCCTGCGGTTTTAGGTATTGAAACAACCTCAGTCACTTCTTGAAAAGTCTAGGCCCTTCACCTGCTCTCCCTAGATGGCCTCCCTTATTTGTCCACCTGCTGCTCTAATGTGAGACTCCTGAAAATTGAACCTGGAACTCCAGCTGTGGAATAACCTCACACATAGTAAAGAAGCAGAGCTGTCTCCTCCTATCTAAATTCTATAATTTAATGAAAGAGTCCAAGGTTGCGTTCACCCTTTCCCTGCAAGGGAATTTTTAATGCATCAATATTCCCTTTGCAAAGACTCCAAGCATTCCTCGAAAGGTGAGCTGTGTTTTGACACGTCTTTCTCCCATTCTCCCCTGCTGGGAATTGAGCGGCATCCTTTGGGAATTTTCCGAGTGTTTTATATACTTGTGTTGCTTGGAAAATGGCACACGGGAATGCGCTGGACTCACAGCTCTTCCATGAGTGGTTCTGCTCCACACTGGGTCTTGGAGATCTTGCCTCATTGAAATATCCATCTCCCTTTCCCTTTTAACACCCACACAGGATGCCAAGGAACATATTTTTCAGTTTAGCCATTGGATATTTGTATTGTTTCCAGGTTTTACCCACTACAGACAACATAGCTGTAATTACCTGGGCACAAACTGCCTTGTACTCACCTGAGAATTTCCTCTAGGGTGTGTGTGCACCAGCTCGTGGGATGTTGAGGACATAGGGGACCCACATATTTTATTTTAATGATATTGCACCCTCCTAGAAAATGTATGAATTCACACTCTTTCCATAATCTATGAGAGTGACCTTTCTCCAAACCCTTGCCAACACCTGAGATCATCAATCTATTTTTCTCTAGCACGAAGGGTGACAAATTGTTTCTTGTGTTAATTTGCAGTTCCCTGATTGCTAGTGAACATAAGTGTCTTTTTGTGGCCTTATTAGTGCATTAAATCTGCCGTGGCCAGGTCTGTGGCCATGGACTGTGTGGCGGGGATGAAATATTTCCCCTAGGCCTGACCTTCCTGCCACTCTCACCACTGCTTCATTAATGGGCCTGTCTGCACCTTCACAATGTGCCTCTCTATAAATCCGTGCTCCACACCCATGAGCATGGTTAGGTGTTCTTCCAAAATAGAAATTTAATCAAAGATAAGGAAGCATCCCCTGATCTTTCCTCCTTTGAAGGAGCTCATGGTCATGAGTTTTGCTTCCTTTTCTTCCGTCTGCTCTCAGGCTCTGGGACTAGGCTTCTGCCCCCTCCACATCCTGGGGCCAGCCCTGGCATCGGCTTCAGCACGATGGTGGCCTCCTTCTTGTTGGGTCCCAGGCTGCCTCTTGGGCCTTCCTCAACATGATCCCATCACTGCTCCTCACCAGCCATCCCCTGTCCCTCGGCTGTCACTGCCTTGCTCTGTCCTGTCTCCATGCCTCTCCAGCTCCTTTCTCCAACTCCCTGGCTCTGAGCTCCAGACCTTTGTGTCCTGCTGGGTCCTTCCAGTCCTTCAGACCTATGCCCCACCCCAGTGAACTCTGATCTCATTTCTGATTTGCGCCTAGCACTCTTCAACACCTGGGGTTCTTGTCGGTTTCATTCTCTGTGGAGTGTCTCTTCTAGACTGGGAGCCTCTTGAGGACAGGGAGCTTGACCATCACCTGAAGTGCTGCACCCCTGAGCTCAGCACAGAGCTCAGATGCAGGAGACTTTCAGTAAGCATTTGTAGGACGAATGGGCACAAGCCCCAGGCGCTAGTGTCTCAACCTATATGGCAGTGCCTGACCAGGCAACTGGTCACTCCTGCCAGCTAGATGGGGCCAGAGAGTGCTTGAAGGGCAAGCAAGGAGGAGCCAGCAGCCACATCCTTCTGCAGGGCCGGATCCAGGTCTGCTTTACTACCTGGAGAGGGAGAAGCCTCTCAGAGCATCCTCCCCTATCGTGAGCTACAGACGGATGCACAGACACATTCCCCAGGCCCTGGGCTCAGGGCATCCCATGCTGGCCCCTTCCTCCTTCATGCCACTCTGCTGGCAGACAGGTGTGGGCTTGTGCCTATGGCCACTTCCTTCATCACCTGCGCACCCTTATCAGCCACACACCTTCAACACCAGGCTCTGTTCTTGACACCTCCCTCTCCCACGGTCGCAGGTCCGCTGGACACTGGCCTCCTGGAGCCCACCCACTTGTTTCAGGTCTCCCACCCCCACCCTCACCCCCACCCCCACCAGGGTTTAGCTCCTACCTTCCCTTTCCTGGACAACCTCAACATTGAGTCTTGGTTCTCTTCCTCTTACCGGTTTTCCTGTAGAACAGGAAGTTTCCAAAATGCAAATCTGGTCTAGTCTCTCCTTTGCCTCAAACCCTCTAATGCTGCCCCCTGCCTGGGCGTGGGAGAGGGCGGAGGCAGGAGCCTCTTTTGTCTGTACTGTGGCTCTTTCTAGATTTCTTCCTCAAATGTTCTCTTATTCTGGAGTCCTGGGTTCTGAGGATCTCCCTCTGGTCCCTTGTGGAGTGTCTACATGGCTTAATTAGTAGTAGAACTATGCAGTAATTACATTGTCAGCTTCTTCAGGGTTATTAAAAACATAAAAGCTAGATGCTTAAAACATACTGAGTTTGAGAACTTAGAGTTTTTTTTTTTTTTTTTTTTTTTTTTTGGATTATGAAGACATTGCCTGTTCGTTATAGAAAATGGATGCTTTAAAATTCCTTTTCCCAACTGGGCATGTTGGCTCACACCTGTAACCCCAGCACTTTGAGAGGCCTAGGTGGGCAGATTGCTTCAGCCCAGGAGTTTGAGACCAACCTAGGCAACATAGTGAAACCCTGTCTCTGTAAAAAATACAAAAAGTTAGCTGGGTGTGGTGGTATGCTCCTGTAGTCCCAGCTACTTGGGGGGTTGAGCCAGGAGGATCGCCTGAGCTGGGGAAGCAGAGGTTGCAGGGAGCCAACATCATGCCTCTGCACTCTAGCCTGGGTGACAGAGGTAGACCCTGTCTCCAAAGGAAAAAAATATCGTGTTCTCTGCCCCCTTCCCACCCTAACACCACACAGAAGCCAATGACAATGACCCCCTTTGTGTTTAGGACCTGCCAGGTACCAGGCGAAGCTGGAACCTGGAACAGCAGACATGAGGAAGTCAGGCCTGGGGCACTCTCCAGCCTCACCTGCCTTCCTCGTGGTCATAGGAGCCTGTTTTCAGTACCTCACTTGGCACTCCTGGAGATGATCTCATTTGTTTATTAGACACACTTGTTTATGGTCTAATACAGTAGCCACTAGCTACATGTGGCAACTTAAATCTAAATAAAATAAATTAAGATTCTGTTTCCTCAGTTGTAGCCACATTTCAAGTGTGCGGGAGCCACATGCAGCTGTGGCTGCCGTACTGGATAGTGCAGATCTAGAACATTCCATCCTTTCGGACAGCTTTGTTGGACAGTGCTGCTTGGACTGTAAGCTCCCTGAGGGCAGGGCCTTGTCTGTGGTCTTCTTGGCTGTGTCACCAGTGCTAGCACTGTGCTAACACCTGGTAGTTCCCCAATGAATGCTGATGGAATGGATGTGTCAGAGTGATTGGTGTGGTCTTGAACACTCCTGCAGGAAGGGACCCTCAGCCTCCCTAGTCTCATCATCTCATCCTCTGAAAGGGAGGGTACATAGCAGAGATAATTTCCTATCCACACAGGACTCATTTATTTCAATTCAGTGAGTTTTCCCAGAGAACCTGCAATGCAGCACACTTGGCCCTTGCCAGAAGGGCCTCTTTGGACAAGAGAACAATGAGATGCAAAGAGATTCTTTCCCTGGAGCTAAATAAACGTGTCCAAGTCCTGGCTCAGTCATGGACAAGCTGTGTGACTTTGGGCAAGTCCCTTTACCTCTCTGAATCTCAATTTCCTTTAATGTAAAATGGCAGGCATTATTGTCCTTAAGTTCAGAGTGAGTGAGGATAACTGAGCTGTTGTCTTTAACAATGAGTAAATTTTGAGATGCAGCTTTAGGAGGCAGATACCTCCCCAGACATTCTCCAGTCCCCTTGAGGTAATTCCATCTTTTGTTAACAAAGTCATGGCGGCAGTGACCACAGTGATGCATACAGCAGGGAGTGGGAGGAGGAGCAGCCTGCGGGTCGACCCCAGCCCTGCTCTGTGCCTGGCTGAGCTGGTGAGCCTCTCTGAGCTCTGAAATGTGAGTAAGAGCAGGACTGATCTGGCTAGGGGCCAGGAAGGAGTCATGGGACTGTGTCCCTCAGTGACCCAGAACAGCTTCAGGCACCAGGGTCATTCTCAGCGAATGGTGGAGGAAAGAGGAGGAGGAGGATGTGGTTCCTGCTCGGTTTCTGGATTTTGGGCCCCTGGCTCTAAAAGGCTCCTCCCTTACACTTTCCCATTCTCACCTTTTTGGAGGCTGTGCCTCCCCTACCCCTGCCTCCCTGTCTGGCCCCAGGTCCACCCAGCCTTGGATGCTGCTCCCCAGCTCCCTTCCTGGCTCACCACCTCATGACTGGAAATCTCCTAGAGTCCCCTCACCTTCGTACATTATTCCCTCTGGTCTGGTGATTTGGGGATAGCACACTGGTTGTCTTGAAATGGGATTTGAATGTGTGTTTTTGGGGATTGTTTTACTCTGATGAGTTTGTTTCCTTTGCAAGTGTATCTTCAGGGAAGGTGCTTTATAGGGGAGGGTGTCTGTCTGGAATGACACAGGTGAGCCTTGTTGATGCTAGTCCTGTGGCATGGCCAAAGCATGCCGGAGGGGATGGTGCAGATAGTGGCTGTGTCCTGGGCCCTCCCCGGAGGTTTAGCCAGGGCAGCATTTAGGGGAGGATATGAAATGTCACAGGAACAGAGGTAAAAAGAAAAAGTTTGAAAAAAAAAACAAGTATATTAGTTTGAGACCTTTTCTTATTGAATTTGAGAGCTGGGTTCTATTCCATGTACTAGAAAACTCTTTAACATAGGGTACCAACCTGCAGTGTCTGCAGGGCCAGGACTCCCGCCGTGGGAGGGTCAGGGTGCATGCCTGCTGGGGCAGAGCTGCTTCTTGCCATGCAGAAATGTGGGCCCAGGCAGGCGAGACTGTTTTTTTTTGTTTGTTTGTTTGTTTGTTTGTTTTTTTCTGAGACAGAGTCTCACTCTGTCACCCAGGCTGGAGTGCAGTGGCACCATCTCAGCTCACTACAACCTCTGCCTGCTTGGTTCAAGTAATTCTTGCCTGCTGGGTTCAAGCAATTCTCCTGCCTCAGCCTCCCGAGTGGCTGGGACTACAGGTGCGTGCCACCATGCCTGACTAATTTTTTGTACATTTAGTAAAGATGGGGATTCACCATGCTGACCAGGCTGGTCTTGAACTCTTGACCTCGTGATCTGCCCACTTTGGCCTCCCAAAGTGCTGGGATTACAGGTGTAAGCCACCGTGCCTGGCTGACCATCCTGTTTTAAGAGCGACACTGGGAATCCAGATTTTCATATGAGATGTTGTGTTAGGTGTTTGTGTTGCTATAAAGAAATACCTGAGACTGGGTAATTTATAAAGAAAAGAGGTTTAATTGACTCACAGTTCTGAGGGCTGTGCAGGAAGCATGGTGCCAGCATCTGCTCCTGGCCAGGCCTCAGGAGGCTTCCAATTATGGCAAAAGGCAAAGGGGGAGCCGGCATATCACACAGTAATGGTGGAAGCAAGAGAGGGACGAGGAAGGGGGGTGCCCTGCTTTTTTAAACAACCAGATCTTTTATGAACTGTCAGAACAAGAACTCCCTCAGCACCCAGCCATTCATGAGGAATCCGTCCCCATGATTCAAACACCTCCCACCCAGCCCCACCTCCAACCTTAGGGATTCCATTTCAACATGAGATTTGGAGGGGACAAACATTCAAACCCTATCAGATGTGATTTTTAAATATTGGCAAGTTTATCTATTAGAGATTGGGTTGACTTTATGTAATAGAAAACCTAAAGAACACTGGCTTAAAGAAGATAAAGGTTTTCCTTCCACCAGAAGTCCAGACAGCATAATGGCGTCCCTGTCGCAGGGTGAGATGCTCAGTGAATTTTATACTGAATTCTGGTTGCAACATGGTTGCTTCACCTCCAGCAACAAGTACATTTTATAGGCAGGACAAAGAGGATAGTGAGAGCCACAAGGGTGTCCACCTGCCAAGTTTGACATTGCCTTCTTGGGAGCCCTGCCCAGTGACACCCACTTATACCTCTTTGGCCTGAGGGCATCAAATGGCTACTCCCAGCTGCCGGGGAGCCTGGGAAGTATAACTTTTTCTTTTTGTTTGTTTGTTTAAGATAGGTGTATTGCTACCCCTAACAAGAGCAGGTTCAGAGGAAGGGGAGGGTGTGAATGACTATCAGGTAGTGAACTACAGTCTCTGCCCTATCAACTTTATAAAAGCACCGTGTGACCAAAACAAAACATGTCTGAGAGCTGCATGTGGCCTGCAGTTGCCCCTTCAAACCTCAGATAGAAAGAATCTCATGGGAAGACTGAAGCAGTTTTTATGTTTTGTGCCATTACTAAGACATTAAAGGTTGAGCTAAGATGTGTGATCCAAGCCTAAGCATTATGTCCATTCAAATTTTATTTAACGATGTCCAGGGAACAAGATAGGCAGGGTCACTGTTCCTCATAGAGCCAATCATCTGGTCAGTGATCAACGGCTGGAGTGAAAATGTGCTTAGTGTCAACTCTTGTTATAAAAGGAGCCATCATGCTTCCTTTTATTGAATATTCCTCTAAACCCCTGAGGTAGGGCCAGAAAGCTAGGGAGGCTGAGTAACCAGCCCATGGTCACATTTATATAAAGGGGTGGCTTAAAGAGGATCTTGAATCCAAGTGAGTCTGAGGCCTGGCCCATCCCTATCTGCACCACCCAGCTTCTGCCTCCCTCATCCTGCATCTTACTGGAAAGTGGTCTTCTGTCCTTTACATGGAATAGATATGTGTGTTTCACCCCCATTCCTGGCTCCAGCCATCTAGCTGACAGATGTATACATACCTGTAGTCACAAAAGCACACAGAGGCAGATGTACTCTTTCATTTCCCAGTTCATTTAACCAGAATGGCCACTGGGACAAGATTTATTTATTGAAAGTCAGGCAAGGTAATGGCAGCGAATCAGCTGTCTGCAGAGTCGTTGAATGTTCCATCTTTAATGGGCTGGGGCTTGTGTTCCTGTTTGTTAAAGCAAGTCAGTTGGATGGGTAGCTTGGCAACGCACCTTATCTAATGGGCACGACATCTGTAGACTTTGACATTGATTAGTTGGCAGCCACGAAATGGATCTGCCCTGCACTGAGAAAACGGGAGCTGCAGTTATATTACTTAAGAAGTGTACTTATTATATGTACTATGCTCCTGTTTGTAATACAACCCTTTTAAAAAGTCACCATTGGTCTTGCAATACTCTTCCTAATGAGTTGTATTGTTATGGCATTACTTTTTGGTTCAATTATCTCTTGAAAGTTTGTATCCATGTATAGAAAAAGTCGTTGCCTTATTGTGATCACTAGCTCTGGGGTTTCAGTGAAGTCAGGAAGATATGCCAGAAATGATCTTTCTGCTTCCCTTTGGCAGGAAGACGTTGTCCCAGGCAGCGTTACTCCTGGGGTGGCTGCGTTTCTTGAGTCACATGGGTCAAGTCACATGAGTCAATGGTTGCTGACTTTGGCACATTTATTGGCTGGGATTTTGTGCACAGCTTCTGAGATCTGATGACCTCCACGGAGTCAGGACTGTCTTGTCACCTGTTTTTCGGGGGTCTGCCTGGCTCCTGCCCCACATTCTTTATTTTCCTGTTAGTCTCTATATACAACCAGAGATACAGGTTTTCCATCGAGAGGGGTCCTATAGGAGTGTTCTTTCCAATCAAGCTTATTTACATAAAAAAGAATATGACTTAAAAGTAGTAATAATGTACTGGTGGTAATACACAGAAATATGTGAAGAAACCATGCTACCTGCTTGGAAGACACAGGCATGCCAAAAACCACAAAGCTGGTGTACAGGTTTCAGTGAAATGGGGAAATGCTGTTGTAAATTTTCATCTTGGTCTTGTGGCCCGGCCACGATTACTTACCTATTTGCTGACACATTAAGCACTACTGGGTGCACGGAGCATGGTGTGAGGGCGATGTAAAGAGGCATCGTGCATCCGAGAGGCTCATGGTCTGGCTAGGGGCATAACATTTTCACAAGTAAAATGACAGGACACGTATATAATAAGTGCCAGGCCTCTTCAACTTGTCCCTTTCTGTGCTGTATCCCATTCATTCTCTGGCAAGTGTCACAGGCTTCTGCAAAAGAAATCTCCAGACCTCAGTGGCCCTACAGCATTGAGCTTTCAGTCCTTGTGTTTCGGAAGGTTGGCAGGGTTGAAAGTCCAGGCTGGCTCTTCTCTGCGCATCTGTTATCCTTCTTGGACCTGCGTTCTAAACCAGCCATGTTAGTCTTGTGTAGTGGTGAAGATACGTGGGACCTCTTAGGGCCTAGGCTGGAAACCTTCACTCATGCTGATTCCATTAGCCTAGTGGCCAACTTCAGGTCAAAGGGAGGGAAATACACTTGACCCCTTTGTTTGGAGGAGCAGGAAAGTCATATGTAGACACAGGAGAGGTGGAGAACTGGGGCCAGTCTGGTAATCCACACATTAGACTTATTTCCCTATGTAGTCTGTGGGCTCCTGGAGTCAGAATCATCTTGGAATCTCCTGCCGCCTCTGATAGGGTGATGCCTTGACATTGGATGCCAACAGACAAGGTCTGTGGGGTGCTTGCAGATACGTGGACTCTGGTGTCAGACTGCCTGGGTTCACTGTGTGGCTTTGGAAGATCTATCTAACATCTCTCTGATCCACAGTTTTCCCATCTGCAAAGTGAGGATTACTTTACTTATATTAATACCCCCTTAGATGGGCAGTCATGATGCTGAGATGAGATGATTTCTGTAAAGCATTTAACTCAGTTCCTGGGACACAGGATGATCCTGGTCACCATGAGCTAGCATTCACCTCCTCCTATCACTGTGGAGAAGCCTTCACCAAAGGCCATGTCTTGGTGGATGAGAGCAGGAGGCTCTGATCTGGTGCAGTTTTGAGGCTCCCAGATGCCCTTGTCTCCCTTTGGTCCTCAAGATGCAGGAGGGAGGGTTTTCCTGGCCTGAGCTGCTGGGTGAAATTGGGCATCCCTCTAGAACTTCCTCCCATCACCCTGAACTGCCCTGGAGCTGGTTCAGGAGACTGTTGGCATGTGCCGGGAAGCTCCTTTCAAGGTGTTGCACCACCCTGATTTCCTAGTGGGGGAGCTGGCTTGAGACGGTCAGAACGCTGAGTTGGGTGAAGGACCCAGGGTCAAAGACTGAGCCTCATTCTAGCTGGGATGTGAGGCTGTGGCCACGCTGAGCTGACCACGAGTCCCTGGGCTCCTTAGGGTTGCCTTTGGGCTCAGGAAGGAACCTGCATGTGGACACTGAGCTAAGGGAGCACCAGCTGTTTGCTTTGGTTGGTTCTTTCCCCTAATCCTTGCAAGTAGCTGGTTCTGCTTTGATGTGAAATAACAAAAGATTTAGGGAAAATTTATAATTTAGCTCATTTTTTTTTAATGAGAAGGGTGAGTTTTGGAGCAAATTTAATACCATGCCATGTGGGGTAAGCTCAGAGCGTCGCCTGTGCTCTCATTCACCTGGGCTGGCTTTCCCCGCTTGCTTCCCCACTGGGAGTCTAATACAGCCTGTCTTTTCCTTAAGATCATTACTTCAAACAGTGTTGACATTTTAATGTGATTATTTTCCTGCAATATTTTTCCAGCCCTTTTCTACTTGGGGACTATATTTGTATCCTTTTTCTTTGGGGATTTGTGTTGTTCCAGCTCCATCCTGGGCTGTAGAATAGAGCTATGCTCATAGTAGGTGCATGGTAAACAGTGATTGACTCTTGGGTACATGATAGTGATGCCTAGTACCCCTCCTCAGACCTATTCCCATGTTCCCATAAAAAAATTAAAATCGAGGGGGAAAAAAACCCAAACAACAACAACAAACAAAGAGTTCCATGACGGCTTCAGGTTAAATAGTCTCGCCCTGGTGGAAATTCCTGGAGCAAATGAGCAAGCCGGTGGCCAGGAGCCTGAGTGTGACTTCTCAGGAATACGCATCACTGGAAGTGAGCCCACACATTCATTAACAATTGGTCTCTATGTGGTGTTACAAAATTAACTAATAACAATTTATTCCAGAGGATATTAGCGTAGAGCAGCTATTTTCTTACAGGAAAAGAGGGATTCCAGTCATTTTTTTGTTTTTCTGTTTTGTTGAACTGATGGTTGCATCTTGCCTGGTGAAATCTTTAGCAGGGAGGAGGTAGAAGTTGTTCACTTTAGCACCCAGGGGCTCAGCTAACGTCTCATGGGGCTGACATTCAGGGTGCCTGTGCTAGGTGGGGAAGGGAAATTAAGCGGCTTCTTTCCACAAACGAGAGCCTGAGTAGAAAAAAGAGGCATAGCTCATGGCATATGTCATTTCTCCCTTCGTCCCTCCTTCCATCCCTCCCTCTGTCCTTCTTTCGCCTTCTCTTCCAGCAAATTTAGTGCCTATGATAATGTCAGGGGTGAGGCTGGGCTTGGGGAATAGCACAGCAAGCAAACCTGTTGCCTCATCCCTGTGGGCAGATAGTCTGGTGGGTGATGGGCTTGGATCATATCAGCTCACAGGCAAATGCCCCATCCAGCTGTGGGGAGGCTGCCCTGGAGCATGGCGGGCTTGTAGAGGGATTGGCATGTCTGGAGATCTGAGGGAAGGGTCCAGGGGAGGTCACTTGAGTTAGAGCCAAAAAGTGGCTTGGAATTAACTAGCCCAGCAGGGAAGGGAAAGATATGCTAGGCCGAGAGATCGGCAGTGCTAAGGCCAGGTGGTGGGGGCAGCTTCGGCTGGGGCCAGAGGCAAGAGAGAAGCAGGAGTATGGCGGGATGGGGATGCAGGGGAGCTGGGAGCCAGCCGATTGGGGACCCCTGGACTGGGGAGGAGCTTATCTGCCATGGAAGAACCATGGGATGTCTGAAGAGAGAAGTGTGAGTGTGTGCGTGTGTGAGTGTGTGTGACAGAGACCAAGAGACAGTGTGATCAGGCACATTTCCAAGCCATCACTCTGGCTGGCCATCCCAGGCAGAAATGGGTCCCAGGAAGGCAGCAGAGTGAGACCAGGAAAGAGGGTGTGGCAGCGACACACGGTGGGACCTGGGCTGGGGTTTGCAGAGCTCATTCAGAAAAGGGGCTGGGCCTACATTGTCCGGAATAGAATCTGTGCAGGAGAAGAGGCTCAATCTCAGCTTGGAAGGGAAGGGCCGGAGAGGGAAGGGGAGGGCGTGTGCCATGAGGCACCTATGTGGTGTCTGGGCACCCCATGGTGCAGCCAAATGCTCTGCCCAGGACCCTCATGCAGGAGCCCTGAAGCCTGTGCAAGAGTTGCTGTCTCAACCTGAGCAGGGCTGAGAGCCTGGACCTGTTTGGAGAGAGTCTGGGGTAGTGCAGGATACTCGGAGACATTGCCTAGGGTGCCCTAGGATGGACTGTGTTTTCTTCCTTATACATAAGAAGCTGGAAAATGGGAGTTGGATGTGGATTCCTTGGACAAAGTTTCTTTTCCTGGCACAATGGAGCAGGGCTGCTGGCAGGGGTGGATGCTCACTACCTCCTGTGTGCTTCTCCTACTGTGAGCAAATGAAGACTCTCCATGACCCATATCCCATATAGCCCCTCCCGAGTTTGGCAGGGACCAGCGACTGTGACCGGTTTCGCCCCCATGCGTAGGCTGTGTTACAGGCACAGGTGACTTAAGAAAGTATGAGCCTTGGAGGGCCTGCCCTAATCAAGGGAGCCTTAAAGTGGACAAAGTTCTTCCTGGAGATTGAGACTGGAAGCACAGGATGGAAGCGGGGGGTGCTGGTTTGAAGATGGAGGGGACTATGTGGCAGGGAGTGTGAGTGACCTCTAGGAGCTGAGAGTAGCCCCTGCTGGTGGTCAACAGAGAGATAGGGATCTCAGTCCCATAGCTGCAGGGTTCTGACTCTTGCCAACAGCCTGAGTGAGCACGGAAGTAGAGTCTCCCCTTGAGGGAAGATGAGAAGGTACCCCACTGACACACCGGTTTCAGCCTTTCGGACCCCGAGCAGATGAGAAGGCACCTGGGCTGACACACTGATTTCAGCCTTTGAGACCCCAAGCAGAGGACCCAGTCCTGCCATGTCCTGACTTCTGACTTATGGAACTCTGAGCTAATAAGTGGGTGTTATTTTAAATCCGTAAGCTTATGGTTTTGTGTTATGCAGCAATGGAAAACTAATACAGGGAGGGAGGTTTACTGCTTTCATATTACAGGGGAAAGCCTCAGGTTCAGAGAGGTGAAGGGCTCATCTTGGTCACCTGGCTACCCTGACGGAGCTGAGATGCAAAGCTATGCGGCCAGATTCTGATGCTTCTGCTCTGTGCTGCCTCGGTTTCCTGAGCTGTGAAATGGGCTGGTCATGGCATTGTCCTGAGGTCACAGGAGGAGTGGCCTGGAGGCTGTGCCAGCTGTGAAAGTGTCAGGGCCCTTGTGACTGTTGTCACCCTCCCTGTGGGCACACAGGACCTGGAGGGGTACCCCTCTGAGGCCCTCCCTGGCTCCTCACACTCACCCTAACCCCAGAGTGTTTCCATGGTTACCTGGTGGCTTTACTAGTGTGACTCTCAAGCTGGCCCCATATTCACTCCTTTTTATGTGTATTTCTAATTTCCTTTAGAACATTTTTAAACTTTTCACTTTGAAATATTTTAGACATCTAAAAATATCACAAAATAGTAAAAAATAACTCCTGCATACCTTTCACCTATATTCCCCAAATAACATCCCACTTAAGTACAGTAAGTCATCAAAACCAAGAAATTAGCTTTGGTACAATACAATTAACTCATCTACTGACCTTACCTGAATTGAGTCCATTTTTCTGCTAACATGCTTTTCTATCCTGTGATCCCCCCGCATCCCATGTGGCATCCGGCCAGCACGTCTCCTTAGCGCCCGCCAATGTGGGACAGTTCCTTAGTGTCTGCATAGCCTGATGCCTTGGAAGAGGACTTTCAGTTATTTTGTAGACTGTCCCTAAATGAGGGGCTGTCTGATGTTTCCTTCTTATTAAATCCAGTTTATGCGTTTTTGGCACAAATCCCCCATAAGTGATGTCGCTGGAGACCCCTAGGTCAGTTGTACCGATCCTGGTGATGTTGACTGGTTGATCAGCCAGATGTGTCTGCTCTAAAGTTAACACTTTCTTCCTCTTTGTAATTCGTCAGCATTTTGTGGGAAACGACCTTGAGACTGTCAGACATTGTTTCTCATCATACCTTTTCCCGCCCTGGGAATCCTCGCCTGCCAGTTGTCACCATGGTGTGTGTTCAGGGGTGGCTGTCTTTCCGTCATTTCTCTTAAATGTATTAGTGAGTTCCATTACTCACTAATAAAGGAAAGCTTCCCCCACGCTCCCCTGTCTTTATTCACCTGTTTACTTATGCTAGTGTGGACGCCTGCATGTATGTTGATCCTGTGGAGTAGAGTCCACTGCTGTCATCTTCTTGTTGCTGGAACTGTCCCAGACATGGCCACTGGGAGCTCCTTCAAGTTGGCATCTGTGCCAGTGGAGTGCTCCCATCATTGTCTGAGCTCTTTCTTGCTTTCTGGCAGCATAAGACGCTCCAGGCCTCCAGGTCCTCGCCTCTGCTGAGGTGCTTGCTGTGTAGAATTTGGGAGGGTGCTTTCAGGGGCTGTGGGCTCCCACGCCTGCTTCCTCCTCATCCTTACAGACCCCTGTGCAGGTCGGTTATTTGTAGGTGAGCACCCGGTGCACACAGACTGTGATGTAGCCGGGTTCCCCAGGGAGCAGGTGGCAGGGTTGGGGCTTGCCCAGACTCCTGCTCTTGCCCTGTGGAAGGACCTATGAGTCAGACCCCACACGGGGATTAAGTGGGGCCATGCTGGGCAGCCCATGTCAGCCTGGCACATCTTGGGAACTGTCCATGGTGTCAGAGCTGGGAGCATGGTCTTGGCACACATAACATGCCCCGTTTCTCTCTTTCTTCTGGGGTTCAGGCATATTTCTGGTGCATGATAAGATCTTTGCCTCCTTCCTGTCTTTCTTGCCCTCATGGGTAGCCCAGAACCCTTTGTAGATTTTCCACGGTGGCCTTTCCCAGGTAGGTAGTGGCTGGCAGTGGCAGTCTAGCCTTCCTGCCTGCCTCAGTGGCCTTCCCTACAGGAGCTGTACACAGGTGACAGGGAGCACAGGCCACCGGCCCCTGGGGAAGTGTGGGGGGCACAGTGAGCCACATCCGCCACATACTGTGTGCCAAGCTGGAAAAGAGTTTGGGGTTGCAGAGGACAAAGGAAGAGAGGTCACCTTTGCAGAATCACATGGCACTTAATTTGTCTTACCTCTTCCCTACCCACTCCCCTCCTTTCTTCCCAGAGAGAAGAGGCAGCTCCTGGGAGAAGGCACAGCCTCTGAGACTCACAAGCAGATCTTTTAAGGTCAACTTTGCCATCTGTCTTTTAGGCGATAACCTTCACTATAGCTTTTTCTGCTTATTTTTGTCAAAAGTCATTGGGAGAATGAGTCATTGCGTGTGTATGCGTGTGTGTTTGTACATGTGTATATGTGTGTGTATGTGCCTGTACAAGTGTTTGTGCTGGTGTGCACGTGTGCATATGTCCCCTGATTTTTTGTGATAACGTCCCCTCATTTTCTTTGAAAGGCTGAAAGGGACTCAGGGTCAGGGCCATGGTGCATCCCTCCTGCAGGGAGCTGGAGCCAGTGCGCCCGGGTGCCTGAAAGCTGGCCTTTGGGTCGGGCTTCAGCCTCAGCCCTACTGACTGTGCCTGGCCAACCTCTGTCAGTCCCTTCATCAGGCCATGCTTTGGGATCTTCCTCTATAAACTGGGGACAATGCTAGTTCCTACTCCTGGGGTGGGTATGAGTTCCAGATAAGGCACGTGACCTTTGCAGGATTTTGACATTACAGTAATATAACTGTAATTTACCTTCTGGTAAATGCTCTGTTCATGTCAGTTAGCAGAGTAGAAAGTGCTGGCCCTGCTGACACAGCAGCCATCTCCTGATTTGCAGTGGTCACTGTCTCAGGAGGAGGCTGCTGTGCGACTGCTGCAAGGGGTGTCCCCTGTTTGCTGGGGAGGACAGAGATTGTCCCAGTACCTCGCTGCACACAGAGAGGCCATGTGTGTCTCTTGACCCTTCAGCTCCACACTGGGAATGAGGGAGACCAGGGGTTAGAGACGTCTCGGGACCTGAGCTGGACATCAGCTCCCATCTGTCCATCTGCCCTTGGCTACTGGGGGAGCCGGCTCTGGCCAGGGCTGATGACTCCTGGCACCCACCAGGAGATGCACATCCTGTTTGAAAGCTGTGAACTGCTATCCAGAGTGTCTGGGCTTATCCTGTTGGAGCAAAACCCCTGGGCTAATATGTAATCCCATTGTGAAATGGATTTTGAGGAGGGCTTCTACAAGGATTCTAATTTTACAGCAGCTTTGACCAAAAAAAAAAAAAAAAAAAAAAATCTTCAGCAAACACTCAGAACCATGGTTCCTGTATGCTGTATAGCTTTCAAAAACACTCCCCCACCCCTTGGAAATATAGGCAGGGAAGGGAAAATAAATGCTTTTTGTGGGAGGCAGGAGTATTATTGAAAAAAAAACTCAACAGGCTTTTTAAAACTGGAAAAGTAGAACACGCGCATGTTGAAAAATTCCAGGGCGGCTGGAGATAGGATGGGGTGGGGTAGGTATGCCAGCTCCACATGGATCAGGCTTGGTCCAGCCCACGTTACGACCTGCCAGCTGTCTGCTTCTCCTCTTTGGCTTCAGTTTCCTCATCTACAAAATGGGAATTATAGTATTGTCCGCATGATGCAGTTGTTGTGGGGGTTAAATGTTATGATCTGTCACGTGCCTATTATATGTATGTATGCATATATTATATGTATATATTCAACAAACATCGACTGTCTTTTTCGTTAGCGAAAACCAGATCTCTCTGGCTGTGCACCCGTCTCTTGTCCTGCGATAGCTGCTGATGGGTTTCTTATGTACGCTTTCAGGAAATTTCTACACATTTTTTTCTTCTTCTTTTGTTTTTAACATGAAAGGAAACATACACTAGCCCCTGTTCTGTGCCTGGCTTTTTCCTCTTAAAACTGTATCTGGGGCATATAGATACGAAGTTTGAAGGATATGTGGGAATGGACCAGATGAAGGTGGGGTGGGGATAGTGACCACTGTCCCTGGCAGAGGAACAGCGGATGTGGTGGCCCTGCAGTGGAAGGGGCACTGTGTGAGTATGGGCTGAACAGCTGGTGCATGGGAATGGGGAGGTGGCTCGGGTCTGCTACACAGGACAGGGAAGACCAGGTTGAGGGTTTTTGTCTATATCATGTGGAGTGATGGAGAGCTGCTGACACTGATGGAGCAGAGGGTGACCCGCTGATCTGGGACTCAGAAAGGTCACACAGCTTCTGCTTTGGCGCCCCTGGGTATTGTGTAGAGGGGGTGTCCTGTTTTGGTTTCCCAAGAGGGGAAGTGGACCTGCTGGCAGGAGAAGTGGTGGAGAGTGGATGGGAGCTGCTGGTGTGTCGCCTCTCGATTTGGAGGGTGGGGACATAAGAATGGGAAATGGGGCCGGGCGTGGTGGCTCAAGCCTGTAAACCCAGCACTTTGGGAGGCCGAGATGGGCGGATCACGAGGTCAGGAGATCGAGACCATCCTGGCTAACATGGTGAAACCCCGTCTCTACTAAAAAAATACAAAAAACTAGCCGGGCGAGGTGGCGGGCGCCTCTAGTCCCAGCTACTCGGGAGGCTGAGGCAGGAGAATGGCATGAACCTGGGAGGCGGAGCTTGCAGTGAGCTGATATCTGGCCACTGCAGCCTGGGTGACCGAGCGAGACTCCGTCTCAAAAAAAAAAAAAAAAAAAGAGTGGGAAATGGTTGGGGCAGTGTCTCTAGAGGGTGGCTTTCTTTGATGTGGGCCTGGAAGTTGGTGAAAATTGCCTCTCTTTTGGTGCTCTCATGGGTGTCTGAATATTTTGATCCCAGGTCATCTTTCAAGCCAAGTACAGCATGCACCAACTCCTATGTGGCTGCATCCCACAGATCCTGATGCACTGGCGGACTGCTCCACACCTGCTCCCTGTTGGGGTCTCTGTCCTCCTGGGTGATCTTCTAGAGCGGGGGTCTCAAGCTTTAGGGCATATGAGACTCGCCTGGGGTCTTGTCTATGCGGCATGCTGGGTGCCTTCCCAGAGTTCCTGACTTGACGCATCTGCCATGAAGCCAGCATGAACATGCATTTCTAGCAAGATCTCAGATCTCAGGTGCCGCTGATGCTGCTGATCTGAGGACACCCTGCTCTGGAGACTAGAAATGTCTCTGGCCTGGTCTCCCTCCCATACTGCTCCTGTGTAGCCTGTGGGAGACACCTCCTGGCAGCCAGGTGTGCAGGCTGGTCCAGCGCAGCTGCCTCAGTCCCTATCCCAGTGGTCTCTGGCAGCTCGAGTGCCATTCTGTGGGCCTACCCAAGGAACATATTCCAGGGGCTGGAGCTGACCTGCTGGAGCCCCCTAACTCAGTCTGATAGAAAGAAGATTTAAAAAAAACCTTTTACTGTTAATTTAAATTTTATATAAAAATTGTGAAGCTAGTACAAAGACTTTACCTAAGCCCCACACCCTGGTTCCCTTTCATTCTTATAGTAGATGTGTATCACTAATGAACCACTCTTGAAACATTATTATTAACTCAAGTTCATACTTTATTCCAATATCCTTGGTATTTTTCTAATGCCCTTTTTTCATCCCAGGATCCCATCCAGATCCCACATGACATTTGGCCATCATGTACCTTCAGGTTTTCTTGCTGTGACACCTTTTCTGACTGCTTGTTCTTGGTGACCTTAGCAGTTTTGAGGAGCACCTGTAGGGTGTTCTGTAGAATGTCCTTCAATCCAGAAGCTTCTTTTTACATTCATCATCTGCTTGCAGGGCATCTTGAGTCATGGAATAGATTCTCATTTGTTTTCTTTGTAAATTATGCCTAGAGCCAGGGTCTGCAGAGATCTCTGGAATCTGATAGGTAGAGGCATCAGTTGACCCTGAGGCAGGCCCCATTCCTGTTAGAGAAGGTGCGTGGAGCTGGTGTGGTTGGGAGGAGTGATTGAGAATGGTCTCTGTGGGCACAGGGCTTGCCTGGCAGGTAGCTGCCCAGTATGGCTGCCTTTGTGGCTGATGTCATGTTCTCATCCCATCTGATGCACTCTCTGCGAGTCACTTTCAGAAACTGGAAGATCCCACTTAATTCTGCTCTGGAATATATTTAGAAATCTATTCATGGCCCTCTCCCAAAGCTGATGTTAAAATTAAGAGAGATCATTTGTAGGATGTCATGGCTGTGCGGGAGGAACGCGCTGATGTCTCCCTGGCCGCCTTTGGCTTCTTCTCTTGCTTAGGAACTTGCCCAACTCCTGTTGCCCATCTGAGCCCAGCTTTCCCCCTCTGAGCCCAGTTTTCCTCCTCTCACCCCAATGTCAGAGTGGGCACATCCTCACCACGGATGCACGCAGGCTTTTCCTCTGCATGCACCGTCTCTGTCTTGCGTGACAGCCCAGGGCTGTTTCTCACCCTTGTTACACTGAGGATCTTGGCTGAGAGCTCCTGGGCAGGGGCTGACTTTGAGATGAGACGTCTCTGTTCGTTTCTGGCTGGTTCTGGATCTGGGAGGCACTTGGAGGGTTCACTGCTTATATCCGTGACTGCATACCTCAGGGTTTACGGTGAGGGGTGTGGAGATTCCTGTGCTGCAAGAAATCTCAGTGCTTCCGTTATGCTGTGGAAAGGCCAACCCACCTTGAGGTACCAGGGCTGGACCAAACTGTAGAGGGCATCTGACCCAGGAGTTGAGAGCCAGACATATTATTTGCAATACTCTGCAGGGAATTTAAAAATGAAACCAATCTGAACTCTCCATCCAGAATTCATGGTCACCAGCCATTCAACAAATATTTACTGGACACCTGTTTTAAGTCTGTCACTGGTTTCGAAGTTTGCGTATAGCTATATGTGGCAGGTTGTGGTGATGACTGATGTCTCTGCCTTCATGGAGTGAGTAGTCTCGTGGGATGAGGGGAAACACACAGCATAGAAATAGATGTGTGATAGGACTCTAGGTGGTTATAGATGCCTTGAATGATGATCAAGTGAGGCTGGAGGAATGAGACTGGCAGGGAGGAGAGCCAGACTGTCTGTGATCATTGGTCAGAGAGGACCTCAGAGCAGGGCATCTGTGCAGAGACCAGGCAAAGTGAGGGAGCTGGTCATGTGACTACCCTTGAGAAGAGCACTAGGGCAGCAGGAACAGCAGGTGCAATGGCCCTGCAGCAGGCATGTACTTGGGTGTGGGAGGAACAAGGATACCAGGGAATCTGAGTGAGTGATGGAGAAGGGCAAGTTTTTGATGCCCACAATGCCAAGAGGTGGCTAGGGGAGGATCCTGGGGAGGTGCCAAGACCTGGGAGAAGACCTGGGCTTTATTTTCAGAGCTGCCCGTTGAAGGAGATTTGAATGGCTACAGTGTGAGATGAGATTGTGCTGGGCAAGGGAGGATTCGAAGGTCATTTAGTCAGAAATGCTGGTGGTTTGGAGCAGTTTGTTCACAGTAGATGTTTTTGGTGCCTGCATCACAGCTCCTTGGACCAACTCTGCCTTGGTCTTCAGCTGTGGCTTCAATCAACCAGCATGTTGGGTGATGAGCGCTGTGCTAGAACAGGTGGTTACATTTTCATGAATGATGCAAGCTGGCCGCAGGGGGAAATATTTACACCATGGCAATTGGCAAATGTACATATCAGCTCCCTTACAACACTCAAACATTTTCCAGCACAGCACAGCCATGAGCCCGGTGCTGTGGATACTCTCCCAAGCATCAAAGTGCAGCCAGAACATTAGGGAAGCTAATGTCTGAAGGACAATCCTCAGCTGACGGAATGGGAGTAAACATCCTGGCCATGCATCCTTCAGGTGGGTGCGTCTTGGAGCTTTCACAGAATGCAGCCTTGCTGCCTGCAGCTGTGACCTTGGAAATGCACCTGTGTGTGGGTTTGCCCCTCCTCCCTCCCTCACTCTCCTTGCTCTCTTGCTTCTGCTTCCTGAGACATCTCCCAGATAAGCTACCTGCACCGAAGCCTGCCTGCAGCTCTGCTTTTCGGAGAATCCACTTAAGATGGTGGTAGAGCTAGGTGTGGTGTGAGAAGGATCAGGTGGCTGGCATGAGAGAGAAGAGTCCTGGATGACTCGAAGGGTTCCAGCCTGAGCAGCTGGAAGGATGGAGAGGTTCTGGCAGCAATGGGGAGGAGCCATTGAGATGAGCAGGATGGGGGCTGGGCAAATCAATGCTCTGTTCAGCTTTGGACAGGTTCTGTTTGAGAGACCTATCAGATCCCCAGGTGGAAATTGTGCCTGGCGATGGGGAGAGGTGTGCAGTTGGATAGAGATATCTGGGACTGGACAACACGGATTAGGTCAGGTGCCCACCTGCATCTGTGACTCAGTTATTCCCTCCTGCTTAGGAAGCATCTGTGTATCTATGTATGTGTCTGTCATCCATATATTTATCATTTATCTCTCAATGTATCTATCATCTATTTATAAATGCATCTATATTCTAGCATCTAGCCATCAATCTATCATTTATCTATTTTTATTTATGTATTAATATATCTATCATCTATTTTTCAATATATCTATAATCTATCATCTATCTGCTAATCGATCATCTACCATTATCTATCAATCTGTGTATCTATCATCTCTCTCTCTCTCTCCATCCATCTACCCCTATCCAGGTAGTGCTTGCTTCCTTCCGCCCCTTCCTTAGCCCATCCCTGCCCAGGAAAATTCTTGTCCCTGCTCGAATGCCTTCAGTGACAGGAAACTCACCAACCTCTTCAGGCTTCAGCATAGAAGTTTTCAACTCATGTGGCCACTCCAGAATACTGTCCTCTGGGGATTGTGTTTCTCTCTCATGTCCTCCTCCCAAGATTTATTTACACTCCTCACTTGCCAGGAGAGAGTACTTGGGAGCTCTGAGCCATGCGTGTTCCCTGGCAGGGTCGCCTGTGTGCTGGGGAAGAATGGGCCCAGTCATGGGTTGGAGACGCCCCCCAGCTGCAGCCCTGTCTCCCGAGCAGAGGCGGCTTTGTGCTTCTCAGGGACAAGGGTTGCCATTGAGGCAGGCCAGGGATGCTGTGCAAGCTAGTGATGGCTGCAAGCTGAAATCGGGCATTTCACAGAGAGCAAGCGCTGTGCTGTCCCCGCAGCCTGCGCATGAATGGAGGCTTTGGCCCTGGGAGTGCAGCCGTGCATGGGGCCACGTGCAGGCATTTCTGGCTCCTGGCTCCCGGGGAGAGAGGCAAGTCCTGTTCTCTCCCTGAGTTCTGTTTGACAAAATTCACAAAAACACAAAGAAACACAAAGTGGGGGAGAGGATCAGTTCATTCTCCTGGCTCCTGGTTGGTCTCGAGACCTCTCCTGTTGCCTGTGCTCTGGAGGATTCCCCACAGCACCTACTAGGTGGGCCAGAGGAGGATGGATTTGCGGGACCCTGGAAGGCTGGGAAAAGGACTGAGAAGCCGCAGCCCTGTGCCAGGAAGAGTCACAGAGGTTAGACCTTGTTTTTGGTTTGTTTGTTTGTTTTTATTTTTGGTACAACTGTTTACACTTTCTAAACTTTTTTTTTTTTTTTTTTTTTTTTGAGTCTCGCTCTGTCGCCCAGGCTGGAGTGCAGTGGCGCCATCTCGGCTCTCTGCAAGCTCCGCCTTCCGGGTTCACGCCATTCTCCTGCCTCAGCCTCCCGAGTAGCTGGGACTACAGGTGCCCGCCACCGCGCCTGGCTAATTTTTTTTGTATTTTTAGTAGAGACGGGGTTTCACTGTGTTAGCCAGGATGGTCTCGATCTTCTGACCTCGTGGTCTGCCTGTCTCGGCCTCCCAAAGTGCTGGGATTACAGACGTGAGCCACCACGCCCGGTCTAAACTTTTTTGAAATAATTTTAGACTCACATGGGGGTTGCAGAGCTTCCCTGAATGATAGCATCCACCTTTCCGTGGTTCACTGATTGGCACCAGGAGGTGGACGTCAGCACAGTGATGTTAACTAAACCAGTGGCCTTAGCGAATTCCACCAGGTTTTACAAGCACTTTTGCTGTTTTTTTCAGTGAATAATTGTATGAAATTTTATCACATCTATAGATTCACAACAACCAGGTGAGACTTGACTTTTAAATAATGAGGTGCCAGGCCCCTTGGTTCCTGAGGTGGCATGGGCGACATGCGTGGATGCTGGCTCGGGGGCAGCCTTTGCCCACCTGGTTCCTTTTCTCTATGTCATGCCCCTACCATGCTCTGGTGGCAGGGGCAGCCTCCTCCTGGCCCCCAGGCCTCTGCTTCTCTGGTGCCTGTGGAGGCTCAAGCCTTTGCCCCATCTCCCCTCTTCCCAGGAAGGCCCTGGCTGCCCGAGAAGGCCCAGCCTTCCCCTTCTCCCTCCCCTGTTCTGGCTGAGCCCATCTCCTGTGGCTGCCCTAGCACGTGCTGCAGACTGGGGAATTCCACAGCGGAAACCTACTTTCTCGCAGTATTGGAGGCTGGAGGTCTGAAATCAAGGTGTCAGCAGGGCGATCTCCTTCTGAGGGCCATGAGGGCAGGATCTGTCCCAGGACTCTCTCTGTGGCCATGAGTGGTCGCCTTCCTCCTTGTTCTCGTCACATGATCATCCTGCCCTTCCAGGGTGTGAGCTCCATGCCTGTCCCCAGAAGACCTGGAGGCTTCCATCTTCTGCTCCTTGTCAGACAATGGGGCAGAATAAACAATGGTTGCCTCTCTGGAATTTGAGCTTAGTGCTCATGAAATAGAATTCTCTTAATCTCACAATTGTCCTCAACACAATTGCAGTGGGTGGCACTGAATGAGTGTCCTGCTTGTCAAGACCGCCACTGTGGCCTTCTGTCTTCCCACTGTGACTGGTGGCAAGTCACTAGAAGGAAGCACCCAACTCCCCATGATGGCATTAAGTGACACCCGCGGGTGTGGCTGTAGACCGGGGGTTCCATGCAGCCAAAGGAAAGAAGAAACACTCCTGCAGAATGCATGAATACAGGGCCAGGTCCTAAAGCCCAGCCCGTAGGCGAGTGTGTCCTGGTGGTCGCCACTGTCCAGTCAACTCATTAGTGTCAATCATGACACTGATTTCCTGGCAGTGTGTGAGATGATTTTAGGCAGTAAATGAACTATTAATTTTATAAAGAACGTTCATATCAGATATATGTCTGTTTAATTTTTCTTTTTCCTTTTTTTGAGATGGAGTCTCATTCTGTTGCCCAGGCTGGAGTGCAGTGGTGTGGTCTTGACTCACTGCAATCTCTGCCTCCCAGGTTCAAGCGATTCTCCTGCCTCGGATGACAGGTGCCCACTACCACACCTGGCTAATTTTTGTATTTTTAGTAGAGATGGGGTTTTACCATGTTGGCTAGGCTGGTCTTAAACTCCTAACCTAGGGTGATCTGCCCACCTAGGCCTCCCAAAGTGCTGGGATTACAGGCTTGAGCCACCATGCCCAGCCTGTTCAATTTTTCATTTGAAAAATATTGCATTTCCATTAAAGTAGATGTCAAGTTTTCATTTTAAACTTTCTTAAGAAAACTTTATATTCATTTTAGACCAAGTGGTTCTATTAGAGCAACATCCATAAGAGTGGTGAGAGTGGTGATGCGAGAGTGAAGTTGGGGAGACACCGGGTGGTGCAGTTACCCAGCACCATCTAGAGGAAGTGCCCCTGGGGTGGGCGGTTACCCAGCACCATCTAGAGGAAGTGCCCTTGGGGTGGGGGTCCTTGCAGAGAGGCGGGGTCCAGTCCCGGCCACCCTCTTGTACTGTCGAAGTGGGGAGGGAGGCATGAGAAATGTTGACTCAGGGGCAGAGGGTCCTTAGGCTTATCAAAGAAGCTCTAGGGTTCTTGGTGTTCTAGGGGATTCGAGGAGGAAAGTTACGTATGCAGGGTAGACAGGGGTGGTTGGAGGGATTTGGTAAAACGTTCATGAAGAAGGGATGGGTCTGTTGGGCTTCTGGAGTTGAAGTGACCACCACCAGGGATGCTGGCATGTGGAACCAGCTTCATGACCGGTAGCTGCCATCATGGAATGGAAGTCAAAGTGTGGGTTTAGCAGGGCTGAAAGAGGTGTAGACCTCCCATACTGGGAGAGAAGCCATGCTCAGGGAAGAATGCCCAGGGGCTAAAAGTCAGGGGCAGATGCCCATCTTAGGGGCCCTTGGTTGCCATAATGATGAAGACGAGGTCCTTGGATAAAGTCTGGTCCGGCGCCTCTGAAACTGCTGTGTGTATACACGTCACTGGGAATCTGGTTAAAATGTGGATTCTGATCCATTGAGTAGGGCCTGAGACTCTGTATTTTTAATGAGCTTCTGGGGGATGCTGCTGCTCAGATGCCCCACTCTTCTGTTCCCTAGCCCCCGGCAACAGCAGACACTTAGTGCCTGCGTTTCTGCAGGGACACGGCAGGGAGGTTTGTTTGCAGTGACAGTTTTTGGGTAGTTATGGAGGGAGGAGAGAGGTAGGACTTTGTCTTGGTGCGGTTTATAGGGGGCTTGACAGGCAGAAGGGGTGGGCAGGAGTTGCCAACTTTTATGTTTTGGTCAACTAGCGATGTTTAAAAACAACAATGAAGAAAAACCCCAACATCCTTGGTTTTGCAATAGTATAATAATAACACTGTTATCACCAGTATTTCCTAAAAGAAATGGAATTTCAAATCCAAAGAGTCAGGAAGGCCTTATACTCCAACAGAGGACAGTCTTTTCGAGGACACAGAGCCAGCCCCCAAAATGCCTCACTGTGTCATCCTCATTTTTGAAGGGACTTGGGAAATGTCACCCCAGGCTGGTATGGATGATTGGGCTGAGGCTTGGGGCTCCGGCTGTATAAACGGGAATGCCTGTGGTCCTCAGAGCTGAGGTCTGTGTTCCCAGAAGCCCCTGTGGAGTGGCATCTGGTCCCGGCCTGTGGTAGCCTCTGTCCTTTCCCAGGAGGGAGGTTGCCAGGGCCTGAGCAAACACTGACCTGGAGTGTCCCTGCTTCTGAACCTGCTTCCCCATCGTCCTCACCCTGAGGTGTACAGGATGTGCGGGGACTGTATCATCTGGGCTGTGGCTGGTGGCCTCTCATCTAATGCTACCACATGCCCTTCATAGGCCATGAGGAGCCATGGGCAGTGCTGACTCTGTTCTACCACCGATCTGGGTTCCCGAGATGGTCACATCCTGGGATGTGCTGGGGTTGAACAGCAAACCTAGGGGAGGTCCTGGTAGCCCACTCCTGTTCCTCAGGCCCCTTGCATCTGCTGGGAGCAGGCGCACCTCCTCCATCTGTATCCACGTGGAATTGGCCATCATCTTCCACAGTCTCTGCCCCTGGAAATTGGTTCTTAAGTGGGCTCATGACTCAGGCTTCACAAATGAGGATCTGTTCTAGGACTTCAGTTGGAGCTTTTGGAATGAGTTGTTTTCCCTCCACAAGAAGTCACAGAGCTGGTCGGATGTGGGCTTGGAGTGCTGGTGGCCATTTTCCCCAACCCGGGTGGAGCCTGCCTGAGAATGGAACCAGCCCAAAGGAAAGCTGAGCAAAGACATTCTGAGGATTGATTTCCCTGTGGCGTTATCTGCATCCCTGGATCCAGCGTGTGTGAAGCTGATGCACCCCCAGGCTTCTCAGTTAAACACTTCCTCCCTTTCAGGCTTCAGCGGCTTTGATTGGGGTTCTGCCATTTCTGATTATTACAGGGGCTTAGAGGAAGGAAGTGGCTTTGCCCAGATCACAGGGCTTATGAAAGTGCCCAGGCTGGAATCCAAATGCCCCCGCTACTTCCCCTCACATCACTCTCCCTTGCCTGCTTTAAGCGCATGCCCAGTCCCGGGGAGACCCATCTTCTCCATCACTCTTTGGGGATTCTGCCTAACCAAAATTTCTCAAAGCTGCTTCAAAGTGGAGTATCCCAGTACTTCCCGGGCGGGCAGTCACCCAGGGACTGAGAAACACTGACCTGCAGTGCTCTTGCTTTTGCACTCTGTCCCCCACCTTCATCCTGGGGTGCATGGGGGCAGGAAGGGGAAGATTGTGGGAGTTGATGGGGAGACGAGAGGAGAAATTTACCCATAGCCTCTGCTTCTGGGGGGTCCTGTCACACTCCAGGTGACATAGAGCGTGCTAGAGATTAGGCTTTTTTTCGTGAAAGTAGGGTTTTGAAATATAAATCATTCTACTATAAAGACTCGTGCACATGTACGTTTATTGCAGCACTGTTTACAATAGCAAAGACATGGAACCAACCCAAATGCCCATCAATGGTAGATTGGATAAAGAAAAGGTGGCATATATACACCATGGAATACTATGCAGCCATAAAAGGGAATGAGATCATGTCATTTGCAGGGACATGGATGAAGCTGGAAGCCATCATCCTCAGCAAATTAACACAGGAACAGACCACCAAATACCACATGTTCTCACTTGTAAGTGGGAGTTGAACATTGAGAACACATGGACACAGAGAGGGGAGCAACCCACACCAGGGCCTGTTGAGGGGTGGGGGGTGAGGGGAGGGAACTTAGAGGACAGGTCAATAGGTTCAGCAAACCGCCATGACACGTGTATACCTGTATAACAAACCTGCACGTTCTGCGTGTGTATCCCGTTTTTTTGTTTGTTTGTTTTTGTTTGTTTTTTTTTTTTTTTTTTAGAAGAAATAAAAAAATAGAAGCTCACTTGCCTGGACACTTTAATATGGCCTGGGTTTTTGTGTTGTAGAGGGCTCTGTAAGTCATGGAAAAGGTATTCTCAGGAGCTGCTAATGACATATTTAATTTTAATAATGAGTCACCCCATGCCCACAATTTATTACCTCCTGTGGCTCTAGACGCTGGTTCCTTGAGTGGTGTAATAGGGCGGAGGTTAATGGATAACACGATTAATTATTTAGGAGGTTCTTACAAAGCCAAAGACTTTGTAACAGATTAACTAATAGGTTCCTAACTTCATTATCATTTTGATTTTTCCAAAGAATATTTTCTCCCAAACCACTCAACTGTAGAACATTATTGGGAAATGTCTAATTTTTACATGATTCCTCTGCTCAGTTTAAATACTAATGTTCTGCTTAATCCATCACCATTCAGCGCCCAGCTTTCGGTCTTCACCTTATCGCCTGGGAGGTAGATATAATGGATTCAGACTTTATGAGCCCTGGAAGGGTTTGTAATGCAAAGCCATATCTTAATGCTCTTGGGGCCAGAAATATTTCAGACAATGTTTTAATTCTCACGAGGGACGAAGTGTTGTGGTTGCAGGTGCAGCCTCTGAAATCAGGCTGAGCTGGGTGTGAATCCCAGCCTCTCCATTTAGGTTGGTTACATCACCTCTCCAACTCAGTTCCCTCCTTCATAAAATGGGCGCACTAGTGGTATTCACCTGGTTGCATTGCAGTGAAGATTCCATGAGAAAATGCAGGTAAAACACTTAATGTGGTGCCCACCGCAGAGTAACAGGTTAGGAGTGTTGGCCATGAATGGTGATGGTCATCTAATCACAGCCGCTGGGACAAGGAGGAGCAAGCCCTCACCCTGGCCTGCCGCTCCTTTCTGGATGAAGGGGCCTGTGGTTGCTTTCACACCGCAGCAACAGAATTGAGCATTTTCCCAGAAAATGTTCCCAGTCTAAACTGTTTACTTTTTGGCCCTTCACAGTAAAAAAGAATCACTACTCCCTGCCCTCCAGGCAGCCTCTTGTGCTTTTATCTTCTCAGGTCTCCTGTCAGAGGCCTCATTATAGGTGAGCGCCGTCCAGCAGAACGTCGTGTGATGATGGAAATGTTCTAGGTCTGTGCCATGCTGCCCGGGATTGCGCCGCTGGCCGCAAATGGTTGCTGAACACTCGAAATGTGGCTCGTGCAACCTCAGAATGGAATTTTAAAATTTTTACTTAGCTGTAATTGATTTAAATTTAAATAGCCACCTGTGGCTAATGGTGACCATATCGGGCAGTGCAGTGACACCACACCAGCTCAGAGTAGAGAACCAGTCAACCCCATTCTAGAATCCTTTCAGAGTGCCGGGTGGAGGGCGCCGGCTTTGGCTGAAATAAAAGAAAGGGAGAAGGCTGCTCCTTGCATTTTCTTTTTCTATTCTTTTCTTTTTGAAACAGAGTTTCACTCTTGTTGCCCAGGCTGGAATGCAATGGCACGATCTCGGCTCACTGCAGCCTCTGCCTCCCAGGTACAAGCGATTCTTCTGTCTCAGCCTCCCAAGCAGTTGGGATTACAGGCATGCGGCACCACGATTGACTAATTTTTTGTTTTTAGTAGAGACGGGGTTTCACCATGTTAATCAGACTGGTCGCGAACTCCTGACCTCAGATGATCCATCTGCCTCAGCCTCCCAAAGTGCTGGGATTACAGGCATGTGTCATTGCACCTGGCCTGCTCCTTGCTCTTTATTATGTTTTTGCTGATTCAAAGCATCTGTAAATATAAAAATTGAACTTAGTCTTTTATGTGAACTATTTGGTAAACATACACAAGCATGAAGAAAAAAGTTAAGATGTCTTAATCCCATGCTGCAGAGATAAAGGATTTTGAGCAGTACATTTGCTGTCACTTTCAAATATTTGTATGGTGCATAAGAGGGGAGTCATAATGTCTGCATGGGGTATGCCCCCACTTTTCTGCTGGGACAGGGACTACACAGAGCTTCATATTATCCTGATTAATGACTGCAGGGTGCTCAGTGTGCACTGGCCTCTCTGGGCAGCTCACTGGGCCGCACGCAGCTGGGGACTGTTTTAAGCTGCTCAGTGATGAGTGTCCTTGCTGTGAAGTATTTCTGTATTTTTCATGTTTGTCCAGAGTGGCCATGAGGTCCTCCTAAGAGACTTTGATCAATGCATGTTTCTACAGAAAATGTTAGAAGCTGCTGCTCCTTCACGTTAGCTAATGCTGGATCTTGCCCATCTTTCTTCCTTGTGCCAATCTGCTGGTGAAAAATTACTTGTCTATATGTTCATCACTTTTATTTATTTTTAAAAAGACATGTTCCAAGAAGTCACTGATTGGAAATGTCTCTGGTCATTTCTCTTGCTTCTTTTAGTTTCTGGGTGTGGCCAGTGGTCATAAGCCAGTTCTTGAGTCTTTGGACAGTTTAGCAGGGGCATGGATCAGGTCTGCAGATAGCAGACTTTGATAGCACTTTGATTTAATGAGGGCCTACTATGAGCTTAGCAGGTTTTAGCTCATTCAATATTCATAACCACCTGAGGAGCCAGGTGCTATTATCCCCATTTTACAGGTGAAGAAACTTAGAACTCTCTCAAGTCCTGGTGGGCGAGGGACATAGTCTGGATTTGAACAGAGCATGTTGCCACCTGAGCTCACACTCCTGGTCAGCCCACCATAGGCGGCATGGGGAGGGAGGGTGCGGGAGATGGCCAGGAAGACCTGGTCTGGAGCTGGGCTCTGCTTATTGGCTGTGAGGCTCTGGCCAAAGTTATGTGACCTTTCAGGGCCTAAGTTTTCTCGCTTCTCAAATGGATATCAGGATATTTACCTTGCAAGGTTGTTGTAAAGAGAAATGGAGATGTGTATGAAGGCCCTGGCATGATTCAGATACTTCACCGATGTTTGATAAATGATGGCTGTTTTCTGTACTATTAGCAATGATTATTAATACAGTGATGAAAAATACAGAGCAAAGATGATAAACAGAAAGTGTCTAGAAGATAGTTGCTACATGAGAGTTCGCTATTATTTATTCTGTTAATATGTTACAGTGTAGCTATTTCTACATTCAGTAACATCATAAGCAAAGAAGACTGCTTGCCAAGGGCCCTGTTGAAAACCCTTGATGGGTACAGGCTGTTATCTCACCAACACAGACTCTGATCCAAGGTGACCAGGAGAATTTTAGAATGATCTAGGCAAGGAAATTGCCATGCTTCCAAAGCAACCCACTCCTCAGGCTCCCCGTGGGGCTGTCTGCCCCAACTTGCCACACCTCTGCAGGTGTGTGGCTTTGTTTCCTGTACGGGGTCTGAAGGTGAGTAGCACCTTTGTTTCCTGTATGGGGTCTGTTCTGTGTTCAGAAGCAGGACTCAGGGCTGCTGGAGCTGGAGCCTCTGAGTCCTCGGGGTTCTCCCACAGCTCCTGACCAGCTCTGCTAGAGCGATGTCTCTGGCAGATGCCTTTTCCCTGTTGCCCTGTGGTCTGGCCCTTCTGCTGTAGGTTAAAGACATCACAGTGTGGGCGGGTGGCCTGGTCTGTAAGTGTGTCCTCTAGTGACCTGTGTTTTAAATCTAGCCATGCTTGCTGTTTATCCTTTCTTGGGATTACATAGTTGGCCAGGCCAAAACATCTTAGCTCACATGAATTCCAAGTTCACTGCTGGTAAAAATGCCACACATTAAATGCTCCATAGAAATTCATATCTATGATGGATGCATTTCTCCTGGGAATTCACTCCTTAAAAAGGATGACCCTGTCATTGATTCCTGTCCCTATCCTCCACCCAAACATGCCCAACGTGAACAAATTTGAAATGATCCTTAATCAACCAATGTACTAGAATAAAGAAAGAAAACATTAAAAAAAATACCAACAAACAATGGGGAGGGAGGAGTCATTCTTTTGGCAAAACTTTATTCCCTATTGTGGTTGATGTGGGTGCATTCTTTTTGCTTGTTGAGAAGTTGCTAGAAGACAGGGTCAGTGGTGGTTCTATGAGGGCAGCTACCATGTTTCTTGGGGGATGCTCTTATCTGCCAAGCACATAGTTCTTTACATACTTTATCTTCCTGAAGCCTCATGAGAGCTCTAAGAGATTTCCATTATTATTACACCCATTTTGAGCATGAGGAAACTAAGGCCCAGGGAAGTGTGGGAACAGAAAACGACATGGCCAGGGTCTGAATTCAGGCTGTTTTGCTTCTGGCCCCAAGGTCTTAGCCCCAGTGCATCCACTGGGGCTATTAAATGCTGCCTGGGTTCCTTGACACCTGCACCACTACCCCTCCTCCCACCAATCAGGTGGGGTTCGCTGGTATAAGCTGTCTTAGCATGTTGAAAGTGCTTTTGTAGTACTCAGAAACACTGTCATTTAATTGCTACTTAAGTTCTTAGTAGTTGTAGCTATGTTAGGTGGGGCAAGCCATAGCCTTGGGAGGACAGGGACAGTATCTAGTTTGTTCTCCATCCCTTGTCTATGCCTTATACACAGTAGGGTCTCAATAAGTGTTGGGTGGATGGATGGGTGGATGAGTGGATGAATGGATGATGGATGATGGCTAGGTAGATATATGAGTGGATAGGTGGGTAGGTGGGTGGATGGATGAATGGATGGATGGATGGAGATTGATAGATGGATAGGTGGATGGATTGGAGAATGGGTGGATGGGTGGGTGAATGGATTGATGAATGATGGCTAGGTAGCTATACCAGTGGATAGGTGGGTGAATGGATGGATAGATGGGTAAATGGACAGATGGATAAATGGAGATGGATAGATGGATGGATGGATAGATGGATGGATGGGTTGATGATGGCTAGGTAGATATGTGAGTGGGTGGGTGGATGGATGGATGAGTGGGTAGAAGTCCAGACAGCTGGAAGGACAGTGGTGTAAGGACAGGTTGGAAGGACAGTCATCTGAAGAGGAAACAAAGACATAGTTTTTGAGGGGGGAATTACCTGCACACCCCCCAATTTGCTGACATTAGCTCCTGGAGAAAGGAACACCTGCAGGATGAGCTTTACACACCTGTCTGTTCTTTTCTCTTGGCCAAGAGGACCTCACTGCAGTGGTCTGGTTACAGTCAGGGGAAGGCTCTACTGACCACACAAAGTTCCAAGAGGAAATAAGTATGGTATGACCTCCAGCCAACTTGACTCTCTTATCTTCTCCCCACCTTCCTATCTTGGGCCTCTTCTGGGCTGGCCAATTGAAAGAGAATATTCATTAAGCTGACTTTGAGGAGTCTTGGGAGGCAGGCACAAAGAGTATTGGTGTTGAGTCCCAGTTCTATAGCTTACTAGCTGTGTGACTTTGTGCAAGTTAATCCCTCTCTCTGAGCCTCAATTCCCATCCTGATGCCAACCTTGGGTACTGCTGAGGGAGTAGAGGAGAAGGGGGATGCACATGCATGGAAGGCAGTAGCAGGTGTTAATTCCCCTTATCTGACTTTCTACTTTACTATCTTCATTTCCTTTCTCTTAGACTCATGGAAGAAATGGACTGTGCTGGGATATAAATTTTTGAAACCTGTTCTCTTTCCTCCTTGATATTCTCCATGATAATGCAGGAAATAAACCTTGCAAACTTGGCCATGATGCCCCTAGGCCAACAGAGGCTTTCCTAGTTCCAATTCTGGCATTATGAGAGAGAGCTCTATGGAATAGTTAAAAACAGGCACTCTTCATCCTGTGCCTGCTGGGGTTGAGGCTGTGGGGTGTGCAACAGGACAGTAGAACATAGCAGATGGGTTGATGAGCTGTGATCTGGATTCAGACCTACTTGTCTCAGACCCTGGGTCAGGCCCTCAGCAGTTGAGCAATCTTGGGAAAGATTCTTAACCTTGGATGGTTGATAGGATCCAGTACAGTCAGCGTAGAAATGCTTAGCACATCACATGGACTCAGGACATGTCAACTATCCCTGCGTTGGCTATAATTACTATCCTACTGTCAAGGAACTTTCTCTCTAGTTGGGCTAGGTCATGTGCACAGAAGGGTTGGAGGACAAGATAGTGAAGAAAGATTTCCCCAAACAACCTGGTTGGATGTCGGCTGGATAGAGCAAGTCTGGAGAGTGCAGATGCCCCTGGGGCCAGGTGGTCTTCAACCAGTCTTGGTGAGAAATAGCAGCTCAACTCAACTTTGGGGTGCAGAGACACTGGGGAGGAGTGGGGACTGTAGCAACCTAAAGTGCTCCTGCCCTGCCTGCAGAGGATGATGCTGCACATCCCTGCTCATTGTGATGACATGATAACGTGAGTGACTGTCAGCTCTTTGGTTTTCAAGAGAATTTAGAAGTCTAGGTTTCCATGCATCAGACCAGTAGTAGAGAAGGCAATCATGGGGAGAACCTAAGTCTTGTTTCTAGAGAGATCCGAGTGTTGTAAATTTTACCTTGCATCTCAGAGAAGGGCAGTGCTATTTTAGATTAGGGAGGCTGCAAATGTGATGAACTCCAAGAACACTGACAAATACCATTATTATCACAAAAAGATCTTAAATGTGTTTTTGAAAATCAAGCATTTGGCCTCTAAATTATTAAAATGGACCAAAAATGAAGCAGCAGAGTAGGACTTATAACCAAGTTTATGCCATTATTGTAACAGATTTCTTTTACTGTGTTTCTCTCTATATATATGCATCGATATAAATATAGATACATAGATATATGGGGAGAAGATATAGATAGAGATAATATATGCATATATATATATATTATATTTGTCTGGGTTATCCAGAGGAACACCATCAATAGGATATAGAGATTTATCTATTGCCTATCCATTCATCAGTTTATTTATCTGTCTACCAGTCCATCCATCCATTCATCCATCCTTCTCTGTTCATCTATCCATCATTATCTTATTGATCATCTATCCATTCATACATCCATGTATGTATGTATGTACGTATGTATGTATGTCTATCATTTTCATCCATTCATCCATTGTCTGTCTATCTATCTAGATGTATTAGAAGGAATTGGCCTGTGTGTTGTGGAGTCTAAGAAGTCCCAGCAGTCAGCAAGCTGAAGACCTGGGAGAGCCAATGGTGTAGTTACAGTGCGAGTTTGAAGGCCTGAGAAACAGGAGAGCTAATGGTGTAAATTTCAGTCTGAGTCTGCAGAAGATTGATGATTCAGCTCGAAGACAGATAGAATTCTTTCTTATTCTGTCTTCCTGCTCTATTCAGTCCCTCAATGGATTGGATGAGGCCCACTCACACTAGGGAAGGCCATCTGCTTTACCCAGCCTATTGATTCAAATGTCAGTCTCATCCAGAAACTCCCTCATGGGCACCTAAAATAATGTTTCACCAAATGTGTGGGCACCCTGAGGCCCAGTCAAGTTGACACATTAAATGAACCATCCCATGCATATCTATAGATGTGTGTGTATGTACATTTGTGTATGTAGAATATATAATTATCCTGTTAAGGATGTCTCACAGCCTTGAGGCAGAGATTAATTGTGACCTGGTGGTTTCCAGTGGTTCTGTATATACAAATAAATTATGCAGCAACGATGCCCTAGTCTCATTTTATTAATTGCTCTTCTGTTAGTCTGGTTAAAGTCAATTAAACCTCCCAAGGTCCCTCACGAAGGAACCTCTCATGGAAATCAGTCTCTGTCACTTAGGAATCCTGAGTGGATGACGCATGGCTGTCCTAGCTCTTGGGGAGGGTGCAGACAACATCTGTGTTGGAACTCCTGGGTCTGTGGGTGATCATTGTCTTGAATTTGGCAGCGGCATGGCCTGCGAAGGTCTGGATGTAGAGAAGGCAGCCTTTCTGCAGAGCGTTAGAATTTGGAAAGAAGTGGTCAGGATTAGAGAGGAAAAAAAAGAATTAGACACAGACAAGCATGCTGCCCCAGCTTACTCTCCCTCTAGTTTCCTGGACTTTTAGGGGATTTGGTGGATAATTAGTTATCTACTTGCTTGGTTGATATCTCTTCACTTGTATTTATTTTAGACTTTTTTTCTGATTAGAACAGAATTATATTTATTATTGAAAATTCAGAATACATAGAAGATTATTAAGAACATCAAAAGTAGTCACAAACTCTCCCGACCCCCACCCCAGAGATAACGCCTGTGGCTACTTTTGTATGTGTTCCTCCAGCACTTTTCCTATAGAAACATTTTTACCATGTAAGGATCCTTCAGTCTACATCCTTTATTAAATTAATACATCAGGAGCTTTTCTCCACACTGCTTAGGATACTTGGGACCCAATGCTCCAGAATAGGAATTTGTCACTGTTTATTTTCCCATTCTGCTTTCACTGGAAACTGAGTCTAGGTTGAGGCTTTTGTTTGCTTCTTTCTTGCTATAGTAATTGGGACGGACTTAAGGCTGCCTGCCTTTTTGTGTACATCTCTGATTATTTCTTTAGGCTAAATTCCTAGAAGCAGGAACCCCGGGCAGAAGGAATGAAGGTTGGAAACCCTTGGTGCATGACAGCAACTTGCTGTCCTGCCAACATTGGGGTGTTTGCCTTCAGAAAGAGCTCTCTGGTTGAATCAAATAGTTTTAAGAATTTAATTCTTCTTCTTTGTGGTTTTTTTTTTGTGTGTTTTTTGTTGTTGTTGTTTTTGTTTTTGAGACAGTCTCGCTCTATTGCCCAGGCTGGAGTGCAGTGGCGCCATCTCGGTTCACTGCAAGCTCCACTTCCCAGGTGCACGCCATTCTCCTGCCTCAGCTTCCCGAGTAGCTGGGACTACAGGTGCCCGCCGCCATGCTCTGCTAATTTTTTGTATTTTTAGTAGAGACGGGGTTTCACCGTGTTAGCCAGGGTGGTCTCGATCTCCTGACCTCGTGATCCGCCCTCCTAGGCCTCCCAAAGTGCTGGGATTACAGGCGTGAGCCACCGTGCCCAGACTGATTCTTCTTTTAAAAGTTGGGTATCATACAAAACATTAGCCGGGCGTGGCGGCGGCGCCTGTAGTCCCAGCTACTCGGGAGGCTGAGGCGGGAGAATGGCAGGAACCCGGGAGGCGGAGCTTGCAGTGCGCCGAGATCGCGCCACTGCACTCCAGCCCGGGCGACACAGCGAGACTCCGTCTCAAAAAAAAAAAAAAAAAAAAAAAAGTTGGGGATCAGAGAAGGTATCCTGCACAGCATCAGTGCACACAGCGCACATTAAATGAGTGCTATTCCACTTCTTCACTTGTAGTATTTTTTTTTCCATTTGTGGGAACTACATTTGTGCCTGATTTCCTTGTTGCTTTAAATTAGCCTTAAGGAAGTCGTGTTGGGGGAATTCAACACACACAGAGCGCTTGGTCTTTATTGTGATTTTAAGCAGCCTGTTTTCATGTGAGCACCCCAACTTTGCCTTTTGCTAAATTTTGCAACAAGTTTTGAGTAATTCTGCACAAAACGGTGCCCTTGCTCCAGGAGAACAGACATTTGCTCGCTCTTCACAGGATAATTAGACTCTAAAATTAGAAGGCAAACACTGCATGTGAAAATGCATCTGAATAAAATCCCGGCGGGAGAATTAATCCTTCTTGGCAGTGCAGGGGAACTTGGGTGCACGCCTGATGGAGCGGTGAGAAGCTGAGAGGGAGTGAGGCAGCCCCTCCGCGCGGAGTTTTCAGGGCAAATGCACGGGTGCTGGTGACGCAGTCTCTTTACTTGTCTAAAAGTATTGGATTCTAAGTGAAAAGGGAGGTGGGGATAGAAAGCCTTCTGCCACGCCTCCCATGGTCACAGTTTGGACATCCTGTGAAAATAGCACTTAGGCAGGTATACGGTCCTGCTTGGCGTTGTTTGGTAAACTTGCTAGAGAACATTCCTGGCTGTGTTTGAGGAAGGAGGTGGAGCAGAGGGTTCAGGGCTTAAGCGGCGTCTTCTCAAGGGCAGCAGCAGACCTGGAAAGTTCCAGAGCAACTCCTGCCTGCATCCATCCGTCTTGCCAATACATACGGAGCAGCTGCTAAAGGTTATGGATGCAATGGAGGGCTTCTGGTATAGTGGGGAGGAAAAGGCTCCATTATGAAGTCAAAGGCCATCGCATGCCTGCAGTGTGCATCACAGAGCTAGAGGTTGCAGCACCCTGATGGGCAGAAGCCTCCCTCACAGAGCTCATGGCGATGGAGAAGGCAACCGCAAATCAAGTCATCACCAGCAAGGTTATAGTAAAAAGGGAGTGATGTTTGCTGTATATCTAGGGAAACGTGTGTATGTATTTCATTTTGAAGTGAAAAACAGTTTTGAATTAACTTCTATTTGCTGTGATATAAACAGCAGATATAAAAAGATACAAAAGGAAATAAACAGTGACTGTGGCATTGGTTGTTCAGTTTCAACACTATCTTCTGTTTTCCTAGTCCTTGTCCTCACTTATTCCCCTCCCCCACCACTGAATTGTAAACTCCAACAGAGGGCGCGAACTGAGTTTGTTTTTGCTCCCAGCTGGAACTCTAGGGTCTAGCGCTGGCCTGGTGCTTAGCAGCCTGTAGCAAGTATGCGTTGAATGGGCAAATGTACACTTTGGCAGTATAAGACAGAAAGTGGTGGTCCTGTGCTGCCTGTGGCAGAGCACTTCCAGCATACGGGGCCAGGACACATTTGCCTTGGTGTCCGCACACTGCTCCAGGCTCAGGCTGCACCTCCTGGGGGCCCTCCCTGCACCAGCCTAGCGGTTCTCTGTCGCTGCTCCTGCACCCTGCACTTTCCCTTTGTGTCGCATCCCTGCCTCATCACTACTCATTTGTTGGCCAGTGTTTTAGAAGATCTCTTTTTTTTTAATTTCAGGTTTTACTTTAGGTTCTGGGGGTACATGTGCAGGTTTGTCACCAGGGCACATTGCCTGATGCTGAGGCTGGGGCTTCTGTTGATTCTGTCACCCAAATAGTAAACAGAGGGCCTGATAGCACGTTTTTCAGCCTTTGTCCCCCTCCTTCCCTCCCTCCCTTTCTCTTTCGGAGTCCCCTGTGTCTGTTGTTCTGTATGTTTGTGTGTACTCAAGATTTAGCTCCCACTCATGAGTGAGAATAGGCAGTATTTGGTTTTCTATTTCTGCGTTAATTCGCTCAGGATAGTGGCCTCCAGCTGCATCCACGTTGCTGCAAAGGATATGATTTTGTTCTTTTTTATGTTAGCAGATCTTTTTTTTTTACCCACTGTCTGATTCTCCATGCATGATGAGTCCCCCAAAGGCAGGGCTGGGTTAACCTCCCTGGGCCCAGAGAACAGGTGCTCAGTATTTTTAGAATGAACAAAAGTTCTCTTGTGGAATCATGAGGGAGGTGGAGGGAGGAAGGAAGGAGGGAAGACCTCTGCCCTGGCTCTTTCTCCTGCCTGAAACAGCCTCCCTCAGATCCCAGCCTGCGGCGCCTTTCTCATCACGTGTGTGTCCGCCCCACACCGCCCTCCCTGGCCTCGGAGGCTAAAGCGCTGGCCCCTGCCTGCCTGGACCTCTCCTAGTCCTGCTTGATTTGATTCTGAGCGTGCTTATCACCATCTGCACATATGTTATTTATGCACAATTAAATGTTGCTTATATTACACTTAAAACATAAATTTATATAATGATATACATGTACATATGTGTGTGTGGTGTGTGTGTGTGCATATCCCTGTCGACACCACCAGAATATGTTTTAATGAAACCGTCATGTTTTAATGAAAACAGAAAGCTTTCTGTTTCATGTCGTGACGCTGGAATGAAAACAGTCTCTCCCGGCATCTAGCTCAGTGCCTGGCACATCATGAGAGCTTAATAAATATGGCTAGAATTAATGAATGAGTTTCTTTCCCCTTCCCTGTCCTGTATTTTTAATGAGGCTGTTGAGCCTAGGGCCTCTGCCCTCTGCTGGTCACTTATCGTCACGAAGCCCCACTCAGGAGGCCCCTGGCCCCGTTCTGCCTGGAGTGGTTGGCAGGTGGCAAGGGTTGTAAGCTCCTGCCCAGTCCCATGGGCAGTTCTAGGATCTTACCCCCAGCCGCTGCTATTCTGAGGGGACCAGTCAGTCATCCAGCCTCCAGCCAGTCCCTGGGGATGTCTGAGGGAGGAAGTAAGTCTCAAGTCCCACGAGGTGGGTGGCTCC